>NC_141694.1:1774320110-1774982693 GCF_964263255.1 Lissotriton vulgaris
CTATCCACTTGCCGTCAGCCATCATTTCACCTTTTATATTCTGTCATGTATACACTTTTCATCCATCACTCGAATGAAGGAATGAATGAATGAATTTAATTTTTGCCGAATTACTTAAATTCTTTGCAAAATTACAGTGCAATATCCAAAATTACAATAAAATACGTATCTCACGACATTATAAAACTATTGTCTAAACATGTATAAAAATGTAAGATTATCGTTTGGTCAGTAGTACCAGACCATATCTAAAATGTGGCCTTGTTCTTATATTCAATGTTTGCTGTTTTTTTTTAAATTAAATATTAAATATTAGCAAAGGTCCATATTCCCTGGGTATTCATCCATCACTCAATCTTTCAAAATTCCATCCATTCATTGGCCATTTCATCACTCCATCTATTCACATCCATCCATCCATCCCCCTCCCTTCCAGGTTTCCATTTACTTTGCAATCCATCCATACTGTCACTTTCCATCTACTATGCAGCCATCCTCTCAGATTTCTGTTCCAGGTAAGTAATGCTGAAAGCCTCCATTCCAGACAAAACATGGTTCATCAGTCTTTGGGAGGTGTCACAGGCATTTTTCAGGCCAAAGGGCATTACCTTGAATTCAAGTGGCCCACTGGTGCAGAACATGCTGACATCTCCTTAGCTGCTGCAGTTAGGGCATTCTGCTAGTACCCTGAAGTCAGGCCAAAGGTAACCAGGCACTTGGCAGCCCCCAACCAATCAATGAGCGCATCAGCTAGGGGGATGGGGTGTGCATCAGTCTTTGTGAATGAATTGATCCCTCGGTAGACCACACAGAACTGGAGTTCTGGTGTGGTGCCCGGTGGGGCAGCCTTGGGAACCAGTACCACTGGACTGGACCAGGCACTACTGGAGTGGCCCTTACCTTGTCTGACAGCCTGTAGAATTTGTTTTTGACAGAGGGACTGTCACCAGTGTCAATGTCGCGGGGACACAAGTGTGTAAGCCCAGGGGTGAGAAAGACCAAAGAAGCAAACTGTCCAAATAGCTGACAACAGTCCCTCTGCTGCTCTGGGGTCAGAGTAGGGGAGAGGTTGACTCTCTGCACTGACCCATCTTTCTCTTTGGATGACAAGAGATCAGGGAGTGGTTCCCTTTCCTCCTCTAGTCCAGCATCCGTTTCCAACAGCTTGGTGATCTCAGACCTCTTGCAGTGGGGCTTTAGGCGATTGCGGTGGAGGACTTGTTGTTGAGGGGCCTTGAGGTCCACCAAGTGGGTGAGTAGTTCAAAAGAGCTCAATCCTTCTCCTGTCTGTGGTACTTCTCTGTATGCAAAAAATAAACAGGGCAAGAGGACATACCACTTCCACCTCATGGGCTCCAGTAGGCTCAAAGCCATGCTCTTAAGGGTTTTGTTCAATCTCTCAACAAGCCCATTAGTCTGAGGGGTGGTAAGGTAGGTAGAACTTGTAGGTTACATTCCATCCACACAGATTTTATGTACGTGGACATAAAGTTGGGGCCCTTGTTTGACACCACTCTTGGGGAAACCCACTTGACTACAAAGGAAGCACCATGACCAGTCAAACCCTGAACCAAGTTCACACCACAAGTAAAGCACAAGATCCTGTGAGAGACTGAGTGAATGTGTCTTGCCTTGGAACTGCATGTTGCAAAGAAAAACAAGTTATATTAAGTACTCGGTCGCAAGACAAACTAAAATGACCTACAGGTCATCACATTGAAAGAGTGTGCAATTTTAGCCCTAGATTTTCCTAAAATACAAAAACTCAGTAATAGGTTGGGGTGCTGCCGCCACTGTTCTAGACTACTGTATCAGGGCAAAAACTGCCATCAGTGACTTAGGCTGCTGTGGTGGTTGCGGGACTGAGAAACATTAGTAGTGTTGTAGAACCCTGCAGATGAAGCCATTATAGTGTGTAGCATTTTGTTTTTATTGTGTTAAAGAAATTCTCATTTTCTAATATAAGCACCGCACTGTACAGTAATTTATTGAACCTATTGGTTTATTGTTGAGTTCTGATTTTTAATTAGGACTGATTGCACAACACCATGAGCAAACAAACCTAATCACCACTGCTGCGGACCAGCAGCCCCTGTCTCCCCTGCCACCTCATGAATGGGGTTTGATAATATGTTTAGCAGACACCCTTGGGCAGAGTTTGCTATTGACAAAATAAAGGATTTTAAACTTTAGTTGCCATTAAAGTGCACTCAGATCTGATGAGTGCAAGGGGAGAGGCGAATCTAGGAAAAGGATATGGAGATGTGATGGTTTTCCGTGAGGTTGGATGAAGAGACAAATGGTTTTGACTCTGTTGAGCAATAGGTAGTAAACGTAAATGGTTGCAAAAAGGCATTTTGTTTTGTGAGCTTTGAGTGAGTCAGTGTCTTATGATGAAGTAGATCATCTCATACTCATTGAGTAGCTGCAAGTGGAAGAGAATCCCAAGCAACTCTAGAGTGTTGATTCAATCCTTTCTTTTTTTTTTTTTTTTTTTTTTTTGATTTAAAGATTTTATTGAAAAATAAAAGTGGCATATACATTGGCAGGGGCAACACTCCTAGGCAGACAGCTAAACGAAAAGGAACAGCCGCAAATGTGGTATTCAATCCTTTCTAAACAAAATAAAAAAGGGACTGTCCACAAAATCAAGCAATCTCACCCAAAACTTCAGGCAAAAGAGTTACATTTGATGTGTCTAAGACATCTTTTGATTCATATCTACTTTTTAAGATCTACATGGAGCCACTTGGAGAGGTGATCACACTGTGCTGGGATTCTGAGCCAAGGAGCAAGGACAATATCACAGAATGTATGGAGCATGTTTGTGATGGGATGAAGAGGGACCAGTACTACTGGTCTAAAAAAGGGGAGACAGTACAGGATCTAGCAGATAACAGACTCATGTTGTTCACATGGCCTGGAACCCTAGAGAGATCCTTACTGTAATGTAAAAAGAAAGACACTGGGCATAGCTTTTAACCCAGCCCTGCTCTTCTCTCTCCCAATAATCACATTGGCCAAATACTTATTTCTATTCCTCCCAACTCCAAAATGTCCTCTAAACAACCACTGGGTGTCCAGCCAGATCCCTAATCATGGCACAGCTTGACGGTGTTAGCATTATACAAAAAGAACAATTGATGGACAGAATGCAGAACAATGTCATACATTCACCCCAGTACAGAGATCTGGGCCTAAATCCATCTTTTTTTGCTCAGTTTGGACCCAGCCATATGCAAATCAATCTTGACCCTGTGCCTCATGGGAACATTCCAGCCCGAACTGCCAGGCCAGATCCTCCCTGGACTGGAAACAAGCATCCTAGGACCGGTTTCGGGCTTTCAGCCCTCATCAGCCAGGATAGCTTCATTCCAGTGACATGGAGAGCACGGGACTAATGTCTGAGCATACCCGTCCCACTCGGGTGACAAATACAAAAAGAACAATTGATGAACAGAATGTTAGCCTAATATACATGGGTGTCCTTAAAAAGGCAGTAAACTCGCTCAAAGTCCAACTCCAGCAGCAAATGCATGCCTTTATGTCAGGCTTCCATGTTGCTTTCTCAACGATTTGTTAATATGCGTTTTACAATAATCTACACTTTTTGTTGATTTGGAACCTTACTTTGAATTGCATCAGAAGTCTGTATTGTGCTCTGTGAAATAATGAATTAAATAGCATTGTTGTTCTGATGAATTTGTGGCCCTCTTATGATGGCCATTGTTGGCCCTTTGAGGAAGCTTGCCAGTGCATACAAGTGGAGCAGATATAAGAACCAATGGACTCATCCCAAATCTGAATTGAACTTCAGCTGTGTCATGGGAAGCTGGCTGACATCCAGGAGGGAGGGTTCTAGAAGCTTCTGTGAGGTGTGCGCTGATTGGCTATGAATTGTGCATGACAGCTCATGTCAGGTTCTCCATGCAAAAGAAGCCAGAGTACGCCTGACAGTATTCCTCTAATGGCCTCAGTGAGATGGAGCTCTCTCTCAGTTGTGATATACATGCAAGCAGGAGAGAATGCTTACTTTGCACCAGTCATCCAACATGCTGCCCAACCAGTGAACGACACTGCTCTCTGGCTGTTGGCTGGAGTTCTAATTTTCTGTATTAATGCACTACCCATGTTAAATATGGCTATGATTCTAAGAAAGAGACTTTGGCCTAACTACTAAATGGGGCTCTGTTTTTCAGGGCGGTCGCAGATACCAGTGTCCCCCCGCAGTAGGACTGTCCTGATACTTGCATTAGAACCTGAAACCCTGAGTGATTTTGGTCACTGCTTCACCAATTTGATCCCCGCTTTGATCTCTTCAGTCAGGTAGAGGACTGGAGCTCTTTCTAAGTGTTCTGGTGAGAGAGACAGCAATAATTCTATCTCTCATAAAGACATGTAGCGTTTATTGATGCTGCTCTTCTTGGAGAACTTCTCACTCACATCATGAGGCATGTACCTCTCTGTAGGGATGATAACTATTGTGGTGTCTTTCTGGGATTATTTCACTGGTGCCTCATTCCATCAAGGGTACCATCATGGACAGGGCTTCATCAAAACAGGAGTGTGGCTGTCTACTCAGAGCAGACCCACAGAAACAAGAGCAACCCCACCAGGATTCACCAGCCATCTACTGTGGTGTGGACTGAGTACTGCCTCTTGCAGTGGCATGTTTATCTCCTTTGTTACTATTTAGGGGGTACTGCTGTAACTATGAAGTTCATTTATGGCTGCTTTGTGGCCTTTTCCAGTACTCACAGCTCTCAGTGGGGACTATTATTGAAAAGGTCACAGCGGAAGTAAGAATTATCCTAAGGAAAATGTGCTGTATGCAGCTGTATACAGCTCACTTTCTGGGAGGAGGTGGGGGGGCACACTTATATTCTTCTATTAAACCTGCACATTGATCAGGATCCCCACACACCAATATTCCACCAAATGCAGGTTTCCCTCTTGAGCAGTACTGCTGTGCAATCCCATAACCAGCACAGAGAGGCAATCCCTCCTAAATGGATCCTCTCAATGCATATACTTGACTTGCTGCTAGGTAAATCAGCATGTAGGCTTTGAGGATGCACCCTAGAGAGAGAGGGTAGAGTCCCGTGTCACCACCATACCAAAATCTGATTACCAGCATCCAAAACTAGGCCAAAGGTCTCCTCTGACCACTGCTAGCACAGCACAGGAAACCATGCTATGGATAAGGCTTCATCAGTAAGTGGCCAGGATCCCTTGAGAATGCGGCATCTCATTATGTACTTGACCATGTTCCCACATCATTCAACAAACTAAAGCCCATGCTAGTTCCTCTTAGGAAAGGACCCCATGCTCTGGAGCACATAATGCTTTCTTTAGCACAGAAACGCCCTATGAGCGCTCCAGGAAACTCCTGAAAAATGATATGTTCTGGCAAGAGTTTACCTGTGACTTGCTGGGATGGACCTTGAGCATGAGGAGACTTTCCCTTCTCCTGGACTAGAGCTCCACCGAGATCCATGGTCTTTGAACAACAGCAGTTAATAGGGCTACTGCCCCTACTGTAAACAGAGTCTGACCATTTGACAACTCCACCCTGATAGGTGACTATGTTAAAGTGCTCGAAGGGGCTGTAAGGAAACTTTCCTGACTCTGTGTGAAAACAACCAAAATAAATACATGCAATTAAAAATAAATTCCTTGTCCCTAATTGGTGGTGTTGAAAGGTAGTGAGAAAGCATAGAACAAGGAATCCTTCTCCCAGGCCCCCTACAATGGAAGGTTATAGGTGCCCGAAAAATAAAAGGAGTTAAGATCAACTACAATTTATCAATTACAGTGTAACCCATTTGGCCCAGGAGCGGCCTGTGCAGGTAAGAAGAGAGGGGCGGGGTTGGGGCGGGTCTCGACAGATGACGATGATGGAAAATTCAATAAAAATTAAGTTTATCCTCATCGTCGTATGTCGAGTCCCCACCCATTACCCTGCCACAAGGCTCTTACCAGCACGGGCCGCTCCTGGGCCAAATGGGTTACACTGTAATTGATAAATTGTAGTTGATCTTAACTCCTTTTATTTTTCTCAACACACTGGTAGCTTATCACAGGGACTTCAGGCTTAACTTAGAGGCAATGTGTAAAGTATTTGTGCAACACTTCAAATAATAACACACTGACAACACACGATTAAAGGATCCCACACCAGGTTTAGAAAAGTTGATTAATCTTTACTGAATAAACAAAGATTAAAATGACAAAAATGCAATCAGTAGAACCCGAGATATGGAATTTGAAAGATTCTGTGAAAGTAGCACCAAAAAGCACAAAGCGTCATCTGTGGATATCTAATCAAAGCACTGTGACTATTTCACAAGTTCAGCCGACCGCCATGGGGTGCAGGCTAGCAACAGGGATCCAGTTAGGCCTGTTGAACAATGTAGCTTAAATCCTGGTTTGCGGTGCGTTGCAAGGTCCTGCACCGAGGAAGAGTTGTGCAGCCAAGGTGGTGCTTCAGTTCCGCAGCATGTTTAACTGTTTTGTTACTAGTTAGGGGTACTGCTGTAAGTATGAAGGTCCTGCATCATCATCAAGGATTGAGAGATTTGCAATGCAAGGACTGTGTGGGGAAAGCTTTGCACAGACGGCAGTTATGATGCTACTGTGGACTTGATGCAGAGTAGGCATGGGCGGAAAATCCGTTCCGCTCGCGGATTTTGCGGATTTTCGGGAAATCCGCAATCCGCGAGATTTGCGAATTTCCTGCAAAATCCGCAAATCCGCGAGCAGCGGATTTTGCTCGCACTGCTCGCACTGTTCGCGTGAGTTCGCGCCCCGCGAATAAGTGCGAAATTGCAGAAATACGATCTAAGCAAAACTGAAAGTAACTACTTACCAGGTTCAAAAGTTCAGGCACATCATTAGTAGCCATTTCCTGTAGTGCTTCCTGAGGGGCCCCTCCAGAGTTCAGTTGCCAGTTGAAACTATTATGTGACCCTGCTCTGAACCTCAGAATAGTTACACATATGCCACAAAGGTCATGAATTACAGCTAAGGGAGACAAGCAGGAGCCAGGCTGGAAGTTAAAATCCATTAATCAGCCCCTAATTCATTATTGTCAGTTGGGGCAGGGCAGGTGTTGTAACTAATTTTGCAACAATGAAAGCACTTAGCAAGTGCAAAAGATCACTAATCAGGGCGCACTAAGGAAGCAGGTGCCAGCTAAAAAAATATTCTGTGACACATTAATCAGCCCCAAATTAATTCAGGTCACTTGAGGCAGGGAAGGTGTGCTTTGCTTTGCCGAAAATAATGTACACTGGACAACCAGAGGGTGTGGTGATGAAACAGAGGGTGGCATGGGTGGGCCAGAGGGTGGCATGAGTAGTCAGAGAGTGGCAGTGGTGACAGAGAGTGGCAGTGATGAAGAAGAGTGTCCCAAACAGGTTGGACACGTAGAAACAACAAGTTCGCAAAACTTGCGACCCGACAGGTAAGTTCGCAAATTGCGAAATTGTAAAAACCCTCGCGAACTGGCAGAAACACGGGCGAACACAAAAAAAAAAAAATCCGCAAATTCGCGGGAATTCGCGGATTTTGCGGATTGCGAATCCGCAAATCCGCAAAATTCGCGAACGCGAGATCCGCAAAATTCGCTCATGCTTAATGCAGAGTCCTTGCATTGGGTGAACCCTCACAGAAGAGGTGGTGCATTGGTTTTGAAGGCGATACGTCGAACAGCGAAGATGATGTACTGGTTCTGCTGGAGATGTGATGCACCATAGAGGAGATGTGTTGGTTCTGATGGATTCACAGATGGGCTGGCAGAGCATCTTCAGGACCACTTCCAAGGTTCCAGGACTGGGGTGGCATTGCTTAGCAGGATGGGACCCACAGATGACACAGTCCAGGTGTTGGCTTCAAGGTTGTTCTGTCCCTGAGGCTCTAGTCAGGAGCCAACTAGCCCTTAGAGTCATTTTGGGGTCCTGGGTTCAACAGATGCAGATCCAGTCATTCTCACACAGACAAGAAGGCAACAGGCAGCAGATCAGCATGTAGGGCAGCAGTTCATTCAAAGCAGCAGTCCAGCAAAGTGGCAGTCCTTCTTTAAGACACAACAAAAAGAGGAGTATCCCCTTGAGGTTCGTTACAACCTCTGTTTTATAAGGTGCATAGATTATACCCCAAATTTGGGACAACCTTTGTCCTTAGAAGACCCCTCACTCACCAACCTAGTTGGTGACATGCTTCATCATCGGGGTCCCACCCAGACAGCCGAGTGCCATCTGGGTGTGCTGCGACACCTGACTACAGTGGAGCTGGTTTTGTAGTTTTATATATGTGCAATTAGACTTGGAACAAGTGTGGTTAAAAGTTGGCCAATGCTACTCACTCAAGGTTATTTATTCTGGAGTGATTGGGCAACGTTAAAATAAAGTATGGGACACACTTGCCTGGTTAGGTAGGCTTTTAGTGTCAATAAAGTCGTGTATTAAGATTAAAAGTTTATGTTAAAATGGTCTACATGTTTCAACCTATGTGTTATTATGAGGTTTTCGTCAGGACCAGAGTGCAGAAATCTGGGTGGTATACACACGCTAAGGTGTACCCATCCCTACATTTCGTGGTGTATAAATCACAAACTTGTGATTTAATAAAAAGTGTTCTTCTCCTTGAATCCAGGACAAAAACCTGCGAAAAAAAGTGGGAAAGAAAAACGAATTGGGGGAAGCCAATATATAGTACATAAATTGGTTCTGCTGCACCTCATGGCAAACTTACACATGACGTGTTCCATCTCACGGAAAGTTCACACAGTATAAACAATGGGTCATAATTATCCACAGACAAACTTGCTGTTCTTTGTATGACTCATAGTTTTAACAGCCAACCTTGCTTTGTTAAAAAAGAATTACGTTAGTGGTTGTGAACTATTTAAACCCACACAAACATCGCTGTATCAAGACATGGTTGGTAGTCGTGTGGGTGTCCATGCGCCTGAATATGGAGGGAGGATATTTTGTCGGGGGGAAAAAGTCAATCCACACTAAGCATGGGCGGAAAATCCATTCCGCTCGCGGATTTTGCGGATTTTCGGTAAATTCGCAATCCGCGAGATTCGCGAATTTCCTGCAAAATCCGCAAATCCACGAGCAGCGGATTTTATGGCTTGCTCGCACTGTTCGCGTGAGTTCGTGGCTTCCCAGTTCAACTTCGCGCCCCGCGAATAAGCGCTAAATTGCAGAAATACGATCTTAGCAAAACTGAAACTACTTACCAGGTTCAAAAGTTCAAGCTCATCATTAGTAGCCATTTCCTGTAGTGCTTCCTGAGGGGCCCCTCCAGAGTTCAGTTGCCTACTTGCAACTATTATGTGACCCTGCTCTGACCCTCAGAATAGTTACACATATGCCACAAAGGTCCTGAATTACAGCTAAGGGAGACAAGCAGGAGCCAGGCTGGAAGTTCAAATCCAGTGACACATTAATCAGCCCCTAATTCATTATTGTCAGTTGGGGCAGGGCAGGTGTTGTAACTAATTTTGCAACAATGAAAGCACTTAGCAAGTGCAAAATATCACTAATCAGGAAGCACTAAGGAAGCAGGTGCCAGCTAAAAAAATATTCTGTGACACATTAATCAGCCCCAAATTAATTCAGGTCCCTTGAGGCAGGGAAGGTGTGCTTTGCTTTGCCACAATAATGTACACTGGACAACCAGAGGGTGCCGTGATGAAACAGAGGGTGGCATGGGTGGGCCAGAGGGTGGCATGAGTAGTCAGAGAGTGGCAGTGGTGACAGAGAGTGGCAGTGATGAAGAAGAGTGTCCCAAACAGGCTGGACACGTAGAAACAACAAGTTCGCAAAACTTGCGACCCAACAGGTAAGTTCGCGTTTGCGAAATTGTACAAAACCCTCGCGAACTGGCAGAAACCCGCGCGAACACAAAAAAAATCCGCAAATTCGCGAGAATTGGCTGATTTTGCGGATTGCGAGTTTGCAAATCCGCAAAATTCGCGAACGCGAGATTCGCAAAATTCGCCCATGCTTAATCCACACATCACGCCAGAAAAAGGTTGTTTAAGTTAAAACCATATTAAAACATATTAAAACGTAGCACACATTACGAACAGACATACAGAGCCCTTGAATTACTTGACACAGGACCACATACAACTCAGCGGGAAATGGATATTGTTCTTACATGAAGCGCTCAAATTTCAGGCTTCATGGGCTTCTCTGGGACTGCTGTGGGAAGGATCCACAACCTACGAGAAGTGAGAGGTGAAAGTAGGGGATTTCACAAGTTTGGAGCACCGGAGTATCTGCGTGGAGTACCCGTAATGGTGCTAAAGTATGGCCGATCCGTCAGGTCGGTCGGCGTGTGTACACTTACTTGTGGTCAAAATCTCCTTGGCAGGGAACCTGTAGTTACACCCGGATAGAAGCCCCGTGGGTGCGGACTGATCGTTCGCATCGGGGTAATGAAGGGAGGCGAAGCCTTCCGGGATTATCGGGGGCGTGGTGAGATCACGTGGGGCGGTTGCCGAGGAAACCGCTGTTTGAGTACAGGGGCGTCATAGCGCGATCGGACCCGCCTCATGTTTTTTTATTTCTTCTCTTTGCAACTTTATAGAGTTGCTGAGAAAGCCACAAAGTAGTATATAATGAGGCATCTATTCTAGTATTGTAAGAGGGATAGTACCTCTGGGTAGTGGTGCAAGTTACATATATGGAATGTTACGGTTGCAAAACACGTCACTGAGAGGACAGTGGCAAGTGGTGTTATAAATATCTACTTCGATGGAGTTATTCTCAGAAAGGGACGTTAGTTGCCCGACTCATACGTGCATTCACACAGAGTCAATCTTCATTATCATATGATTCATACTATTAGAAAAAAGGACCTGTATGTAATTCCACAGACTCTTAGCGATATTTATAGGCGCCCAGGCCTACGGGTACTGGATTCGACAGTGTTGCTTCATCTAGCACAAAGTGCTAAGAGAAGTGCATTTTAGGGTTGAGATCCTATTTGGGGAAGGTCAAATGGTACCACGGAATGCTATTTGGAGAGAAAAGAGCTCCAAGGAATATTGTCATTGAGCCCATTTTTGTGCGTGGAAAGTCTATATATCCAACGTTGTTCTTTTTCGAACAATCTTTGTTGTAGTCTTTCGCCTGCACTGATTTGCTCTATAATTGTCCATCGTACGTCATTTGTGGTATGTTTTGATGTAAGATAATGTTCTGTGAGTTTTGTCATGGATTTATTACATCTGTAAGACATCCATGACAAAACTCAATTATAGACAATTATAGAGCAAATCAGTGCAGGCGAAACACTACAACAAAGATTGTTCGAAACTTGTGAAATCCCCTACTTTCACTCTCACTTCTCGTAGATCGTGGATCCTTCCCACAGCAGTCCCAGAGAAGCCCATGAACCCCGAAATTTGAGTGCTTCATGTAAGAACAATATCCATTTCCCTCTGAGTTGTATGTGGTCCCGTGCCAAGTAATTCAAGGGCTCTGTATGTCTGTTCGTAATGTGTGCTATGTTTTAATATGTTTTAATATGGTTTTAACTTAAACAATCTTTTTCTGGCGTGATGTGTGCATTGACTTTTTCCCCCCGCCAAAATATCCTTCCTCCTCCCTCCTATATTCAGGCGCATGGACACCCACACTGCTACCAACCATGTCTTTATACAGCGATGTTTGTGTGGGTTTAAATAGTTCACAACCACTAACGTAATTCTTTTTTAACAAAGCATGGTTGACTGTTAAAACTATGAGTCATACAAAGAACAGCACGTTTGTCTGTGAATAGCTATGGCCCATTGTTTATACTGTGTGAACTTTCTGTGAGATGGAATATGTCATGTGAAAGTTTGCCATGAGGTGCAGCAGAACCAATTTATGTACTACATATTGGCTTCCCCCAATTCGGTTTTCTTTCCCACTTTTTTTCACAGGTTTTTGTCCTGGAATCAAGGAGAAGAACACGTTTTATTAAATCACAAGTTTGTGATTTATACACCACGAAATCTAGGGATGGGTACACCTTAGCATGTGTATACCACCCAGATTTCTGCACTCTGGTCCTGACGAAAACCTCATAGTAACACATAGGTTGAAACATGTAGACCATTTTAACATAAACTTTTCATCTTAATACACAACTTTATTGACACCAAAAGCCTACCTAACCAGGCAAGGGTGTCCCATACTTTATTTTAACGTTGCCCAATCACTCCAGAATAAATAACCTTGAGTGAGTAGCATTGGCCAACTTTTAACCACACTTGTTCTAAGTCTAATTGCAAATATAAAAAACTACAAAACCAGCTCCACTGTAGTCAGGTGTTGCAGCACACCCAGATGGCACTCGGCTGTCTGGGTGGGACCCCGATGATGAAGCATGTCACCAACTAGGTTGGTGAGTGAGGGGTCTTCTAAGGACAAAGGTTGTCCCAAATCTGGGGTATAATCTATGCACCTTATAAAACAGAGGTTGTAACGAACCTCAAGGGGATACTCCTCTTTTTGTTGTGTTATATGTAGGTCAGGGGACCAGAAGTTCCTTCCACACCTACTTGGTGAAATACCCTTTCTCTCTCTTTTGTTGATTTATAGTCCTTTTTTAAGCCCAGAACTCATTCTTCATGAAAGAGTATCAAAAGGTCTAGAAGTATACTGACGAGGTGGTATCTGAGGTCAATCAATCAATCAATCAATCATGGCATTTGTATAGCGCACTACTCACCCGGAGGGTCTCAAGGCGCTTAGGGGAAGGGGGGTCTGCTATTGCTCGAACAGCCAGGTCTTGAGTTGTCTCCTGAAGGCGAGATGGTCCTGGGTCAGCCGGAGGTGGGTGGGGAGGGAGTTCCACGTCTTGGCCGCCAGGTAGGGAAAGGATCTTCCTCCGGCAGTGGCTCTTCGGATGCGTGGTACGGCGGCGAGGGCGAGGCTTGTTGAACGTAGCTGGCGGGTGGGCGTGTAGAAGGTCAGGCGGTCGTTGAGGTACTTGGGGCCCAGGTCGTGGAGGGACTTGTGTGCGTGGGTGAGGAGTCTGAACGTGATTCTCTTGCTGACGGGAAGCCAGTGCAGGTCCCTCAGGTGTCCGGAGATGTGGCTGCGTCGGGGGATGTCCAGGATGAGTCGGGCGGAGGTGTTCTGGATGCGTTGGAGTCGTTTCTGTAGCTTGGCTGTGGTTCCGGCATAGAGGGTGTTTCCGTAGTCCAGTCGGCTTGTGACGAGTGCCTGGGTGACCGTCTTCCTGGTTTCGGTCGGGATCCATCGGAAGATCTTACGGAGTGTGCGTAGGGTGTTGAAGCATGATGAGGAGACGGCGTTGACTTGTCTGGTCATCGAGAGGGAGGAGTCCAGGATGAAGCACAGGTTGCATGCGTGGTTTTGGCTTGGGTGCGCTGCCTAGGGCCGGGGGCCACCAGGTGTCATCCCAGGTGGAGGGCGATGGTCCTAGGATGAGGACTTCCGTCTTGTCTGAGTTCAGTTTCAGGCGGCTGTTCTACATCCACTCGGCGACGTCTTTCATCCCTTCGTGTAGGCTAGTTCTGGCGTTGGCAGGGTCGCTGGTGAGGGAGAGGATCAGTTGGGTGTCGTCGGCGTAGGAGATGATGTTGAGGTTGTGTTAGCGTGCGATGGCTGCAAGGAGTCTCATGTAGACGTTGAAGAGGGTGGGGCTGAGTGATGATCCTTGCGGTACGCCGCAGATGACTTTGGTGGCCTCGGATCGAAACGGGGGGAGGCGGACTCTCTGTGTTCTTCCGGCGAGGAACGAGATGATCCATTCCAGAGCCTTCTCTTGGACACCTGTGTTGCTGAGGCATTGGACTAGGGTGCGGTGGCAGACAGTGTCGAACGCTGCGGAGAGATCCAGGAGGATGAGGGCCGCTGTTTCCCCATTGTCGAGCAGGGTTCTGATGTCGCCGGTGGCTGCGATGAGGGTGGTCTTGGTGCTGTGGTTGGCTCGGAAACCAGACTGCGAGGGGTCAAGGGATCCGTTTGTCTCGAGGAAGGCGGCCAGCTGTCTGTTGACGGTCTTCTCAATGACTTTGGCAGGAAAAGGGAGGAGCGAGATGAGGCGAATGTTCTTGAGGTCAGTGGGGTCCGCTGTTGGTTTCTTCAGTAGGGCGCTGAGCTCGGCGTGCTTCCAGCTCTCCGGGAAGGTGGCGGTATTGAAGGAGATGTTGATGATGCCCCGCAGTTGGGGTGCGATGATGGAGTCGGCCTTGTTAAAGACGTGGTGGGGGCAGGGGTCGGTTGGAGATCCGGAGTGGATGGTGTTCATCGTGCGGGCTGTATATTCGATGGTCACCGTGGTCCAGGTGCGCAGGGTGGCGGTTGGGGGCGTTGGTTCGACGGTGGGGAGCGTGGCTGGTGCGCCAAAGCTGTTGTTGATGTCGGCGATCTTGCGGTGGAAGAATGAGGCGAGAGAGTCGCAGAGGTCTTGAGAAGGAGTGATGTCGTTGTTGCCGGTGCTGGGGTTGGAGAACTCCTTGACGATGCTGAAGAGTTCCTTGCTGTCGTGGGCGTTGTTGTCCAGTCGTTCCTTCAGTGTTTTCTTCTTGGTAGTGTAGATGAGCTGGTGGTGCTTGCGGGTGGCTTGTTTGAGGGTGGTCATGTTGTCTGTGGTCTGGTTGAGGAGCCAGGCTTTCTCGAGGGTGCTGCAGTTCTTCTTGGAGTCCTTGAGTTCGTCGGTGAACCAGGTGGTGTTCTTGCTTCTGGGTCTGCTGGAAGGGTTCTTCAGTGGCCCGAGGTTGTCTGCGCAGGCGGTCAGCCACTGTGTGAAGTTGCGGGCTGGTTCGTTGGGGTCCGTAGTGCTTGCGGGCGGGTTCTGGCTGAGGGAGGTGGTGAGCTGCTCGGTGGTGATCTTGCTCCAGCTCCTGTGAGGAACCTGTTGCGGGTGGTGGTGGGTCGTTGTTCTTCTGAAGCTGAATTGGACGCAGCTGTGGTCGGTCCAGTGAAGTCCGGTAGAGTGGCTGAAGGCTATGTACTTGCTGGATGAGAAGACGGGATCAAGCGTGTGGCCTGCGTAGTGAGTGGGGGTGTTGACCAGTTGCTTGAGTCCGAGGTTTACGAGGTTGTCCAGCAGGGCGGTGGTGTTGCGGTACTTGTTGTTCTCCAGGTGGAAGTTGAGGTCTTCTAGGAGGATGTAGTCCGCGGAGGGGAGGGCGTGCAGGCTGATGAAGTCCGTGATGTCTTCGCTGAATTGTGTGCGTGGTCCCGGGGGTCTGTAGACGAGGGTGCCTCTGGGGGTTGTCTTGGGGTCCGTGTGTATCTGGAAGTGGAGGTGCTCGGCGGCGGGGAAGGTGTCGCTGGAGTCGGTCGTGATGCGGATGGTGTTCTTGTGTACGATGGCGATGCCTCCTCCAGTCTGGTTCACGCGGTCCCTCCGGATGATCTTGTATCCATCCGGGATGGCGATGGCGATGTCGGGCACTGAGGAGGCGTTCATCCAAGTTTCCGTGAGGAAGGCGATGTCTGGTGATGTGGTGTTGAGCAGGTTCCAGAGTTCGACGGCGTGTCAGTGGATGGAGCGGGTGTTGAGCAGGATGCACTTAAGGTGGTTACTGCGGGTGCTCGGCTTGGCGGGAGCGGTGCAGGTCCGGAGGCAGGTGAACTTGCAGGCTTGCAGGTGAAGGGTCCGTGGGTGCGTTTCGGGGTGGCTCGGCAGCAGGCGGGGGTTGGGCCGGCGTTGAGTGCGTTGAGGGTGGCGTCGTCGTAGGTCCGTCGTGTTGTCTGGCGTCGGCGGGGGCCAGGGGTCCTGGCGCTGGGCGCGGTCCAGGCACGGACGGGCTTGCCTTTGGCGCGCCTTCGGCGCACAATCGGCGCGCCCGCTGCGCGTGACCGTTGCGTGTCCGTGCAGTTGCCATTTAAGGCTAAGTGGGAGGGAGGAGCAGCTGGGAAGCGGGAGCGGGGAGGACATGGAACAAAAGGGGGCGTGACCGCTTGAACGGCGGCGGGAAGCGGGGAGCGGGGCGGGCAGGCACAAGGGGAAAAACACTAAATACAACCACTATTAACAATTTAGGCACAAAATACAACAACTTGAGACGAAAATACGGCGAAACAGCTGGGGAAAGGTACAGTGAGGCAGGCAGCTAGGGAGGCAGGCAGACGGCACAACGAGGCTGCGAGCAGCAGCGAGGGGCACACACACAGCAGGGGGCCGTGCGGCGCGGGGGTGTCCTGAGAACAGGTCACACTTACCTGCGCCGCGCGGTCTCCATTTAGGGACAAGTGGGAGGGAGAAGCAGCTGGGAGGCAGGAGCGGGGAGGACACCGAACAAAAGGGGGCGTGGCCACATAAACGGCGGTGGGAAGCGGGGAGCGGGGCGGGCAGGCACAAGGGGAAAAACACTAAATACAACCACTATTAACAATTTAGGCACAAAATACAACAACTTGAGACGAAAATACGGTGTAACAGCTGGGGAAAGGTACAGTGAGGCAGGCAGCTAGGGAGGCAGGCAGACGGCACAACGAGGCTGCGAACAGCAGCGAGGGGCACACACACAGCTGGGGGCCATGCGGCGCGGGGGTGTCCTGAGAACAGGTCACACTCACCTGCGCCGCGCGGTCGCCATTTAAGGACAAGTGGGAGGTAGGAGCAGCTAGGAGGCGGGAGCGGGGAGGACACGGAACAAAAGGGGGCATGGCCGCGTGAACGGCAGCGGGAAGCGGGGAGTGAGGCGGGCAAGCACAAGGGGAAAAACACTAAATACAACCACTATTAACAATTTAGGCACAAAATACAACAACTTGAGACGAAAATACGGCAAAACAGCTGGGGAAAGGTACAGTGAGGCAGGCAGCTAGGGAGGCAGGCAGACGGCACAACGAGGCTGCGAGCAGCAGCGAGGGGCACACGCACAGCTGGGGGCCGTGCGGCACAGGGGTGCCCAATATGTGTGTCTGGTTCCCTTCCTTTGAAAGGTGGGAGAAGCTTCTAGAAATTCACTTTGAAGTGCACAGGCATCCAACCTTCTTTGCCCTGGTTCCAGACTAACTACAGGTGGTAGGCAGCCCTTTATGAGGAGGCTGGGCTTAGCCTGTTCATGTGTAAGTAGGTCTGTGCCCAGCTCAGCCTTCCCATCCTGCCATGAATAGCCCATCCAGGCACACCTAAGCTCTCTATTGTGTGTGGCTGCCTGGGAAGAAAAGACAAAGTCCAACTGTCAGCTTCACCCAGTCATGTGACCCGGAGGCAGGCTAAAGGCACTAAATTGCTAAGGCAGAAAAATGCCAACTTTCTAAAAGTGGCTTTTTCAAAATTGAAACTTAGAATACGCTTTACCATATCAGAGGATTTTTCATTACAATTGCAAAGATATCAAACATGAACTGGTTACCTGTTCCCATTTGGAAATTATTACTTATTAAATGTAATAAGACACCGCCAAAGTTATCCTATGGAAGAGATCGGCCTAGCAGTGGTGAAAAACGACTTTAGGCTTTTCAGTGCCAGGACATGTAAAACTTAAAAGTGCATGTCCAACTTTTTAAATAAATTGCACCCTCCCTATCCTAGGGGGGACTTACATATATTAACAAGTATTGGCAAAGCAAAGCCAATAGGTCTCATCTATACAAGGGCTAATGGCGTTGGCAATGTGTTTTTGCCATGTTGTTCACCAGTTTGGCTGCTGTTCAGTATGGGTAAAAGTTAGTGCCGTGGAGTATTCTAGACTTCTAGAGTGTCATAGACCGGATTTGTTGGAGTAGAGTAGTAGAGTGGAGTAGGGGAAGTAGAGTTCAGTGGTTGAGTGGCAGAGAGTGTTGTAGAGTGCAGTGCCAGAGAGTGGAGTGCCATAGAGTGGATTGGCCTCGAAGGAGGGAAGTTGGGTGGAATAGATGGAGTGAGTTGGGGTGGATTGAGGTAGTGGGGAGGATAGGATTGGAGTATATTGGGGTGTATGGGTTGAGGTAGAGTGAATTGTATTGAGTGGGGTGGATATAAGTGGGTGGGCTGGATGGGATGGATTGGATTGGAGTGGGGTGGGGTGGATTGCAAATAATGTGATGTGGATTGGATTGCGGTGGGGTGGGGTGGATTGGAGTGGGGTAGATTAGATTGGTTTGGGGTGGATCGGATTAGAGTAGGGTTGTTTGAAGGGGTGAGTTAGAGTAGAGTGGAGGGGGTGGATTGAACTGCGCTGGAAGGGGGTGGATTGGAGTATGGTTGATTGGAGTAGGGTGGCCTGGATTAGAGTGGGGTGGATTGGATTGGAATGGGGCAGATTGTTTTGGAATGGAGTTGGGCAGATTGCCTTGGGGCAGATTGTTTTGGACTGGATTAGTGCAGATTGGATTGGGTCAGATTGTTTTGAATTGGAGTGGGCAGATTGTTTTTAGATTGGAGTGGGGCAAGTTGGAGTTGGATTGGAGTGGGACAGATTGTTTTGGATTGAGTGGGGCTTATTGGAGTAGGTCTGACTGTTTTGTATTAGAGTGTGGCAGATTGGAGTGGAGAAGATTGTTTGAGACTGGAGTGGGGCTGATTGAAGTGGGTAGATTGGAGTATGGCAGATTGTTTTGGATTGGAGTGGGATAGATTGGATTGGGGCAGATTGGTGGAGTGGGACAGATTGTTTTGAATTGGAGTGGGAGAGATTATTTTGGGGTGGACTATGGTAAATAAGAGTGGGGTGGGTTAGGAGGATTGGAGTGTGGGGGATTGGAGTGGATTGGGGAGGACTGGATTGGTCTGGGGTGGATTGAATTGAATGGGGTGGATTGGATTGAGTGAATTGGTGTGAGGTGGATTTGCATGGATTGGAATGGGGCAGATTGGATTGGAGTGGGGTGGATTGAAGTGTTTGAATTCATAATATTGAAAATTACACATAATAAAAGAAACAATGTTGCTTTGCAATATATAGAACGTCATCTTTTGAGACCAGCGCCCATGAGCACAAATAAAACAAAACATGAGTGCAAAGTGAGAAAAGAAGAATTTGCAAAACAAAAGACAGCTAACTTTAGAAAATAAAAATTACAATTTTGTTTGTCCTGCTGGGCACATTTTTGCCAGTCATATATTGTTTGCCGGGAACTAGAAGTTAAAAAGAACAAAATTATACCTCAACTGCAGCGTACGGGCACTGATTAAGTTGACTCAATCAGGATTTTGTCCCTGCTCCACACAAAGGAATGGAAAATATGCCAGGCATGCAGTGTACAGTTACGAGGCTGTAAAGAAGAGTGCCTCGCAAGCCAACAAATTGCATGCTCGAACCTAAATAGGAAGGTTTGGACCTCCGAAATGGCAGTTTAAAACTGCACACACAGGCTGCAATGGCAGGTCTGAGACATGTTTAAAGGGCTACTTAAGTGGGTGGCACAACCAGTGCTGCAGGCCAAAAAGTAGCATTTAATTTACAGGCCCTGGGCACAGGTAGTGCCACTTTACTAGGTGCATTCAAGTAAATTAAATAGACCAATAGGGTATAAGCCAATCTGACATGTTTTAAGGAGAGCGAAGCAATTTAGCACCTATTAGCACTGGGGAAGTGTACAGAGTCCTAAGGCGAGAAAAAACGAATACCGCAAATAAATAGTAGGATTGAAGGAATACACGATAATTATCGCTATTGCTTGGTTAGCGAGAAAAAATTATCGCCGAGTTGCGGCGATTTTTATCGCAGATAAACCTTGGTATTACCAAGGTTTATCGCAAATGCGATAAAAATCGGCAATAATGCATGAATATCGCTGAAAAGTCCGCGATATTCAGGCATTACCAAGCTAATGCTCTTAGCCATGTTATCCACCTCCCATTGGATAACATGGCTAAGAACTGCTCAGGGCAGGTGTTAGCTTTTGGAGATATTCGCGCTTAGCGCGAATATCTCCAAAAGTTGGTAATAGGAGATAGCGATGTTAGCGACTGTTTCCAATCGCTAACATCTTGGCACGCCCACTTTGCATGTCATTAGTGATAAATATCACTGACATGCAAAGCGGGGCCCAAGATGGTCGCTATCTCCTACTAGCTGTCGCTAACTGGTGTTAGCGACAGCTAGGTAATAGGGAGATAATTTTATCTCCGCTTTCTTGGCTTTTAAAGCCAAAAAAGAGGAGATAAACCCCCTTGATAATATGCACCACAGTTTGGGGATTACCCTGCAGAAAGGGCCATCTCCAACAGCTGCTGGGAGTTAATCGGAACAAGTCTACGTGGCTACACCCTTAAGATTGCCAGAACACAGTCCGTATCTCTCCGCATTGTTTTATAGTTTGGATAGATGTGGAACAGTAGAACACAAGTATTTTTTGACTTAGGTTGCAAGAAGCTAAGCTTTGTTCTGCCCACCTGCAAAGCAGATTTAGATGTTTTTCGCTTGATCCACTTCATCAGTGAACTAAAAAAACTGATTTCTGTGTGTCTGGTTTCCCTCCTTTACTGGGATACATTGATTTGAGGCATTTTCGTCCATCTTTGTGATCTGGGCCTTAGGAAACTAGAATCATCCCAAAGAAGCCACCAAACAACTATGAGGCTTCAATGGCCTGGATGCTTCTGATATAGGCTGTTCCCAGTTGAGCTCAAGGGCTCCCTGTTGTTGTGCCACCCTTTCATTTAAAGTTTGTTTCACCCACACACATGACAGTCTGACAGTGACCATCCACTGAATGCTACCATGTTGATCAGAACCTGCCCTATGCTGGTGGTCTTCGCACTTAAACTTTTGCACTTCAAAACTTTGTGAACTCTGATGCACTTTTCTACAAGTTCTGAAAAGCCCCCATAACTTTGCCATGTTCTATTTTTTTTCTCCCTAAGTGATTCTGAACTGATCTCGTTAAAGCTTGGAGTGCTTCAATTATTTTTCATTCGAGGTCAGAAATGCCCTTGAATGGAGGGCCAAGTGGGTCTTACTCAGAGCCGCCGCTCAGGGCTGGTTCAATTTATCCACCTTATGTATGAAGAGAGAGAAGCACTTCAAGCCCATTGATGGGCAGACGCAGACCAAGGTGGAGGCCGATGGAAATTGAATGACTTTCTTTTTATTTAGAGAAACCACATTTTTTTAGTCACTTTTGTCTCTTTGGGCTTCAAAAACTCTTGCAAATGGTGGTCCGAGTCAATAAAAGGGAATCAGAAAGGAAGAGCTTTGAAGAAGCTTTTAAAGGCCCTCTGGAATTGAAAGGCACCATGCCTCCTTTAGTCCCAGCCGGAAGTGGACTTCGTCTGTCCACAGCGCCAGTCGTGGACGGGTGAATGAAGGTTCTTGGATTTATGTCAAAGGTGACGATAATGGCTTTCATTAGGTCATGTAGAGAGTATTTCTATTTTTTCCGAGACGATGTATTTAAAAGCCAAATGCATCATGCTAGGAAATTGCTTGTCTAATAGGTTCACTTAATGGCAGTGCCCCGAGAGGGGGGAGGGGCAGTGGAAAGAATGGTATGCAACCATAGATTTATGAGCGGCAGCTGTGTCCAGCTACCTCAAGTATCGAGTGTACCATATAAGTATATATCCATTTAGTGTCTGCGTAATTGTGCTTCGATGGCTATTGCACATAATGTTCCGGGTCTGCAACTTTAGTGGAGTGTTCGATGTCAGGCGTGGGACGATATTCGAAATGTGGAGCATAGCAAAGGGCAAATGGCATGAAGCTCAAGAAGAACAAAATGGCCGCCATTGTTGCTTTCCCTAGAAAATGGCGGAAGAGGGTAATTATATACTCCGACTGTACAGACCAGCAGGGTGAACATGGATTGGAGTTGCACAGTTTCTTAAGATATAAGTGTGAATTGGCTCATTTGTAGACTTTATGGTAGAAAAGAAATAATAAAAGATTACATTAAATTCGATTAAATTCAAACCTAAAACCACCATTAAAGTATCCACTGAGCGGTTTGTGAATGTGGAAAGCACATGAAGGAAAAATCACACTTTTACCTTTAAGTTCGACGTAATAACTGTGAAAGTTAGTACATGAACTATTGTGTTTTTCCAATTTAAGAAAAGTTTCGATACCTTTGTTTAAAATTACATTAAAGTTATCTTGGTGGTTTGTGATTAAACAAATGCAAAACGCGCCTTGCAGTTATCACATTTGATTGGGCGCTTTGGTGTAATTGTTATAGAAGACTGGTGCTGGATTGAGTTCACCAGCATCCTTGCTCCTTCAAACAGGATCATATTTTCACTCATTGATTGGCCCTACTGTACCCTTTAGGCTAGTGCCGCAATTAAAAACAAGTCTCTGGCGTTCTCCTTGTTAGCAGGTAGAAATGATCTGAAACCAAAGAAAGCAACCAAATCCTCACAATTGATGTTATTGATGTAAGCACTGCAGGAAAAGAGAGGGATCCAGAGGAAACCCAGAGCAGTAGCTACTATTACGTTAGATCTGGGATCCGGCCCACCTCATTGACGTATGCTGAATTTGACCCAATGTAGTTTGCCAACACCCGGGCCTATTCAGCGGTGCCCGCACACAGTGGCTTAGCCAGTGGGTCATGGGACCTGCTATAAACAAGGAAAGGGCCCTTTTGGCACTATACTGTAAAATACATCAAAAATCAGGGTTCCGTGGGCCCCAGTGCCACTGCCCTGCTGCACCAATGGAAGATATACCCCTGCCCACATGTTGACTGCTTCCTGTTCGGAGCAACAACCTGCAGGGGGAGGAGAGCCCCTATTTTCACTTCCAGGTGGGCATAACACAAAGGCCTAACTACAAGGGCCATCATCCTTCCTTTTGTTAAACTCTTGTTCTGTCTGTGAGTCATTTGGAACCCAATACCTAGATGCCAATGCAATGGAGGGAAGTAAAGGCAATCTGAGTGTTATCATCTCACAAGTGCTTAAGAGAAACTATGATTTTAAGGCAGGTTTTTTACTTTGCTCAACACCTGTGTGTAAGAGATATGCATCATAGTAAGAATGTCAGCTGCATCTGTCTGTTTAAGTCGTTACATTAATGTAATTGAAATAGCACTTAAATGTTTTTAAAATGATTTATTTTAGGGCGCTGCTCACCCCAATCCCTTAGATCCCTCAAAAAATATTATGGAAACAATAATTCATATAAATATATATGTCAATGTAAGGAAAGGTTAATGAGACATTGAGCATTACACAGTGTAGGAGTCACATATCATCCACACGGGTAGGTGCTATATGTTAAAGACTGTTTGGCCTGGAGAAACACAAAGTCAGACTTTAAAACATAAAACTGTGGTTAGGGGTTGTCTGTACTAAGAACGCATTATTACTCAGGGATTTATGTCAGTACAACGCAATCTTTTAGATCGTGGTACTTTACAACACTGTTATTACAACGCAAGTCGTTACAACGACTTGCGTTGGAGGGCGCGGATTGAGGAATATTATAATTTTATATTCCAACACCAGTCCACGTAACAGTAGGGAGGGTGTTGGAATATAAAATTACAATATTCCTTAACCAACAGCTCCATCCAGCGCAAGTCGTATTAATGACTTGCGTTGTAATGGCAGCATGGTAAAGGTCGTGCGTTGTAAACACTGCGTTGTAAAAGACGTTTACCATTACTCAGAGAAACCCATCTTAGCAATCTTCGAAAAACTGAAGATTTAGAACAAATAAGGTTCTAAACATATGGCTTGGCATAAAGCAAGACATAGCTTTAGAGCCATATGCCAGTTCACAGGTTCAGCTCCCTTATACCAGTTCATAGCTCACTGTGCCATGTTAGAAGGATTGTAACTTAGGAACTGTAGGTAACAAAAGTATGTCTTCGACCAACGCAGTAACCCACTGAGCTAGTGTCATAAAATACAAATCTGTGATCTGCATGTTACATGTTGAGCTTTGCAGCAGGCACATTAACCCTCATGCTATGTTATGGTGAGTCAAAACTATGCTTAGACAAAACACAGATGTATACAACTAGTCCCTTAACCACCACATCTGACTTACTGTTATTATTACCCGCTGAACTTTGCTGGGCATTGTAAACATTTCTGCTGCAGGTGCCTTAACCCCCTCTTAAAAGACTGCTTGTTTGTGACCAATTAAATAAGGACAAATAGAGTTACTGCCACATTTGTCCTTGATGCCAATTTCTTTGCCAGTGTTTTTGAAAAATAAATGCATGAATTGACTGTCAGGCTCTGTTTTTTATGATTTGTCCCCTAATTTATGGGATCCCATAGTAAATGTTTTACATTTGCAGCATTGGATGTAAGACATCTCTACCAACACAGTCAGGTTTAACACAGGCCTCGTAATTCAGGGGTGATAGATTTATTTTAAAATAAGGTCAAGAAGAAACACACAATGATGAGAAATATCTTTCTCCACGTTTCTGTTTCACCCAAGTGGTGTAACTTAACTGTCACAGCAGAGTATTTTTAGGACTGACATTAGCCAATATCGTTTGATTTTACTAAAATTGGATGCATATATACTTACTTAGAGGGGCTTTCAGCCACCTCTCTTCCTCCATTGGTCTGTAGTTGTGTCATTTAATTTTTGGCTTCCACCCACTACAGCATACAGCACAGAGCAATGGGTCAGCCTACATCAGATACTGGTTAACTACCCTTTTCCGATAGTGGTTAACTTCACTTTGAGTGACTGCCATTTACTGTTTCTCAGAGGAGATGGGACCGTCCGCAGGGGCAGCGGCAGTCCCTCCATGCTAATTAGGATGCAACCGCCACCCTGGCGGTCACATCCTGTATTTCTAACATTGCGGCGGGTGCTGCTTAAAGCAGCACACGCCGCAATGTTAAAAAAGCATGATTTGCTTTGCGTGCACGAAGCTGCAGGCACCGCGTGGTGCCTGCCACTTCGTGCACGCAAAGGCAGGGGGGTACCATAGATACCCCCCATGTGCACCCCCCAGCCCCCGTCACCCTGGGGGCCCGCAACGGGCCCCCAAAGAAAACACTGTATGCCTTTCCACGGCGGAGAAGCCGCCGCGGAAAGGCATTCGTTCTGCCCCGTCCTAATATGGCTGGCGGTGTCTGTTAGACACCGCCTCCATATTAGAGCTTTTCCTCCGCGGTCGTGAGGCGACCGCGGCGGAAAAGCGGCGTTCCGTCTGCCTGACCCCCCAGCCATTCTAATCTGTCGGGGGTCTTTGAAGGCTCTGCTGCGGTTTTTCTGCATCGTCCGGGCCGGCGGACACTTCCGCCGGCTCGGAGGATGCGGAAAAACCGCAAACCTAATGACCCCCTTAGTGTTGCCTTTGTGCTTGGAGCCCCCGCTGACAGCAGGACCCTTTGACCAGATGAGATCACAGGCCATATTCCACACCTTATGAGCTCCTGTCATTGTTGTTGCAAATTGATTTTGAAGTGTCCTTTGTTTATTTGTATTTTACAGCACACTAATTTCGTCTATGTGAGAAATGAGGTTACTGGCTGAGGAGGGTGAGACCCTACTCATGCAGCAGCAACAATTATGTTTGTGTGTTTGTTTATATTTATGGATTTATATAGCACCTGGCTACCCAAATGCTTCCCAGCGCTGAGGAAAAGGTGCTGTGAGGGAACAAGGGAGTTGTCAGGGGAAGAGCCATGTTTTTAATCTTTTCCTGAAAATCAGTTCTTCTCTTAGTCGCATTTCTTTGGGTAAAGAGTTCCACAGACTTGGAACCAAGTGTGAGAATGATCTTCCTCGCCATCTGAATCTCTTTATTCATGTCGTCTTCATGAGTAGATCTGAGGAGGATCGCGGAGACCTACCAGGAACATATGGAGTGACCAGAGTTCTCAGTAGGGCAGGAGCCTTGCTATTCAAGGCTTTGTGGGCTATATATAAAGATTTAAATTTAATCCTGACTTGGATCGGTAGCCAGTGCAGTATTTCCAGTGAGGTTTTTGCCGAATCTTGTCTGGGAATACCACAGAGCATCCTGGCTGCAGCGTTTTGAACCACCTGGAGCATGTTCACACATTTGGGGGAACCTAGATAGAGGGAGTTACCGTAGTCCAGCCGGGAAATCACCATGGCCTGAACCACGCTTCTCTGAGTCTTTTCAGGGATGAGAGGTACATTTTTACGAATCATGCGGAGTATCCCAAAACAGGTGGCTGCCAGTTTTTTGGCTTGTATTTCCATAGAGAGAGTGTGTGGTCTAGCCACATTCCCAGGTTTTTTAATGGAATTTTTAGGAATAGGGGGACTGCCTAGTTCTGGTGGCCACCTAATGATGTCTCTGGGCACAGAATTGTTTCCCAGAAACATCCTTCCCGTTTTGTCTCCAACAATTCTTGTCAATGTGGAACACAAGTAAACCTCAAATCAACCTGTGCTTAAACCTCCAATAATTTGGCACAAAAGCAGTCACACGTATCTTAAAGGCAATATGTAAATTATTATGCAGCACGCAAACAATGATAAAGTGAAAACACAGCACACGAAAAATTCCACACCAATTCAGAAAATAGGATGAAAGTTTAATACATTTTTGGACATCAAAACAACAAAAATCAAACCAGTAGAACCAAAGATATGCAATTTTAAAGATTAAATAAAAATAGTGCTTAAAAGCTCAAGGTGGCATCTATAGTTATCTGGTCATGCTGGACCGGGACAAAGTCACAAGTTCAGGCTGACAGCAATAGAGCATGGGCTGGATACAGGGATGACGTTAGTCCTGCTGAGAAATGATCCTTAAATCCTGGTTGAGGAGTGTCACGCTGCGCTGTGGCTGTTCCGGGCAGCAGCCGTTCAAAGTGGCAGGGCTGCAATACAAGGTCCTGCGTCAAAGATGCATCATGCAGCGGCAGCTCCGAGGAGTTGTGTGGCTGCAAAGTGAGGTCCTGAGCCAGAGATGCATCTCGCAATGGCGGTCCCAATGCGAGACTGCGAGAAGTTGCATCGGCTCTGCTGAAGATCACAGCTGGGCAGGCACAGCACCTTAAGCCCCAATTTCAAGGGCTCCGGACTGGAGGTGCACCACTTGGGGGTTAGGACTCACAGACTTAACTTTCCTACCTGCTCTCAATTGAACATTTTCACTTATAAGATGTTATAAGGTAACCCAATATTATCCTATGCAAGAGGCAGGCCTTGCAGTAGTGAAAAATAAGTTAAGGAGTTTTTCATTACCAGTACATGTGAAAGTTATAAGTGCATGTCCAACTTTATAAATACACTGCACCCTGTCCTGTGGCCTGTCCAGGGGCCACCTTAGTAGTGACTTATATGTATGACGCATAAAAAGTTTTTTTTGCCAGGTCGAAATGGCAGTTAAAAACTACACGCACAGGCTGCAATGGCAGGCCTGAGACGGGTTTAAATGGATACTGAAGTGGGAGGCACACTCAGTGCTGCAGGTCCCCTAGTAGCACTTAATTTGGGAAACATCCTTTACATCGCTGTGATTACACCGCGATGCAATTAGAACGCTGCCATTACAACGCAAGTGTTACATCGACTTGCACTGGAGGGCGCTATAACCTAAGGAATAGTAATATTTACTATTCCAACACCTTCCCTACTGTACGTAGACTGGTATTGGAATAGTAAATCTTACTACTCCTAAGTCCAGCGCCCTCCAGCGCAAGTAGTTGTAACGACTTGCGTTGTAAAAGCTGCGATGTTACATACCGCGATCATTTTGATTGCGTTGTAACATCACATATTCACTTAATTCACAGGCCCTGGGTGCATGTAGTACCACGTTACTGGGGGTTTACAAGTAATTTTAATGTGCCAATTAGGTGTATAGCATTTTCACTATGTTTAAAGGAGAGAGCACAACTCTATACCACTGGTTGTCAGTGGTAAAGTGTGCAGTGTTCTAAGGTCAACAAAAAGAAAATTCAGCAAAAACATGAGCAATAAGGGAAACATTTGGGGGAAGACCACCCTAAGGCTGGCAGGTCTAACAATCCATTTGAAACTTTTCGGCATTAACATAGTTTCTTTTTACTATGCATGCAGTACACAAACTGAAAGCTTTCTTAAAATTTTCATTCATTCTTTCTTTCCTTCTTTCTTTCGATTTTTCCATATATCTTGCTCTCTTTCCTTCTTTCTTTCCTTCTTTATTAGCTGCCTTCTTTCTGTCTCTCCATTTTTCTTTCCACCTTTTCTTCCTTTTTGTATCTTGTTTACTTCCATCATTCTTTCCAGCTCTCATGCTATTTTCCTTCCTTCTTTTTTCCTTCCTTCTTTTTGTCCTTTTTTCTTTTTCCTGATTTCTTTCTTTCCTTCTTTCTTTCTCTTCATTCTTCTTTCTTGCCTTCTTGCTTTCGTACATTCTTTCTTACTTAATTTTTTTCTTTTGTTCTTTTCTTGCTTTCTTTCCTTCTTTTCTGCTATCATTTTTCTTCGTGTCCTTGTTTCTTCCCTTCTTTACCTAGTTTATTTTCTTCTTTACTGAGTTTCTTTCCTTCTTTCTGTTTTCCTTTTCTCATTTTTTCCTTTCATTTGCCTTTATTTCTTTCTTTCTTTCCACCTATCTAGCCATCTTCCTGTCATGATTTTTTGCTTTCATCCTTTTTTCTTTCATTCTTCATTTTTTTCTTTCATAGCTCCCTGCTTTCTTCCCACTTTCATTCTTCCCTTCTTTCTTTCTTTGATACGTTCCTGCTTTCTGTCCTACTGTCAAGTTTTCCTTTCTTTCTTTCTTTGTTTGGTTGTTTCATTGTTTGTTTGTTTGTTTCTACTTTCTAACTTTTTCTTTTGTCTTCATTTCCTTCATTCTTTTTTATTTACTACTGTCTGTCTATTTTTCCTTTTTACCTTCCTTCTTTTTTGCCTTCTTTCTTTTCTTCTTTTTCAAAGGCAAGAGGTTGGCAGCCAGTGGCAGAGCGATTGTCTTTTTTAAGTCTGACTTAGGCAAGACCGTTTGAGTTTACTAAAAATATATGTAGGACGTAGTTACTTATAGTAGTTTTCTGCCCCACTTCATCTATTTCTCTGTGGCTGTATCATTCAAATGTTCCCCAAACCACTCAAGGGGCAATGCGTCAGTCCACTTCAACCATTGGCTAAGTTCACTATGAGTTACAGCATCCTTGTCTTTCAAAAAGAACACATACACACACAAAGTAGTTACATTCACTGCCAGTAAATATTATGGTCATGTTTGCTTATTTGAGACCCAAATATCTTTTTGCCTTTAATATTTTTTGTAAATTGAAGAAAGCCCAGCAGCTTCCTGAACAATTACGTTTTGCAAAAACCATGGCAAAATGGAACAAGAATCACCAAAAGGCTAGAGGACAGTGCCAGAGCTATTGACTTTGCCAATGTTTGTTTTAATTATGCAGAGTTTCACCCTGAGCACCTTTGATGCATTGGAGTTAATTCTGCTGCAGGAAACAATATTTCAGACAGATTTATTACTGTTTTGTGTAACCATCAGTCTGTGATATTACCAACAGCACAATTCCAGCTATGATGAGTGATGACATTGCGCGTTATTCCAGTAAAAATTATTCTACCCCTCTCCAACCAGCTACTTTAGAACATTTCTTTGGCAGATGGAGGGTATCTGCCAAAAAAGTGGCAGATGCCTCATGTGTCCAACTTGCAGTCTTCACGTCCCGTTTAACGGCGGTCGAAGTTCTAGCTTTTTCACACAGGCAGTGGCATAGCAAGGTCAGGTGGTACCCGGTGCGGAAACGTTTCTTGTCACCCCCGGCTTGACAAAATGGCACAAATATGTGTTTAAAACACATATTTTTGCCATTTTGTCACCCCCTCAGTGATGACACCCGGGGCGGCCCGCACCCACCGCACCCCCCTTCCTACGCCCCGGCACACAGGGGCCTCGGCTGTCAGAAACCTTGACGTGAGGCCTGCCTGCCACAGAGCCGTCAGTCCATATATATACCACAAGGTCTGCTCTTCAGGGCCAGCTTTAGCACTGGTGGTGCCCAGTGTGACAATTGTTTGGTGCCCTTCCAATGACCTTGTTCTCCAGGGATTCTCTCAGTATCACCTTTCAAGACTGCCCCTCATCTCTCCACTCACACACATTTCATTTGTTTTCAAAAGCTGGTTGGTGTTGGGTTTACTAATAAGAATACATTTTTACCCAAATAAAATCATTTTCAACACCATTAGAAATATATCATGAAAGACTGGGGAAAAACATAACGTTCTAACTTATACTATGCAGTTTGCATGCATCTGTTTGATGACAGTTAATACATCATTGTGCTATATTAGGATTGTAAATTATGAACTGCATGTAACAATTGGATCTGTGTGACAAAATCACTAACCACTGACCTATCCACTTTAAAAGAGTTCTGTGATCTGCATAGTACACGTTTTTTTCTGCACTACTTTATGATGAGTCAAAACTGCCACTAGACAAAACTCTGATCTCTCTCCAGCAGGAACATTACCCACCAGAGTTATCTTGACATTTGTATTGTTGCCTGAAATTTACTGGACTTTCAGGAACCTCTGCAGCAGGTGCTTGAACACCCATGTTATTTCTAAACACAGTACCCTCTCCAAGGCCAGCGCCAAGTGCATCTACACGGTTGCACCGCGCTGAAGCCAGCCCTGCTGCCCTACTTAAGGTGGTCCATGCTGTTAGACCTGTCAGCCCTAGGGTGGTCTTTCCCTGTGATTTTTTTGCCCTTGCCTCATTTTTCCCACCTACTTTTTGTTGGCTTTAGGACTCTGGGCACCCTCCCATTGCTAATCAATGCCAGGGTGCAGGTGCTCTCCTCCCCCAACATGGCTGGCACTGACCCCTGCTACTGCAGCGTGGTCTGTATAGGCGCACTCTAGTGGCCAGGAGCTGGCTGGAACCCTTAAACAATGTTGCCATACCAGCCTGCCAGCCTGCCCATAGCTAGAATGAGGGAAGCTCCTGGAACCTTCCAGAACAGGGGAGGTGACACCAACTGCCACTGCCAACTGCCAACTGACACTATATAAGGAAAGGGAGGGAAACTTTCTAGTCAGTTGGGGCATCACTGACCTGGGGAACCCACGCAGGAGTTTTAGGCGGGAGGACCTAGTGAGGAACCTATGCTACTGGGACTGACAGGATTTATGTGCTGCCTCTTAAGCTGAGTGAGGTGTCCAAAGCTAGCCCCCCTGATCTGGCCCAGTGGTAGGGAACCCCAGGGGCCATCTGCAGTGACTGAGGAGAAATTCTTCAAGCCTTCAACTCAAACCCCACCCCCCCCCCCAGCAACTTCAAGTAACCAGCAACTAAGGGCGCAGAACCATCCAAGCGCCAAGAAGTCTACTTTCCTGTGACCAGAGATCGCTGGGGGACCGACCAGGTACTGGACTTGTGCGGCCCGGCGCAACCCCTGCCTGCATTGGGGTCTAACCGCCCCACCTGTCTCCCCCCTGACTGACTCTCTCTGCCCTCCATTCCCCCCTGCATTGCTCGCTGTCTCACTTGAAAAGCGCTATAAATGGTCCCCTCCTCAAGCGCTATGGCCAGAGACTGCCTGTTCATCGGAAACTATTGAAATGGCCTTCCTTGCCCTGCCGCGCCTAGCGCTGTGAAGCATCTCCCAAGCGCTGTACCTTGCGCTCCTCTGAGGCGCCTGAGGGAATCCTGTGACGAGCGCGGCATTGGCGCCGCTCCTTCGATGCCCGGGGCGCTTCCGGCCGCCAGCGCTGCTGCCTGCCCTTGCGCCGGGTCTCGCGGCCCCAGCGGAGCCCACTCCGTTACTTGCTTCCCCCCTCGGCGGCCCCCGTGTGCCAGGAGAGGGCCGCCCCATCGGGTGGACCAGGCCGCGTAGGCCTGAAGGCAAGCTGTTCCCTCTCACGTGACGGGGAGCGCGACCGCGTCACCGGCCACGCCCCCGCCAGAGCCGCGCAGCTATTGGAGGCTGCAAACGAGCCCCTCATCAGCGCCGGCACCCGGAGAAGAGCTGGATTCGCCGCGGAGGGGTGGTGGAGAAGCCCCGAATGCGCCGGGCAGCGTGCAGGCCCGATTGGAAGAAAGCTCATCCCTCCACCTCAAGCCACCGCAAGAAGTGAGGTAACCCCCTGGGGAGGAGGGCGGTAGGCCGGGAGAGGCCCGAGGTCTCCCCTCCCCCGGGGTTAACTGAGACTGGGCCCTCTTGGCCCCCTTCTAATGTGCCTTAAGAGTTTGGAGGTTGGAGGATTAAACACTGTCCCTAGTGCACCATATTTACAAGCCTGAAATGTTCATAGTGCACCGTATTTACAAGCCTGAAATGTTCATAGTGCACCATATTTACAAGCCTGAAATGTTCATAGTGCACCATATTTACAAGCCTGAAATGAGAGGGAGATTCACTTCACTGTACTGAATTTTCTTGCAGAGGTGGGCTTCCATAGTATTCTGATGATCTGATCTAGGTCGCAAGCCAACCTGTATTCACAAGAAGAAAGGCTTGTCACAAATGACTAGAGGCTGTGTTCTTTGGAGTTCCTTGTTAGACTGATAAGTACATGCCGATATGTTTTATTACCTTTAAGGAAAAGCGTCCATGAGAGGTTTGATGTGTTACTTAAACCCATTACTATAGTCGCTTCTTGTAGGATCCTCCAGGTTAATACAAATACCCCTTTGCCTGTCAGAGAGTCTGATGCGACAGGCGGGGTTAGTTAGTGTTTCATTGCTAGATGAGTGGGTTATTATTTTAATGAAATGTTCACCCATTCCTAGGAAATGCAACCTGAACGTGATTCATGTAATGTCTTAATGAAATGCTTACCTGAAATGCCAATGAATTAATAATGCATCGCTCTATTTGAAAGCCTATATAAAAGATCTTGATTTCTTTCATATACAACTACTGGTGTGGTCTCCATTATTGCGCCACTGTGTGTTTCATTGGATGTGTGTGTTAAGTGGCTGCTTTACACGCAAGCCCCTGGCTGCCTTCCTGCTCGAGCCATGCTACCCCCTTGAGAGCTGGTGCCCCCAGTTCTTACACATGCTATGTAAAGTTTTCCTGTGTGGGACTGCCAGGGAAAGCCCGGCCCATGATATACTCATACTATCCCAAGAGCCATCCAAACCGCATTACCTGGAGGGCATAGATTATATTTTAGGTTTTGATGACTGAGGTTACTAGACTACTCCTCTCTACATAATTCAAAAACATTCAAACCACACAAGGCACCTTCTCAGGTGGGATTCTGGTTACAATGAGGAAGTCAAGAAATCAGCCAAGGTAATACACTTCTGCTAACTTACTTCAGAAGAATTCCCCATTCAGTGGCTGAAACACGGGAGAGCACTAAATCATGCCTAAATCCCTGCTCTCAAATACAGTTCTAGGGCAGGAATTATCTTTACGTAATCTTACATTCACCATGATGATGTGGTAGAACTTGCTAATGACATGAAAGACCAACAATAGGCCACCTGCTGAGCTAACTTTATTTTTAAATTTTTTTTTAATGAGGTTTTATGTAGCGCTAGCCAGACTCGAAGGTATCGGAGCGATTTGCAGCAAGTAGGGGAGAAAAACACATAAAGGTGGGGCAAGCAAGCGTAGGTGATCAAAAGTTCCAGTGTACTGTGCGTCCGAGGAGCACATTGTGGTAGAGTGGTTGCGAGGTAGTTTCGATCCGTGGGTAAAGTCCTGAGCTTAGTCGCCCTCTGGGAGTGGAGGAGAGTAGGGGGTTAGGGGACGTGGGTGAGGAGGGGGATGTTGGAGCAATTGCCTGTTGGCAGCAAGGTGTCGGCTTGTGCGCTTCGGATTTCAGTTTGGGAAGGCACCATTGAGGTATAAGTCTTTTAAGTCTTTTTGAATTTTATGAAGGAGGGAGTAGTCCTGATGTCAACCGGGATGGAGTTCCATATTTTGGGTGCGTTTCCTGCAAAGGAACAAGCCACAGTTTTTTGCTTGCGTGTTTTCAGGGGGATTAGTAAGAGGGCGTTGGAACTCCTAAAGTTTCTTGACTGGACGGCTTTCTTGAGCTTGGAGGCCAGGTATTCTGGTTTCCCTGTGTGTAAGGCTTTGTGGGTATGGCAGGCAGTTCTGAAGCTGGTACGCATTTCCACTGGGAGCCAGTTTAGTTCTCTGAGTGCAGGAGATAGGTGGTCGTACTTTTTGACTCCGGTGACCATTCTGGCAGCCGCGTTCAGAGTTGTTTTGAGTGGAGCTAGGCGGGAGAGAGCTGTACCGGGAGAACTGCGTTCCCATAGTCCAGTCTAGATAACACCAGTGATTGGGTGCCTTGTTTGAGTCCGAGGGCGGGATGAAAGGTATGATTTTGTTGAGGAGCTTCAAATCAAGGAAGGCACTCTTGGCGGAGGTCTTAATGTGATTGGTCATGGTTAGTTTTTGGTCAAGGGTGATTCCTAGTGATTTTACTGAGTTAGCCAGGGTGTGATTGCCTTTGAGAGCATCAATAGCTTTCAGCCACTCTACGATTTGCGGGTTTTCATCTTTGTTGGAGATGAGGAGGATTTTGGTTTTTTCTTGATTGAGTTTAAGGTGGTTTGTGGCGAGCCATTGTTGAACTTCTTTGAGAGTGTTGTTGAGTCTTAGAATGTCATTAATGGAGGAGGTTTCCAGGTAGATCTGGGTGTTGTCAGCATATTGGTGGAAGGGTATGTTGGCTTTTTTTAGGATGGTTGTGAGGGGTTCCATGTGTATGTTGAACAGCTGAGGAGAGAGTGCTGAACCTTGGGGAACACCTCTGTTGACGGGGGAGTAGGTCGGACGTAAAGGATTTGATTTTTATCCTTTGGGAGCGACCGTGAAAGAAGGAAGAGAACCATTGAAGGACCAGCTCGGCTGCACCTACTCGCTCTTTGAGAGTAAGCGTGAGCGCAAAATCCGTTCCGCTAGCGGATTTTGCAGATTTTCTGAAAATCCGCAATCCGCGAACTCCCACGAATTTACCGAAAAAGTTCAAGCCTTTCAGCTTGAAGTTGTTGTAACTATTTTAGGATGGCGCCGGCAAGCTGCCAGCGCCATCCTAAAATAGTTACTAAGTTAGCTTCAACAGGAAGCACTAATAGATAGAAAAAGCAGGTGCTCGAGCCTTCTTCCCAAATCTACAGTCGAAAATCAGCTGTGATGCTGGATAGAGGCCTTTGTATCCTTGACTTTCACGAGCGCAATCCTCGTGCTGTTCCTGTGACCAGGAGCTTCTTTCTCTTGATCTGCTGCTCTGATCGGTCTCTGACCTTTTATACACACAAGAGGCATGTGAACTCGGATGGAAGCCCCGCCCGTTTGGCCCCGCTCACACACTCGCGGTGTGCACCGTCTTCCCACCATTTACCCACTATGATGGACAGCTAACTCAAGGGACCCCTGCGCCCTTAGGGGCGATTGCATAGTAACACACACATGGTCGCTGGAACTAGTTGAAGCTCAAATTCAGTGACTCATTCATCAGCCCAAAAACAATCGTGAGCGTCGTCGAGGCTGGGCAGGTGTGCCTTCTTCCCAAATCTACCGTTGAAAATCAGCTGTGATGCTGGAAAGAGGCCTTTGTATCCTTGACTTTCACGAGCGCAATCCTCGTGCTGTTCCTGTGACCAGGAGCTTCTTTCTCTTCATCTGCTGCTCTGATCGGTCTCTGACCATTTATACACACAAGAGGCACTTGAACTCGCACAGAAGACCCCCCCCCATTTAAATAGCCCGCAGAATCCGCAAATCCTCAAATTCGCGGATTTTGCGGATCCGCAAATACGCAAATTCGCGGATCGTGGATCCGCGAAATCCGCCCATGCTTATTTGAGAGCCTTGATGAGAAGATTGTGATCCACCGTGTCAAGGGACAAGGTCTAGGAGAATGAGTAGGCAACATTGGTCATTGTCAAGGGATTTGAGGATGTCATTGACTATGTTAAGGATCGCAGTTGCAGTGCTACAGCTTTTTCTGAAGCCTGAGTGGTGTTGATCTAGCAGGTTGATATTGTCCATGTACCGATTCAGTTGATGGAGAATGCATTTTTGGAGGATTTTGGCTAGGAAAAGGAGATTGGAAACCGGTCTGAAGTAGTTCAGGTGGTTGGGGTCTAGGACCGGCTTTTGAGTAATGAAGTGACTTGGCCGACTTTGAGACACTCTGGTATGATGCCGATTTTTAAGGAACTGTTTATGATTTCGCACCATAGTGGTGCGAGGGAGAGTTTCCGCTTTTTGGTCAGTTGAGAAGGTACAGGGTCGAGGATGTGTGAAGAGGGTTTGGAGGAGGAGATTAGATTGAGAATCTCAGCTTCAAGTACGGGGTCGAAGGTTCTCCAGGCTTTCGTGGGAAGCGAGCTAGAGGTGATTTCAATTGCTGGGGCTGAGTTTTTAGAGGCGGGATTGAGGATGGTGTTGAGTGATTGCTCGATCTTGTTGATTTTTTCATTGAAGAAGGTTGCGAAGTTGTCGCAGAAAACTTTGGAGGCCTGGACTGGGGTTGAAGAGGGTTTGGAGGTTTGCTGCTTGATTATGTTGAAGAGTTCTTTTGGTCTGTTTTTCGCATTGTCGAGGGCGGTGCAGAAAAAGCTGTTTTTTTCATTAATGATATGTTTTTTGTACATTCTTCTTGCAGTTTTGAGTTTTTCGCAAAGGTTAGACGAGGGATCCTTTCTCCATAGACGTTCTGTGGCTCTGAGCTGCCTCCTTTCGTCGTTAATGTCCTTGTTGAACCAGGATCTGGAGGGGATGTTCCTGGATTTTTTCAGTTTGGGGGGGCAAGTTGGTCTAGGATAGAGTACATGGTTGTGTTGTAGTGGGATGTGAGGTCTGTTGTGGAGAGACCATCCTGGGTGATGGGGAGGAGAGTGGTTATTTTGTCTTCTAGGTCAAACATGTTAATCTGTGTTAGGTTTCTTGTCCATGTGGGGGGGTCTTGGATGGGAGGTTGGAGCATGATCTGTTGGGAGATGCGGAATAAGATTAAGTGGTGGTCTGACCAGTCGACCGGTAGGATGTGGTTTATTGTGATTACGTCATGTTGGGCGATGATGGCATTGAGGATTGCTCCTTTGTTTTGGGTTTCTTCTGAGCAGTGCTGGGTGAGGTCGTTGCTCTGTAGTAGATCGTTCAAGTTTTTGATTGGTGCGCTGTTCAAATCATTCCAGTGCATGTTGAGGTCACCCAGAATTAGGTTGTTGCTGTCTTGGAGAGAGCAGTGGATGACCAGGTCTGAGAAGTGTTCCATGAACGAGGGGGTGGTGCCAGGAGGGTGGTATAGGAGATGACAGTGTAGTGAATTATTGTTGCTGGTGATAATGTTGGTGGTTAGGCATTCGAAGGAGTTGTAATTGAACATGTCAATTTCAGTCACAGACAGGTTGTTGTTGTGAATGATTGCTAGTCCCCCACCTTTCGGGTCTGTCCTATCTTTGTTGATGATAGAAAAGCCCGGGGGTATGAGCATATCCATGATTGGAGGAGAGGTGGCGTTCAGCCAAGTGTATGTGATGAAGGCTATATCAATGTCATGGTTGAGGATGGATTCCGCTAGCTCTGTGGCATGTTTAGTGGCTGACCTGCAGTTAATGAGCATGCAGTTGGTCGGGGTGACTCTTTTTTTGGTTCCTTCATTAGGGGGGCAGTAGGGATATTGATGAGGGGGTTCCCGGATGAAGTGATCACTTCTGAGTCCAGTGATTACTTGGATCGTGGACTGGGGGATGTGCGTAGAGGGGGTGGTGTACAAGGAGGCCAGCTCGGTCATTGCAAAAGACGACATGGCTTCCACGGTTCTATTGGGTCTTGTAGTAAGGTTCGGGAGGGGGGTGAGGGCCATCTGGGCTGCGGAACCTTGGGAGGGCATTGGTGAGAAAGGTTGGGGATGATAGGGGTCAGGTGGGGTTTTAAGGACGGCTTATGGAATGTGGCGAGGTTGCTTAGGATGTCTTGCAGGCCCTGTATTTTAGTAGCCACTTGGCTTTCAATCAGAGAGAGTCGGCGCCCCTTCTCTTCTTGGAGGGAGTGGGCGGGATTTTGGTGGGGTCTTCACGGAGGGGAGAAGATCTGACAGCGTTTTGCTTGCTTTTGGTAGTTGTTGTGTTGACGGTTGGGATGCTGGGATTGGGGGCAGGGTGGGTGGGGTCCTGATGTGGTGGTTGGTTTCTTATGAGGGTGTGGATGGGGGGGTGCTCGGGAGACTTAGCTTGGGTATTGTGGTCGCCCGGTAATGCTCGAAGTGGGTTATGCAGGGGGGGAGTTCAAGGGGCCGGACCAGTGGAGGAGGGGGCATCTTCTTCTTGAGGGTAGAGGAGTGCCAAACAGCTGTAGACTGCATAAAAAGCAGGTATGTAAAAAGTTCTTGTCGCCAAGCTCCTATCTCAAACTTTTTAACTGGATTTTCTCCGTTCTCCCTTCTTTTATAACAGTTTCAGTTTCAAAAACTTTATTCGGCACAAGGCCATAAAAGAATGAATATACATTCTAATTGTTATTTTACAGTGGAGTCTCTCACACCATTGACACTACCATTATTACTATTCCATCAACAATGCAGAATAAATGAACTCATTATAAAAAAATAAAACAACACAGCATTCATCATTAATAGAGATAACAATCTTCCAGATTGTGAGTGCTTGATGAGCATAGCCTAATACTGAGGCACAGCAATATTCAGGCTCTAGCAGTTGGAGGCGAAGCAAACAGAAAGAAAACGAGCTAGAACAAAAGGAGCGCAATAATGGACATTAAAAAAACGCCCTTGGTCAGGAGTAAAAAACACCCAGAAAACATAAAATCGGCCAAGGTTTGCTTAGAAAACCCAGCACAAGGACAGGGAGGTAAAAAAGAAAATAATAAACCCTGCTGAGGGTGGACAACCTGGAAATGCAAAATACACAATCTGAATCGGGTCAGATAAAATCTGCCTTCTGAATTTGTTATCCAGGTAAGGTAACGTTCCCGACCCTTAGTCTGCTTTAGATCTGGATAACGGACGACTGAGGACAGAGACTGATGTTTTACAAGCCTGGAATGCAATCTGAAGGAAGAGAAAAGGATTTTACCAATTATTTCAAGCTTCCATTAATTTCTTTGACAGTCTTATAGTGATAAATCTTTTGGACCTAAGCAAGCCAGGGGATTGTGGCTGCATGATCTAATTTAAGACAGACTGCCAAGAATCATTTGAATAAATGCTGCGTGGGGGAAGTACCATATCCTTAGCCATAACGGGGCAACCTAAACTAGATCCTCCAAGAAGTCCTATCCGGCTTCCAAATGAGTAATAAAAGTGGCTGAGGTCCTTGGCACGGCAAGTAAGCTGCAGAGGAATTGATTTTATTTTCCATTGTTTGAAGGTTGCCCGCAAGAGAGTAGCCTCAAACCCCAGTCCCAAAAGTCCCCTGGGAAATTGACAACAATACTATGATTGATTGATTGCTACTGTGATCAGATCGCTCAAGGTTGGTTCGTTGAGCGATGTGGTCCACCTCTCAACAGCCCCAATTCTGAATGCTATTATAGCACAGAAGTTTGAGGTGATCAAGTGAGGGATGGGAAAGAAGGGAACAGCAGGCAAGGAGACCTGCAATGAAAGCACACTTGTCAAGTAAACTGGACCACTGTTTAATAATGCGCAATTTATAGCATGTGCTCCTTGGTTACCTGTAATGGGAAATAACTGTAACATTTGAACTTAAAGAAGTAGGATAAACACTTTTGCCAGGTTCGGTATACTCCTATACATCTTGTCAGTTCAGGATGCAAGAGTAAGAGAGTATTACGCATGTAATAGGTACAGTTTCTAGACCTTGCTATCTATCTGGGATATTTGAATATACCTACCAGAAGCGAACCTTTGTCTTACAGGGGAGGAACCAACTCCAGGAATTCTAGGAAACCCCTGTTAACATGGCAAATAATACTCCTGATAAATATCTTCACATCCATTGCTCATATTCATTGTCATAGTTCATCATATCCAATGGCACACTTCCTTTTTCACCAGTAGGGTTTTGTACACCATAACACACTAGGTAAACCTCTGAACACTTAGGGCCAGATGTAGGTCGCCCAATACCGGTCGGTAACGGACGAAATTACCGAATTTCGGCCGTTACCGACCAGTATTTGGCTTTTGAGATGTAGTTGGCATGATTCCTGGATTCGATATTTTACTGAATCGGTAAATTACAGAATTCTTAACATACCGATTTAATAAATTACCGAATCCGTAATGTAGGGAGCACTCAAGTTAGTGCATTCCTGAGTTAAGGATTCGTTATTTACCACCAACTACAAGTTGGTGGTAAATATTGAAAACCTTTGGAAAAGCAATTATTTTGCTTTTACAACAGTGCGATGTGGCAGACATACTTAGGGCATGTATGTGTGCCACATGTGCACCCATGCACTATTCAGGGGTGCAACAGGGTGTCAATGTGACACCCTGCCACCCTTGAAAATGTTCCCCTATTACCAATTCGGTATTTACCAAATCGGTAATAGTGAATGGCATCCCATTCATTCCTATGGGCCTCCAAGCCCATAGGAATGAATGGGAATTACCGAATTGGTAAATACCGATTCTTAATTACCGAATCCTACCGATTGGGTTAAATTTACTGAATAACTATCTACATCCCATTTACCTATTCTTTAATACCAAATCGATAAAATTCGGTATTTAAGAATAGGTAAATTGAGATTACCTACATCTGGCCCTATGGGCCAGATGTAGGTAATCTCGATTTACCTACTCTTAAATACCGAATCATACTGATTCGATATTTAAGAGTAGGTAAATGGGATGTAGGTAATTTCACTTTTGAAATTACCGAATCGGAATGATTCGGTAATTACCGAATCGGTATTTACCGATTCGGTAAAATTACCAAATTTGCAAGGGGGACAGGGTGTCACTTTGACACCCTGTTGCACCCCTCAATTGTGCATGGGTGCACATGTTGCTGACATACATGCCCTTAGGGCATGTATGTCTGCAACATGGCACGTTTTTTAAAGCCAAAAAAATGCTTTTTGAAGGGTTTTCATTATTTACCACCTACTTCTAGTTGGTGGTAAATAACAAATTCTTAGACCCTTGTAGCACTTACAGTGCTACCTACATGTTGAATTACAGACTCAGTAATTTTACCAATTCGGTATTTTACCGAATCGGAAAAATTACAAATTCGGTAAAATTATCGATTCTCAGGCATATGCATCAAAGTAAATACCGGGAGCAAATGGGCAGATTCTCAGAATCTGCCCCTTTGCTCCCGGTATTTTTGCATTTGGGATGCATCATCCCAAATACAAAAATCGCAATTTAAGGAATATCTAAATTGAGATTCCTTAAATTGCGATTGCATTTAAGGAATCCCAAATTGAGATTCCTTAAATGCAATGCATGAAAGTCAAAAAAATTGCGAATTCGCTAATAGGGGGAGCAAATTACCAAGAAGTTGGACTTCATGGTAATTTGCTAAAACTTTGAAAAAAGCACTTTTGTGCAGTTTTCAAAGTTTCATGTTGCGCACACACATGCCCTTAGGGCATGTGTGTGTGCAACATATGTGCATTGATCAATTTCAGGGGTGCAACAGGGTGTCATTTTGACACCCTTGCACCCTTGAAATTGCATAACCAATTTGCGAGAATCTACTGGTACTCACAAATTGCTCATGCAATCTCCGATACATTCCTATGGGCCTGTAGGCCCATAGGAATGAATGGGACAGTATTCCTTAATTGCGAGCAATTTGCGAGTTGCAATTAAGGAATGTTAAGGAATCGCTAGTTTAATAGCGATTCCTACATGCATAGGCTTTTGCTATTCCTAAATAGCGATTCCTTAAAAATCGCTATTTAGCAATAGCAAAAGGCTACGTTGATGCATCTGCCAGTCTGTAATTTAACATGCCCCTACATCTCAATATCCAAATACCGGTCGGACACGGCCGATAATCTGTATTTTCGGCCGTTTCCAACCGGTATTTGGATACCTACATCTGGCCCTAAGATCTTAATTTTGGAATCTAAGAGAAAAATATGCCTGTAACAGGAGGGTTGGTTCCTACTCCCTTTCTTCAAGATAGGTATCATTATTGATTCCTTCCAGATGTTGGGGAGGTCTCCGCCTACCGCTTTTCGAGAAATGTTAGTCAACAGGAGCACCCAGACTAAGGGGCTCTGTCTGAAAATGTCCACAGAAACTCCACCCGGGTCTGGCGCCTTCGCTGAGGATGATTTAAAATGCTCTGGCAACTGCATTAGTGTCAATGGTGTTACTTAGGGTAAGGGTGTCTATACTAGATGGAATAGGGGCTGCTGCTGGATGTTGGAAAATATCTTCATCACTGAAGATGTTATATCATTTATCTGGTTCTTCCGTATTACAAGCACTATCAGGCTATTTCATGTGTGGGACTTGTAAAGTATACTAAATTAATAACAAAGTAAATATATTACAGTTTCAGATTCAATGTAATTTCGAGGGACTGGTTGGTGGTTATCATTTGCACACAGAGGTGTGCAGATGGTATCAATTCATGTTCAACTTTGTCAGTCAAAAAAGAAGACTTCATATCCATTAATGGAATTATTCATATGTGCAAAATCGCACAATTATGATGTACTTTTATGCCTGAGTAAATCGCACAGGAGCTGGCTGTGGTCATTCTTTAGTGGGGGACACCTGCGAATTTTGTGAACACCCACAAACTCCCAAGTTTGTGCATTTTCTGAAAAAAGTTTGAAGGTAGTTTCCCAGCCTGAAAAGGATCTGAGATTTTCTTCTCTTTAAGGGTAGGTGAAAATAGATCTGCAGGGTAGGAAAGAGGAGGCAATAGCCCCAGAGTTTGTGGGCTGGCTTGCAGAACTGGACTCGACACATGGAAAAATTATTACCTCATGGAGGAAAAACGAAAAACTAATTAGTTAAGTGCGAATGCACTTATGTATTAGATTTTCCAACGCAAAAATGTACACTTATGCAATTATCAAAATCTAGTGTGAGTACTCTTGGAAGCTACAACAGCAGACCCTTCCTTGGAGTACAGTCGCAGGAATTCTGCTTGGAAACAAAACTGTGCCTGGGGCACAGGACATCCGAATGTAGGGACTGTGTCCCCATATCACATCAGTACCTCTGGGCTCAAATATCTGACTAGCTCATAGCACCTCGCTTGCACTCCTAAGCTTCCAGTGTAACAAGTGAATTGGCGACCTAGAACACAAAACTCTAGTCCACAGGGGAACCGTGGAAACAGATCATCACGTTTTGTTCTCTCACTCATGCATGGCCATAACAAACAAAAGGAAAAGACTAGGAAAGTTTACAATATTTATTGAAACTACTGCTGTCTATTATGAAGCAAATGTCCTGTCATTAGAAAGCATATGCAACTGAGCGTAGTGATTAGCATTACGAGCAAACTGCATACAATGAAAAGCCCTATCATGGTAACTGATTTGTCTTTCTAAGCCTACCATCACTATGTGAGTGCAGAACAATATCAGTGATCTCTGGGATTAGTGCCGAACCCCATACCTTGTATCTTGTGATCCGCATCGTAAGTGTAAACTCAGTTTACGCAAGGCTGGTGCACACGTTCCAAGGCCTTTACCCTCTGTATGACTCCTCCCCCTTCTTGGTTTAGATGATAAGAAGTGCTGTGTTGGAAAAAAGCAGCTGCAGTTTTGTTGTGGCTATGAGTTAATAGATGTTGCCTTACTGAGCATAGAAAAACAGGGAACAATATTGTTTAACCTTGTACGGAATGTTCAGACTGAATCCCAGAAGAAGTACTGAATAACAATAATAACATGTGCAGCCTATTTCTACAATATTATAGTGGAACAAAAATAAATGTGTTACATGTGACTGTGCAAAGCAAATGCGGCCTAGAACGGGCAGTTAGGGTAAAATAAGGGAAAACAACAGTGGGCCTAAGAGGGAACCCACAACAGTACTTCAGCTATTTTGTTTTTAAATTCAACAATTCTGAAAATGTCATTGGGTGGAGACGAGTGATCCTAAAGGAGCAAATTGCTGACTTTCTTTTTTCAGTAGGGCCACAAAGTAAATACCCAAGTCTGCTGCACACACCAAGGCCAGTAACTAGGGCATGACTTGCGCAATAGTGAATAGAGTAGTTACTTAAAGGACATGCCTGTGGGTTGCTGGGATGGCAATTTTAATTGAGAATGATTGCATTTAATATGTTTACAGAGCTATTTCCATTCTGTAGAGAACAAAAAATGTGTGTCCCTTGTATAGAATGCAATCATTGGAAAATTGTTGCACTGAAAATGGGTATCAGTAAAAGCTTTATGTCTTAATCATACATTTAATTTTCAGTGAAAGGTCTTCTGTTTTTAGAAGAAATGTTCTTTTGCCCGAGAAATGGTTTGTTTTGCGTGCTTGCGTACAAATGCGCATCTGAGAGGTTGTAGCTCCCTGTGTGAACAATATTACAGTGTATATAGACCTACATTGTGAAAGAGGTCCGGTGTATTGCACATTAGTAGCTGAGTTTAAATCAAAGCTACTAATGTAATTTACAACCTTATAATGAAAAGTCCAGCACCAGAAGCAATTGTAAAGTGCACATGTTCTACTTTTTAAATACCATGCACCCTGCCATATGAGCAGGAGTGGACTGGCCTATAGGGCAATTAGACAGTGCCTGCTGAGCTGGTCGGACAGATCACTATGTGGGCTGGTTTGTGGGCAGGGCCGGACTGGCCATTGCAGGCACTGGGCAATCCCCCAGTGCGCCGCACGACCCAAAACCGGGGGCCGTTTTTGTTACAGGGACGTTTTTGCAGCATAACGGCAAAATCAGCCCTGCACCAAAATCGGACGAAAACAGGCGGCTCCTCCAACCCCGACTGAGTGGGGAGGGGGGAGCCGGCTGAGCACTTTGCCAGGGCCGGTTGTTGTTACCCGTCCGTCCCTGTTTGTGGGCCTTTTTTATAGGCAAGGTGTCCCAGTCAGTTGCTACTGTTGACATCCCTGATTTTACCACAAACATTAACTGAGGCAAGCACAAATGCATGCAGTCTCCCATATCTTGCAAAACATCTATACAGTGTCCTTTTGCAAGTTCAAAAACTGGTCCGAGTTGGAAATATGGGCCACTTTTTTAGCTATTTGGGGCCAGATGTACGACAATTAGCATTTGTGACTCGCATATTGCGTAAAATTACGAGTCGCAATTTGAGAGTCGCTAATGCCAATGTACAACAGTGTCAGAGGCACTGTTTGCAATTCCCAATGGGGTCGCAAATTGCATGCCTCATCAATATTCAATAGGCACTCGCAATTTGCGACCACATCGGTAATGGCTGGCCCTCCAGGGTATGGTGGCCTGCTGGGCTCAGCAGACCTCCATGTCTGAGACGGATTTTAACTAAAGCAGATTTTTTAAAATACAGCCCATTTGCCTTAAAGGAAAACGTGATGCATTTAAAAAAGAAAAATGAAATGTTTTTGTTTAATTTTGTACGGGTTGGTAGTGGTCTCTGGGACCACTGCCTGCCCCTAAAAAATATGTTCCCCTGCATTCACAAAGGGGAAGTGGTCCCCTGGGGACACCATTCCCTTTTGCGACTGCTTTACCACCTTCTTGAAGAGGGCAGTAAATTGCGAGTATTTTGTGAACACAATTGCAATCGCTAACAATTCTTACATAGGGTAGCGAGTCGCTATTAAGAAGGGACGCGCCTTCCTAAAAGCCATTCAGAAATCCTATTTAGCGAGTCGCAAATAAATTGTGACTCGCTAAATAGGGTTTGTACATGGCCCATTGGTATTTTTGCATGCGCAAACGGGTCACAAACCCATTTGTACATGCACAAATAGATCGTACATCTCGCCCTTGGTTCACTAATGAGTTCCGGTTTTAGTTTGGTGCCCGTGACTATATTTTGTCTGAATCCAATCCTGTCTATGAGCCATTAGTGCCTATCTTCGAGTGACTCATAACTATTAAAAAGAAAGGTTTAGGTCTAATGATCTAGAATTCAGATTTATAACCTTGTCTCTGAACACTTTTATTTGAAAATGATCACTTAAGGATGATAATCTGGGAGTTTTTTTAATTGACATTTTGGGGAAGAAATTATTTTTGAATACTGATGATTTTTTGGATGATTCTAGGAGTAGCAAATTAATTATTAGGATTCCACTTGAAACAATATTGATAAGATATTTAGAACTGTGTTTATTATTATTGGGAGGAGCCAAGATGGCGTCCAGGTCGGACGTGTAGTCCCTCGGCTCCGAGGACCATCTCCTCCTTTGTGACTATCCTGCCGGTGATCCTGCACCGAGGCGGTACATCGCGGAAGCTGATGTGCTCCGACGACCTGGGGCGAAATCCTGAGGCTTGCGCTACCTTGCAAGTGGGTGAAACGTCCGATGGCAGTGTGCGGCCCGCAGCAGCCCTGAGGCCGGGACCTCGAGTGGATGTCGAGACCGGCTGCCAGGCCAACAACATCGGGCTTCAACGACTGAGGGGAACCGGTCGAAATTTTTACCGAGGAACGGCCGAACTTGCTACCTGCGCCCCACTGGACTGCAGTTACAGAGCCAAGCGAGCCTGGCGGTTTGACTGTGGAAATCGCACGATTGCAGGAGCCCGGATTGTTGGCTGCCGAGGGACTGCTTGCGCACTTTCCCGCTAACGACGGGAGGTTCCCGAATTTCCCGATCCTTCGACATCGAACAGGGCGGTATCTTTAAGGGACAATGTTTATGGCCACATCTCGGTTCTGCCGGCCGTTCCTTACTACACAGAGATCTGATGCCCCATTGTGCGCAGCCTGGCCCGACTCGAAGTGTCACTACCGGAGACTGCGGAGGGCGTAATGGAACGCAGCCTTGAGGAGTTTGGGACACAGTGTGGTCGCGGACGTGTGGAGCAGGGGGACATGTCTGGAAGGGAACGTGGAAATGATCAGGGCTATGGCGATTTATTGGCGGCTGTCTTCTCCCTTCATCACGATATGGTGTACTCTGCTCGAACCCTGGCCAGCAAGGTGGACGACATAGTGTGTGCACTGGGTCGCTTGAAAATGGCTGACTCGCAGGTTCACAGCGACTTCCCTTGCTCCTCATCTGCCTGCGACAAGATGGCTGCCTCGTGCGACAGTGACGGCTTTGAGACCCCAAGCCCCGAAAAAACTCTCGCTGCAGATGGTGTTTGCCCGGGACGACGTGTAATCCGAGGATTTCAATCGCGACAGGAGTGTTCTCCCCACGTCATGCTCCCTGTTCCCCGGGGTCCGCTCCAGAAGGGGCTAGACACTGAGACCTTCTTCCCTGGCCCGGTTACGCTCCACAACATGAGGATGGTGTACTTTGTCCCCAGCCTGGGATCACTGGATCTGCTTGTACCTGATATGGTTGAGTGCTTGAATCACATTGACTCTTTTGGACTACCGTTCGCGTCCTCCTGGGTTACCTTGGTAAGCAGTGGCGGAAAAGAGAAAACGGGACAGGGATGAACGCTTCTTATCACAGACTGGCAGTTTCCTCGTTGCTGACCGCGGCAGATGGGTGGCGTGCTGATATCTTTGATTGCGTGGTGTGCCGACTTCGTGCTTTTAAATTGTTTTGCTAGTAATGCTTTATGTCACCGGACTTTCTACCTTGTGTTAATATCGGACTTACGGGAGGGTGCAGCCGGGGGACGGGTGGTGGGCTCCTCCCCGCTTCTCATTACTTTATTGTAGTTATAGATTAGGACCCTTTTCTTACTCTCTATATTTCGGGACTCCTTTTTGTGGGGCGACAGGCACACTGCTAGGGGGGTAGGCCGTAGCCAGCTGCAGGGGTGCAGGGTGGGGGGCGGGAGGGGGGGGTTGTTTATTTCTTTTTCGTTCTATGGGCCTTCTATTCTTTTTCCTCTTTCTTTTTCTTCTGGGTTTAGACGTTTTTCTTTATAGTGGCAAGACGTGATTCTGGCAATTTTAGTGCATTGTATACTTGTCTCTCCTGATCCTATACGGCCGGAACCCATGTGTTGTTCTACGATATCCTGATACCGTTTATCCTTCAGAACTTAAAATTGAAAATTAGACCTCAGTACCTCTGTAATAGATCCTTCGCGCATCGCCTTACTGATATGTACTGCATTTGTGAGCTCTCGGGCTTTGTGTTGGGTTGTATGTACAACTTCCTATAAATAAAGGTCTTCCAAAATTTTTTTTAAAAAAAACAAAAAAAAAGAACTGTGTTTATTAATATAGTTTAGTTGTGCAACATTTCTGCAGAGTCACCATTTTATTAAAAATTAAAGGTTGTTTTTGTGTTCTGATCATCTTGCTCCTGCTCATTACCCCTCCCAATCAATGTCCCCTTGCGTGTCTTCTCTCACCATAGTCTTCACAAAGTACAGAACACTGTGATTATTTCCCTCAATTGCATGTATCGTGGATACACTTTTCTTCATGTTCTGAAAGTATCCTCTTTACAAGGTCCTACTGCTGGAAGGTCCGATGTGAACCTGCTAGCCCACACTGGTGTATGCGTCTTTGTTTGGAAATCTTTCATGTTGTGTCGTATATCCCCGGACTACGCTGCTGTTGCTGCAGAAGCTGAAGAAGTTTTCCTTTCCTTAGAAATGGGTTAGTGTTATATGATTATGCATGAACATCTAAATTCTGGTTTGCTTAAAATGTGTTGGCACTAATCAGGCCATGTTGAATTTGCAGTTTTTTTCTCAGCTTGTATTTATAAAATGTGTATAAAATCCCCTGAATTTGGGGGTGATCCAGGTGATTTTTCCATTTCTCTTGGGACTCTGTCTGATACAATTATGATTTTTGCTAGTTATTGGGACCTAGAATATTTCTGATTTCGGACTATGAACTCTGCATCTGAGCCTTTATGGAATTATTTTGCATTTCTCTTTATTGCAATGTGAGTTTTTTGTAATAAAATCCTTTAACTTTTCTTCGATCTAGAACTCAGATATTGAGTGGTCTCATTTACTTATTACTCTGCTAATTTTTGCTGGGCCTAGTGTTGAGAAGGGTAGCGACTCATCGTAAGATCAAGGGTTCTGGAGTCAAACCGCTGAGGTAAATTGCGGGGTGATCTAAAGTATTTGGGTACATTAAAATATTGGGGTTCAGCTCCCACAATAACAATGGGTTACACAACCGCAAATTGTGTTGTCCACCAATTATTTAGGTCTTGCCTACAGAGCGCATGTGCTGTGCTGCGAGACGACCTATTATTAACAATTTATTGGGCACACAAGCCACCTACAGTATACCATTAATTGTTTTGATTGTCACTCTTATTTGCAATATTTTGATTGCTTACCTCCTGTAGACTTCTCTAGCTTTCTTGAATTAGCGCCTCTCTGAAGCATGGACCAAGTACACGTCTTCTTATCAGTTGGACTGAGACAGAAAATTGGCCTGGGCACCAAAATAAAAGTGTATAATATCGTATAGGTTTCTATTTTTGATTCATATGGTGTGTTCATTAAAAGGCTTATCCTTTAGGGCTCGTGGCTTTGGGTTCTGTTATGAAACCTGTGTATGGCCGAGGTTCTTAGAATCTTGGGTTTGCCAGTTGGTCAGATGCCTGGGAGCAGGCTGGGGTGACTAACAAAGTGGCTTTTAAAGAAGTAAACTTCTGTAGTTAAAAATATTCCTATGGTATTTTAGTTTATCATATTTGGTGACAACAGGCAGGTCACCCCAGATACAGAACCTATGTAGTGCAGCAGTCAATCAACACTCATCCATCACAGGGAGGAGAAGTTTGGGTATCAAAGAGGACATTGTGCACACTGGTCAAGGTGTTTCACAGAGAGGAGTACTTGTGCGACACAACCTCACTAGTGAGGTGTTGTAGGTTTTGATTCCAGAGCGCAACATCGGTATTTGAGCTGTGGAACGCATCTGAACTCCACTGTGTCAGGTTGGGATCTGTGCATCCAACCATCTACCATAAGAGAGGTGGATGCTATTAATCAGGGTCAAGACTGATTTGCATATGGCTGGGTCTAAACTGGGGTGTGGTAGTGGGCAAAAGAATAATGGATTTAACCCAGATCTTTTGACTGGGGAGAATGTTTTCATTGTCAGCATTCCGTTTGCTGTAACATTAATCAAGGTGATAAGACATTAGGACCTCGTTTGTTTAGGAAAGGACAAGTGCTTGTCCTTAAGAACTAAGCCTAATGGTGTGCGTGTCAATGTGGGGCAAACGCTAAGGAATGGAATGAACATGATGTCATTCTACGTTAAATGCTTTCTATTTTTGATGGTGCTGGTGTTGTCCTAAAAAGGAAGAAGTGTGAATTTTTGAAGAATTCGGTAGTCTTTGGAACATGGAATCATGTGTGATGGGGTGCGCCCAAAACCGGGTTTGATTGACACCATTGTTAAATCACCACCTCCTACGGACAACTCTAGTGTGAAATAATTTTGGGGGGTATAGGAATTCTACTCCCAATCCATCTCTGATTTTGCTTTAAGAGCAAGGCCCATTTCTATTTTGTTTAAATCCTGAGTGGATTTCGTGTGGGATTCTGAGTGTGCTAATGCGTTCAGTGATATCAAACAACAAGGGTCAGCGGTAGAGGTTCTTAAGTCTTATGATCCCAATCTTAGGTGCTTTTTTACCGCTGAAGCAAACAATGTGGGTTTGGAAGCCGCTCTTTCACAGAAGTCTGGTGATCAATAATTTACTATTAGTTGTACATCTAGTGTTCTCAGGGAAGCAAAGTCTCACTACTCTATTTCATTTTGATGTCTTTCACAAATCTGGTAGGAAAAATGTTAGAGCTGACTGTTTGTTAGGATTTCCCATCAAGGTGGAATTTAGAGGGAGTGAAAACAATGAGGATGACGCATGTTTGATGGCAGCTATTGAAGTTGAGGATGTCAGTTCATTCGCACAAAAAATTAGGAAAGAGACCACTGATAGTAACTCTGTGCTAAAGACAGTGGCCAAATATCTAGTTGAAGGTTTGCCCTACAGGCCAGTCCAACCTTGGTCCATCCTTGTCTTTATTCTTCCTTGTCTTTTTCCATAGTACTATTTTTTTAATTATATGACCATTTTCTGGGCATACACTCTACTCCGTGCCACTCTACTCTATTCTATTCTATTCCATTCCTTGCCACTCCACTCCACTCTGCCACATCACTCCATGTCACTCTGTCTCTACGTCACTCCACTGTATTCTATTCCACTCCACACTGTACCACTCTATGGCACTCTACGCAACTCCAGTCTACACCACTGTACTCTAGGCCATTCTACACTACAACACTCTACTTTCAGCCACTTTTTTCTACATCTGTCCACTCCACGCCACACTAGTCCATTTGATGGCACTCCACTTTATGCTGTGCCTCTTCACTCTACCCCACTCAACCATCCCCTTTGTCACCCAACTCTATGCTACTCACTCTATGCTACTCTACTCTGTGCCCCTGGATTCCACACCACTCTTCTCTACTCCACTTCACTTATGCTACTCCACTCTACACCACTCTACACCACTCTACACCATTCTACTCTACTCTACACTACTCCACTCCACCCTACTTTACTCCACTCTATGCCACTCCACTCTTCGCTACCCCACTCTACTCTACACCACTTTACTCAACACCTCTCCATTATATGCCACTCCATTCCACACATTACCACTCCACTATACACCACTCTACTCTACTCTACTCTACACCACCCTAAGCCATTCCATTCCACTCTACTCTATGCCACTATATCTTAACTCAATCTTCTCCACCCCATTCTACTCCATTACCCTCTACTGTATGCCACTTCAAACCACTTCAGTTATTCTCCTCTATGCCATTCTACTCTATGCCACTCCACTCTATGCCACTCCACTCTATGCCACTCAACTCCACACAATGCCACTCTACGGCATTATATGCCACTCTACTCTACCCAATGTGATTCTACGGTATGCACTCTACGCTGCGCCACTTTATTTTACACCACTCTATCCTACCCACTCTACTGCATGCCACTCCTCTCTACTCTACACCACTCTACCCTATGCCACTCCTCTTTACACCACTCTACTCCATGCAACTGTAAGCTACTCCACTCGATTTCACACTACTCTACACAACTCCACTTCACACCACTGTATGCCACTCTATTCAACGCCACTGTATTCCATTTTACTCTAACTTCAAAAAAGAGAGAGTTTCCCAGAATTACAGAAAGGACTGGGTGTAAGACAAGCAAAAAAAGGGGGTTTTCCTTTCTGTATGATTAGCTCTTGGTTTGTGACCCAAAGGGGACTACACACTAACGTGACTTTCGGAGAAGGGGAGTGTGGACGTGTCGACGGTTACGGCTTAACAGATGATACGGGTACACTGCGAAGGAAAGAAAAAACATATGTGGATACCAGATCAGGAGACAGTAGTTCCACAAACCCGGATAACAAGAGTATCCGATTACCGATCTATGTTGAAGACCGGGCTAAAGTCACCGAAACCTCACATGTGCCAGTGTTGATCCGAAGTTGATCTAATTGATAAAAGACACTTATCAGATCATCTTCCCTTCTCTGAAAACTTTCCAATAAAAAGGAAATACGCTTTTTAACCCGAGGACGTATAGACACCCTGTCCTTTAGGGTATGGAACCCCATATATTGGCAAGCTCCACAAGAAAACGTTAGCAAATCCAAGAAACTTTGGTTTTTAATAATAAGTCTGTGTCACGATATCCAGGTGTTCCAACGCTTCGCAGGGGCAGTACTGACGAATGTCCCGATCACCCTTCCACCGGTACCCTCGCTTCAAGAGCAAGACCACCAGCAGCAGGGAAAGGGGAAGTGGACAGAGAAGAGAATACCTGTACTTCGACTGGCACCCTACTTCCAGCGACTGCAATTCATCTCGCCGTCGTTTCTGTAGGTGCCTAATACACAGAAGGGGTAGAGAGAGAGAATATACCACAAACCTTCTTACACTGTGCTGACTATTCGTAAATGATAAACGAAACTTGTCCTACCAGTTTCTGCCCAGGTATTTGCCTCTCTTCTATATTTAGGAATGTTATCTGACTGAACTTCCTGCAGTGAAGACATATACGAACATTAGTATTTCTACCCCGAATATTTCTACACTTGCACTCACTCTCTCTATCAACCTGAATTGTACCTGTGAAGTTCTTCGTCAGACTTTGTCTTGGGGTTCTGTGCAGAGATATCCTCGGGTCAGAAGTGCGAGCAAAAGTTCACTAAATCACCGAAGCACGCAAAAAGGATAAAGGAAGGTACAAGGGGGAGGAAAGGCAAGGAGAAACGCAAGGGGGAATGTCCTGGGGGAAATGCGAGTGGAAGCAATACAGTTTGGATATTTGCTGACTCGACGAGAAGATGTAACGCCTTACTTGTAGAGTTCAAGATTCTCTTCAGCTGAATACTCAACTACGTCGTGTCAGATCAAGTCCTCCTCGACACTCGCCTTCTCCTGAAGAACCGTAGGATATTTGGATGACAGCTGTCACAGCTCTGGGACAGCGGCTGGGAACTTCGTCTGACCGAGGTGCCTCTCTGAACAGTGAGAGCGCACGACAAGGATTTCTCTCATGAAAGTCTCTGAAAAACTCTAGTACTATGATACTTAGAATGTCTTTGATAATTGCTGTTATTCTCCCGTCATGAATAGTTGACGCAGAGCAGCGACAAGAACAAGCCTCTCGAACGGAATCTTCGTTGAAGTGCGCAGTTAGGAGCGCGCGCCTTCCAGAAGTCCACTAGAGGGCGCATCTATCGAGTACAGTAAATGGAACATTGAGCGGCCATCTTAGGGAGGGGAACTATATACAGTCTTAACAGTTCTTTAGTTCAATGACTCGGATTACCTCTGGAATCTCTCAGTCTGCCAGAGGAACAAGGAAACCACACATTAGATCGTGCAGAACGGGGCCAGGGCAGGGAGCGGACCAACAGTCTTGAGGAAGCTACAGTGGCTACTCGGTGAATCCTGACAGTACCCCCTCTCAAGGACCGATTCATCGGTCCTGGTTTGTGTGGAAATCTGGAGTGAAAACGTTTCAACAGTTGTGGAGCGTGAAGGTTGCTGACAGGTTCCCAAGACCTTTCCTCTGGGCCAAACCCTTTCCAATCCACTAAATACTTCAATTTCCCTTGTACGTACTTGGAATCTAAAATATCCTTAACCTCATATTCTGGATGCCCTTGAACATTAAGTGGATCTGGAGGTTTTGTAAGCCGTATAGGCGATTGAACCTTTTTCAGCAAGGATACATGAAAAACTGGATGTACACCTATCTTGGCCGGGAGTTTCAGTTTTACAGTAACTGGTCCTAACACCTTTTCGATAGTATAAGGACCCACAAATCTAGGCTGGAATTTTCTGTTTCCTTTCAAATGTAAATTTTTAGTGGACAACCACACCTGATCTCCTGCTTGGTACTGTGGGGGCTTTTTCCTATGTGAATCTGCAAACTTTTTGTAGGACGCCTTAGCTTTCTCTAGATTCTTTTCAGCTGATTTGTGCAAAGAACTCAAATCTAAAAGGGCCCTCTTGGCTGCGGGGACATCTAACTCCTCTTGTAACACCATAAAGTTAGGATGTCTACCAAAGTTCAAATAAAACGGAGAGTAACCAGTAGATGCACTCTTCGCATTATTGCAAGCAAACTCGGCCATCCACAACTTTTCGGACCATTCCCCACCCTGATCCAATAGAAATAACCTAAAGTACTGTTCTAATTCTTGATTGGTCCTCTCTGTTTGCCCATCGGATTCTGGGTGGTAACTAGTGGACAGTCTAGCCTCTATCCCCATCCCCTTTAGGAAGGCCTTCCAAAAGTGGGAAATAAATTGGGGACCTCGGTCTGAGACCACTATCTTAGGGACACCATGAATTTTGACAATATTTTCGCTGAATACTCTAGCTAATTGGACTGCCGTGGGAATTCCTGACAAAGGGACGAAATGACTCATCTTCGTGAATGTATCTACCACCACCAGGATGGTATCAAATCCCTTGCTCAACGGTAGGTCTACGATGAGATCTAAGGAAATTGTATGCCAAGGAGAAGGGGGAGTGGGCAAAGGCTGTAACAACCCTTGGGGAGCCTGTCTAGTGGGTTTACTCCGAGCACAAGACTCGCAAGACTGAACATACTTTTTGATCTGATCGGACATTCCAGGCCACCAAAAATAACGTTGCACCAATTCTTGAGTCTTGGCAATTCCTTTGTGACCCGCTAGAGGATGGTCATGACAGTTTCGCAAAGCCTTCTCTTGGAGCTCAAGGGTTGGAAGGTATAAGGCTTCTTTGACATATGGTAACTGCTGTCGACACTGACGCTCTTCTCCTAGTAGCACCCACTGTTGAATTTCTTCTGAGGTTAAACTCTTACGGACCTCTTCTTTGAAATTGTCCAATGTAAGCGCCCCCACGATCTTTGTTTCTGGAATGATTGGTTTCGCTTCTACAGTATGCTCAGATTCTTCGGTCTGTAATCGAGACAGCGCATCTGCTTTCCCGTTCTTGGGGCCAGGTCGGTATGTAATCACGAAGTCGAAGTCAGCAAAGTAAAGGGACCAGCGCAACTGACGAGGAGTCAAGGTCTTAGCCGTCTTTAAAAACTGCAGATTCTTGTGATCGGAATAGACGGTGACTGTGTGTCGTGCCCCCAACAGATAGTGCCTCCAGTCCTCAAAAGCATCCTTTACTGCCAATAGCTCTTTCTCTGTGATGGTATAATTTATTTCAGCAGAGTTCAATTTTCTGGAGCGGTACGCCACGGGATGCAACTGTCCAGTCTTTGGATGGCATTGAGAGAGAACCCCCCCAATGGCCTGATCTGAAGCATCAGCTTCCACGTAAAACGGTTCGGCAGGATCCGCATGCAGTAAGATGGGGGCAGAGGTGAATTGTTTCTTCAGATTCAGGAAAGCGGAGTTTGACTCATCTGTCTATTCAAACTTTACTCCTTTCTTCAAGAGACCTGTGATGGGAGTTATCAATTGCGAAAATCCTTGAATAAATCGCCGATAGAAATTGGCAAATCCCAGAAATCTTTGAATTTCTTTCACATTCTTGGGGGCTGGCCAATCTTCCACTGCTTGTACTTTTCCTGGGTCCATGGTCACCCCTTGAGGTGAAATAACGAATCCCAAAAACTCCACTTGTGACACATGAAAAACACACTTTTCCAATTTGACAAATAGCTGGTTTGCTTGCAATCGTTCTAGGACCAAACGTACATGCTGGGTGTGTTCCTGAGGATTCTGCGAGTAAATCAAGATATCATCCAGGTAGATGATGGCAATCTTATCCATTAAATCGCTCATTATGTCGTTGATAAAGTGTTGAAACACTGCAGGAGCATTACAAAGGCCGAATGGCATGAAACAATACTCGAAAAGACCAAACTTGGTTCGAAAGGCGGTCTTCCACTCATGCCCTTCTTTCATTCGAACCAAGTGATAAGCTCCTCGTAAATCCAGTTTGGTGAAAATTTGTGCTTCCTTAATCTGATCCAAAAGAACAGAAATCAACGGTAATGGGTACCTATTTTTAATGGTGACCTGATTTAATGCACGATAGTCTATGCAAGTTCTGAGACTACCTTCTTGCTTCTTCGGTATGAAGAACAGGGGTGAGGAAACTGGGGACTGAGATGGCCGGATAAATCCATTCGCAAGATATCGATCCAGGTATTCTTTTAAATGCACATTTTCAGCTTCAGTCAACGCATAAATTCGACTACAAGGAAGAGCGGCTCCCGGTTCCAAGTCGATGGTGCAATCATAAGCACGGTGGGGTGGCAATACTTCAGCTTCCTGTTCACTGAACACCGTTTTGAGATCTCGGTACTCAGGAGGAATTTCTTCCGTCACTATCGCTCCAATGGACTGTCCGCCAAACGACAACAGCATAGATGGCGTAGGTTCCTTCTCAATATTCTTGGTACCGTAACAGTGGGACAGGCAAAACTCTGAATGCAGACTGACTGTCCGGTTTTCCCAATCTATAGTCGGGTTGTGGAGGGTTAACCAGGGCAGTCCCAGGATCAATTGAAATTGGGGGGCATCGATTAAATTGAACTGCAACACTTCCCGATGTCCCTCTCCTTGAGTAATTTCCAATTCTTCGGTGTGACTAGTAATTGGTCCGGAGGTCAAATTGGTCCCATCTACGGCACGTACAGGCTCGGGATGATCTTTTGCGATTGCCTTAATTCCCATCTGTTTAGCATAGCGGATATCACAGAAGTTTCCAGTAGCACCGGAATCGAGCATAATGGCCACTCCACAAATCTGATGTTCACGGAATTGCATGGTTACATGAAGAATTACATGAGGAGTCATGGTCTGTAGCGTATTAAAAATCAAATGTGACTTTGGAGTCGTCTTATCTTCTTTCACCACCAGAGCGACCCCGTCTACTGGCGGTTCACCTCGTTTCCCTTAAACGGAGTCTTGGGACGCTTCAAACAATCCTTTACAAAATGGCCGGCCGTACCACAATACAAACATAACTTCTTTTGTCTCCGTTGTTCTTTTTCTTCGTTGCTCAAAGGGCCTCGAACTGTCCCAATTTGCATGGGTTCCGACTCTGAATTCCCTCCGGGTCCTTTTTCGTTCTTCGCTCTGTCAAAGCGCGGGAAATTTATCTTCCAATCTTTCTTCTTCTCACCTTTGCGTTCTGAGTTCCGAAAATCCAATTCCAAAACCAAATCTACCAAAGCTGACAACTCGGTGGGTCGATTGGGAATCTGAGCCAGGGTGTCCTTGATTTCATCTCTTAAGCCACGATAAAACAAGGCAGCTCTCTTTTTTTCTGGCCAGCTAGTCTCTAGGATCAGTTTATTAAACTGTGTGAGGTAAGTAATCAAATCTTTAGATCCCTGACGCAGCTCCAATAATTCGTTATCGGTGGCCTGAGATATCCTTCTCCGATCAAAAATTCTAAGAAACTCAGCCTTGAATTTAGTGAAGTCACTAAGCAAAGGATCCTCCTCACTAACTAAAGGCATGGCCCAATTGGCAGCATCTCCACTTAAATATGACAGGATAAATGCCACTCGAGATTGGGCGTCTGGGAACAATGTGGGTCGGCACATGAAATGAAGGGAACATTGGGTCAAAAAATATTGAGCCTTTTGAGGATCTCCCGAAAACCTTTCAGGAGTTGCCAATGGGATTAACGGGGATACCGAATGAATTACCTGAGCTACAGATTTTGGATCCACAGCGGCACCACTAGTGACTGGTACCGCTGAACTCTGTACGGGATTCCCCATAGCTAAACCATCTACCTTTTGTGCTAACAACCTAGCCTCTTGACGGGAAGCCACTAACTCTGACCTTAAACTTTGGTTTTCATCTCGAACGGCTCCCAAATCTCTCTGAATCCCTACTAAGATTGCGCCTAATTCCTTCAAGTCCATTCCCTCAGCCATACTGCCCGGGCGAAGGTAAAATACGTGGGCACTTCAAACTGTCACGATATCCAGGTGCTCCAACGCTTCGCAGGGGCAGTACTGACGAATGTCCCGATCACCCTTCCACCGGTACCCTCGCTTCAAGAGCAAGACCACCAGCAGCAGGGAAAGGGGAAGTGGACAGAGAAGAGAATACCTGTACTTCGACTGGCACCCTACTTCCAGCGACTGCAATTCATCTCGCCGTCGTTTCTGTAGGTGCCTAATACACAGAAGGGGGAGAGAGAGAGAATATACCACAAACCTTCTTACACTGTGCTGACTATTCGTAAATGATAAACGAAACTTGTCCTACCAGTTTCTGCCCAGGTATTTGCCTCTCTTCTATATTTAGGAATGTTATCTGACTGAACTTCCTGCAGTGAAGACATATACGAACATTAGTATTTCTACCCCGAATATTTCTACACTTGCACTCACTCTCTCTATCAACCTGAATTGTACCTGTGAAGTTCTTCGTCAGACTTTGTCTTGGGGTTCTGTGCAGAGATATCCTCGGGTCAGAAGTGCGAGCAAAAGTTCACTAAATCACCGAAGCACGCAAAAAGGATAAAGGAAGGTACAAGGGGGAGGAAAGGCAAGGAGAAACGCAAGGGGGAATGTCCTGGGGGAAATGCGAGTGGAAGCAATACAGTTTGGATATTTGCTGACTCGACGAGAAGATGTAACGCCTTACTTGTAGAGTTCAAGATTCTCTTCAGCTGAATACTCAACTACGTCGTGTCAGATCAAGTCCTCCTCGACACTCGCCTTCTCCTGAAGAACCGTAGGATATTTGGATGACAGCTGTCACAGCTCTGGGACAGCGGCTGGGAACTTCGTCTGACCGAGGTGCCTCTCTGAACAGTGAGAGCGCACGACAAGGATTTCTCTCATGAAAGTCTCTGAAAAACTCTAGTACTATGATACTTAGAATGTCTTTGATAATTGCTGTTATTCTCCCGTCATGAATAGTTGACGCGGAGCAGCGACAAGAACAAGCCTCTCGAACGGAATCTTCGTTGAAGTGCGCAGTTAGGAGCGCGCGCCTTCCAGAAGTCCACTAGAGGGCGCATCTATCGAGTACAGTAAATGGAACATTGAGCGGCCATCTTAGGGAGGGGAACTATATACAGTCTTAACAGTTCTTTAGTTCAATGACTCGGATTACCTCTGGAATCTCTCAGTCTGCCAGAGGAACAAGGAAACCACACATTAGATCGTGCAGAACGGGGCCAGGACAGGGAGCGGACCAACAGTCTTGAGGAAGCTACAGTGGCTACTCGGTGAATCCTGACAGTCTGTCCTAAGGAAGGTGTTAAAAATACTTGAAAGCACCGAAACGCGTCGACAAAGGACTCACTGCGGCATCTTTTTATAATGTTTTGTTAAATTTTGTTATATGTGTATTGTGATGCATCAAATGTTTTTAATAGTAACATGTGCATTCAAACTATTTGCTAGATATAATCTGAATTAATGCAATGTTTTTATATAATCAATGTAGAAAATGGATTCATATGTTCTTTTATAATAAAATTTGTAAAACAAAAGATACTTTAGGTTTCTGTGCAGATCTAATTTCCCATGTCATTTTACAACACTCAGAAAGTCACGTTAGTGTGTAGTCCCCTTTGGGTCACAAACCAAGAGCTAATCATGCAGAAAGGAAAACTCCCCTTTTTTTGCTTCCATTTTACTCTATGCAACACTACTCTACGCCACTGTATTGCCACTTTACTCTACGCCACCCTCCACCACTCCACTGCATACCATTCTACTCTAAGCCACTCCACCATATATTACTCTATGCAACTTCACTCCAGTCTATGCCACTCTGCGCCGCTCAACTCTATGCCACTCTGCGCCATTCCACTCTACACCACTTGACTTTACTCCACTCCACGCTTCGCTACTCTACGCCACTCCACACCCCTCTACTGTACGCCACTCCACACCACTCTATGCCTCTCCACTCCATACCACATTTCTTTTGTGTCCTTTCCTCTACCCCACTCTCCTCTAAGCAGCTCTACTCTGCACTGCATTACTAACTTGTAGCCAACCTGAACAGCTGCTGTGCAACATGGCCAAAAGACAAGGGCTAAGCCGATAGCTCTCACATTGACAAGCGCTTTTGGCCTTGCCAATGCGTGATTCGCCACCCAATAAAAGCGCATACTGATCCCTTTATTAAAGAAATTTGGGCCTAAATCTAGTATGGAAGCAATGGCCTGCTGCAGGACTGACACAGCAGCCCTCTTTCTTCAAGTTGTAGCTTACTAGCTACTGCTACAGCATGGAAGTTTGCTAAAGTGTGCTAAGAGTGAATATAAAAGTGAGTTAAGAGTTTTTAGGTTTTTTATGAAATCATATGTCTTAATGTGTTTTATGTGGTTGTAGATATAAAAAAAAAGATCGTTCAAGATATTGTTTAACATTAATTTATATGTACTTCAATATTTGTATGGCTTTTAACGGTAACAAACTTGACTTGATGGGTGAAGTATACAGCTCTCGTTCACCAGACTCCAAGGAAGACTATATCAGCAGATAAATCACCCCCGTACAGCGTATCAACTGATATGTGTACAGGCAAGACACAGGTGAGGCCTGCTGGGCCACAGGACGCAGGAAGGCAGGCAGCAATGAATGATGGAACAGGCAGAGCTATCAATGACTGCCATGCATTAATTGACGCACCCAGGTCCCACTTGTTCCCCTCATTGGCTGAGCGTCTGTAGGGCTCAGCCAATAGGAGAATGAGAGAAGAGAAGAACATAGGGGTTGGGCACATATCCACACATACACTGGATAAGTCAGTTTGGGGGCAGTGGCTGTGTGTGTGTGTGTGTGTGTGTGTGTGTGTGTGTGTGTGCATGCAGGTGTGTTACTCTGCTGCATCCCTACTGGGAACATTATCCTACTCCATTCTAGGCGCTTCCCTAAACGTTCTTGTAGACTCCAGTTCCCCACAGAGGATCACTGGCACAACATATAATAATAATTCCTATTTGTAAAGCGCTAACATATCACTCCCTTAAGGGTTTCAAGGCACTGGGGGCTGTCAGGGAGATTAGGTGAGTTATTGCCCAGAGTCACATGATGCTGATCTGAACTGCCTCCAACACCGGGGATCAAACAGTGAACCCCGGCTCCGGAGTCAGCCGCTCTGGCCGCTGGCCACAACTCTCCCTGCAACATATGAGGAAAAATCACCAGGAAGATAGCACTGTGCAGAAACGAGCTTACATTTATTATAGATTCCCATGCAAATTGTATATTTTCCTTATGACAGCGCTAAATAGACATTGCTGATTTCCTTTCCCCTTGAGGCACCTTTTGATCCATGATGCAGGGTGCTACTGCAGTTCTGCTTTTTAATAGCTCTGCGAATGGGAGGTGTTCCTGCAACAGTTTATCAACCTTGTAAGCATGAAAAACTGAATTAGCCTTGCCGGGATTGAAAATTAGTATGCAGGGCTTTAAGTAGGATGAAAATAGTGGGGAGGTGTTGACAGGGGTGTGGCCTATGTAATTAAGATGTGGCTGAAACACAAAAACTATTTATGTGATTCCTATCACTAACCACTCTTTTATGCCTCTTTTGTTGCCTCTCTGAGCCTTCTGTTATTGCAGCCACATATATAACACAACTACAGAACTATTGGATGGCTTTGTCAATGGTTGTTAGCTATTTAAGATAAATGAGTAACAACGATTGTATTGTAAATAATATTGGCAATGTTTCAATTCTGAAATTGAGACTGTTACTTAAACATGACTGAGGCTTGTGAAAGGGGTAGTGGCATTCAGAGTGTCTCAATCACTACAGTTACGTTCACTCTATTTTAGAAATCGTGGCCCGATATAAACTTATTCAAAGTATCTTCTGTACAAGGCTAATGCGCTACACTAAAAAAATACAAAAACAAGACATCCTGGGAAAAGGTTACCTATTCTGGAATTTCCTACCAGTGTCAAATGTGAAATATAACGAAAAACTATACCCTGACAGGGTTGGCCTGGCCTAGAGGGCAATCATGCAGTGCTCGAAGAGCTGGTCTGAAAGGTCAGTGTGTGGGCCTGTTTTTTGGCTGCTTGTGGGCTTGTTTTATGATCTGCTTGGGTGTTTCTCACTGTTAATTTTGCTGATATTGAAACAAAGATTGCCTGCAGCAAGCTCAGATCCATAAAATCCTCAATACCGTACAAAACACTTGAAGAGCACGGCGTAGGTCCCGCAGTTGTGGGTAAGTCTCTGCACTCAGATGGAATCTTCGTCACGAGTGTTCTCATAGTGGAGATTCCACCCGAGACCGAAGGCTACCCCACGACTGCGGGACCTCCAGCCACGAGTGCGGAGGTCCTTTGTGAATCATGCCCCGTGTACGTACGAATTAAAAACTGCCTAGATATACAAATAAGGGCCTCTTTACTAACCAGGGTCATTTTTATTTTGGTGACCAGACCTTTCTTCTTTCCCAGTCCGACCATGATCGCTGACAGGGACTACCTTAACTTAATTTACATTTCTTCAGATAGCATCATTGTTTTAACCAGTAAGATTAAGGACATGAATATAGGGCCCGATAGGTACCCGTTTCGATGTCTGTTTTTAATTACTACTGGGTCTGACATCTGGATGGGCCCAGCCCACTTAAAGCCCTATTAGTATCAGCGTAGTGTAAGAGGCACGAGAGATAAAAGAGGTGCACTGAATTAGATTGTTCAATAAAAACCTTTGACTGGTCTCATAACATCATCTGGTAACCTTCCATACATGGGATCATGGAGTAGAGAATTCACAACTAATTTAACCTCGGTTAACCTCCGCTACATTCTGAGTAATATGATAAAAAAAAATGTCTAGGTTCAAGAATCACAAAATGAGAGAACACAAATCAGACATAGAAATAAAAGTGCATTCTAGGACTGGAAAATTGGCACAATTAATATGCACATTGCACATTTACAGCAGTCATACAATGAACTTTTTATAGGGCCCTGATTCAATGTATTGTGATTATCTTCACAGAAGGGTACTCATTTCAACAACATTCGAAAGATCAAACTCAATTCTGTGGGTTTTCAGACATGTAGGCTTTGACAAGATGTCTACAGCCGGAGCATTATCCCGATAAGCTATTGCACTGTGATGACGTGCTGCTTTGCAGCATCACAATATTGGGAGAATTGACTTCAGGAGTCCAGGGTCAATCTGATTTGAGCTTCTTTGGCCTACTTTATTAGAGCACTCATGAACCTAATATCATTTACTGGAAGCCTGAGTGACTGGGGAGCTATTGTGGTCAGTATCGGGAACATTTACATCAATTTTGGAGTCTTCTGCAAATATAGGGGGTTGACAGCCAGGCGTGGGGAATTTATTTTAGTGAGGCAGTTGCAGTGTTTGCATGTCTTATAACCAGGAAAGCATTGCAGGCCCGATTTAGACTTGCGTGAAGAGGATATCCTCTCCATCAAAGCAAAGGTCCACCCGCCTAATTTAGAATTGATTTTGTAGATATAGCATGTGTATTTGTAAAGCGCACGTTCACCCAGAGGGGTATGTTGGCGCTACATAAAAGATGTTTATTGTAACTCAATGTTACTCCTTTTATCGACCTCAAAAGGATGAGTGGACCCCCCAGGATTTGAACCTGTGATCACGAGGTCAAAGACAAGTCCCTACAGTGTATGCATTAGTTCACCAAGCCACCAGATTTGGTCTCCATCGCCTCCACACACCCCCCTAGGCCTGACCCAGTAAGAGTCATCAGAGGTTTGGCCATGTGTCTGCCCGCCTTATTTGGAGTAGGCGAGTGAATGAAAAATGAAATGAAAAGCAACCTATAAAGCACAGTATATGTAAATGTAAATGTAAATGTGTTTGTATTTATATAGCGCCTTCTACCCAGAGGTCTCGTAGCGCTGCATTCATACCGCTGTGGAACACTTCCTGGCTTTCCTATGAGATGTCCACTCCTGGGCACCCCCAAGGTGAAGCCAGGCATCCAAGCGCTGCTGGGGCTATTGTGGAGATTAAGCAACCTGGTTTAAAGACTAGCACATGCCCAGTTTTCACTGTCCATCACCACCATGAAAAACTGGATGGGAAGGGGCTGTAAAAATTGCAAAATGACCCCCTTGCCACGGAAGAAACCTCCCATGGCGAGGGGTCTGTGTTTTTCTTATTTTCTTCTTTGGTATTTTGTTTTAGAAAATAAAAGAACATTTTGAAAGTTTGATGTAGAACTTCATTTTGTTGGCTTTCAAAGCAGGTCACAGTGGTTCCTGTGGCTGCAATAGATGTCCGATAGGCCGGAGGGCATCTCTAAATTTGGTGGGCAGAGTTCTCTCGCCATGGCTGGAGTAAAGTACTCTCCCATGGCAGTCGAATTTAATTTGTCCGTCAAAGTCAAAATCAGGCCATTCGTTTTCTCCAGGCTCTTTTACACCCAAAAGACATTTGCAGTCATTTAACCCCTTAAGTGCTGCTGACGGCCAATGGTCGTCAGCAGCGCTACCTCCCCAGTGCTGCGCACGACCATTGAAAGTCCATTCAGCACTAGTTCTAATGGACAGCGCAGCACTGGGGAGAAATGTTTACACGCAGCTAAGGTGTTAAATAATTTCCTTGAGAATTAGCATAAATGTCTTTATAATGACATTATTTGCGATTTCATGAGTTTACTAAAATTTTTGTGACGAACATCGATACTAGCGGGCTATAAACTCCAGCGCTGTATAATCTTTGGACTACTTCTGTCCTTTGCGCCACACCCTAGCCTGTTAGCTATGTATCACCATATTATTTCAAATATTTGAAATGATCTTGGCAGACCAAGGTGGCATGGATAGCATTTTGTGTAGCCAGTGGTAGCCAGGAATAGAAGCTGTAACTCAGTGTTTACTCTATGGTTCTCCTAATACTGCTTCTCCTACTTCTGTTCTTACGAGCAGGAACACACAGTAAAATGATGTACTTTGTCCAGTATACCACTCTGCATGTTCCTAAGCCCCTCATTGTAACGTGTCCAAAATAGTGCTTGGATTCAGCAGCACAGCCTCTTCAAATCATTTTATTTTTTTTTAAGTTCAAGTTTATTGAAACCAAAGAACGTAGAATAGGAACATAATACAGTACATTCAATGAATAAAAGGCATATGAAAAAGGCAAAAGTATAATTTGAGAAGATACAATAAAACGGAATCAATAAACACCTATATCTAAATCATGTAAAGTGAAGCATTGGGGAAAGAGAAACAAAACCAAAAACAAAAACAAAAAAAATAAGCCTAATCAAATCATTATTGAGAGCCCATGATATTGCTGCTTGCCTCTTGTCATAACCCCCAGCTTTAGTCAGATGCCTATTCCAATTCCACTTTGCATTCCAGCATGGAATGCATCTATGGAACAAGAATGACATCACATCATTAGACTAATCAGCAAACAGGAGAATGTTGATGGGCTATGGGTGGGATAAGGGGTCGACTCAGCAATTATCATCTGGGTGTGAGATGCCACCCTCTAACCATGGCATTTGATGACTCAACATCCATGTAAGGCCCCACTTGAAGTTTGTTCTCTCGACAGACTCTTCATATTGGCAAACACCCTCATGGGGTGAAAAGAGGTAACTGCACATTTGTGTATTTACAACAGAGATGTCTATTAGGGTCTATGTTTAAGGAGCAGTAATTTAAGCTGAATGTTTCTAAAAGTGGATGCTACAAACACCCTCTAGCGGGAAATTGCGTATTTCATGACAAAAGTAATTATGATAGCTCAAATCATTTAGGCATGCCTACACATTTTACTTGCACCTGTTTTAATATTGATGCTTATGGCCACTTGTGATCAAAGTTTTCATGCTTCATTGCCAGTAATAAGTACTCTCACATAAGTTATGCTGACGTATTGCAGCTGCATACAAGTGGATGGTTTTAAGATGTGATTTGTTGGTCTTAAGCTCCCTTTGGGAGGGACAAAAATGAATAAGCAATGTCATCCAAAAGTATATCTGTCAGCTTGTGTTAATTTGTAAATTGATGCATAGTATTAAGTGGGGTGTGGGTAATACATGTACTTTTTTCCTTTTTCAAAAGAAAAGGCACAGACTGGGCAATCCTTCATTGAGTGTTATTACCGTGTATCTGTGAATGGTGATTAATTGCCCATATCACCTCCATTAAGTACATTCAGTACTGCTCTGCATCGCCACCCTGTGAGAGTCAAGAACTACAATAGGGTGTTTAGTTGCCTCTGGGGACAATTGCAGACTCATTACTTGTGCAGGCCACACAACTAATGACTCATTTGCTAACACATAATATAACATTCCAAGGCTGCCTAGTCTAGATTTCACTTCTTGCTTCTTTCTTCCACCACCATGCTCTTCCTCTCTCAATATGTCACTATTGCCGTTTCCTTTTCATTCATCGCTTCTTTCTTCTGCTCTCATTGTGTTCCGTTTTTCCTCTTTTTCTGTCTCCACTTTGTCTCTCTAATTCTAAATCAAAGTCTGATGATGAAAAATAAGCCATGGATGCCAGAAAGGTGTGCTGATGCAACCACCAGCACAAAGTAAGCCCCTGGTAGTGGGACCTCCTTTTTTATTAATTGAAAAGACAGTCTGAAAATAAGTATGAATATTCTCTCAGAAAGACTTGTGAGTAGAAGATGATACTTTATTCCAAGAACAACATTCTGCAGTACACCTCCACAGCCTGTGTGGTAGTAGTGTTTGAACAGTGATCACCAGCACATGAAACTGTGGGTGCAATGCTGCAGGAGCCTCACATCCAGCTACCGCAACTGTTCATTGTGGTAGAATCGTGAACTGCCACCATAATATCCTTGTGCACCGCAGGATCAGACATGCCTTGAGTTAACTCCCAGCTTCATTGCAAGCTTTTTCTGCCCTGGAACTATCTTCACCAAGAAATGTTGTTTGAATACCATGACCTTCCTGACTCTTAACCTGAGCAGGGCAGCTGTGGCCCGTGCAGGTAAGAGCGGTGGGGCCAGGTGGGAGGGATCCTCCCCCCAACCCGGCCCCACGGCTCTTACCTTCACGGGCGAGGGCTGCAAAGGAGTCCTTAGGCTGACCATGCTGAGAAGCACAATCGTAGTGGTTAGCTTCATAGAGGCAGCCCCTTCGCACCTCTGCATGATGAATACAAGACTCTCCAATTCTTTGATGACGTCCTTGTGCAAAACAACCTATCTCTCACTGTTCACCAATTTACTTCATTTGACCAGTGCTTGATTAGTAAAATAATATAAGGCCCAAAGATGTTCTTATGATGATGCTGGGGTCAGGTTTACCAGATTCCAAGGCTGCCTACTTTTGAGTGAACCTCATGCCTCTTTCTTCTACTACCCTACAATTCCTGTGTTCATCTTACTCTAACATGTACCAGAATATCATTGTCAAATTATTGTCATAAATGTTGGCTCATTGGAGTTAATAACAGATATTTCACTCAGTCTGACAATAGATTTCTCAATGATTCAATGATTTTAGGATACAAAATTTATGTCAGACAATATTTCTGCAGAGGATATTCTTGCACACCACCCACTTGTTGGTTCTTGTGTATCCTTCCTTTCTCTCTGTACCACTGATTTTTCCATCGTTCTCCTTTCCTTTTCTACCTTTATCCCTCTTGCTCCTGTGGGAGTAAAAATAAATATTGATACCTGAAAATGAGTGCTGGTGCCCACCACCTCTACCTATTTGCGTACATTAAGCACTGTATTTATTTCTACGACTCCTACTTCTGCTTTCTATCTGTATCCTTTTCATTTCTTTCCTTTGTCTTCTCCTCTCCTACTTATAACATTTGGCAAGGCGTGGTTTTAACATTTTCCTAATTGTCTTCTAAAAAGAACTACAAACTCTATCTGAATTTCTTCCTTGAAGATTTTCTCTCAATGATAACACTTTGGTGTAATGCAAACTCCAAGTTCCTCAACCAGATGCCCCCTTCTATGATTTACTATCCCTGCTGTAGCCTGTGTGTGCCAGTGATGTGAAAAGGAGCAGATTGCCCATAAGGCCATATAGAGGGATGAGAAGAGATGAAGGGCTGATTCACTCAGAAAATTAGAAATCTAGGTGAAGAGAAATATATCTACTCCTCCATTTGATGTCCAAACTTTTTTGATACTTGCAATAAATGACACCTTCAGAACTGGAGGAGGAGAAGTGTGGCTCAATGATTAGAGCTGCAGACCCTGATGCAGAGGTCTGGCCCGGGACCAGGGTTCAATTCCCACCTCTGTGGTTCTTGGACTCAATTTCCCCGGACCCGATAATTCTCGCCACAGTGCCTACTCTATTCATGGGTGGGACTCTGGGAAATAGCTTGCTTAATCTCCACAACGGCCACAGCTGAGCTTGGATGGTTGGCTTCACCTTGGGGGTGCCCAGGAGGGGCATCTCACAGGGAGAGCCAGGAAGGGTTCTACAACGGAATGAATACAGCGCTATGCGGCCTCCGGGTAGAAGTGCGCTATATAAATACTATACATTTACTAATACTCTTTGTTTTTCAAGAAGGTTTGTTGCCCTGGCCATATCTAAGCTTTTTATACATACGTCTGTTACACCTGGGAGATTGTCAATAATGGACAATCCACCAAGTTTGAGATTAGTCTAAAAACTATATTTTTGCTTTCTTTTTATTGTAATTTTTCACCACAGGGAAATATTTTTCATGTGTATTAACTCCTCTGTGTACGTTACATTAAATACAGTGGTGTTAGACTTCATTTTCACATCTGATTGCACATGTTATCTGTCCATCCTTGGCTTTGTGAATCAGCACCAAATACATGGTGTTACCTCTCAGCATTAATACATCTGTACCTCTGGTTTAAATATTGATAGACAAAGCTCTTTTCAAAAGGTAATATTACAATGAAGAAGAAGCTAGTTGGACCAAATTTGCTACAAACACAAATCAGAATAGATTGGGACGGTAAGATACGTTTAAGCTGTGTACTGCTCAGGGAACAAATTTAATTGATTACACTGGGAATTTTAGTTTAACATATGTTGTTGGTTTAGTGTTGACAATGACTGACATTCCGATAATTAATTGTTTTGCAGGGCAATCCTCATTGTTCAGACAACTTTTAAAAGAAGAAGAGCCTGGACTGGAATGCCATGGGATGATCAATCGTATTATTCCCAAGTCTTCACAGATTTCCACAATGTTTGATCTTCCTTCCATCAGAATAAGTAAATAAACAAGTTGTTGGGAGAGGAGTATAAATCTCTCCCTGGGTGCCATTCACAGCTGTGTTAATGAATTTACCTGGTTTAGTCATCCCACATCGGACAGGACCTGCCCGTGAAATGGGGATTACAAGAATGGTCATCTCATCCTGACAATGACTACAAGGTACTTCAAAGATGCCCGGGAAAGTTCTGAGAGTTTTCAAAAGGTATTGAAAACACTGAAACTGAAGTAAAACATGCTTTATCAAGCAATCAGATGCTTGATAGTTTTGTCAACTATTTTTAGTACTTCTGCAAAGCCGTCATGGGAGCTTGCATGGAGTGGATTGTGATATCATCAATGTCTGATAACTAATGAACATTGAGAGCTATTGAGACTTATATGATCCATAAATACAGGGGTATTATAATTAGATGAAGCCCCTATAAACGCATTCACCTGAGATCACAGAGCTACAGCTGTGAACCAGTTTGTTGCAGTAAGATTGTCAAGTTTTGCTCTGATGTTCATGTAGAAATCTGAATGGCCGATGCAGAGATCAGAGACTGGTGCTTATGTTACTAAAGCAAGAATCCCTTGACAAAGTAAGCATCTCTAAGACTCTGTTAGTTGAAAAGATGGTTAAGAACATGAAGATTGAAACTTACTGAACATTGTTTGACTGTAAGAGACTTAAACAATGAGATTTCTCATCCTTGCGATCATCCTTAACTTGCACAAATCCCGTGCCCTGCCTGGCGGGCGCAGCAGCTACCGTGATGCCCCACAGGAGAACCCTGAGCTTATCCAGTGTGGTGAGTACAGTAACCAAGTACTGCCCAATGGGAAATGTAAGATCATTGCCACATTACCCCAGCTGGATGATCACAGGTGCCCAGATATGTTTCGCTGCACAGACGAGGTCTCCTACTGGCTGCATGAGAACGAAGAACGAAAGCAGCAGATTACAGAGCTGAGGGAGCTGATCGCTGAGCTTCAGGAGGAACTGAGAAACCACAGGCAACGCATCAAAATACTGGAACTACAGGTAAGAGCTCACCTGGTCTTATCAAGTGAACCAGACATTATTATTTATACTGTATGTAATATAATGGCTGATAGACCTGAACCGCTCTTGTAGGTTACAATGTGGAATGCATATCTAATTTCTCAAAAAGACAAGTAGGGGTCTTGGTAGTTGTAAATTCAATGCTTGGTCACTTTGAGTGCTGAGGTCCATCATAACTTTTCTAATCTATCTATCTAAATAAATAAATAGATGCATTCAGAGGCTCAGATGTAGAATACAAAGATGGTCTTAGTTTATCAAGTCTCACATTTACAAAGGCCATCCTTCTGGGAAAGTTCAGAAAAAAACAGAACCTGGTTTCTGACATGGGCTGCTGTAGACCAATGGGAAAGAATCTGAAACTACTCTTATATTTGGTTTCGAGTGCTTGAGGCACAGGATGATCTGTGCATTGAGTGCCATATTAAATTACAATGCAGGTATATATTTGGCTGCAGATGTGGATCAACAAACCTTCAACTTGTGTGTTGAGCATACTTTCCTCTACTCACTCAAGGATCATAAAAAGGTTCATAAAACCTATTTGTATAGTAAATTATTAATTTCAAATACAATTATCAGCCAACCTTAACAGAAGTCATAGTCATGGATATCCCAGTAACGACATTTTTTTTTAATCTTTAAAAAGACACGGTCATTTTTCACAAATTGTCCAGGGCAGATGTTTGCTTTAAGTACACCGGACTAAAAAGCATGCTGAGCACTCTCAGAATGACTATGCATGTCCATTTCATTTTTTTAAAATTGATTTTACCCCCTTTTTTGGTAAGGATAAACACAAACATCTTGAAACAATGTTACAATACAGAAGAATAAATATATACAGTAGATGTAAATAAAACAAACATAAAGCAATATAAATTTAAAGCAAATCTCATATAAATCAATAGCACACAAACCAAAATGGGGAAAGCCAGCAAGGCCAAGATTATCCGCTTTCTATTCATGACTTGACCAAGCAGCATATAGTCGAGCCAAATTGCTCCTAAATTCAATCGGTTTGGGGAGACCAAATCTTAGCTCCCATTGCTCTCTTCCTTATACCTTTGGTCTTATATATTGAAAATTCCAAATTATACATGGCTAATAAACTTAAACGCCAGCTCACAAAAGTCGGGGGGGTCAGGACTAATCCAGTCCTTAGTTATACAGGCACATAGCAATGCCATACAAATAAACAAAAAGGATGTGTTGGCTCGTGATCTTGTATGTGCTACAATGTCGAACCCCACCCCAATGAATACCAATTCTCCCGTTATACATACAGAGGCTCCCGTTATTATGCTGAGAAATTGCTCAATTTCCCTAATAAATTCCCCATGCTTAGGACATGAAAAAAACATATGGATTGAGTCTGCTGCAAAAAGGCAACATCTATTGCAGTTGACACCCGTGGATATCTCCCATTTAAATATCTTACTTGGGGTATAGTACAGATCATAAAGGGCCATATAATGCTGAGTGCGCATCATCCCGTCATCAAAACTTGATTAGCAAGCCCTAAAGAATCCCTGATATTAACCTCCTCAACCCCTAATTTTCTACCCCACTTCTCTTGACATAGATCTAAATCATCAGGCACAATCTATAATATATGAATATAATATTGTCCTATAGGTGTTTTTCTCTTCATTTTTTCAATAAACACAATCATAGCAAACTGATGTTTCAATCCAGACCCTTGCTTAGTTAGGAAACTTCGGATTTGAAGGAATTTGAAGAAATCTTGTTTAGCTAATCCATATTTCAATTGCAAGTCTGCAAATGACATAAGTTGGCCATCTTTACATAGGTCACCTAGCAAGTAAATTCCCTTTAATCCCCATCTATGGACCACTTGATCATGAAAAATGGATGGGAGAAGCACAGGAGCTGAAAATGGGGTGTACACATTGAGTTTAGCAATACCTAATTTACGCTTGACTTGTCTCCAAACAGAATAAGCTGCACTAAGAACTTTGAATTTGGTTTTCTTAAAATAGCTTGGTTCTAAAGTTTTGACTAGACATTCATTAGTTTCATCACCCAACCCAAATTCATATATTGATGGACTATGACAAGGCAGAATTTCTGCACGATCACCTACTACCATTGGTCTTGTATACTGCATCATTGCTGCTCAGTAATACAGCATCAAGTATGGGATACGTCAGCTACCACGATCTTTTGGCAGCACCATTTTCTTATAGGCCCTTCTCTGTCGGCTGTACCCCCATAGGAATCTAGAGCAAATCCTCTCCAACCGCTTACAACAAGATGCAGGGAATTCTATCGGAATTGTTCTACACATATATAAAAACTTTGGCAATACCAACCTTTATAATACATTATATCTCCCATAAAGAGATATGTGTAGGCGATCCAACCGCTCCAATGTTGAATTCACTTTAGCGAGCACCGGATTCATGTTCAATTCTGGAATGTTCTGGCGTTGAGATTTTAATTCCCAAATATGTAACTTCTGGCACAATGGCCACTTCAGCCGGAGGATCGCCACCCACAGAAAGAACTTGAGTTTTAGAGATATTTAATTTATTACCAGAGATGTTCCCAAACTGGCTTGCCAATGAATTAATCGTGGGTAGTGCCAAGACTATGTCTCTTGTAACAACAACGATATCCTCGGCATGTGCCAAAGCTCTATACTTCATAAGCTGCAATTTAACTGGTTTTATGCCTATATGTTGATTCAATTTATTCAGGAAAAAATCTATATATAAGGCAAATAAAAGAGGAGAGCAAGAGCAACCTTGCTGTGTGCCTCTACCTATCTTAAATGAACCAAAGTCCTGACCGGAGATTCGGATACTTGCTTCCGGACAAATGTATAATGCCCGAATTGCTTGCCAAAACTTAGGGCCAAACCCCTTGAGGGCTATATCACAGAAGGTTTTGTTGCCAATGGCAGCATGGAAGCCCCTTTGATTTAAAGAAGCCCAGCTGTTCACAGTGGACATATTCCCTGTATAGGAAGGAGCATTGTTTAAATATAAATCATTTAATGATTGCAGTTCATTGATAGAAATCCCACATATCTAGATCCATACTGGAGTCTTTAAACATAAACCAAGTCCGGGGGCTTCCCTAGGACACGTTTCGCGCGGCTCATTTCTTGGCCCTTTCGCCGTCACCCAATTGTACCGTTACCGTTATCGCCAATATTTCTACTATGGATTAAGTTCGCTGTTTTTCTACCATAACGTATGAAACACATAATGGTTTCTGAACATCCCGTCAAGTTCTCTTTGAATCCTGCAGTATCTTAGATTATCTCTTCTACGGATTATGCTAGCAGTTTTTACACCATAACATACAACATACACAAATTGGTTTGCTATAGACGGGGTCCTGATGAAGGCAGAAGTGCCGAAACACGCGTAGTTGTCATCTACCGCTAGCGTTCATCAAACCTGTCATATATATATATATATTTTTAATTGATTGTAATTATTGAATTGATTCTCTTGTTTTTCATGTATTAATTATATGTTTTTTTCTAAATGTTGTAATGTACATTTATATTATTGATTAAGACTAAACAAATATATACAAAAAAAGACTAAATAATATAAAATAAAAAATATTCTCATCATAACAAACAAAAATCTTGTATGTTTTATTGATATAATTGATATAACACTACCTGTGGTAACATGCTCCTATGATGCCTAGAATGTTTATACCCAATATTGATTGAATGCTTTCTATTGTCTCTTTACCTAATAACATGCTCTAAATGACCACTTAAGTTAAAAAAAATTGATACCAAATTCTCTAAGAAAAATAGTTATTGAAAGAGTACCACACCAGCAAAGATCAGTGAGATATCTAAGAAGGACCTGAAAGCAATGGCTCTGGGCCATTTAGACGGACTAAGGCTCGTTAGCGAAATAGGGAAAGCCTCTGTCTACCACGCAATCATGGTTCAGACCACCGTTACAATCCAGCCTTACCTAACGCTTGAAATTGGTATTTTTGACAGATTCTTACTAACCAGATTTAGATTAAACCTTTTCCACTGGTTAGTAGCCTTTCCCATGAGAGACACTTGGGACCCAATTTCAGGTCTTTGTCCCTGCGATGACACATCAGTCCAGACTACTATATACACTGTACTGTTCTGCAAGTATTATTTGCTCATCGCAAATTTTGGCTGCTACCACTGCTGAAACTGTGGGGTTTTAGACAGTGCCGCCCTGCCATGTTGAGTCTTCAGCTTTTAGACTCTGAATCTACCTGTTATCATGTTGTTAACTTTCTGAAATGTATTTTTAAGCACAGAAAAAATTTGTGAGGAAGATGCTCTTATCACAGAATAATGAACTTAATGTAATGTGAAGTGATTCACTTTTAACCATTCTTCTCCAGTTTTACTGTATAATTGATCTTTATTTATCTTTCGTAACAATATGGATAACATTGCTTTTATGGATTTCTACTATGAAATACTGTATAAAGAAATTTATATATTGAATGAGTACAAGCCACATTATTGAGAAATTCTTGATAGACACACATGTAGACCCATCATCTATGTGTGGGGTAATCACCACTAATAACCGCCAATGGTCTTTGTGAAACCTAGCTGAAATGCACCAACAAATGGACTGAGTAGTATTTACAGGGATTATATTATGGAATTTACTTTCTGGAAGTATTTGACTCTGAATAGTGCGTAGGGAAGACCTAACGCAAATAAGTAATGCCTTAATACCCATGTTTAGAAAAACAGATAGAAGAGCTAGATCCCTTTTCAATGGTTATGACCATAGAAAATGAATGAATGAAATAAGTTCTATGACCCTTTCGGAAGATCACCAAGATACCACCCAGATATCCACCTGTAAAGAGATCTCCAGCATTCTTCTGCGTACCATTGATAAACATATGTAATGCAAATTGGCTCACTTCCTCTTGGAAAGCAAAATGTGGATCTCCCAGAGTGCTATTAGATGAGGATTCCAACGTTACTACTGTTTGATGCCTGTAGCATACAAATATAGAATTCTTTTAAATTACTATGAATATGCCTCTTTATGAAAAAAGATCAAAATTCATGGAAATAGTGGAATCGTTGATCCCTCTGAAAAATTGTAATAAGAAAGATACAAGATTTGTTCGACTCTCTTGTTTTGTCTTTTTTGTAATAAAGTACACATTCCTGGATAATGGATTGACAGATTAGAAATGGGCAGAAATAAGTTAAGTTTGGAAAAATTGTATTGAGGAAAATAATCAAGTGTGTTGTTATAGTGGCAAAGGGATCTCTAAGATGGAGAAGTTTTATCCTGTACATTCAAGAGATGTAACTGCATAATATTTCACTGTTACTGAAGAATCAGTTAATCAAGGTCGAAATTGTCAGTGATCTGTAGATGGCCAATTCAAGGTGACACCTACATGGGGGCAATTAGGTCGGTAGCATCAGCTAAGCTTCTTTTGCCTTGGTATTTTTAGGCTGTCTAATTCTGATATTTGAATGAGAGTTTATTTTGCATCCCCACTTTATGAGAAATAATGGAACATAACGCTGTATGTTTTGATGTATGGGAAAGCCTAATATTCAGTTCATGTAAGAGGACCTGAGATAAACATATGACTGTAATGAAATGTTTAAATAATATTTTAATGACGTACAGTTTTTTAAATTTATTTCTTTGTGAATAAAATCATATTGAATTGATATACATGGATTTACGTTGGGGACATTTCTGGGAGACCAGTGATAAAAAAACATCTCTTAAGTGGCCGACAGGGTGCAATTATGGGGTCTGTTGGAGTAGAGGGGAATGGGTGAAATCACAGACCATCTGGGTAGAGACACGTACGGGGTCATTAGGATGGCGGGAGGACTTAGTCCGCCCGCCATCCTATCGGTCCTTGGGACTGCCCGCCATAAGGGTGGGGGTCCCGTGGGGGGCATTAGGATGCGCCAGCCACTGTGGCGGGCACATCCTGCATGTTTAGCATTGTGGCGGGCGGGGCTCTCAGCACCGCCCGCCACAATGCTAAACATGAACGAATGCATTTGCATTAACAAAGCGGCAGGCACCGCGTGGTGCCTGCCGCTTTGTTAATGTAAATGCAGGGGGTACCACAGGTACCCCCTTGTGCACCCCTCACCTCTCCATCACTCCAGGGGCCCGCAGGGGGCCCCCGAAGTGAAGACCGCATGCCTTTCCGTGGCGGCATCGCAGTCAAAGAAAGGCATCTATTCTGGGCCATCCTAATATGGCTGGCGGTGTCAAATAGACACCGCCACCATGTTAGACCTTTCCCGCCGCTGTCGCAAGGCGACCGGGGCGGAAAAGCGGCGGACAGTCTTTCCGTCCGCCGTGATCACCCCTGCCATCCTAATATGGCGGGGGGGCATTTAGCTGAGGATGGCGGGCGGATTGCCCCCGCCAGGCCGGCGGTGGCTACCGCCAACCTGGCGGGGGCAATCTGCTTGCCATCCTAATGGGCCCTGTAGAGTCATGGAGACTCCTGGCCGGTCTTCTACCCGCTCTTACAGACACACTGTGGTTCACACTGTGCTGGCTTATTTTTTGAATTTGCGTCTTCTCTCCCGCCATTATTGGAGGGGTGCGCGCTGTCACTTCACCGTATCTCTGGGGGGACCTCAGGCATCCCTTAAAGAATGGGGGCCTGCCCAAGCCGAGAGATGGTCCTCTGTTGGTGGGCTTGTTCCAGGGGAGCATCGGTGCACAAGTGCACGCATGCAGTGCTCCTCCTTGGTGCACATTACACACGGGGGCGCCCAGCCCTCTGTCAATCATCATAAGTCGTGTGCTGCCTCTCTCACACCTACACACACGCGCACTAAGTGAGCGTATAACCCGCGATCCACCCCGTCCATCCGATCCATTCATATTATAAAGAAGGTCCATAGGGTGCTATTTTTAGTGATAAGGCACACAACTCGCGCAAGAAACGTGTTCTCTGTCCGCGTGCATTTTCTAAAAGGGGAAAACATAAGCCAGGCCTTTCTCGGAGTCCCTGCGTGCTCCGTCAAGAACGCCTGACCGGCAGCTGTGAGCATGACCAGCACAAGGTGAGATTTCGTAAAGTCAAGTCAGATGTGCACGCGTGCTTGCATTGCAAAGCTTGTTTTTCAGGTGAATATGCACCATTAACGCCTGAGTGTACTTTTAGCACTTAAATAAACGTAAAACGTTATTTTTCACCCACCAAAAATAAACAACACGCACACAGAAATGTCCATAAAAGAGAAGTACTATAAACCTTTGAGCACTAATGAGAAACTACGCATCCGTTTAAAACACAGTGATCAGTGGTGGGAAACTTTCCACCACAGTGACGGAAGAGCCGGCATTTCCTCTTTGATTGGCCCAGCCCCCCTGGCCTCGGATGAGCCTTCCAGGTAAAAGCTGCTTGCAGCGGCTAATGAGGCTTACGGGGGCTAAGCCGATTCCGCCGAAGCAGTGTTTTCAAACAGTGACAAGTACATCTCTACACTCAAGACTGCATTAATGCGGCCCGCCCTCCCCCAGGGGCAGCTGGCTTCTTCTCCTTACATCGTCTAATGACAATATTTAAAGGGGGAGAGAGCCTGTGAACATTGGCCTTATTCCCAAAACGTTCACAGACCCTCTTTGTGGAGTCCGCTTGGGGTGTATTTATTGCATCAGGGAGACATTACTAATAATATGCACGTCAGGCCAGAAGGCATGTTGAGACACTTTGCAGAGGTACAAAATAAAATCTTAAGTCCAATTCGTTTCACCCGTTTTTTCTGCTCGTGTAATACGAATGGGGTCAAAAGTATTTGGATCAGGGCAAAAAATGGACAAAAATTGATTTCACACTGATGTTGCTGACTATCTATAATATGAGAATGCATTTTCTCCTCTTCAGATGCTCCACTGCATTGCAAAAAGAGTTTGAATTAATGTAATTTTTTTTTGTATTTAAAAATAGGTTATTTTTGGAATGCTATTTCTTTGTGGAAATATGTCTTCTAATCCTAAAATTATTTGCAAGCAAAAACGAGCATTATGTATCTTTAGCAAGGGTTCTGATATCTATTTTCTCCAATTTAGTACTGGTTCAAAAACTGTCCTCTACTGTCAACTGGGGAAAAATGTACTTTCTCCACTAAATATTATACAAGCAGCAACATATTTCAAAATACATTTGCCCTATTTTGCACCACCACAAAGTTTGTGTAATATGGCTCCCTGGTGTCTGAAATAAGGCTTACATCTGTGTTTTGATGAGGCAAGCTCATAATCGATGCAAATACATTGAGCGCCTTCAAGCCACCCATAAGAGTCACAAGCAAGACAAAGCATCAGAAAGATGGTGTTTGCTCCTCTCAAAGATGTTGATCATCCCACTGACCAATATAGACTGTGAAGAGAGCCTCTTTCAGATCCTACAAAGAAACAATTGATGGACGGAATGCTGGACAATGCAAACATTCACCCCAGACACAAGAATCTGCGTGTAATCCATCATTGTTTTGCTCACCACACCACACCAGTTTGGACCCAGCCATATGAAAATCAGTCTTGACCGTGTTCTTTATGGGAACAGTCCAGCCCAAACTACCAAGCCAGGTCTTCCCTGGACCAGAAACAAGCATCCTGGGATTGGTTTCAGGGCATCACCCTTCATCAGCCAGGCTAGCTTAAATCCAGTGGTGTAGTAACCACGGAACCCATGTCTGGGGTGCATGTATGACCCCCAGACATACATGCATTCTGGCCATCAATTGTTCTTTTTGCATTTGTCACCCCGAGTGGGACGTTTATGCCCAGACGTGGGTCCCATGCTCTACATGCCACTGGAGTCAAGCTATCCTGGCTGATGAGGGGTGGAACTTCGAAACCGGTCCTAGGATCCATGTTTCCAGCCCAGGGAGGACCTGGCCTGGCAGTTCGGGCTGGTGTTTTCACATTGGGCGCAGGGTCAAGACTGAATTGCATATGGCTTGGGTTCAAATTGGAATGGCATGGGGAGCAAAAAACGATGGATTTAGGGTCATATCTCTGTACTTGTTTGAATGTATGACATTGTTCTGCATTCTGTCCATCAATTGTTCTTTTTGCATTTGTCAATCTAAGTGGGACAGGTATCCCCAAGCGTGGGTCCATGTGCTCTCCATGCCACTGGAGTCAAGCTATCCTGGCTGATGAGGGGTGTAACCTAGAAACCGGTCAAAGGATGCATGTTTCCAGGCCAGGGAAGACCTGGCCTGGCAGTTCGGGCTGGTGTTTTCCCATTGGGCACAGGGTCAAGACTGATTTGCATATGGCTGGGATCACACTGGAATGGCATGGGGAGCAAAAAACGATGGATATAGGCCCATATCTCTGTCCTGGGGTGAATGTATGACATTGTTCTGCATTCTGTCCATCAATTGGTCATTTTGTATTTGTAACTATGAGTGGGACTGATATGCCCAGAGGTGGGTACTGTGCTCTCCATACCACTGGAGTTAAGCTATCCTGGCTGATGAGGGGTAAAACCCAGACACCGGTCCTAGGATGCTTGTTTTCAGTTCAGGGAGGACCAAGCTTGGCAGTTCGGGTTGGACTGTTCCCATTGAGTGCAGGGTCAAGACTGATTTGCATATGGCTGGGTTCAAACTGGAATGGCATGGGTAGCAAAAAAAGATGGATTTAGGCCCAGATCTCTGTCCTGGGGTGAATGTCTGAAATTGTTCTGCATTCTGTCAATCAATTGTTCTTTTTGCATTTGTCACCTCGGGTGGGATGGGTATGCCCAGACGTGGGTCCTCTGCTCCCCATGCCACTGGAGTCAAGCTATCCTGGCTGATGAGGGGTGAAATCCTGAAATCGGTCCCAGAATGCTTGTTTCCAGTCCAGGGAGGACCTGGCCTGGCAGTTCGGGCTGGACTGTTCCCATTGGGCGCAGAGTCAAGACAGATTTGCATATGGCTGGGTTCAAAATTGAATGGCAGTGGGAGCAAAAAAACGATGGATTTAGGCCCAGATCTCTGTACTAGGGTGAATATATGACATTGTTCTGCATTCTGTCAATCAATTGTTCTTTTTGAATTTGTCACCCCGAGTGGGACGGGTGTGCCCAGACGTAGGTCCCATGCTCTCCATGCCACTGGAGTCAAGCTATCCTGGCTGATGAGGATTGAAACCTCGAAACCGGTCCTCGGATGCTTGTTTCCAGTCCAGGGACGACCTGGACTGGCAGTTCGGGCTCGACTGTTCCCATTGGGCGCAGAGCCAAGACTGATTTGCATATGGCTGGGTTCAAACAGGAATGGCATGGGGAGCAAAAAAACTATGGATTTGGGCCCAGATCTTTGTACTGGGGTGAATGTATGACATTGTTCTGCATTCTGTCCATCAATTTTCTTATTGCATTTGTCACCCCGAGTGGGATGGGTATGCCCAGACGTAGGTTCTGTGCTCTCCATGCCACGGGAGTCAAGCTATCCAGGCTGATGAGGGGTGAAACCCCAAAACCGGTCCTAGGATGCTAGTTTCCAGTCCAGGGAGGACCTGGCTTGGCAGTTCAGGCTGGACTGTTCCCATTAGGTGCAGAGCCAGGACTGATTTGCATATGGCTGTGTTCAAACTGGAATGGCATGGAGAGCAAAACATCGAAGGTTTTAGGTCGAGATCTCTGTACTGGGGTGAATGTATGACATTGTTCTGCATTCTGTCCATCAATTGTTCTTTTTGCATCTTTCAGATCCTGGCATGACTTGGTATATTTAGACATTGGACCTGAATTAGATCTTGGCAGAGGGAATTCTCCATCACAAATGGGTCCGATATGCCTCCCATCGTATTATGATCCCATTATATCCTATGGAGATTGTTATACTGTGGATGGGATATCTGTCACGTTTGTGACGGAGCATCCTGTCTGCCAAGATCTTAATAAGACCCACATTTTTTAAAAAGCCCCATTTGACAGACTTCTCTTGAAAAAGGGAGGGGACAGTGCCCCTCTGCCCTAAATGAGAGGCATCACCTGATAGCTATATTTGCTCCTAGTTGTGTGCTTTTCAAATCCATCAGGTATACTGTGCTTATCAACCAGCAATTTCTTTGTGGTTCCAAAGTTTAGGCCTTGCGGTGGGGTACTATTTCTTTCTTTGCTCAAGCTACAAAAAAGCTGGACTTTCTTGCCTCATCTTCTGAAACCGATATTTAATCAGTTGGCTTGTTAGAGAATTATAAGACTTTGTTACTTGATAGGGAGATGCTAATAATTCCCTTTTGAGTGTTCCTTGGTGTTCCTGCTCCGGTTCCACTGTATAGCACTAAGCAGGGCCGGACTGACGGTAGCTGGCATCGGGCATTTCCCCGGGAGGCTGGAAGGGTGAGGGCCAGTTTTGCAGCAGTGGGGGCAGGTTTTGTTACTGGCGCCGGTTTTTTAGAGGTTCTCCAATATCGGCCCCAGTAACATAGGCACCCCCCGGAGCTGGTCTGATAAAATTGCCAGGACTGCTTCGAGTTCCCAGTCCGGGCTGGCCCCAAGACTCCATAGGGGGTGACATTTGCACTAATAGATAGCTAGATGGATGGGTATATAGATCAGAAAGGCATTGTGTTTTAAGGCTCGTTTGGAAGCAGAACTCATAATATCTGCTAGAGGAGCCGAAGAAACAATACAAATTTCCTGGAGAATAAGTCCATGTGAAGAACACATGATGTTGCCACCAACACACCAAAGTTTCCAGCAATAATAATATATGTGAACACAGCTCGGATCACATATGGAAATCTTCACACAGACATATCCAGAAGTGTCCCCTCCTTCATGAAACAGACTTTAACTGATGACAAACCACAAGCACTGGCAATGGCAAGTGCTTAGAGCATGTTAGACTGAGACACCCGAGAAGGAGTTCGTACACGAGAGACGACCGCCGGGAACCTACAGAGGAGGGATTGCCTGCAGCGGCACACCACCGCAGAGGTCACGTACCCGTTTCCTCATCTGGGCACTTCAATAGAATCCCCTCCCGGCTCCCCGCCTTACACCATAGCGAGACCCAGCGCTATACTTTCAAATCAACATAACCAGTGGGAAACAATCACCTATCAGATGAGAGACTTTACCATATACTCCTACCGATCACTTTCTCAACAGTATCGACTGTATCATAATCATACAGAATACCCAGTGCCAGAAACTGAGCCTTTAAAGACCCAGACTTACTCCAACCACACATTGGATTTGGAGTGGAAGCCCTGAAGAGTCGTGTTGACTCAACCGTACACGACGAAACACGTGTCGGCGATTGATATTATTCTCAAGTCTGGAGAAAATTAAACATCTTGCTGTGACAAGAAGATTTACACCAAAGAACCTGCTTCTGCACATCTTTTTGACTTTTGGTCATTGTACCTTGTTTTGATAACACACATGTAGTTGCGAGAGCCTACTTCTGTTAAATCACCCGAGAAGGAGTAACAGGGAATGGACAGAGAGGGCTGTTGTTGTAATGTAGCCCCGCATGCAGTTTAATGCAAGCATTACAGTGGAAACAGAAAGGTGGAAGTATACATACAAGCAGCCAGTAGCATTAGGTGAGAGATGGATACTCCACTGGACAGAGGGAAGCCTTGATGGTCTTAAGTCTGAAGACTCAATACGGCTAGTTGTGGAAAACAAGAGCTGAATGGGGCAGACCCTGAGTCACACTATGCATATTATTAGCAAAAACTATTTCAGAAGTTGTGCCGCCAAAGCCAAGACTTTAAAAGTAAAGACATCGTACACAGGCACCTATGCACAGCTAAAGTACTTGTGAAGTAAAGAAAAGTCAACATTCTACGGGAAAACACTCCTTGATAGCACACACCCACCAGCAGGCATGTGTACATGACAACAAAGTAACAAAAAATAGATGCAGCTGCACACATTCACACATATCTGAGCAGAAAATTCCTTGATAATCTCAAAGCACAACACACGCTGTTGCATAAACAAAAAACTGTTCGAGAACAGTGAACAATAATAAGAAGAGAATCAATGTGGATCCAGTGCCTTAGACATACATTAAAATTGACATAATGCAAACATCCATGCAATTGATCATTTGGTATCACTGCTCTACAGAAAATAATGGTTGTTTCTGCCCAGGCCCACACCAACAAGGGACCTGCACAGTGACACCCCTGCAAACGACAACCATAAAACTACAGGTTAACAATATTGCCAGAGCGTAGTCCTCTCAAGACAGAAAATGCACCTTTAACATTCACCTAACTGAAAGGGCCTCTTTCCATATTCAAGACCACTGGGGGTAGGTGTGGCTGTTAGTGCTTTCACTTCCACTGTGTTAAGGAGGTGATGTGGCCTAACAGCAGGAGCTACCGTCTTCGGAACAGGGAAATCCATCTTGAGTCCTGGCGACGGCACACCTTCCTGTCATTTTGAGCAAATCGATTAGGGGTTTAGTTATCAAATTATCACGTAGCACAGCACAGCAGATCACCTTGCTGTGCTGTGTGATAGGGAAAGGGCAGGACTGCACCATATTTAACAATATACAATGCATTCCTGTAATTTCCTGTGCTGGCGCACAATGTGCTGCCTAGCGCCAATGTGCCTGTCGTGTAATCAGGATTGTTTTGTGTAGGAAGAGACACCTTCCTGCTCTAATACAATTCTGTGAGGCCTTTTTCTCTTTCTATGTGTGCTGCAGAACTCAGCGTACACAGAAAGAGGAAGTAATCAGGATAAAAAAAGGTATTTCTCTTTGCTACGCTTCAACTCGGGAGGCGGAGCCTTTCAACGCATTACCAGGGTTATTGTTAAATCTGGGAATGCACCAAAATCTAAGGGCGCATGCGTGGGACCATCAACATCCCAAACATGGAATGCCTTCCGATTGCAGATCAGCGCAACGCAGCAATTTGCGCTGCCTTTTGTTCCCCTGGATTTACCAAGGCATTCAGGGCTACGCAAGGTGTCCTTGCGTGGCTTGAAAAATCAAACTTAAGGTTCAATCAATCAATCAAGAATTTGTAGAGCGCACTACTTACCCGCTAGGGTCTTAAGGCGCTGGGGGGGGGGGCTGTGGCTAGTGGTCGAAGAGCCAGGTCTTGAGCAGTCTTCTGAAGGCCGGGAGGTCTGTGGTCTGACGTAGAAGGAGGGGGAGGGCGTTTCAGGACTTGGCGGCGCAGTGGGAGAAGGATCTGCCCCCGGAAGTGGTTCTGTGAATGCGCGGGACAGTGGCCAGGGACAGGTCGGCGGAGCGGAGTTTCCTGTTGGGTACGTAGAAGGAGAGTCTGTCATTGAGGTAGGCAGGGCTGGTATTGTGGAGTGCCTTGTGTGCGAGGATCATGAGTTTGAATGTGATTCTTTTGTCGACCAGAAGCCAGTGCAGGTCTCTTAGGTGCGGGGTGATGTGGTCTCGGCGTGGGATGTTGAGGATCAGGCGTGCGGAGGCGTTCTGGATTCTTTGGAGTCTGTTGATGAGTTTGGACAGGGTTCTGGCGTAGAGGGCGTTTCTGTAGTCGAGTTGACTGCTGACGAGGGCGTGTGTGATGGTTTTCCGTGTGTCCGTCGGGATCCATCTGTAGATCTTGCGGAGCATACGGAGGGTGTGGAAGCAAGAGGAGGAGACCGCCTTGACTTGGTTGGTCATGCTGAGCTTGGAGTCGAGGATGACCCCTAGGTTGCGTGCGTGGTTGGTTGGTGCCGGGGGGGTTCCCAGTGATGCGGGCCACCAGGAGTCGTCCCACGCTGAGAGGTTGGGCCCGAGGATAAGGATCTCCGTCTTGTCTGTGTTCAGCTTGAGTCGGCTTGCCTCCATCCAATCGGCGACGGCCTTCATGCCCAGGTGTGGGTTGGATTTGGCGGTGAGGGGGTCCTTGGTGAGGGAGAGGATTAGCTGGGTGTCGTCGGCGTAGGAGATTATGTTGAGGTCGTGTATTCTGGCGATGCGAGCTAGGGGGGCCATGTAGACGTTGAACAGAGTTGGGCTGAGGGAGGATCCCTGGGGGATGAAGCAGATGGTTTTGGTGGTTCCGGATTGGAAAGGGGGGAGGAGGACTCTCTGGGTACTGTCGGTGAGGAAGGAGTTGGTCCAGTCCAGGGCCTTGTCTCGGATTCCTGCGTCGTAGAGGCGTGTGCGTAGTGTGTGGTGGCAGATGGTGTCGAAGGCGGCAGAGAGTTCCAGGAGGATGAGGGCCGCTGTCTCGCTGTTGTCAAGCAGGATTCTGATGTCATCAGTGGCGGCGATGAGGGCTGTCTCGGTGCTGTGGTTGCTGCGGAAGCCTGACTGGGAGGGGTCCAGGATGCTGTTGTCTTCTAGGTAGCGGGTGAGCTGGGTGTTGACGATCTTTTCCAAGGCTTTCGCCACGAACGGAAGCAGGGAGATGGGCCGGAAGTTCTTGAGGTCGCTCGGTTCGGCCTTGGGTTTCTTCAGGAGGGCGTTGATCTTGGCGTGTTTCCAGCTCTTTGGGAAGGTGGGGGTCTCGAAGGAGAGGTTAATGATGTTGCGCAGGTGGGGTGCGATGAGGCTGTCAGCTTTGTTGGCGATATGGTGGGGGAGCGGGTCAGAAGGGGAGCCTGAGTCGGCAGTGCTCATGGTCTTAGTTACGTCTTCGGTACTCATGTTGGTCCAAGAGGTCAGGGGATCGTGGTTGGTGGAGCTCGGGGTGTTCGTCGTGGCAGGGTCCATGGGGTGTGTCCGGGGGTTGAAGCTGTTGTGGATGTCGGTGATCTTGCGGTGGAAGAAGGCAGCGAGGGTGTCGCACAGGGCTTGTGAAGGCGGGATGTCGTTGGTGCAGGAGCTGGGAGTGGAGAGTTCTTTCACAATGTTGAATAGCTCTTTGCTGTTGTGTGCGTTGTTGTCGAGGCGGTCTTTGAATGAGGTTTTTTTGGTGGTCCTGATGAGGTGGTGATGGTTGCGGATGGCGTCTTTGTGGGCTGTGTGGTTGGCAGGTGTTCTATCGTTGAGCCAGATGTTCTCGAGTTTTCAGCAGGTGCGCTTGGAGGCTAGGGGCTCCGGGGTGAACCCGCTGGCTCTCTGGCTGGTGTCTCTGTCGATGGGTTGTTCCATGGGTGCTACGGTGTTGGCGCAGTCCTCCATCCAGCGTCTGAGGGAGCGGGCCCCCTCTTCAGGGTTGGCGGGGCTGGTCGGAGGGTTGAGTGCAAGGTGTGTTTCTAGTCGTTCCTTGGTGACTTTGACCCAGCGTCGGCGGGGGATCTGTAGAGTGCGGTGGTGGGTAATGGGTTTCTGGAAGTGGTGGTCAGTCCAGGTGAGCTCGGTGGCATGGCTGAAGGTGACGCGGGGGCTGGCGTTGAAGATGGCATCGAGCGTGTGGCCGGCGATGTGGGTCGGGGTAGTGACGATCTGTTTCATTCCGAGGTTGGCGAGGTTGTTGACCAGGGTGGAGGAGTTGCTGTTGTTGTTGTTCTCTAGATGGCAGTTCAGGTCGCCAAGCAGGATGTAGTTGGTGGAGGTCAGGGCATGCGTGCTGATGAAGTCGGCGATGGAGTTGCAGAATTGGGGACGTGGGCCGGGTGGTCTGTAGATGAGGGTGCCTCTGAGGGTGGTCTTGGGGTCAGTGTGGATCTTGAAGTGCATGTGTTCGGTGGCGGTGAGGGTGTCGTCGGTGTTTGTGGAGACCTTGATGGTGTTCTTGTGGATTATGGCGATGCCTCCTCCGACTCCATTTGTGCGGTCTCTGCGCGAGATCTTGTATCCATCGGGGATGGCCACTGCGATGTCTGGGGAGGAGGCTTCATTCATCCAGGTCTCGGTCAGGTAGGCGACGTCTGGTGAAGTGGTGGTGAGCAGGTCCCAGAGCTCGACGGCGTGCTTGCGTGCGGAGCAGGTGTTGAGCAGGATGCAATGCAGCCGGTTGGGTTCTGTTGCTGCGGTAGTGGGTGCCTCGGCGTCGCTGTTGCAGGAGAAGTTGCAGTTCTGGCAGGTGATGGGGCGTGGGTGCGCTTGGGGGTGGCCTTGTAGCAGTCAAAGGTCCGTCCGTGGTTGAAAGCGAGGAGGGTGCTGGCATCGTAGCGGAGGCGGGCGACACGGATCGTGGGGAAGCCAGGGGTACTGGCGCTGGGCGCGGTCCAGGCGCGGACGGGCGCCTACAGGCTTGCCTTCGGCGCGCCAGCGGCCGCCATATATAGGGAGGTGGGGTGGGAGGATCAGCTGGGAGGTGGGAGGCGGGTTGACCGGGCAGCAAATGAGCACGGGGGGGCGGGGCCGCCGGGGGCAGCGGCGGGAAGACAAACTCGGCGAAGAAGCTGAAGAAGAGGAAAGGCAATAAAAACTGGAAAAGCGGGCAGGGGCACAGGCACACACTGGGTACAGAAGTGAAAAAGGGTAGGGGCACAGGCACACAGAAACCAGAAGCTGAAAGCGGGCAGGACACAGGCACACAGCAGCGGGAGAAGAGGGGCAGCAGCGGCGAAGAAGGAGGTCAGGTGCGGGCACCAGGAGCGAGTCAGCAGGCAGGGGGCAGCAGGAGGGCACAAGTACAGGTGGCGCTGCAGCGGAGGGGGAGCGAACTACCAGGAAGGTCAGGGGTCGCTTGGGGCAAAAGCAGCACAGCTCTTTGATAAATATGCCCCTCAGTCTCTCCATGCTAAAAACATTACATAGTATAAAATAATCTCAAACTTGTTTGAAGTGCTCTAAAACCCTTGTGCCACCTTCGGGCTAGCTGTATAAAATACGGTGTACGGCCCTTTAATTTCCATTCCTTCTTACTGGCAATGTTCTTTCATTTGATTTATGTTTTTTTTTTCATTCTGTCTGCTTTTCTCTGAAAAAAAGCTACATTTTGATTCATGCATCTCATAGTTCATGTGGAAGTGGCATTCTGTGCTTCCAGTTTTAGTATGCATTGTGTCAATGTTTTCGCCGATCTCAGTGACCACTTTCATGGGTGTATGTGCAGTCATAAAAGTGGGTTGGTGTTAGCATTGGGGTTTCTGGTTGGCTAGGACATGCTCCCTAGCCAGGCAGAACCCACCACTCTAATAACGGTAAGCTAGATACACAACGGAGATAACCTCTGCTCACCCTCTGGTAGCTTGCCGCAGAGCAGGCAGGCTTATCGAAAGAGTAATGTGTGAAGTATTTGTGCAACACACACACATTAAAACACTGAATACACCACAAAAAGACCACACTCGGTTATGAAAGTAACTGTTTGAATTAGCAGTAAAATATGACTAAAAAAATATAAATTCAATGACTACTTTTCAAGTTAGACTTAGAATGCAAACATGTAAACGTAGTGTTACCGCTATCCCAGGTTGCAAGATTAAATGTTCACATTATGAGTTAGAATGCATAAAAGTAAACACAGCGCTACCACAATCATAAGTTGCATGATAAAACATTGCAGATTTAAGTGGTGGGTCGTTTAGCAGGGATTCTGAAGAGACTCATGCATGGAACAGTACTCAGCAGGCACTGAAGTCAATGCTGCACTGGTCTCCAGGGACCGAAGGGTGCAGGGGAGCTCTGTCGCTCTTGATTGTGCAGCATGACTACACAGACCTTGCGGATCCGGCTGACAAAGCACAGTACCTCACTGGAAGGGAGTGCTGAATTCAGTAAGCCCAGACAAGGCTGACACAGAAGCTGGGTTTCGGAGATGTCAGCATTGAACACAACGTGCTGCTCCTGTGGGGTATGGCCGGACTGACAAGCCTTGCGACCTCAGATCACGGGCCCGTCCCTGGTAATCGAGGCAACACAATCCTCAAGGGCTGCACTGTGGGGTACGGAGCAACGCCGGTAGAGGCGATGATTGTCACAAAAATACACGCTGGAAGTTGCAGCACTACCCTGTTGGACTTGGCCCTTTTGACAGATTCACCCCTAAACTTTTTGTCTTTTCTTTGACCTGATATTGGTAGTTTTTGGCCTCTGCGCAGTTTAGCACTGTGGCCCAGTGTAAAGTGCATGTGCACTCTAAGTGCGTGTAGTGAGATTGGCCTGCCCTCCCATAGGCCTGCATGGGGGATATGTGTGTCCATGGTAATTCCTTTTATGAGAGGAGTACAGGGCCAAGTTTAGTATGTATGAGTTCATGAGAATAAATGCTGCACAACGTTGTGCGCAGATTTAAGGTGACTGGTGGAGAAATGCCACTTTTAGAAGTTGGCATTTCTGTGTGCTGTGTGTCTGCCTGCCTGATGTGTATTGCGTGTCTGGCTTGTGATTGATAGGAGCTGAGAGGTGTGCGTGGCTCCAGGAGCCAGGGGTAGTCAGCCCAGTGGTGAATAGAGAGATCTGCATGCAGAGGGGAGCAAGGAGTTGCACCTGGGACCTGAATAGGGCTGTGACTTCCCTCCACAATGCCGGCTCCATCCCTGTAGTGCTTCTGATCCCTGAGCCCTCACCTGACAAAGGAGAGAGGTGCTGAACAAAACAAAGTGCTCCAAAGCTCCCCCAAACCAGTTGCATCTGGTTTCCCCAGCCCTGTGCTTACAGAAAAAGGGAAAAGGGTGTATAAATGAAGGGGCTGTGACCCCATGAATCTGTTCTGTTGTGCTGTTCCTGATTGGGGGGCGGGGGGTGCTGCTGGGCTCCAGGAGGAACCGCCACTAGGGACTGCCTCCCTGCTGGAGGACCCTGTGAGCTGGCCTGCCTGGGGCTGGTCTTTGCCCCCCTTTTATTCTAAAGGGCTTACTTTGGACTATAGAGGTAAGAGGGGTGGGAAAAACCAAGAAACCCTTGCGAGCTTGGGCATATATAGACAGTATAGGGTTAATGATGCCAGCAAGGGACTTCGTTTCAGTCAACTAGCTTTCAGTATACAATTCTGTGTTATAATAATTACAGAATCCTATTGATAAAATCAATAACTGCGGTAGTTTATCATCAGTTTAAATAAAGTGACCAAAGCATTCTCATCAAATGATCAAAAAAATAGAGATGAGAAAAACACGGAATAATTAATCTTTAGTAAAATGGGGCTGGTCTTTGCCCCCCTTTTATTCTAAAGGGCTTACTTTGGACTATAGAGGTAAGAGGGGTGGGAAAAACCAAGAAACCCTTGCGAGCTTGGGCATATATAGACAGTATAGGGTTAATGATGCCAGCAAGGGACTTCGTTTCAGTCAACTAGCTTTCAGTATACAATTCTGTGTTATAATAATTACAGAATCCTATTGATAAAATCAATAACTGCGGTAGTTTATCATCAGTTTAAATAAAGTGACCAAAGCATTCTCATCAAATGATCAAAAAAATAGAGATGAGAAAAACACGGAATAATTAATCTTTAGTAAAATGTTGTCTTTATATTGTTTCTTAACTCATAGGGTACATATCAACATTAGTCATTGATCACAATGCTTAACAAATGAACAAGGAAATTGCAAAATCAGCCTATATTTCATTTGAAAAAAAGTCCAATCCTAGATAAAATTATTAGATGACATCTATTCTACCACAATAAGATAGTCACCAATGTAAATTAATCATCAACAAAGAAAAGGACTGTGTAGTCGATGTTTTGGTCTTGAGTTGAATTAATCCTTTAGACCTTCTTCAGGACAGAAAAGTATGCAAACGGTAGTGAGCCCTAAAAACATAATTTAACAAATTACATATATGTCATTGCAATTACTCTCACAGTCAGTAAAAATGTAACAACATTTCAGATTATCCGTGTATCAACAAATGCCTCCCATCTCTGAGGCAAATAGTTCTCTTATTATGCAAATTCAGCTATTGTAAAAGGAAGCTATAGAACTGTACCTCTCCTCATTCCAGTTTAAATACAATTGTATTCTTTCGTTAGGAAAAATCACAGTAGTAAATTCTAGACAGCTTACTTCACAGTATTGTCCAAGTGTGACCTTGTGTGTATCCACCAACAATTGAACAACTCTCTTTGGTGATCCTGTTATCAGTCTAAAGACAGAAATCAATATAACCGATAAATGGAATATCTCACTTGGTTATTTTAATGGAGCATATCATCCTAAGATTACGAAGATATTACCTGCTTTTAGTTATCCGCAGGACTAGATTTGGACGTTATTGTAGTTCGAAGATAAATCGTCCTTCAGTCTTTAGCTTTGGGCAGTTTAATGCTTCAGATCTAGACATAAATTATAAATGTCGTTTGTAGCTTAAAACATTATTTTTTTTATTGTCATCTACTTGATGCACTAACTCAAGCCTTATTATGATTTAATCTAGCCATCTTGATGTGCAAATTGTAGTCAGATCTCGTTAAATACTGGGAACTGAGGTTTATCAAAGATTGTGGTACTTTAACATAGCGTTCTGATTGCCTCATGCATTATTGGGTATAACAATTCCTTTATCCTGCTTTTTTAGGGGGCAGTATGTTCTCAATGTAATTTATTTATGCAACTGAAAAGCCTCATATGATCAGAGTACAGTCATTTTTCATACGATATAGCTAGTGTCTTCGGATCGTTGATGTGGGCCATCTGAATGTGTGCTATTTTCGGCAATCATGGACATATGCAACAACGAGAGGGACAAGAATACCAGTCTCTCAGTGTATACCCAAAGTTGATACTAATGGAGGTATTAAAATGTTCACACAAGGTCACACTTGGACCATACTGTGAAGTAAGCTGTCTAGAATTTACTACTGTGATTTTTCCTAATGAAAGAATACAATTGTATATAAACTGGAATGAGGAGAGGTACAGTTCTATATCTCCCTTTTACAATAGCTGAATTTGGATAATAAGAGAACTATTTGCCTCAGAGATGGGAGGCATTTGTTGATACACGGATAATCTGAAATTTGTAAAAAAATTTACTGACTGCAAAAGTAATTGCAATGACATATATGTCATTTGTTAAATTCGGTTTATAGGGTAGGAAAGAATGCTGCCCTCTGGAATGAGCATTGGTGGCCAGCGCCCCTCGGTCCCATGCCCTTGCCTAAGTCCAAGGTAAAGAACCTTGGGATCTGGATGGATTCCAAGCTCAGCTTCCAGGCCCATACGAAGAAAGTTGCTGCTACCTGCATAGGTTTGTTAAGGGGTCTCAAACCCCTACTGAAATTCTTCGATCCTGCAGTCCGACAGCTTATTGTACAGTCTACTATACTGTCGCGCTTAGACTACGGCAGCTCTCTGATTTTAGGGGCCAATAAAGCGGAAATTTGGCGATTACAACGAGTTCAAAACTCTGCAACCAGAACCCTGATAGGTCTCCCCACCACTGCTCGGTTAGGGCTACAATTCAAGGGCTGCACTGGCTTCCGATTGACAAACGGATCCAGTTTAAAGCTCTTTCCTTATCTTGTAAGATCTTAAAATTAAGCAGCCCATCTCTCCTTTGTGACCTGTTAAGTCCGTACGTCCCTCAGCGACAGCTGCGCTCTCTGGGACAGGCACATGGCGTCTGTCCCTCGGTTCAAACGCTGCTGGGCTGGAGGGCGTTCGCTTCATCTTTTAGCCGCCAAACTTTTGGAACTCTTTGCCGTTACATATACGGGGCCTAACCCTATACTGTCCACTTTGGACTATAGCGCCTGTTTTGCATTAGGGAGAGTGCTTTACTTTTATTTGGAAAAGCACTCCTGTTGTTTATTTGCAGTGCTGGGCTGCTCCCTGTGAATTCAAACAGCGGGTGCCCACCCCGCTGTATGCTAATTTTTCGAGCGGGTGCCCACCCCACTGAAGAGCTGTTGCGGCGGGTGCCCACCCGCCCGTATATTTAATTTAAACGAAGGCCGGAGCCTACCCCGCGCTTCGGTGAAGGAAGGAGAAAAATCACTGCCGCAGCCCGAGGGAAGCCAGAGTGTTGCCTGGCAACCTGGACTCCCACCACCACGTCATTGTGATGCAGAGCGGAGGCAGGAAGTCCCGGCTTCAGGGAGATCGCGAGGACAGAGTCAGCTTCTTCACCCGGGGCCCCCGAGAGCGAGGGAGAGCCCTGTGGTGCCCAGTGAGAAGCTGAGAGTTGTTGCAATTACTGACGAGGCTCCTATGTTGGAGGTAGGAGCCCTGCATGCACCCTGATCACCTGGAGCCTCGGAGGCTCCACGAGAAGCCTCAGCCATCTGGGAGTGGGGCGAAGGGGCCCCGAGACACATTGTCGGTGCCTGCCCCTGCCGCATGTCAGGCCCGCGCAGTCTGCACCGAAGAGAGGAGACTGTGGGTTGTAGAGTCCTGTGACCGGCACCGGGGAACGAGACGGTGAGTCCTGCAGTGTCCCTGGTGAGTGGGGACGGGAGTGGGAGCAGTTGGCTTGTGCTCCCAAGTCCCTGTTGGGGGGGTCAACTATTCCCTGTGTGAGGCCAATTTCCTCAGTGGCGCCGTCATAGAGGGCCACGGCACCGAGGGGGAACCAGTGTTTTCTGAGTCCCAGAACGGGACTTCAACGTGCACCTTGTTGGTGCTAGCTTCCCTCCCATCTGCCCTGTCCGCCAGTGGGCATCTGCAACGGTTGGGCACAATTGTAGGAACCAAGTGAGGGTTCCCAGGGCACCGTAGTGCCAAGGCAGTTCCCCCAGCTGCCCAGTGTGATAGAGGGCAGCTGCAACGTTGCACAGCTCTGCTACAGAGGGCACAGGGAATGCTGAGCCCATCTTTTGATTTCCCAGCTGTCCAGCAATTAGTGGGCAGCTGCCACGTTTAGGTGGTGCAACTGCGCACTTTGCTTTGCTGCTTTTGCAGCCCGCCCTGACATTCTGGACATTGGGCATTTTGAGCCCCTGTGAGAGGCCAATTGGCCTGGGGCCAGTTTCAGTGGGTTGCGCCCCCGCTTGGGGCACACTGTTTTTATGCCAATTTATTTCCTAAGGTTTATGCTGAGTATTGCATAATGTATTTATGCTTGTGATTCCTATTACGCAATGCGTTCTCCTAATCTGTTTTATGACACATGATTTTTACATAATGTATGTTTGAGGTTGGTGCATTATGTGTGATCCTAATATGGTTTATGCCTAATATGATAAGGCTGAGTTCAGTATTTCGCCAGTGGTTACTGGTTGTGCTCTACATTTACTATTTGTGCTACATTTACAATTGGTGATTTGTGTTGGTTTTGACAGTGGCCCCATTAGCCCTGTTGTGTGTAAATAGTCCCTTGTAAATACTGCCTAGTGCCAGTTGGCACAGTGTACATTGTGTGATTATGATCTAATGTGTTTATGACAATACAAAGGCTATTTTTGATATAACCTTGTGTGGAGTTGCTTTTGTGGTGTGCCTTGTGTGTTGCCGCTGTGTGTGTGTTGCGCAAAGGCTTCACACATTGCCTCCGGGATAAGCCTGACTGCTCGTGCCAAGCTACCAAGGGGGTGAGCAGGGGTTATCTTTGGAGTGTAACTCCCTTGCACTGACTAGAGTGGTGGTTTCTGCCTGGCTTTGGCACAAGCCTTAGCCAACCAGAGATCCCATTTCTAACATTGGTGGTCAGCGGAGAGGATAGGACTTTTGTTTGCACAGTACCACAGCGACAACTGGTTGCACTACAAACTCTGCATTTTAGATAATCACGTGGTTGGGGATTATTGTTTATGAGTTTCATTTTAATTCTTCTCCTAAAAAGTGTAATTTGTAGATTGTGTACTCTTGCTTCAGCTCAGACACATAGGTCTCCTGTGTTGCACGTGTCCCTGAGAGTCCTGCCAAAATGGAGTGGGCTTTTAATTTTTATGGTGTGTTTATATACAGTATGTGGGAGTTGGTGGAGTTCTGTGAGGAGAGAGACATAGCAGTGAGTCGGTCAGACACCCAGTCAAAACTTAGGGAAAACCTGATCCAATGGCAAAAGGATGAATGGGAACGTGAGCGCAATGAGAAGAGGGCCCTGGCCGCACGCCAAGAGGGTGGTGGGTCTGAGGGGAGCCCTGAGGAGTCTGAAGAGGAGGAAGAAAATGACAGGACAGGGACACCAGTAGATAGTGAGGACCCCATAGATAGGGAGTCCCTCGCTGGGTCCAGTGCCAAGGGCAGCGCCCCATCCCTTTCCCTGTCCCCAGGGGAGTGGGTAGATAAGAGGGAAGAAAGGGAGCATCTGCTGGCTTTAGAGAAGCTCATGTTAGAGCATACCAAGGAGATAAATCAGCTGAATGTGGAGGAGAAGCAGTTCGAGACCGAGAGGGTCTTAGCACAGGAGATAATAGCTCTTGGGCAAATGCTAAATCAGAGGAAATATCATCTATCTTCAATAACAGTGCCCCTGTGCTATCAGGTAGGATTGATGATGACGTACTGGCAGTTAATACTTGGCTGAGTAATATGTTGGACCAAGTGGCACCTATCAAGCCAGGCTCTGGTGACCTACGAAGACCCTCAGCCCTGGCTTGTTGAGGAGCTCAGATCCATTCGTCAGAACTGCAAAAGACTCTAAAGATCTTGGCATAGGTTTTATTTACCCAAGGATAAAGGGCGTTACAAAAAGGAGCTACAGTCCTACCATAGGAAAATAAAAAAGGCTCAGACAAAATATTTCACTAATGAAATTGCCTCATCTGATAATAAATGTAGAGAAGTTTTCAAAATAACTAAGCTGTTTGTTTATCCCTCGTCCCTTGCAGAGCTCTTGGATGCCTCTCCAAACTTTTGCTCGCAACTCTCGGAATGTTTTGAGAGTAAGATCTCGGGCATTGTAGAGCATCTAAAGGTAGCTAGTACCTGCAACTACACTGATTAAAATGAGTCTGAATGCCAGACTTTATCTTCAGCGAGTAACAATAGCGAGTATTTTCATACAGAGGATGAGCATTTATTAACATGTTCCCCTGACCCCTCCTCTTGGACTGAATCTTCTCCTATTTTGATGGAGGATTCTGAGAAAGCTCCTAAAGCTTGCAAGTTTGGCTTCCCCGACGACCCTTGTCCAGCTCAGATTCTGGGCACCAATGCTGCAGCCATAAATCCCACTTTGATTTCCCTTCTAAATGATTCACTGCGCCTCGTGGTCATTATCATGTAGAATTGATGTTACTTGGGCAAAAAACAGCCCAAGACTGTTCTAATACCCCTCTGAAAGTCTGCAGAATGTTCTCTGGACTTCTAAAACTATAAACACCATTAAATTCCTGTTTTTAGGCACTATATTTTGGCAAAAATGCCATTGGAAATGTCCAATGGGGTTTTGTATTTTTTGCACACTATTTTGTTCATTAGTGCCGCGCTATGTGCATTTTGCATTGCAAAGGTGAGTGAGTGACTGTTAAAAAGGTAGAAATAAACTAGTTTAGCCACTGGAAATAATGGATTGTTCATTGCAGAAATGCAAGGCTCTCCTACACCTGGACACTCTAATTGTAAGAGAATTTCCCTAACTGGGCATTTTGCTAAATGTTTAATTGGGTATTGTGATTGCACTTGTGGGCCCTTATCCCAGCCTAGATGATTGCGATATAATGCCAGGGCTTTTGCAATTGCCCAGTCTGCAATATGCACTTGTTTGACAATGTCAGGAACAGATTTATATGCTTCATGAACCTCCACCACAAAGGTAATGTTTCCTCCTCCAACAGGGAGCTCTTGTTGTTGTAATAATACTGTAACATCATGTCTGCAGTTGACAAGAATGTAAACTGCTAGGGCCATATATAATGAATGGAATTCAGAGAACAGAAAAAACTATACTGGGATAACCCTTTTAAAGGTTCAAGCTTGAACAACCATCTGACTAAAATAGAGTTTTCCTATTAAGCTGAGAAAGATTAAAACCCTAACACTACAGATGTCTATGTATGAGGTGAAAAGTAAGTATGGGCGAATCTTGCGATTTGCCCGAAATGGCAAAAAAATCATCGAGTTCGTGGGAAAATCCGCGATCTCGCGGATTTGCACAAATATGTGACCACGTGTGTCTGTAACTTTGCCACCGCACCGAAAGGCGCCGAGGTCCCTCGAGTGAGCTGCCCATCATAGTGAGGAAAGGGCGGGATCACGTTGCATACCCTAGTTATTTGGGCTGATTATAATGTGCAACTGAATTTGAGCTTCAACTCGGGCACCTGCTTATATCACTAAGTGCTTCCTGTTGAGGTTTAATTTTTGTGACAGGAGCATCGTGCCAGAATGAATCCTGCCTGCATATTTATCCACGAAGATGCCACTGTGTTGTGCCTTACCTCTACTCAACTGGAGTACTTTCTACTGGCTAATCAGTAAGTGCTGCCTCGTTGGGTAAATGTATAGTGCTTTTGCTACACTACAGCTGCGTAAAGGGATAGAGAAGAAAGGTAAAAGACATCTTCCCCTTGTGGGACTTTTCTAACAAACTCAGGTGGCCAATCCATTTCAGCTAAGAGAATGTCATAGGTATTTGTTAAATTGTCCCAGAATATGACTTTAAGCATATGCGGTATTTCACCATCAATTTAGATGTCAAAATCGTATAGCCTTTTGTAGGGCGGGGGGGGGGGCTAGCCTGCTGATCTGGTGTATCAACTGGAATAAATGTATTAGTATCTCTCGAAACCATTAACTCTTGAAGATTCTGGTGAACCATTGTGACCTCTGCTGCAATGTCTAGCAGTGGCAATGCCCACCACTTGTTCTGAAGGATCATTCTCAATATGTGTGGCATCTTTAGTAGAAATACCTGCCACTTTCTTCTTTCTGAATTTTTGTTGTGGAAGTTTCTCCTCATTTTTTATGATGATGTCAGGTGAGCATTGTGATTCCTTTGTCGGGTTCACAAACTCTTCAAGCCTGTGCTCTAGATGCCCCCTCTCTCTGACCATTTGTCGGGTGAGTCCAGAAAGAAACAAGAAGGACGTGTATCAGTATACTGATACCTATCAGGTTGTTTCAATGCATCACGGTTACATAAATTAAAATGTTTTTTGTTGGCTCTGGTTGCGGAGATCCGCCCAGTGGTTTTGTTCTTTTCCTTCCTTTTCTGTTTGTCCCAGTGTTTTATTACAAAACTCAGGTGCCTGCTTGGCATTTCCTTTCTTTGAATTGCCTTTAAACTATGGCTTATTAGGTCTGGCTCCCACATTATCTTAACCTATGGATGTATTGGTTTTAGCAATAATTTTGGGTAATTCTCGCTCTGCAACCGTAATCTGCTTGAGGCATTGGCTCACTGCCAATGCTGCTGTCTCCCCTTTAATATTGCTTAAAATAATTGAGGAAGTTGTGGCAAAGTTGCCAATTAATTTCATCCCCAACTCCAGGGCAGGAGCAACCATGTACTTGTTTTTCATTTGTTCTTAGTACTACAGGCAAAAAAGCTATGGGTTGTGTACCATGTATTATGGTGAATATATATAGCAGCAAAGACTGTACCCCAAGTGGCACAATCCTGTATTAGGGGAACCATTTCAAGTGGTAGGCACATTCTACATTAGCTTGTTTTCGTGCAATCCAGAATGGAATTTCCTCCTGTCTGGTGGGAATCTTAACATACTTGCATTAATAGTGACTAGAATAATTTCTGGCACAACTACATGTGACTGCACAGCTTGAACAGCCCTCTCTGGGGTAACTGTTATTGTACGCATGACAATTTGTGCTAAAAGTCTGTATAGTATAACTAGACCTGTGTAGAGAACTCAAAGCTCTCCAACATTTAGTGGTGCTAAAGTTGGGTATTGTGTATAGCCGACTGAGAAAGGCCAGGTAGCCCCTTCATTGCTGAGGGGACCGAGTCTCACATTGCTTAGTGAATGTGAGAGGGGGCCTTGGAACCAATTTTGATGTTTCTGAAAAGTTAATGCTCTTTCTAGTTGTACATAAGGTCTGTATTGTGCTGATATCTCAGCTGGAGTGTAGTTGTGATATGCTTGTGATGTGTCATTGACGATAGGAAGGTTAACCCATGAATAGAATATTTTTGTTTTATATGCTTCATGGACCTCAACCACAAAGGTAATGTTTCCTCCTCCAACAGGGAGCTCTTGTTGTTGTAATAATACTGTAACATCATGTCTGCAGTTGACAAGAATATAAACTGCTAGCGCCATATTTAATGAATGGAATTCAGAGAACAGAAAAAAACTATACTGGGATAACCTTTGAAAGGTTCAAGCTTGAACAACTATCTGACTAGAATATAGTTTTCCTATTAAGCTGAGGAAGATTAAAACCCTAACAATACAGATGTCTATGTATGAGGTGAAAAGTAAGTATGGGTGAATTTTACGGTTTGGCGGTCCGCGAATTTGCGTGAAATGGCAAAAAAATCCGCGAGTTCGTGGGAAAATCCGCAAACTCGCAGATTTGCATAAATATGTGACCACGTGTGTCTGTAACTTTGCCACCACATCGAAAGGCACAGAGGTCCCTCGAGTGAGCTGCCCATCATAGTGAGGAAAGTGCGGGAAGACGTTGCATACCCTAGTGTGTGTGTGGCTGGGCCAAAAGGGCGGGGCTTCCATGCGAGTTCTCATACCTCTTGTTTATAAAGGGTCAGAGACCGATCAGAGCAGCAGATGAGAAGAAAGCAGCTTCCTGGTCACAGGAAGTACACGGGGATTGCGCTCGAGAAACTCGTGGATGCCAAGACCTCCATCAAGGATTACATCTAATTGTAGGCGGTAGATATGGGGAGGAAGCACACCTGGACCATGCTCACTAGTTGTTTGGGCGATTATAACGCGCAACTGAATTTGAGCTTCAACTCGGGCACCTACTTATATCACTAAGTGCTTCCTGTTGAGGTTTAATTTTTCTGACAGGAGCATCGTGCCAGAATGAGTCCTGCCTGCATATTTATCCACGAAGATGCCACCGTGCTGTGCCATACCTCTACTCAACTGGAGTACTTTCTACTGGTTAATCAGTAAGTGCTACCTCTTTCGGTAAATGTATAGTGCTTTTGCTACATAACATAACATAACATAACATGTGTATTTGTAAAGCGCACGTTCACCCAGCGGTTTCTTGGCGCTGAATAACAGATGTTTATTGTTACCCAACTCAATGGTACTCATTTTATCGACCTCAGATGGATGAAAGGCTGAGTGGACCCGCCGGGATTTGAACCTGTGACCATGAGGTCGAACACAGGCCCCTGCAGTGGACGCATTAGTACACTGAGCCACCAGACCCGGCTTACACTACAGCTGCATAAAGGGCCAGAGAGTTGTCTCCAGTGACCAGGTGTGTCTGTAACTTTTCCACTGCGGCGAAAGGCGCCGAGGTCCCTTGAGTGAGCTGTCCATCATAGTGAGGAAAGGGCGGGAAGACGTTGCATACCCTAGTGTGAGTGTATCAGGGCCAAAAAGGCGGGGCTTCTATGCAAGTTCACTTGTTTATAAAGGGTCAGAGACCAATCAGAGCAGCAGATGAGAAGAAAGCAGCCTCCTGGTCACAGGAAATACGCGGGTATTGCGCTCGAGAAACTCTTGGATGCAAAGACCTCCATCAAGGATTACATATAATTGTAGGCGGTAGATATAGGGAGGAAGCACACCTGCCTAGCCTAGACCGTGCTCACTAGTTGTTTGGGCTGATAATTTGAGCTTCAACTCGGGCATGTGCAAAAAAATCCACCCGCAAGCGAATTTGTGAATTTTTCTGCAATTTCGAAATTGCCGACAATCTGCGAATTCCGCGAGCGGAATGAATTTTGCACCCATACTTAATAGGCTCCCATTGAAGTCAATGGGAATTCGACCAAACCGAGTCCATAAGCATCTGGACACATCGTAATCAGTTAGTAGGACTCCCCAAATACAAATCGTTAGGAATGCTTTCCTGACAACATCATCATAGGCCCCTAAAAAGGAAAAGATGCTAAGTGCTTTGGCTATCGTTCTTCCATCATGTGGTCCAAAAAGGAAGATATCTATTTGTTAAATGAAAAGTCAACCAGGAAACACATGCTGAATACTCCTTTTATAACTCTGTCGTTGCTAATTTTGAATCCTCAAGCATAAACTTGAGGAATTTCCCACAGAACATTGCATCCTCTCATTGTAGGCAAGTTGTAATCGCTTGCCTGCATGGACGTATGCTGTTCCTTGTAAAGAACTGTTTCAACAACGCTTTCTATTCCATCATTAGAGCTAGGCAGGTACAGACAATATGACAAAGGATAGTTACAACGCCAACACGAGATCTCAGTAGACAATTTCCTCCAAGCAGAAGGTGTTAAAGCAAGTTTGAAAATCGCCTAGCTGAAGATTTAACAACTTAAGCTTGGACTTTAGGACAAGCAGGGACCCTAAGTATGATTGAGAATTGAGGAGACCATATGAACCTATTATCATCCATGTATGAGATCTCTTGGACAGCACAGCTTTGTCCGTGAGGCATGAGATCTTTAACCCTTAATGACTCAGTTGAAAGCAGGTTGTAAAAGAGTTAAGGCCCAAAGATCCTCTGCCTTAAAATTAGTTAAAGACAGGTTTAATTTAAGTAATCAAATATTTCTCCATCTCTTACACACACAATAAAAAAGCATATTGTTACATAATAATATACCATAATCAGCATCAACAAAATAATATTTCTCACCAACAATATAATTATATAAATTAAAATTATACTCACAACTTAATTCCTGAAATCCTTGTAAATAAAATCAAGACCCGAAAAAAGGCAATTCCAAAAAAGTATACATAAAATAATCCCTAAAATGCAAAAATTAACCATGCTAAAATAAAAGACCCAATACGACTTTACTAATCTAGGGAATCCATCCAATACCGAACAAGTATGGAAAAACTGAGTACATTCCTGAGGAAAACCAAAAAATCAACAAAAGAGAAAAAAATGGTTATAAAAAAACCAACCATTTTTCCTTGAAAACAAAATCCAGATTAAAAATAATCTCCGATATTGGAAATAAAAAATCTGTAAAGTAAAAGATATAAACCCACCCCACCAACATTTTCAACCCACGAATAAAACACAGCACAGGAGAAAATCATCAGAAGCAATCATACATTCATAGAAAATACATACCAAATCCATAAAAATATGGTTAATTACAGTAAAGCCACCAGCACTAACCTACAAGAGCTAATCTAGACTACACTAACAAACAACATAGTAAAATAACATTAACTAACAAATGCTAGCTTTACTAACTCTTAACAACTTTGCCAAAATATTAAACCATTAGAAAGTAACTGTAAGTTACTTTTACCTGTGCTGACCAGTAGGCAGAGTAAACTCCAAACACAAAGCCCACAATGATGAAGACAGGCTACAAAATCAAGGAAATTGTTAGAAAATGGACATAGAAAATTGCTTACATCCCATAGCAAACCAGGGAAGTAAAACATTTATTTTTTGTAATGTAATAAAAAAAGGGAACAATTTTACAAAAAAGAATTCTGTTGATTTTTTAAATAAAATTCTAAATAAATATATATATATATATATATAGGTAGGTATATATATATATATATATATATATATATATATATATATATATATATATATATATATATATATATATATATATTACAAATATTGAAAAACAAATGTTAATGAGTATGTTTATTATCATTTAAATAAATTGTAGAAATATGTATGTAAAAAGGTATACAAGTTTATGTACAAAACATTTTTTGTACTAAAACACATTTTTACAAATATGTTATAATGCAATTGTGAATTTTGAAACATGTTTTTTAAAATGTATATACATTAAAAGATTTGGTTGCATAACTAAATAATGTGAAAAGTATAGTTAATAAGTATATAAGTAAATGAAAAATATTTTATAGTAGAAATTACTATATGTAAACTACAAAATTAAAAATATTACTACAGTTACTCTTTAAGGAATCTAGAGTAACTATTTCTAATCCAATGTAAGCCACAATGGGGAAAGTATTGGATTTTGGAGTCATCAGAATTTCTAATTCCACTTCAAACAGATTGGGCAAGTGTTAGCTTTAAGGGAGGTGACATTTACAATTCCCACTCCAAACTTAGTCGCATTGGGTAAAATGTTGAACTTTGCAGTTGATTAGGTTTAATATTTCCACCCCCAACCTCACCATATTGGGGTACATTTAAACTATAGGAGTGAGATTTAGCCATATCAGGGTAAGGACTTTGAGGGGGTCAGGTTTAATATTCCCTCTCCAAACCTAACCCCACTGGGGAAAGTTTGGGACTTTGGAGGGGTCGGATTTACCGTTCCACTCGACATTTATCCACTTTACACTACAAACCCTGACACATTGAGGAAAATGTTGACCTGTGTGGAGGTCAGATTTACTATTCCTATTCCAGACTTAATCAGATTGGGGAAAGTGTCGGACTTTGCAGGGTCAGATTTAGTATTCCCACTCCAAACTTAACCAAATTGTGGAAAGTTTTCAAATTTGCAGAGGTCAGACATATTGTTCCCAATCTAAATCTAACCACATTGGGGAAAGTGTTGGCATTTGAGAGGGTCAGATTTACTATTTCCACTCCAAATTGAACCACTTTCAGGAAAGCTTTTGACTATTTATGGGGTCAGATTTACTATTCTAAATCCAAACCTAGCCACATTGGGAACAGTGTTAAACTTTGCTATTGTCAAATTTACTATCCCCTCTATATACGTAGCCACATTTAGAAAAGCGCTGGACTTTATAAGAGGTCAGATTTACTATTCCCACTCCAAATTTTACAATACTAGGGAAAATGTTAGACTTTACAATGGGTCAGAATACTATTATCACTTCAAACTTAACCACATTAGGGAACCTCTTGAACTTTGCAGTGGGAAGGGTCATATATACTATTCACATTCTAAACTTAACCATATCGGGGAAAGTGCTTTGAAATTGAGTGGGTCAGATTAACTTTTTCTATTTCAAATTTAGTGATGTTCAGGAAAGCTTTTTACTTTAGAAGGGATCAAATGTACTATTCCCACTCCAAACACAGCCACATTAGGGAAAGTGTTAGAGTTTGAGAGGGTCAGATTTACTATTTCCACTCCAAATCGATCTACGTTCAGGAAAGCTTTTGACTTTACATGGGGTCAGATTTACTATTCTAACTCCAAACCTAGCCACATTGGGAACAGTGTTAAACTTTGCTATTGTCACATTTACTATCCTGAAGGACCGGGTTTTAGAACCCTGCAGCGTCAGGGAGAACGCCCGATGCCTTCGAGTTCCCCTGCCTTGGCAAACAGAGACACGGGATACTTCTTGATGACGTCAAAGACCAAAGTTTATTGGCTGCCACCAGGAACAGAGATCTACGAAGCACACACGGGTGGTTCGCTAGAGACTGCACAAATTCAATGAGCGGAGCATGGTCTTTTATGCCAAAAATCAAGCCTTAGGCAACATTCAAAATTAGCATTGAGTTCATACAAATCGACCAATGACAGTGTGACAATTCAAAAGTAGCGTATGACGACAATCCCACTTTCCGTTGTCCAGCCCACCAGAAATGACCAAGCACATTCCAGGATTTCTTGTTCGAACGGGCCGGACAAACCCATCATAAAACCCTCAACCCAAATCAGTGATTATGTCGTAAAGGAAAGGCAGAAACAAATTGGAAGTGAGATAGAAAGGTGGGAGCAGTGTACCATAAACTCGGGCATGTCCTGCTCTTTGATCTTTATCTGACCAGCTGCTTAACAAGGAACTGGCTCAGCGAGGTCAGCCTCGAGCAAGGAGTCAGTACGGCCAAGTCATTCAGAAGTCAGCTAAGGCATACGTGTCTCAAGAACTCGTTCGGCCGCAGTCAAGGCCTATGTGAGGGCAACCACTGAAAATGGCTGCCGTACACAAAATGGAACCCGAAGGTTCGAACGAAATCCCCAAATACGTTGTGTTCTCATAGTACGAAAACACTCGTACGCGCTACACTCGTCATTTGCGGTCTGCTGACACCTAAATCGTCTTTTTCCGATCACCTTTATTGAACGGGTTCGGAACCACCGAACCAGACCCACAAACTCACGGAACTACAGACCCTCCTTATGCCCTTACATAGGCAACAGACCCAAACCCATGTCAATCTGAATCCGGATCTATCTTCGTCAGATCATCGATATGTCGCTGTAGCATCATCCTATTACTTAGTACCTCTCTCTGGACAGGTCTCTTTGCACACGCAGTAGCACAGAGGCCACAAATAGCAGGAGCACACTGTACACAGAGACAGAACAGGAAAAGGATACCCAAGACCATCCCAATGACCATCAGAATCTTCCAACCCCAAGTGGATATCAATCCCCATAACCATCCCATCAACGACCAATCTCCTTTGTCCAAATGGACAGAATCGGAAATCTTATGTAGCTTGGAAATGGCCTGGAAAACTGACAGAGCGTTGTCTGGAATGAAAACGCAGCAGCTCGATTGAATCAGTTTACAAACTCCACCTCGATCTGCTAGTATGACATCAAGGGCAACTCTATGTTGGAGTGTCATAAGTCTATCCGACTGGGGCTCAGCAGTCAAGTTACTTAGGGCACCAGCAGTTTCGACTATGGTGGACTCAACCACTCTCGTCAACTGGCGAATATTCCTGCTATTAGCCATCGGTCCCCAGAACGGCAGAAAACCCTTAAAGAAATCTCCCAACTCTTGCCCTGCAGTGTCTTCTTGGCTAAAGACACCTCTAGCAATTCTCCTCTTATGGTAATCTGCCGCAGCTGTAAAAGTGGGAGGCAACAGGAAAGAAACAAAACATGTGCCCGAAAAATCAGGGGGCAACCACGTATACCCTTTGTCATAACAAACAAAGTAGGTACCCTTAGCAGCTAAAAATGCTGGGGAAGACTGAGACGTAAATACGTAAGTATCAGTACAAACGCTCTTCCCTAACTGAGCTCTCGGATTCTTGCCATTACATTGCAGACAATAGCGACCCTGATGGGGCACTATCCAAATCGGTGGAGAACTCTTCGCTCGCTGGTTAACACTCAGACTAACTCCATATCCAATAATATCCCAACCACTATAGGGTTGCTTCTCATCTATCGGAATAGTTTCAACGGCATTAGTCCCTTTAACCATGTCGACTATGCCTCTTGCAACAGCACTATTCTTCGGGTTGTCCTTCGGTGAACGTAAGGGATAAACACTATGGGCATAAATAAACATCGTTCTGTAAGCCCAAATCGAACCATTCAAACTAAAAGGCAAAACTAAATACGGAATACCCTTATCAGTCGTATGGGGCATTAGACCACAGATCCAACAGTTTGTCGTGTTCATTACTAACTGGTGTTGGTGCAAAAGTTGAATAAAGGAATTATTAGCAAATTCCAATCGTCTAACTACCTCATGTTCAGGCAAAGGGTGAAAAGAATTAGAAGAAATAGTAGGTGGAGGTGTAGGTTGCACAGTGGCAACAAACGTTACTTTAAAAGAGAATGTCACATAACCAATTATGAATGTCATCAAACTCAATAGCAAAAATACACACGGTATTAGAAAATGTTTCTTTGAGATTAATTTACATATCTTCTTTCTAAAAATCATTGTCCGTGCAGGTCTCTCCAACTCGAAGAAATCCATCCTAAACTAAATATGCTGCTCGCGATGGTAGGGTGTTCTATGCTAAGGAATGCCTCTGTCAAACCAGGGCAACTCCCTTAGGCCAACCAGAACCCTCGACCTAGTGTCTCAGGCTTGCACTCCAAAGACTTAGGCACCGCGACCCTACAGCTGAACCCGGATGGCGGTTCGAAAAACAAAAATGAGTAGATCCTCGGTGGAGAGTTAACCTGCAAACAGAAAAATCATAAAAACGTTATTTATATTTTATTTGTCCATGACTCTCGGTCGCAAATTATAGCGGCTTCTTCCAGGCAATTATTGATCTTTAAACAACAAATCAGGCTCAGTAGTGTTCAATCGATTCAAAGGTGGCCCAGCTTCTTGTAAAAGATCGTCACTTTGTCTCTCAGAGTTCGTACCAATCAGACGAGCATCGCTGAATGGAAAAAATCGTGGAACAGTTTCTGTTTCAGAGTCTGGAAGTCCCTCCTGGACCCACTTATCGTACGGTAAGGGCAAAGGTGCTCGCTTACAGTGTACACCGTGGATCCAGTTTTTCTTGCCTTGTACTTGAATTGCAGAACGTTTAGACAGGAGCACTTGGAAGGGTCCTGTCCAGCGGGGCTGATCGTTCTTATTCCGCTGGAAATTCTTGATGAAGACCCACGAACCAGGTTCAATAGCGTGGCCTGGATCTTCTGAAGCTTGTGGAAGGCTTTCATGCACCTGTTGGTGTAAGACACACAATTTAGTTGTCAGTTCGCGCAAACAGTCAAGCAACACAGTGTACTCAATCTCACTAAATCTAGTTGGCCTTGGCACACCCCAAATATTAGCTGTGCGACCAAAGACAACTTCATAAGGGCTCAGACCCACTCTCTAATGCACAGTCATTCTTGTGGACAGGAGCGCTAAAGGCAAAGCATCTGGCCACTGTAGACCAGTGCTCGCTTGGATTTTGGCCAATTTCAATTTAAAAGTGCCGTTATAGCACTCAACTAAACCAGATGATTGGGGGTGATTTGCAGCGTGGAACTTCTGCCGAATACCTAGTCCTGCACACACTCTCTTCATGACTTGACCCACAAATTCACTCCCATTGTCACTCCAGATAATTCTCGGCATTCCGAATCTCGGGAAAAACTCTTTTATCAGAACTTTCGCTGTGGACAAGGCAGTATTGTCCTTAAGGGGATAAGCTTCAACCCATCTAGAAAAGGAGCAAACAACCACTAAAACATATTTAAAGTTGTTGCATCTCTCCATATGGATAAAATCTAGCTGCAAAGCCTCGAACGGATACGTAGGAGGAGCAAAATGACCAGCTGGTGTTGGAGTTCCCTTACCAGGATTGTACATCAAGCACACCTTACAGTTCTTAACCAAGTTCTCTGCACATTTTGGAATTCCCGCTTTCTGCCAAACCGGAGCCAACAACTTACAAATCCCTTTCACGCTGATATGTGCCATTCCATTAGCCATTGTAACAGCCGGAAGCACATACGCGTTAGGCAACAACCATCTTTGATGCTCAGACAAATCAGTCCAACAACCATCCGAATCCAATCTACCCTTGCTTTCTCTCCATTCATTCAACTCTTTCTCTGTAGCTTCAGCTTGAATGGATTTCACACTCTCAATCGTATCTTCACACATACTCTTCTCTGGAACCCATCTCGCCGGACCCGCAACATACATTTGGCTGATCACATTTTTCGCAGTTTCTTTCGCAACTTTATCTGCAAATGCATTTCCGCGACCAACATCATCCGTAACTTTCTTATGGGCACTGCATTTCACGATCGCTACTTGTAATGACAAAGTAAGTGATTCAAGAAGTTCATTCACCAACGGTCCATGCTGGATTTTCGTCCCATGCAAAGTCAAGAACCGTCCAAAGCTATGAGCCACGCCAAAGGCATATTGGCTATCAGAAGACACATTCACTCATTTTCCTTTCGCCAACACACATGCTCTCGTTAATGCAATCAACTCTGCTGCTTGTGCTGAATTATGTGGAATACGTGCAGCTTCAACAATCGTATGCAAAGTCATAACAGCATATGCCGCAGTCGTATCACCATTCGGCAACTTAAAACATGAACCATCAACCCACAAAGTACCATCACACTCAGGAAGAGGAGTGTCTCTAAGGTCTACTCTCGCTTTCGTTTCTTCTTCAGTTCTCAGAAAACAGTCATGCTGTTCTTCACTATCATCTGTCTCAACTGAAATTGGCAACAACGTGGCTGGATTCAACGTATTGCATCGTTTAATGTGCACATGACTCGCTAATAACGTCAACTCGTAACCCGACAACCGAGCACTAGTTAAATGCTGTGTCCTGGTATGGTTCAACAAGGTATCCACTGCATGTGGAACCATAACCACTAACGTGTTGTCCATAACTAAACCAGCAGACTGTCGAATTGAAACAGCCGCTGCTACTGTGGCTCTCAAGCAACTCGGCAACGCTCTAGTTACCGGATCTAAAGTCGACGAAAAGTACGCACATGGGCGTTGCTTATCGCCAAACTGCTGAGTCAAGACTGACAATGCACATCCCTCTCTCTCGTGGACATACAATGTGAAATGCTTACTGTAGTCAGGAGTACCCAACACAGGAGCTGAACACAACGCATTGCGTAATTCAGAAAAGCTCTTTTGAGATTTGTCAGTCCAAGGAATAGGATTTGGAGTATCCTTAACAGTAAGAGCTATCAAAGGCTTCGCTAACTAAGAAAAATTAGGGATCCACTGTCTACAGTACGACGTAATACCCAAAAACGCAAGTATTTCTCTCTGTGTCGTAGGCACACTCATTTTTGCAATCGCTTGAATTCTCTCTGGGGTCAATTTCCTTCCCTCCTTCGATAAGAGGTGACCTAAGTAGGTTACTTCTTGTCGACAATATTGCAACTTGGAGAGAGAAACTTTGTGATGACAATCAGACAAATGGCGTAGTAATGACAAAGTGGCTTCCCTACAAATATCTTCAGTATCAGTGGCCACTAGCAAATCATCAACGTATTGAATAAGGGCTGCACCATCAGGTAAAACCAACAGATCAAGTTGTGTCTTCGAAGCTTGACTATAAATCGATGGACTCTCGCAATAGCCTTGAGGAGCGCGCTTAAAGCGGAAACTGCGTCCTCCTAAAGAGAATCCAAAGATATCCCTACTCTCTATGGCAATCGGAATGCTGAAGAAAGCATTCTTCAAGTCAATCACTGAAAACCATGTAGCTGTAGCCGGAATCAGAGTCAACAAGGCAGTGATATCAGGCACAACAGGAAATTGTGGAACAGCAATCTTGTTTACTTCGCGAAGATCGATGACAAACCTATATACAGGAGGCTGTGAAGAATCAGTTCTCTTCAGAACAGGCAAAACAGGACTATTGCACACATTACCTCTTGTTTCCTCAATGACACCCTTGTCGATCAGGTCATAAATAATCGCTAAAAGTGCACGCTCACCATCACTCGAAATTCGATACTGTGGAATGGTAACTTAGCATTCGCCTTCAGTGTCACAACATATGGAGGAATCTCTAAAAGACCTACATCATTCGAACCAGTAGCCCACAATGAATCTGGTAAAGAGGACAATTCAGATGGAAGACTATCTTTCGATATATACATCGGAGAGATCACTCTCTCACCCAAAGTAAGATGAACTCCTGACGGAGAACAATACAGTGTCGCATACAGTCTCTTCAATAAATCCAAACCCAACAGATTCTCATTACAACCTGTAGTCAAAAGAAGGGGTGCTTCGATCTTACACGGTCCAACAGAAAGAAACAATGGAGCAGAAATCGGATTCGTAACGGGGGCGCCAGAAAAACCTACAGACACATTATCAAAGCCAGACAAAGGTGCGCCAGGGAGTTTAGAGTGCATATTAGAACTCTTTGTAGCACCAGTATCTAGCAGAAAAGGTTCTGACACACCTGATGCAATCACTTCAACATAGGGTCCACTCTGATCTACTGGAACTGAAACAACTCTCTCTCTTTGTCCATGGCTGTCCTAACAATCATTACCATGTACTTCGTCACCTTCAACATAGTAATCATGCATATAGTACTGTGCTGTCCTACCAGACAAACCTTGCTGCTGATCAAAACTATTCATCGAGTTCTGTGGAGGCAAAGGACGTACGTTCTGTCCGCGACCTCTACCTCTAGGCACTTGTTGAGCACCTCTACCTCATACACTAGAAACACCATTCGTGCGCTGTAACAGAACCGGACAACTATTCTTGAAATGACCCTCTTCTTTGCAATATGCACACTGATTAGGCCCATACGGGAAACGCTGTTGAGAAGACTCGTTCCTTTGCGAGTTTCTCGAATATTGCTGAGGTTGTTGATAATCACGTTGACTATTAGTACGTGGTGGATAAGCTTGTTGTAGAAGAACTTTAGTCTTCAATTCCTTAGTCTTCTTATCCGCTTTCTCTAACTCATCTTTGCGCCTATTTTCATAGTACTGGGCCGTAGCTAAAATCTGTGCTGACGTGGAAACAGCCCAAGCACTCTCGGAATCCTTCAACTTAGTGCACAACTCAGGAAGCAAATTATGCACGAATTTGTCAACGAACAATCTCTGGCCACCCTCGGTAGCCATATCCTGACCACTATGATCTACAAAAGTTTCTTCAAACTGCGTGAAGAAATCAGACACAGTCTCGTCTTTCTTCTGCTTACATGCAGACAACTTGTCCCAATTAACACGCACTTCTGGCATCAAAGTCTTCATGAAATTAATAATCCTACCAGGGAGTTGAGCAATTAGTTCTTCAGGCTTAGCACCTCCAACTTGTCTATCATTCGCAGCAACAATATTAACCCATGTATCACCCAATTCATTATCATGATCCGTATGTCGAATCACATTCCAGATAGGCTGTGGAACAACATTGCCAAAAGCCATGTCTATGTCTGTTAAAGTCATGACGCACAAACCCACAGTTTGAGTGAGCTCTTTATAATATCCCGCCGGATTTTTGCGTGGATCAGGTAAAGTCTGCTTAATCGCTAAAACTTCAACACGCTTCCAAGGAACATGTACCCATACTCGCTGAAATTGCGCAGACGCAGCTACAATACCCAATCCAGCATCAGCCTGTACTGCTTCCTTCCATACCGGAGGAACCTCACGCATCGGATATTGACGCGCTTTTCTCCTAACCGACGAATCAGGCTCAAACAACCGCTCAGAAGGAGCATTATTACGAAAGGACAACAACTTCGCAATTGTTCTCTCAATGTCAAGAAGACTCACAATCGTCCCTTTCGCAAATTCGGAACACACTTGATATAATTCTTCAGGCGCTTTACCCACTTCGTCCATCCATTGTTCATGGAGGAACACACACATCATTTCAAAAACGTACCGTTGCTTTGGTGCTTTACATTGCGGGAAAACATACATAATACCTTCAAGATCATACTGGGAAGTGTACGAACCCATCTACGTGCCATGTGATCCAAAACTACACGCTCATCTGTGTCAGGCAATTGACTACGTGATTGTCTATCCTCATGCACTGGAGACATACCCAATTGTCCCAACAAAGGAGTCAGAAAACCAGAAAAAGCAGCAGTCATTCGCTGCCTAGTAGAAGGAGAAGATGGAAGAATAAGGGAAGACGGAACAACAGTAGAAGAATCCAGAGTCGGAGCAAAAGGAATATTAGAAACAGGCGTAGGAGTAGCAGACAAAGGGGGAGGCACAGTTGGCGGCCCCTGAGGAGGCTGCGCCAAAGGAACAGTAGCCAACGGAAGAGGAGCTGGCTGTGGAGGAATTACGAGCGGCACAACAATCGGATGTTGCACAGCCACAACTGGTGGCGGTGGTGCCGTAGCACTCTGTGCATAAGGGGGTGGTGAACTTAATAGAGGTTTTAGTTGATAATGCGGTATCGTTCTTTCCACGGTATCGCTCTTTCTACACTTTATTTAAGTACCTTTTCTTGTACCTGAAAACACACGAGTGATTGTATTGCATTTTATATTTTATCTTTTCAGGCCCCCGAAGAAGAGCTGCACACAGCTCGAAATGCATTGGGCATATACAGACAACATGTTATAAGAAACTGATTTTGAAGTTTTGAAATGTTTTGTTAGAAAAAACGTGTTTTGTTTGACAAATGACAAAATTGTGTTACGTGTAAAATTATAATGCTGTGAAAAATTATAATGCTTTGAAAATACCCAATTTAAAAAAAACACTAAAAAAATATTGAAAACGCATTGAAGTGTGTCTAAACAATTTTTAGCGGGTTCCGCTATACAGCAACAGTGCGCTACGGTTAAGTGTCTATACACTTAAGATAAGGTTGTCTATAGTTAGGCACGTTGTAGGACAGACGTGCTACCTCAGCTGCACGCTTTGTTAAACTACATAAATTGAAATTAACAATTCAAGTAAAGAATAAAATTGTGAGTGCTCCTCTTATCACACTAAAACATTTTGAGAATCTGTCTACACGGAGTGAGCACCATGGCTTATGACCAAATCTCAAGCATGACAGAAAACAGGGCAAAAACATTAGCTTACACGTCTGAACAAGCAGACAGTATTTATACTTTGATTCAAGATGTTAAATCTTCAAATGTGCAAGGCAATACTATCATTCAACAATTAAAGCAACTTGAATTTCTTGCTAAACGTGAGGTAAATCAAAAGTTACATGCATCTACCCTGGTGCAGTACCACAGGGTCAAAAGGATTCCACGTGGCCTAAGGATGTCTATAAAACCAATGTTGCACAGATTTCACTTGAACAAGGAGTTTATGGAGAAGTGGTTCTCAATTCTAAATAAATGTTCGTTGGACCTGATCCTTCTATTGATCGAAGAGTTGGCAAAAGTTATCCATGAACTTTCAAATTTAATTGATGAAATAAAACATAATTTAGAGTCTCGGATGGATAAGACTGATTGGGATAAATCACTGGAGGATCTAAACTCGAAGTTAGAAAGATACCAAAAGGAGCTTCAAGAGGGTAAACTGAGGAAGTTCAAACGTGACACTTTGGACTACAAATTGAATGAAGTGTACACGTGGGCTGAAGTTTATGCCCAACGTAGGACATTCCAGAAGAAAAAGACCGTGGTAACCTCAGAAGAAAGTTTAGTATCTGAAAGTGAATTGAGCACAAACAGACCGTCAGCAGAAACCCAAATGGCAGAAACAAGCTCAGGTCATACATCAACTGATACTACCAAAACTACCACCACAAGCCAGCCTTTTTTATCCCAGGGAGGGGATGCAAGCCAACCACCAGGGAAACAACAGAAAAAACAATCAAAACAAGGAGAGGAGGTAGAAGGAGTCCGAACAAGAAGCACGAGGTAAACTTGGTTTTAAATATCTCTAAAACAGAATTGACCAATGATGAAATGAGAATAATGAACAAAGGATTGGGATTTGTTCCAACATATGACACCAACAAATTGGAAAATGAAATTGCATTCTATAAGTTCATGAGGGTCCTCAAACTCAGACACTTTTTTACGAATGTGGTACCTGAACAAGCAGCCAAGGAAGAACCAGAATTCCTAGAGTTTAAACCAAAATCTAAATTTCAAGCCCCAGTATCTCATAAGATCTTGGATGCTTTTGAAAACTCTGTCCTCAATGAAATGGAGAGCTTGAACCTCAAGAAGTCTAAAAGGAAAAATATCTCTATTTACGATAGATCCATCATAAAGGGCCTTCAGGAAAACCAACATATCCATATACAAAAAGCCGACAAAGGAGGTGCCATAGTTATTATGGATAAATCAATGTACCACAAGAAAGTGAATGAACACGTAGAAGACACGATGACGTACCTAAAATTGGAGAGAGATCCTACAGATGAACTGCAACTAACTCTCAATGAAATTCTCACCAAAGCGTTTGATTTAGGCCATATAACCACCACGACTAAACAATTTCTTATAGTGTCAAATCCAAGGAGACCATCTCTCTATATGCTCCCCAAGATGCATAAGAATCTCTTAGACCCCCCCATGCGTCCAATTGTGACCGGGTGTGGCACTATCTTTGAACCACTCGGTCAGTACATTGATACATTTTTGCAACCATTCGTCCAACAATGGCCATCTTACACCAAAGACACCAATGATTTTCTTCTGACGTTAAAAAATGTCACCATGACCAGTCCCACATTATTGTGTACTATTGACGTCAAGTCATTGTACACTTCTATTCCCCACCTAGCTGGATTGGAAGCCGTGGAATGGGCTTTGCTGCAACAAAATCCGATAAGAGCCAACAAAGTGTTTATTTTAGAACTTTTACACTTTTGTCTACACCACAGTTATTTTCAATGGTCTTCTGAGTTCTTTCTCCAACAACATGGAACATCCATGGGATTTGCCGGGGCACCGGCATATGCCAATACTTTTATGGCGAAATTTGAGGCAGATCACATCTATAACAACAAACTATGGAATGATCATGCAACCCTGTATAGGAGGTTTATTGACGACATTTTTCTCATGTGGACAGGAACCAGACAAAGTTTGGAACTGGAGATACAAAGGTTAAATCAATGTTCAGAGCACATCGAATTCACTTACGCTATAAGTGAGAAAGAACTTCCTTTTTTGGATGTCCTAGTTAACATCGATGATGTACATATTCATACCACCATATACAGAAAACAGACGGATGTCAATAACTCACTACTGTATCAAAGTTTCCACACCCAACATCTCAAAGACAATCTGCCGGTATCACAATATATGAGAATCAAGAGGATCTGTTCTAAGGAGGATGAATGTAAAAAGAACCTAGACTTGCAACACCAACGCTACAAAGACAGAGGATACCCTGAGGAGGTGTTGAAGAAAGCTGAAGATCGCATTGAAACTTACAGCAGAGAGAACTTGCTGATTCAAAAACCCAAAAAACTTCAAGATAGACAAGTGTTTGTATCTAAATTTTCAACTTCATCAAAAAAACTTAAAACCATCATATATAAACACTGGGATCTCTTAAGAAATGAAGTTGATTTCAATGGGATATTCAACAACAAACCTATCTTTGCATACAAAAGATCGAAAAACCTAAAAGAACTATTAATGACCCCAACCAGGGCGATTGAAGAACCAAACAGAGGCATGAAAAAATGTCAAAACTGTGTACATTGCTCTAACGTGATCGTAGGTAATTCGTTGAATCATCCGCAAACTGGCAAAGAAATCAAGTTACAATACAATGGTGATTGCAATTCAAAGAATTTGATTTATTACATCAAATGCCCTTGTGGCAAAATTTACACGGGTAAAACGGAAAGAAAACTTAAAACAAGGGTCTCGGAACACAAAAGCACGATCAGAAATAAAAACACCAAAAGTAACTTAGCCAAACATTGGAACGACAACAATCACAGCATAGCTCAGATAAGGTTTTCCATCCTAGAGGTAGTTAAAATTCAAGAGGGGGTTGATCTAACCAGATCCCTCCTCCAGAGAGAAATTCACTGGATTAAATTTCTAGCGTCACAAGAACCCAAGGGTCTTAATGAAAAAGTTGATTTTTCATGTTTTCTATGATTTCCCTTGACACTGTATCCGAGTATGATGACTGTAACTGAATTATACATTTAGTAACTGGAAAGAATTGTTTCCTTTTTCAGGTACATTACTGCATTTCTTTTTAATTTTTCTTTTCAATTTTCTTTATTCACGTTTGTCGGCCTTTATTTTTACAATTCCAAGATGGCGCGGGTTATTATTATTAAGTAAGAGTCGGGAGTCCGCTTTCTATGTCGGTGATAGACTGCCGTGTATAGGAGCCGGTGTGGCTAGGTTCCGTTCATTCACGGTGTCCCAGAGTGTAGTGATTGTGAGAGCGCCAGAGAGCTGTTCGGTAAACACGTCGAGTTGGAATACAAAGGTGAGCATGCAGCGTTGCTGCAGTTGTGTTTATGGTATTTGGCAGGGTTATTTTTCCCGACTGACTGGTTATGGTCTCTCCGTTATTTTCAGACAGTATAATTGAAGCGTTGGGTACACGGAAGTGTAACTTGAACACTGGTGGTGTCCAAGGTAAGGGAAGAGTTGTTAGTTTCTTGAGCCCTTGTTCATGTTTTCAGATCCCCATTCAGTGATGAGGTGGGATACATTGGTTTGGTTGTGTGCTTTATCTTCACAGAAGGATATAGCTCCAGCGGAGCGTGACTGTAGTAAGTTTTTGTTCTGGCATTATTTTCACTTATGCACTGAGGTGTTGGTGAAGGTTTTAGTTGATAATGCGGTATCGTTCTTTCCACGGTATCGCTCTTTCTACACTTTATTTAAGTACCTTTTCTTGTACCTGAAAACACACGAGTGATTGTATTGCATTTTATATTTTATCTTTTCAGGCCCCCGAAGAAGAGCTGCACACAGCTCGAAATGCATTGGGCATATACAGACAACATGTTATAAGAAACTGATTTTGAAGTTTTGAAATGTTTTGTTAGAAAAAACGTGTTTTGTTTGACAAATGACAAAATTGTGTTACGTGTAAAATTATAATGCTGTGAAAAATTATAATGCTTTGAAAATACTCAATTTAAAAAAAACACTAAAAAAATATTGAAAACGCATTGAAGTGTGTCTAAACAATTTTTAGCGGGTTCCACAATTTTTAGCGGGTTCCGCTATACAGCAACAGTGCGCTAAGGTTAAGTGTCTATACACTTAAGATAAGGTTGTCTATAGTTAGGCACGTTGTAGGACAGACGTGCTACCTCAGCTGCACGCTTTGTTAAACTACATAAATTGAAATTAACAATTCAAGTAAAGAATAAAATTGTGAGTGCTCCTCTTATCACACTAGAACTTAATAGATGCGACATCCAAGGATCTTTCGCAAGATCTTTCTTTTCTTCCTGCTCTTTATGCAGCAAAACTGGGTAGCATCTATCTACCGCTAACTTCTTCGCTCTAAGCATCTGTTCGCTCTCTCGCTCTTCCTCATTATCCCTAAACGCAACAGCAGCTTGTACCATTGACATACCTCGTTCTCGTTTATTCTTCTTCGCTAATTTAATTTCTTTCTGTTTGGCTTCTTTGCGCCATATGCGGAAAGAGTCAAACATTGCCGGACGGGCTTTCTTCCTGAACAGCTTCGCTTCGAGATTATCTAAAATCTCACTTTCAAAACTACCGTAACGGGGCCACTGAAGGACACCGTCTTTTCTCGTATACTTTACCCAGATCTCATTATAACTAATAGGACCTACAGCATGCTTCACGTATAATTCGTATGTAGGAGTTCCAATTGGAGGAACCGGACACAAATCCTCTAACCGGGAATCCTTAGAACAACCACAACCAAATATCTTTCCAAGTCTGCTAAGACCAGGCATCTTGCTCACTAGTCTAGCTTCAAACAACAAGGGAAATCTCAAAAGGATAGTCTCGCGAATAAACGAGTCCCGTGGCTTTGGGGCCTGCAGGTACCAAATCAAAGCGATCCACTAAAGGGATACCAAAAACAAACTAAGGACTAGGAAACGCTCCACTCATACTTAACTGAAATGTCGATGGCATCACCAGAAGACCAGTCAATCGTCTCGCTCTACAAACGTCTAAGGCTCCAAGACAGGGCGACAGTCAGGGCAGCAGTCCTTCGTAGCCGTCGGAAAGCGGGAAACCTCGTAGCAAAGACTTTCGGACCACGCCGACATACAGGGGTCGATGAAGTGGTAGGCCTTCCTCCAGAATTTTCGCACGAAGCTCCTCACGATCTTCGGGCTTGGACCGGTACCGCTGAAGTCGCCCCACATTGGGCACCAACTGAAGGACCGGGTTTTAGAACCCAGTGGCGTCAGGGAGAACGCAAGTTGCCTTCGAGTTTCCCTGCCTTGGCAAACAGAGACACGGGATACTTCTTAATGACATCAAACATCAAAGTTTATTGGCTGCAACCAGGAACAGAGATCTACGAAGCACACACGGGTGGTTCGCTAGAGACTGCACAAATTCAATGAGCGGAGCATAGTCTTTTATGCCAAAAATCAAGCCTTAGGCAACATTCAAAATTAGCATTGAGTTCATACAAATCGACCAATGACAGTGTGACAATTCAAAAGTAGCGTATGACGACAATCCCACTTTCCGTTGTCCAGCCCACCAGAAATGACCAAGCACATTCCAGGATTTCTTGTTCGAACGGGCCGGACAAACCCATCATAAAACCCTCAACCCAAATCAGTGATTATGTCATAAAGGAAAGGCAGAAACAAATTGGAAGTGAGATAGAAAGGTGGGAGCAGTGTACCATAAACTCGGGCATGTCCTGCTCTTTGATCTTTATCTGACCAGCTGCTTAACAAGGAACTGGCTCAGCGATGTCAGCCTCGAGCAAGGAGTCAGTTGGGCCAGGTCAGTCAGAAGTCAGCTAAGGCATACGTGTCTCAAGAACTCGTTCGGCCGCAGTCAAGGCCTATGTGAGGGCAACCACTCACAATGGCTGCCGTACACAAAATGGAACCTGAAGGTGCGAACGAAATCCCCAAATACGTCGTGTTCTCATAAATCAATTCATGCTAAAACACTCGTACGCGCTACACTCGTCATTTGCGGTCTGCTGACACCTAAATCGTCTATTTCTGACGACCTTTATTGAACGGGTTCGGAACCACCTAACCAGACCCACAAGCTCAAGGAACTACAATCTCCACTATATACGTAGCCACATTTAGAAAAGCGCTGGACTTTATAAGAGGTCAGATTTACTATTCCCACTCCAAATTTTACAACACTAGGGAAAATGTTAGACTTTACAATGGGTCAGAATACTATTACCACTTCAAACTTAACCACAATAGGGAACCTATTGAACTTTGCAATGGGAGGGGTCAGATATACTATTCACACTCTAAATTTAACCATATCGGGGAAAGTGCTTTGAAATTCAGTAGGTCAGATTAACTTTTTCTATTTAAAACTTAGTGATGTTCAGGAAAGCTTTCGGCTTTACAAGGGATCAAATGTACTATTCCCCCTCCAAATATAGCCACATTGGGGATGGTGTTGAACTTTGCAGGGGTTCAGATTTCTTTTTCACAATCCTAGCTTAACTACATTGGGTAAAGTGTTGGAATTTGCGTTGTTCAGAGTAACTATTCCCTTTCCAACCATAGCCACAGTGAGGAAAGCTTTGAACTTTGCAGGGGATCATATTTACTATTCTCATTCCAAACCTAACCACATTCATGAATATGTTAGACTTACAAGGGGCCAGGATTAATATTCCCAGTCCAAACTTAACCACATCAGGGAAAGTATTGGACTTTGGAGAGTTCAGAGTTACTATTTTCACTCCAAGCTTTATTACATTGGGGAATGGTATGGACTTTGGTGGGGTCAGATTTACAATTCTGACACCAAGTTAAACAGCCTTAAAAAATTGAATATTAAATATAACTGACAACAAAATACATAATTATAAACCAAAAAAACACAAAGGACAATAATATATACATAAAAATTATACATGCAAAATAATAGAACGTTAATATAAAGTTGATATTTTATACAAAAAATAAACAATTTCAAATAAAGTAAGAAAATATTTTAAAAATATTTAAAAAAGTTAATTTAGAGAGCAAAATGTGATTTTATTTTATTCAAATATATATATATATATATATTCATTTAAAACACCTAAAGTAATCAATTAAAATAACAACATTATATTATAAATAAAGTAAAACAAAAAGATTTTTAGGGCATATAAAAATAGAATTTTATTGTATTGTATTACAATTGCATTGATATAGCGCTTACTACCCTTACGAGGAATTGCAGCACATTATGCCGGGCACCACAGTGCTCTGGATTCCCAAGACTAATGATTAGTCCAGTATTATTGGTCAATGTTGGTTATTGTTGACTATTGGGATTAGTCTTGTACCCTCAAGCAAACCATTCCATACATTTGCGTCAGTTTCTTTGTGGTAGATAACATGAATAGGAGTTAGGTATGATCATTGGAAGGGGAAACGAGCTCTGGTTGGTGGGACCAATAGATGAGTTAGAGGAGATTAGGTTTTGTTATGTCACGTGGCATGACTTACAAGTAAGGAGAGGTTGTGGTCTTTGAAGTTATTAGTGGGCAATTTGCAGAAATGCAATAATAGAGATTAAGGCAAACATGTATTAACTTTAGAATCTGGTGTGCTAAGGTTATTTGAAAGAAAATAGAAGAGGTGGCAATCAGAAGTTCGAAATAAAGGTCAGTTTTTCATGAAGAATTTTTGGAATAGCAAGGATGTTTTTTTGCATGAAATTTGAGGATGCTAGACTAGAAAGAAACAACATTATCTGCAAGTGAATATGGTTCTATATTAGGTAATTTTGAGAGGTACTAGAATAAGAAAAACAGTCTGTCTGCTGCTAGACTACTGCTAGACCATCGCTCTACTCAGATCAGCTAATCAGTTCAGAATTGGAAGTGAAAAGTAATGACTGGCACAAAAGGAAGTATCGAGAGCTTTAGGCTGCACTCAAAGGAAGCAGTAATGTCACAGCAATTTGAGAAAATATATAGGCACATATTGCAAACATTGAAAAGGAGAGTCTGTGACTGGTGAAGCTAATGTGTTAGGCTGTTCATCCTTAAAATGAACTCACAGTATTATTTACAAAGCAAAGTGTGGACCATTTTAAGATGTTTGATTTGACAAGGAATTAGATGGAGGACAACAACAGCTTCCCCAGCTAGTGGCAACATTTGCCTGCATTTCCCTGGAAGGAGGATTTAAATGCAGACTCTAGGAGAGAAGGATGGTGGCAAGGCTCCCTTTAGAAATCCAGTGAAGGCTTTGTTAATGAGGGGATGCTGATCAGACGTCTTGAAGGCCTGTCCTTTGGTCTATGGTAGGGGTTAAGGTGTATATGCATCCTCTGAGTGCAAGGCCCTTTACGTGAGGACCAGCCCTTTGCCTTCCTTGATCAAAGTTTCATGAGGGCTGAGGACAGTCAAGGGCTCAAAGCTCACACCTCTCAGTGCCTCAATTGTGGGTGCACCAGGCCAGAGACTACCTCGCTGTGGGGACATTACTTCACAAAAGCTGTGACTGGAGAACAGCCTGGAAAACATCAAAAGAGAAACACCAAAATCCCTGATACTCATTCATTAACCCTGTGCTCTCCTGGAAACTCAAAAGAATCTTGTTTTAGAGCAGACTAACCTTTTCTCCTAAATATAAATTTGCACATGCCTTAGTGTGTGAATGAATCACAACATGTATATGCGACATGGAATTCTAACCCCAAAAACTACTTTAGGAATTGCATATTGCAATGAATACTGCTGTGCTTTATCTTTAATAGTAACACTTGCAAGTATGTATTCTACATCCACACCATTTCACGATACAGACCCACTGTTTTCTCTGGCAAAGGACGGTGCACAGTTTTGGCAAGAAAACAACCTGTGTAAGTCTCAGGGTATTGAGGGGCAGACAAATAGTTTTTTAAAAAGATGTGGGAGAGCCTACAGATGGCAAGCACACTGCGGGACTGCACCTACTAACGGGTTGTCAATCACTCTCTGTTCAGCTCTGAACAAGTCTCAACCCAGGTCTCAACAGTCCCTACAGAGGCTTGGACTGATCACTTTGCTGCCTTGTATGATTTTGAAGGCATCTATTACTCTATCCTAGATGGGCAGGAGCAATCGAGAATCATAATACAGTGGGATGTAGTGAGGAATGCTATCCTGTTGTTACATATGGGGGTGGCCTCTGGGCAGGATGGGATACCGTGCAAGGATGTACGTTGTTACAACTCATGCTTTTACCACGCATGCCTTTACAACGCAGGTTTTTCAACGCAAGTTGTTACAACGACTTGCGTTGGGGGGTGCTGGATAGTGAATAGTTTAATTTATTATTCCAACTCCAGTCCCCGTGGATAGTAGGGAAGGTGTTGGATAGTAAATTAAACTATTACCTATCCTACAGCGCCCCCCAGTGCAATTCGTTGTAATGACTTGCGTTGAAAAACCTGCGTTGTAAAGGCACTGCATGGTAAAAGTTGCGTCGTAAAGGATATTTCCCCCGTGCAACATATGCAAGTCACTCTTGGATCTCTGGGCAATTTTCTTAACTCAGCATAGAAATGCAGCTGTTCGAGGCTCAATACCCACAGTCGAGTGCCACTCTGTTATAGTGCCCACATTCAAAAAGGGGTATAGATCTGACCCTGCCTACTTCAGGCCAATTTCACTGGTGAATACAGAGGTAAACATTATCGGAAAAAGTGATCCTGGAATGACTTACCTTATGGACAGATGAGAACGACATCTTGATGGATGCCCAGTAGAGGTTCAGACCAGGGCACGGTTGAGCAAAATCTCAACTTACACCTGCTTATATCCATTTATACAAAAGCAAAAGGGGGCTCTGTGCCCCTAGCCTCCATGGACCTCAACTCAGCCTTTTATAGGGTAATAAGAATTAAGCTAAGCTCTGGGCAAAGATGGGGTCCATGGGAGTCAAACCTCCTCTTGCTGCATGTCTGAGAGATCTACATAAGGGCCTGATGGCATCAATAAGCTGAGCCAATGGGGAATGTACCCGGATTTTTAATTTAACCCTTTTACCGCGGCGGACATTCCGAGGCGGTGCAGGCGTGCCACGGAGTGGGTAGGGCTACGTCGGCCATTTGTCTTGCGCAGCACCCCATAGGTAGTGCTTGCGTCGGCCAACGACCGACACAAGCATGCAACAGGTTAAAAAGAGGTGTCTGCCAAGGCTTAATAGTGCCTCCCTTTCTTTTTATTTTGTACATTAATCACTTTGTACAAGAATGATTTGAGTCAGGCTGGACATTCTGAGAGTGAGGGCAGGTTACCCATAATGTGGTACTGATGGCTCTTATGACTTTGGCAGTGACTTTTAGATATGTTTAGATATTTTTTTAAATTTTATGGATAGTCTTGATTTGTTAAATAATTTTAAAAAATCTCACATCTGGTGGTGGGCCCCAAGAAAACCTACACCAAAAGATTGTGGCAAAAGGTCAACATATAAGTAGGGTGAAAATGTTACTTATCTTGGCATCCTACTGGACTGCTGCAGCTGTAATCCTCTTGTCAGGAAGAATGTGGCGATTTCTAAAAGATCTTTTTCTCACGATGTTTGGGCCAAGAGCCAATCAAAATCTTATTAGAGGTGTTTAAAGCCAAATGTGCTCCTGTTGCAAGCTTTTATTGTGATATCAGGGGGAATGCTGCCTCTGATCAGATTCAGGTTGTGGAAATCATGTTTTTGAGGGGCCTACTATGTGTCCCATAGGGTGTTCCCTCTGAGATCGTTCATGAAGAGTTAGGATTGGGTTATATTGCAGACCTTACACGCCTCCGTACCCTCATGCTCTGACTTACCATTCGGTTAAAGGCGGAGCTAAAGTTAAATAAGTTAATTATTCATGGTTACATGGGACTAGATTCTGTGCTGCAAATTCCTCGCCTGCAATATATCATGTCCAATCTGAAGGTTAATGAGGAGACCTGAGCTTTTCTTTGACCTGGGCATTACTGTTAAAGAAGATGTTGTGTGCTTTAAACATGCTTTCTTCACAAGGGTGACAGCTGGTCACGAGGCCATGGAACCTACCAAGTGTTCCATGCAACAACATATTTTGCTAAAATCAGTAAGTGGGATGGAACCTGAACTCTGCTTGCAGATGTCTGGTCGCCACCGTCAGCTCCAAACCTATTTCAGACTAGATATGTTTCACCAGCTGTTGAGCCCAGATGGGAGTTGGTTCAAAAAGTCTAACTCCCCTGTGTGTGTGTGTGTTACTATTACATTGCACGTTGTTTTTATTTGTCCTAGATGCAATGCTCCGAGTCACAAATCTATAAGCCCACTATGAATTTCAGACAGGCGAGACCAGCACTTTTTTTCTTGCAACTGTTATCTACACCCACTATATGCTTTTATGTGACTTGTTTTTGTTTTAGGAGTTCTGAGATGGTGTACTTAAACGTCCGATTTGTTTTATGTAGTATTTTTGATATCTGGGTGCACTTTATTTACCTTGTCGCATATTATTTTGGAGCTTTTTTTATTAACGTGATTTTTAGAGATGTTTGGATTTTAGCTGTGTATTTGATGTATTTTGCACAAAAAGGAGAAGGTTGTATTTCTCAAATGATGCGTTGTATATTTTGTATTGTTGGTATACTTTTATGTTTTTTATCTAAAAATCGAATAAAGTTGACTATGATGATGATGATGATGAGAAGTGTAAAAAAAACCCCTATAGGTCTTTCTTGGACTACAGCCCTATACAAGCATCTGTGTTTCAGGGAAGAGCCTACTTTTTTTATACTGAACATGTCTGGTACCTGCACCTGTCCACGCGGTTATGGCGCTCTGGTCCCCCGCGTCATCGGGTTCCAACTTCAACAAGCCAATGTACTGATCTCTTTATGTGATACCTCTTGGCCCATGTAATACACACGGATCTGGCCTAGTCAAATGGGCAATGCACATCACCTCAGGGGCACAGTGCATCTTTAGGGGTTCCTCGAGTTGTCCCTGCTGTCCAAATGCCCTAAATGCTCACCGATGCTGGAGGGCTCCCTGTTTGTTCTGCCTGGGGACCCCCCTTTTGCCGCTTCTTTAAAGTCCACGATGATTTGTGGTGACAACAAGCAAACCGCAGCAGTTACCAACATGGTCAGATTTGCTGGATGCAGGATATACAGGAGTAACACTGTAGCAGGAGGGCAGAAATTGTGCCCTTGCTTGACCAAAATAAAGTATATTTAGAAACATAATATTAAATATCATTTAAAATGTAAACAGAATATTAACATTTGAAAAATGAATAGCTCAAGGCATTATCCAAATAAAATATAAAACAATTACTTAAAAAAGGGAAAATAAATCATCAACATTTTAACACCATATTATACAAAAAACGACCCAACGGTGGACTGTCTAGCCCGCACCTCAATTTTCTTTTACTGTAGAAAGTAGACTGTCCTATGCACAAATCCTCCGGCACCTGCCGTTGTTCAGGGCCACTGTTCAACAGATCCTAGAGATATGAAGCATATGGAGGTACACCAGGTAAAAAAAAAGTCCAAACAAATGTCTTAAAAAAAAAAATCCAAATGTCCTCTCTTTATATTTACACAAGTAGTCCAATAAAATATAATACAATTACCTAAAAAAGAAAAAAGAAAATATCAACATAATAACTCCATACTTGCATTTTTCAAATATAATAAAATAGACCCAAAAATAATTAAACAAAAATGTTAACATTTAAAAATGCAATAATTGTTATCAAATATTACTAAAGTAATTGCATTTATATCTCACAAAATATACAAGAAAACAATTGATATATATATATATGAATTACTCAACACCCTATTCTCCTACAAACCCAACATTCCCCTCTTCAAATTACATTACAAGATATAACATGCATTACAAAAATGAAAGACAATATTTTAAAATAATAAAAACATATGCTCACTCTGTGAAGTTTACCTAATGCCATCGAGCTACAGCGCCTGCCAGTCGATAGAAGCGCTATATTTAGAGTGATATTAGCAGTTTAGTGTCGTGATGCGGACACCAGCAGTAAAATGTGGGGGATGCGTGGTATTTGGCAGGCGGGGTTGAAGGATACTAAATCAACATGCTCCCTTGGGGGGGGGGGGGGGGGGAGGACTACAACAGGTGTAGTGTGGTATTGGCACCTGACATTCTTTTAAGCAGTGCTTTAAATGTGCCAGCACTCACAGATACTGAGTACCTGCACTTCTTTATTTTGAGAGGGAGAATATCTGCACTTCTCAACGGGGTTCAATACTTTTAATAGGAGAGTATTGGCACTTTCTCAATAGCTAGCATGACCAGAAGTTCAAGATTTCCCAAACCAGTCCCGGTTTTCAGAGGACTGTCCCGTCGTCTCGATGCTTTTCCTAATTTTAAGTAGAAGTCCCAGCATTTGGGACAAAGGTCAAGTCATCATGAAAAGCAGAATAAAAATGTATGCTCCTGTTTCCATGGGGCCCCTTCAGAGCCTGAAATTATTTATTTATGTATTTCCTACAGCGCAGGAGGTTGGTGCAAGCTCCCAGCAGAGGGGCGCAGAGTGGGAAGGAGGGCAGGCAGTCGCAGGGTGGAGGCCTCACCATAGCTAATGTTAGTAACCCTGCTGGGCCATACATGCCGACAGACCCCATTCAGGCAGAAAAATCCCGGTGTCTGAAGAAAAAGGTGCCTTTCTTTTAGCTGTCTCCCACCTATAATTGACTCTGTTTTAATGTTAGTCAATGGGGAAAATACATTTCCCCCAATTCCTTTTTTACAATTTCTCTGTGAATGGGAGCCCCAACCCTGCAGAGTGGTTTCAACTGATGGGGATGGAGCCGACCATTGAATAACACATCCCACACAGAAAATACCTAAAGCCAATCCCGGAGACAGCCAAACGTTTTATTTCAAAGTCGAGATTACAGCATGTTCTGTTCCCTGAGTCGTTTGGGCTTTCTGCAAAGCCTTGATCACAGGTGAGTGGGTTCACAGTTGATAGTAATCACTTGCTTTTAAACCCAGGCTAGCACGTGACTCTGTAGCACATCATGTCATACAGTTCCCAGAATCCACCTGAAAAGTAATCCAATATTGCTCAAGTCTGCAGTGTCCTTTCAAATACTTCTGCGTAGCATCTAATAATCTCCGCAATCGTATTCCAAAATTGCTGTGTTTAGGTGCATATTAAAAGCCTCGCCAACATGACGTAGCCACGTGCATTCAAAATCCAGCCTCGTTATTCATGCTTTGCAATTCTTGAAAACCTAACTCATAATTCATGTTGCCAAAATGTTGATTTAATTTGGGAGCATGACCTGCTCGCCTCGCTGCCTAACTAAGGATTAAACTGGAACAGTGAGTGCAAAGTTGAGAAAGGGACAAGAGACAGGTGTTTATTCGTCTTCTCAGATATTCCTGATCCCTCTCGTTATCATGAGATATTAAATGATTTTGGCAACATATGTGTTTTTGCGATCTCATTTTTCCACGCACTAGCCGATGCGACAAACAGCATGGCAGCTGCAACTTTTCTATCCGGTTGCAGCCAGCCAATCACAATCTTTTCTTTGGAGCACAGATCTGGGGGTCCACTGTAAAGATCTGCGTCCCTATATCTATATTTTATTTTGCCCTTTAATATCTCTAAAACTACTGAACGAATTTAAATCAAATCACAAAAAGCAAGCTTTCTGGACCAACATCTATCTTTCTGCCAGATTTGGTGTAATTCCGTTGAGCGGTTTGGGCTGTAGTCGTGTTCAAAATCCCTTTGGGAAAATGCATGGAGAAAACACATTTCTCGGCCCATTCTTAATGGATCACCCCAAAACTTTCAACACGGCAGCTGAACCAACTAAAGTATACGTTTTTAAAATGTTGTGAAGATTCGCCAAAGTTATTGGTAAAACAAAATACTTCCTATGAAAACTAGGTCCGAACTATAACTACCAACCTGCCAGAGATTCTATAATTCCATTTCAACAACTGCATTTAAGGGTATTCTAACCCCTTTATCTCTATCTAGAATCAATGCTGAGTATGTCCCGGGCCAGATTGCAGGCCTTCTGATGTCATTTCCTGTGATGTCTCAATTATTCTATGCAGGGCTTTACGTGAGACAAAAAGCTGGGCGTGGACTCTCAAAGGGGTGTGGCCGATGTAATTAAGGACGTGGCTTAAAAACATGTAAGCTAAAAATCTGTGCTCAGCATATTGTGCCGCCCAAGTTGTATTTTGCTTTGTCTGTCATTGCGTCCAGATATATGATACAAGAACTAACATTATATATACAACAAGCAAGGACTATTGGCTTTGTCAATGGTTGTTAGTTGCATAACATAAATAAGCACAACTATGGCTTTGTTTTTTATGATATTGTAAATGCTTAAGTTCTGAAATGATGAGACTGAAAGAACTAAGGCGAGTTTCTTTGAAGTTTCATCTAAGGGCTTTAAGCAGTGGCACTGCTGCAGAGTTGAGGATTTTTTTTTCACCCTGAGGTCAAAAATGGAGAGCCCGATCTCAGCAGGACCTGCTTTTAAGAACTGCCGGTGCTGAGCACCGGTAGGACCCGGCCCACTTAAAGCCCTGAATCTAGGCAGCATGCGCGAAACTTGAAGAACTCTACGTTTTTTTTGTCAAGTATGATATTGCTCCGAAAATTCGCCACCGTTCCTCAGCGCAAAAATGCGAACCCCGCAGCTTTTCTGTTTTGCAGTGCGTCCGCATTCAAAAATCTTTACTTTGGTTAGCAACTAACTTCCTGATTAGTAATTTTTTATCCGCCTCTTCTCCTACATTTTGCGCCACGGTTCCTGTTGATTAGTACCGGTCATCTTGGCTGAATGCATTCAGGGTGGAAACGTGCTTGAACGGTCTTTCTCGCCACCTAGCGGAATACTGAAATTGTGCAGCCAGTCTGCTGGTGGGATGTCAGTCACGAGAAGCTCTGATATTCTCTCGCTGACGTTGCGAGTTTAATCAGATATAATGCTTCAAAATCAAATAGGGTGTTGAAGGGATCATGTTAGATCCGAGTTTCTCACTCTGTCAGAACGGTTTGAAAACTAACAATACAAGATCCCCATGAAACGCCTCATTCGCTGCGTTCCCACGGACCCCCATTAGGAAATCCACACAGCTCTTAAAGGTCAAGTGGAAAGCTTATAAGCTTAGAGCAGAGGTGTCCAAAGCAGACCCAGAAAAGCCGGATCGCTGCCAGTGGCCACCCACTGGTTATGTAAGTGAGCTACTTTTACAAACTTTATAAAGACGTTTATCTCCTGTGAATATCCTGAAATCCTTTCCTGTGTCTGGCCATCCTGAGACATGTGTTACATCGCAGTCTTTGCAGAATAGGACAAAATATTTATGTAAACCAGTGCTTGAAAAGGAAAAATAGAAGTGCAGGTACTCTGTGCCAGAGTACCTGCTTGTTTCTGAGAAGCTCAGGCACTCTCCAATTAAAACTATAGCATTTCTCTTGAGAAGTGACAGTACTCTCCCTCTCAAAACAAATAAGTGCCGGTACTCCGTACCGGACAGTACCGCCCCATTTAAAGCACTGATGTAAACGTATTAAAAGACTTGAGACAGATCAATATGCCACGAGAGTGGACATGCACTTTTAACTACATTAGATGATAGAAAGGGGATGGATCCAATTACTATGGATGCAACAGGCAATGTAATCTCTCCTCGAAGGACTGTAAAGAACCAGGGTAGTTTTCAATGCCAGCCCACTCGGTTTTCTAACAGACATATTAAGAGTAAGGCCCTCATTTAAAATGTGGTGGGCTGCCCTGTGTATGTCAGGGTGGTAGAGCCAATCTCGCCCCTCATATTTGGAGCTATTTGGACCCAGGTGTTAATCTCTGTGTCTAAGGTGCCACCTCCTCTGCAGCTCATCTGAAGGCACTCTGAAGGTTTGCTGAGCCGCCATGTTTCATGTCTCGTCCGAAGCAGAGTTTTTTTATCTACAATTACTATGGACCCTGAAACTCACGCGTGGCCGGCACAGGTAGCAGCAGTGGGGTGGGGGTGGGGCAGGTGGGGTCAGGGGGGAGTGAACAGACCACATGGGATAGGGAAAGTAAAATTAAAAAATAAATAAAACCACTTACCTTGCGCTCGCTGCATCGCTGACTCGCAGGAGATCAGGAGCAGAGACGCGGGACCCTGCGGCAAGGTAAGTGTTTTTTTTTACATTGCGACTCACAACCCCCGCTCATGTCTGCCTCGCCACCCGGGAGCTGTGCTGGCCGCCACTGCTCGTAGTGCCTCCATGACTTTAGCTTCTGTTGGTTGACGCAATATATTCTCTTGTATGTGTTTGAGAAATTTACAACTGCTGTTTACTTCTGAGAAAGGTGCCGATTTCAGAGAAATCTAAATTAACACCTGTCTGACGGCGGTCTTCTCCTGGCTAAGGCGGAGCCAATGAAAGTGTAACCCAGAAAAATCTGAGATTATCCATTTTGGTCGTCCGCCATGCGAAGCATGGCACCAGCGGTGGCCTTAGGATATATCCCCTCCCACAGCCTCAGAGTGCATTGTGAAGAATCCAGGGGTCAAATTAGATGACAATTCATCTATGGAGGCGCAGATCCAAATTTTCACCGGCACCTGTTTTGGCATACTAAAAATTTTTTAAACGTTCTACCCCTGCTGGCGGTCAAGTATGGGAAGGCGGTAGTCCAAGCCTTAATTGTAGCTGGGCTGGATTACATCAACATCTTGTACATGGCTTTACCGGAGTACTTACGTAATCGCCTGCAGGTGGTTCAGAACGTGGCGGCCAGAGCAATTCTCATGGTGGGGCCCAGAGCACGTATGTCCATCCATCTGAAGGCCCTGCACTGGCTGGCGGTCCAGAAGAGGTTTCAGTTTAAAGAGCTGGCCCAGGCTTTCAGGGCCCGCCATGATACTGGAGTAGTATATATTAGGGAGAGGTTCTAGCACTATGTGCCGCAAAAGAGCCCTGAGGTCCTCAGTGCAGTTTCTGACGTCCATCACCAAGTTTGCTCGCTCCCGTGCGGGCGGTCACTCCTTTCAAGTGCGGGCCGCCCACTTATGGAATTGTCTGCCACTGTCCCTCAGGTAGGTACAGGATTTGCTCACTTTCAGGAAACAGCTACAAAACAGGCTTTTTCAGCAATAGTTTTCTTGCTCTTTGGGCTTTTGGCTCTGGTGCCTGTCTCGAAGGATGTATGACGTTACAACACATACTTTTACCACGCATGCCTTTACAACGCGGTTTTTACATCGCAAACCTTTACAACGCATAGTGCTTTGGGGCGCTGGATAGTGAATAGTTTAATTTACTTTTCCAACTCCAGTCCCCGTGGACACTAGGGAAGGTGTTGGATAGTAAATTAAACTTATTTCCTATCCTAGAGCGCCCCCCAGTGCAATGCGTTGTAATGGTTTTACGTTGTAAATACCATGTTGTAAAGGCACTGCGTGGTAAAAGTTGCGTTGTAAAGGATGTTTCCCTGTCTCGAAGTCCTTCAGCGCCAGGACACTCTGTGGAGTAGCCGTGTGCTTTATAAGTACCTATTTACATTACATTACATTTCTCACAACCAAACCTCTTTATTAGAGGAATCCACTGTCTGCATAACAGGAGGCCCTTGCTAGAGTTGTCCTCAGCAGATTCCTTTACATCAACCGTCATAATCCTAAAAGTATGAGAGTTGGGCTTACCTCTATCGTTTGTTCGGATAGATTTGTTAATATCAAACTTGTACTTTGCTCCAGTAGGAACTGGACAACTCACGAACATATGTAGATCGTCTGCCCCAGGGATACGGTATTCCCAGCATGACACATCATGGGTAGGATTCACAGCTTTATAAAGAATCTGTATAGATCGTTACCATAATTTATCCAGATCCTGTTGTGGCAAAATTCCTTCCTCAGGTTGTATATGGCTACTTCATACTCGATTCATCCATTGTACAAAGTGAGCCACCCTACCTCACAACTTCTTTCTTCCCACTTTTGTTATAAAAATTCTACTACTCCAAATTCATCGGATCATCCTGCCCTGACTTTTCAGTTGCATACCAAGATTGTAGTCACATATAGTTGAAGCTTGATAGCAACCCTGCTCTGACTTTCACCACCTCTTCTAAAGATTTTAAAGCTGATTTCTCGACCAGGTATCCCCAGCACATAAAGCCTGCTTGATCCAACTTTTGGCTCACTATCCCAGCAATTAAGGCCTCCGTTCCTGGAGAATCTCAGATTGGAGACTTAGAACAGTACTATGGTATGTCCCACTTAAGCCACATATTTTAGCAGACTTTGGCGATCATCTGGTGGCAGGGGGTAGGGAGGGGAGGGTGCTTCGACGCACTTTACTAAAACTTTTAGGTACTTCAAATTCAAACAAAAAATCTCTATCCTGATTCATTTCTCTTGCCATAAATCTTAACATCTGACCTCAACCAGTTTGATCTGAACAATTGATTAACATCTAAGAGTTCCTAAATTGGAAAGCCCAATAGTAAAACAAGAGATCTGAAAACTGCAGGCCGTCCTTTTCTAATTTCCTTCTCATTTCTTTCAAAGACAACTGAAGAACCAGGTTTTAGAACCCAGCGGCACCAGGGACACGCCCAAAGTCTTCGGTTTCCCCTGTCCTAGAATACAGAGTCACGGGATAATTCTCGGTGGCGTCAAAGATCAAATTTATTGGCTGCAACCAGGAACAGAAGTCTACGAAGTACAACACAAGTAGGTTCGTCAGAAATTGCTCAATCTTCGTAGAGCGAGACATCATCTTTTATGCTAAAAATCACATTCCTAACAAACACCCATTATTTACGAATTGTCCAATCAGAGGTAACATTACAAAAGGTATCGCATGTCGACAAACCCACTCTTCAGTTGTCCAGCCCACCATTAATTACACAGGAAAGTGCAACATTCTTGCTCGAACAGGCCGGACAAACCCATAATTAAAGACCACAACCCATATCATAAATAGACCATAAAAGAAGGAACAGAAACAGATGAGAAGCAAGATAGAAGGGTGTGTGTGTGTACAATAAACTCAGCAATGTCCTGCTCTTTGATCCTAATCTCGATCAACTACCAGACAAGGAACTGGCTTAGCAAGGCTAGCTTCAGGCAACGGGGTCAGCTCGCTCAGGTCACCTAGGAGTCGGCTAACGTGTACGTGTACCAAAAGACTCGCTCGGCCGTAGTCATCGGCCTATGTGAGGGCAACCACAAAATGGCTGCCGTACACAAAATGGAACCCAAGGGTTCGGAACAGAATCCATGAATACACAGTGAAGCCATCGATTTAACATGGCGAAATCACTCGTACATGCGGCACTCACTAGTTACGGTTCGCTACTATCAAATTCATAACGAAACCATGACCTTTATAATACGGGTTCAGAATTCAAGAACCTCACAACCTGATTCCCTTAGAGCCCCAAAACAGTTAGCCAGTGTGCCAGGGTTTTAGAAATTTGCCACTAATAGTATATCGTTCACCAAATAGGTAATCCTGGGAAGAGTAGTCATTTTCATTAATTTACCGCTCCATAGACAGCAAGTGAAAGGTTCAGATACTTTTCCAATAGCAGTGCAATTTCTCTATAGATTTCACCAAGTTTCAGGATAGAATTTTGCCAATTTCCTGAGTTAATAAAAATTCCCATATACCTAATTTCATTCACTTGAGTAAGGGAAAATCCTTCTTCCATTTCATAACCTCTGTTTTATCTTCATTTACATGATATCCAAATAGCCTACCAAATTCCAATGCCAACTCCTAAACCTGTGTTTTAGTATTTATAATGATATCAACTGCAGGGAGGGCTACTGTCCTCTCATATGCCTTGTGTTTTAAACAAGGAATTCTCATGATTTGTATTAATCTGTGAGTGAATGGGTCTATACACTGACTAAAGAGAAGGGGTGACAATGTGCTTCCTTGTTGAGTGCCTTTATTAGAATTTTGTTAGATAAAGACCAATTTACCAACCACTTGCTGTAGGCACCTTATAGAGAGGTTGGTGAAGGGGATACCAAATCTAATTAAGCGTTCCCAGAGAAAGGCCCAGTTGACCTTGTTAAACCTCCTTGCCACAGACAAAGCTATTCTTGCCAATGTTGCTTCATACTCCACTGCCAGATAACTGTGCCAATCAGCAAATGAGTAAGTGCCTGCCCTTTATAAATCCTTCCTGGCCATCGTGGACTCATTCTCCTATACTGATGTTTGTCTGGTTGCCACATTTGTTGCAAACATTGTACAGTCTTTATAGCTGAGCAACAAAATGAGCCTAGTGGAGTTAATTATTTTTGTAATTCTCACTGGGTTTGAGTATTAGCAATATGATTGTCTCATACCAGGATGTGAAGACCGCCCCTATTTCTTGCAGTATTGAATTAAAAAGGAACTTTACACTGAAATCCCAGCTTCCATAAACCTCTTATACAATTTGCCTGGTAGAGCATCAGGACCAGCTGCCTTACAATGTTTAAGTCTGGCTGTAGTCTTTCTTATCTCACGTTCACTGACCTCATCGTCCAGCTATTCCTAGTATTCTCTCATCAGTGTTGATGCTGGAGCATCCTGGGCCTTAAAAAATTTGTCGGCTCTCAGTCAATTTGTCAAAAAATATACCCTCAACACCACTGGATCCTTATAGCTGACATGAAGCATTGAAAGGAAGTAAACATCAACAACACAATTTAAACTTGTGAAGCATATGTGACGCCATTAGGTGGACTAGGAATCAGAAAAAGGGTTTTATTTGGATTACCAATAAATCCAGTCGCCACAAATAGCATATGCAAATGCGTCAAGTACATCAGTATAAAAGGCAAAAGAAAGTATAATGGTTGATTGAGATGCCGCAAAATGAGACACAGAACTGCAATAGCTACAGTCATGTAATAGCAAATAAAAGTAAACAGGTGTTCCATAAAGAAACTTAGAAAAAGTCAGTTTCTCTCCTCTACCCCTAAATCAATGAAGGATCATCTATCAAGGGTCTCTAGTTCGGGAGTAAGAGGATATGTAGGTGTCAGCATGATCAGACTTCAGTAGAAGTCCAAAAGAAGAGGAAATGCGTGTTTAGCATGAGGCTTAATTCTTGCAAGAACAGGCCAAGTAGAGAGTCTATGTCAAAGTCTAAAAGAGATCTCTAACAGGTAAATGTAAATGTAAATGTATAGGCATTTATATAGCGCACTACTTACCCGTAGGGTCCCAAGGCGCTTCGACTGCTGCGAAACCCTTCCTGGCTTCCCTGAGAGATGGTCCCTTAATGGGTATCTCCAGGGTGAGACCAGGCATCCCCGGCGGTCTGGTGGGGCCGTTAGTGAAGATGAGGCAAGCTAATGCCCAGAGTTGCCAAGTGTGATCGCTGATCAGAGTGGGCACCGAGGCGAGAGAATTATCTAGTCCGCTGACCCTGGTCCACGACCCTGCCGCGTCTGGAATCGAACCCTGGTCCCGGGCCGTCCTCTGCTCTCAGGTCTGCCGCCTCTAACCAGTGAGCCACACTACTTCACTTCACTACACAGGTCCCTCCTAACAGGACTCTTCCAACAGGGCTCTTCTAGCACACATTGTGGGACATCCAAATGTGTGTGGTCTCAGCCCATACCATTAATGCACAGCTTTGAATGCATCTCGCAACATAGCTCTGATTTCCCAGTGCATCAACCTGAATGCACTGTTCTCAGCCTTGAAACATCTTCCCACTCAGGTACATGCTGAACAGACTCGTCTGCCGACCATTGTTCTTTCACTTTTACTGGCAAGTTTCTCCCAGTCCTTTCTATCAGTTGTCTAATGCACACAATAAACCTTTCAGTAGCTAGCGTAAATCATAATAATGAACCTGCAAAGAAAGGTAAACACATTCTAGGGAAGCAAAAGCATTTCAACTAAGGTCTGCAGTCAGGCTAAACTAACTTGATGTGAATATATGTGCATTTTGAATACATGAATGTATATGCAGACATGTAACTTTAAATGAACTGCAAACTTGAGCAAAGGAATATGCACTATAAATCAAATTGTAAGTGTGAAACCAAATAAAGAATACACAATTCATGTTGAAACTAAACCTTTGTGCGCACACATATATAAATCTTTAGTTTCTACACTGAATACATTTCAGTAATGCATTTAAAGGCTTCACTTCACATTAATAAAGTTAAGGCACACAGTGTATATAATGGTGCACTTAAATATTGTGTTTCTGTGACATGTAAGGGTGGAGTCTAAATTGCATCACTCCAGCGTAAAATTGCTTACTGATTACTAGCTTTTTAGTATATTATCTTCTATTTTGCTCTTGTCTTTATATACTTCTTGAAAGTACTTCTACTAGTCTTGGGTGGAGTGGTGTGGCTCACTGGTTAGAGGCGGCAGACCCGGAAGCAGAGAACAGCCTGGGACCAGGGTTCAATTCCCGACGCGGCAGGGTCGTGAAGCAGGGTCAGCGGACTCGATAATTCTCGCCTCTGTGCCTACTCTAACCAGGGATCACGCTCGGCAACTCTGAGCATTGGCTTGCCTCATCTCTACAACGGCCCCCCACATTCGTCGGGGATGCCTGGTTTCACCTTGGAAATACCCAGTAGGGACCATCTCACAGGGATCGCCAGGACGGGTTCCTCAGCGGTCTACAGCGCCACGACGCCTCAGGGCAGCAGTGCGCTTTACAAGACACATACATTTACATTTACATTTGGATGATCTCTTCATTATTGCTTACTATCCCTACGTCTTCTTTCATTTGTATTCACCTAACATAATTCATCGTTTTCTGTTCTTTTTTTCTGAGTGAGCAGATTCCCACTTTTTATCGGTAGTCAAATTGCTGTGTTTGACTTGTTTCCAATCTTCCCATGGGTTTATCCTCCAACTCCAACCTGAGGTAACTGTTGCTCCAACTCCCAACTCCTTACATCCTGCTCTAATATTGGCATTTCCTTTTCCCTGATCCGGTTTAACATCTGGATTTTTTCCTTAACTCTACTGCTCTTCAAGAGCACTTACTTATCACACCTCTCAAATAAGCTTTGTATGCATCCCAAACTATGCTTCGACAACAGCTGTTTAGATTTTGTTAAAAAAGACCCTTGAAAATTCTATAAGTGACTATAACAGTGCCTCATATGCCAACAATCTATGGTCCACAGTTGGTTTTAAAGGCCAGTTCTGTCCATTTAGCTGCATGGTCAGAAATGCTAGCAGGTATATGTTTAATATCTATCATGGATCTATCATCGTGGCTTTAATGGCCCGATTTTGATACGGCCCTAAAGGTTCCGACCTGTGGCCACAACCTTTAGGGCTTTATCGTAAAGGGGCGCTTGGTTTCCTTTCTGACCCCCTCATTGTGATGGAGCGGTCAGAAAGGAAACCGGCAAGTCATTCAGGCAGTGGCGGCCCTTCCGCTGAAGAGGAGTGTCGCCCCACTGCATTCAAGCAGAAAAAGAAAGGAAAAAATAAAATGATAATAACGTAATATTATCATTTTATTTTGTTCTCCAGTTGTGGCAGCTCGCGTGATGGGGCGGGCCTGAAGTGCGCAATGAATGTTTGATCAGCCCTCTTGGGCCGTCCAGAACACTCATGCGCACTGGCCCTGTTCTCCATGCAGGCTGTATTACAGCCTGTGGGAAGAACATGCCCACCCTTACAGCCCAAGCTGAGCGCTGTGCTGTGCGAACGGTGTTCGGTCGCATTATAATAGGCCGGTAAGGACTGGGGACCGGGTGTTTGTCAGTTTCATGACTGAGTCTGTGTTGGGCGGAAAGAATTCTACCTGACATCGAAGAACCCCCATAGTCTTAAGTCTGACAGCTTTAGGTCAATTTTTGAAAAGAGGCTATCTCTTTTACTGTGGAATGTGTAACCCTTTTATAAGAATCTTGCAACTGTGGGGTAAGTGATATGTGGATGCCAACTAGATCTATCCAACTTATTTGTAAAACAATGCATTAAAGTCCCAGCACTACAACTGGTGTCTTACATGGGGTTAATCAAAGCATAGGCTTGTCAATGGAATTGAAGCATCCATGTTCGGGCAATAATAGCCGGCACATGCCAAAATGGAATCACTTACTATGTTTTTAGCTATTGCCTAATATATCTTCTTTTGTTTCCAACATCTCTATACTCTTTGCTTTTCTTATTATTACTGCCACCCCCTTTGTATTACACATTTCCTCTGTGTCAATTACTTGTTGGACCCAACCTGTGCCACTTAACACAGTTTCACACTCGGAGTTTATAAGGTATGTCTCTTGCAAAATCATAATGCGGGCTAAAACTATTCTAGATATCCTAGGACCAATCTCTGTTTCTTCCCAACTAGTAACGCATTAATATGGTAAACAGCCTTTACAATGCAACTTTTACCACGCAGTACCTTTACGACGCAACTTTTACAACGCAAACCATAACAACGCATTGCGCTGGGGGGCGCTCTAGGATAGGGAATAGGTTTAATGTACTATCCAACACCTTCCCTACTATCCACGGGGACTGGAGTTGGAATAGTAAATTAAACTATTCACTATCCAGCGCCCCCAAAGCACTATGCGTTGTAAAGGCATGCGTTGTAAAAACCGCGTTGTAAAGGCATGCGTGGTAAAAGCATGCGTTGTAACGTCATACATCCCATTAATATATCATGTTAAAAAATGAATCCACAAAATGTTCAGTATTATTTATATATATCGCTCCTTCATGGAAAGTTTCAGGGTGATCCATCAAGTGGAGGCCAAGACCTCCATGCATTTTCCATAGACTTCTTTAAGACAGGTTTTAATAAAAACTGCTGAACAGAATTTCACTAAATCCGGCAGGAAGCTAGATCTTGATTCACAGATTGTGCTTTTTGCGATTTGGGGTACATCCATTCAGTAGTCTTTGAGATATTTAGGGTAAAACTTAATTGTGTATTTTAGCAGTTTGACTTGCAAGAGTCACAGAGACTCATGAAAGAGTGTTCATTTAAAAGATAGAGAGTTCTGATTGGCCCATGGAGCTTTTTTTTCCTATGGGCCATCTCGCTCCAGCGGGAGTCTCACTCCAGTGAGAGCGAGCACTCTGGCTGCCAGCAACTTAAGAAAAAAAGTTGCTGGCAGCCATTACAGGACTCAGGGACTTAGTCACCTGGCCTGAAGTTGTAAAAAAAAAAAAAGATACATGGGGCAGAGTAGGAATACCCGGACAGTCTAGGCTTGATGGGAGGGACCCAGAGGGACCAGAATATGGTGGGTGCCCTGGTTAGGCACCAGGCCATCCACCCTTTGTTGGCCAGGCCCCAGGCCTGAAATCCGCCTGGGGAGATGGGCCACACGCCCTCCTCCCCATTAAAATAGCTACTGGGCCCCAGTGGATGGGGGTCCCTGGGCCATACGGGGTCCCTGGGGCAAAAAATAGCCTGGGAGGGGGCTGCGTGCCCCCTTCTACTTCTGTACTTTTATAGGCCCATGAAATGGAGTCGCTGGGGCCAAACTCAGCCTGGGGAAAAGGGCTGTGTGCCCCCTCACCCTTAAAAATGTGGCTGGGTTCTGGGGTCCGCTGGGCCAAAATAGGCCTCTCCCCCTTCAATATCATCCTGGGCTCATTGGAATGGGTTCTAAAGGCTGAAATCGGCACAGGGAGAAGGGCCACGGTTCCACATCCCCCTTCAAAATGGTCCAAGGTCCTGTGGGATGGGGGTCCCCTGGAGGTGAAATTGGCCCGGTGTGAGGGCCTGCGTGCCCATGTCCCCTTTATTGTAATGAGTGGCCCTGGGGGATGGGGTCCCCAAGACCAGGCTGTTTGGCCAACCCCCCAATTCACACGTCCGAAGGTCATGCCCAGCGCTTTGTTGGCTATATGGTGGTGTTGTTGCCCAGGCCCGGCAGGAAATCCCCCCGCCACGCACAACCTTTGGGGCTTTGCTTTTACATGTGATAATTATTAGTTTACATTAAAAAAAAACTAGAAATTCACTGAAAAAAACAAAGGTTAAAGTAACGTTATAGTTAGGTGTAATAAAAATATATGTTTTCAATAAAAATAACCTTAGAAATTCACTGAAAAAACAAAGGTTAAAGTAATGTTACAGTTAGGGAATATCTCAGTGACAACGTTAACATTTTGAACAAAATTCCGGTTGCGAGTCAGGAGATGTGTAACCTCCGAACCCCTTGTGCTGAAGGAGATGCATCATCATTGAGCCGTGCAACCAGGAGCTGCACCGCTGGAGAACCTCTTGGGATGCAGTTGATGCGTTGTTGTTGAACCTCGTAGTCGGGTGCCACAATGTCATTGAGCCATACTGTGGTGTCCTCAAACCACCGCTATATCAATGTCAGAGGGAGATGCACAGGTTTCCGACCAGTGCCAAGTTGACGATGCATGGGTTTTCGTGGAAAACAGCTGAAGAACCCACTACGAAGGCTCCGGACTGGATTGGCACCTCTTGGCAGTATTCACAGGTGGCAGAGTCCAGCAGCATCATGAAGGTTGAAAGAAGCCTTTGATGTCCCTGAGACCTCAGAACAGGAGGCCAGCCAGCAAGCACTTGGAGTCACTTAAGTTCTTCCAGGATGTAGATATGCAGGCCCAGTCCTTCTTACTCCCAGGCAAGAGGCGGCAGGCGGCAGACCAACACAGCAAAGCAGTTCAGCAGAGTGGCAGTCCTTCCTGGCAGCACAACAATCCTTCTTCCCGGCAGAATGTCCTCAGGTCCGGAAGTGTCCCTAAGTCATGGTGTCATAGGTCCAGTATTTATACTGAATTGTGCCTTTGAAGTGGAGGAGACTTCAAAGAGAGGCCTTTAAAGCTCAGAAGGTCCCTGCCCTGGCTCCAGTCTCTCTTCAGGGGGTATGCAGCTCTTTGTGTGGGGACGGACACAGCCCTATTCAGGTGCAAGTCAGGGGCGTAACACAGGGTCCTGCAGCGCCCACGTTGCGGGAGGGTCCGAGCTCCAGGGACCCCCTAAGCACAAAGTACAGTAATTGACAGCAAGGTCGGAAGTCCGTGCACTACGCTGGGACGGGATGTAGTTTAGAAGTTATGCTTCAGTCCCCTCAAATAAATGCCATGCTGCTAACTGGCGCCACCCCATCGATTCCCGGTTAGAGCCACTGACACCTTTTTGTGGCCACCTGGGACATTATCTTCGGAGGATCACATGGGCATGTACTATCTTGAATTGGCACCATCTGCTGCTAGACTGGGCCACTGGCGCCTGTCAGGTCACGTGAACAGACTCTGACTTTGCTGCAGTGTCCGGACTCAACACAGGCTGTGACAGCATGATGTGTTTTTTATTTCTTCAATTTCCTACCGGGGAACCTGGGTCCCCATTCATTGCTGCCGCCGGCCGCAGTTTTATTGTCCTCCCTGACCTAGACAGACGGACGGACACTTCAGGGCAGCCCACGGCAGCAGTGTGGTGTGGCACGGAGTTTGTGACACCATGGGCCTGGCTTGCTCTGAAGGTTGCTGCATGCTTCCCTCGAAGTGAAGGGGGCACCTTTTCCCAAAGTTTTTACATTCTAAGGTAGGAACAGTTTTTCTTTTAATAATGGAGTATTGTTTGTTTCAGCTGTTGTGGTGCATGTTGCATAAGCCAGGTTGCACTCTCCAGATGGTGTTTCTGTTTGCTTTTACTTTTGCTTCTTGCAGTGCAGAGGCCTGTGTGTTCTGTGTATTTGTAAACGGTTGCAGCCAGTGCTGGGTCTGCTTACTTTTGTTTGACTTCTTCTCTCTGCGAGTGAGAAAGAATCAGGGAATCAGCTCTTTTAACTACGACAATGTGGGGACGGCCTCTCCCCCCAGGTGCTGTGTTTAAACAAAGAAAAAAACACCTGCCGAAAAACTTGTGTGTCCAGGAGTTTTCTGGCAACAATTAAAATCATGCCAAGATAACTCTTATGAATGATGTTCCTGCTGAAGTACAATTAGCCTTTTGTCTAGTGGCGGTTTTCACTTATCCTGAAGTAGCATGGAATGATAATATGCCTGCTGCAAAGAACGTGCACATGCAGATCACAAAGTGTATTTTATGTGGGTAGGTAGCTCAGTGGGTTACTGCTTTTGTCACAGAAATTCTTTAGTTACTTACAGTTTTTAAGTTACAATCCTAATATAACACAATTACTTCTGAACTGCAGTAAAGAGTTTGTATTCAAATTGAGTGGTAAGTTTGGAACGCTGTTTTTCCCCCCAGCCTTTCATTATCCTAATGTTGCAAAAAGTTTTTTTGGGGTAGAAATACATTGTTCTTAGTATAACCAACCACTGCTGTAAGTTTTAAGTCCTGAGCTTGAGCTTCTCCAGACCAAACACTAAAAATATACTGTCTACCAGTATGGATGACATGTGACTCCTACAATTTATAATCCTCGCTATTTTATGTAAGTTTTATGTAACATTTCCTTCAGACAGATTAGACACATGAGATTCATTGTCTCTCTATAATGTGTGTATGATGTAAAGTTCTGACACCCTACAATAATAATGGTGATTTGCAGTAGTTTCAAGATCCTCTTTTAGTTTCTCATTACTCATATGGGTGTAACTTTTGGTATTTATCTGTTTCCATGGACTTCATTGCTTGGTTTAACACAGGAGAAAGTGTCATTCTTAGGTGTTACACATTGTTTGTTGAATGTCACTCATAATTACACTGAAACTATGAAAATGTCACACATAAGCAATCTCAAACCTTGGCAGCTATGTGCATGGTGCGCCGTGCGCAGCACACAGCTTTGTGGATTTTGGCCTCAGGGTGGGGCATACTACCTGTCCCCTCATAATGAATGAAATGCTGCGTGGCGCGCTGTGTGCAGGGCACAGCTTTGTGGTCTTCGGCCTCAGGGTGGGGCCAAGGGTGGGTCAGGTCTGGACTGGACTGTTAATGCGCAGTGTAAACAGCACATGAGGCTGCGTACCAGTGGGTCCGGGACACTGAGACGGTGACTGAGGCTATAATTAAAAGTGCGGTCCTAGTCCCTTATTCTTCTTCTTCTTATGTACTTGTGATTATTTGTATTTTTTGGACATCTGTCCCCTTAGCCTGCGTCTGACCCACTGTCAGACGTACTGCCAACGTTCCTCAAGTTTGGGAACCATAAGGGTTCTGAGAGTTTTGATTCTGTTTTAGTATCAAATAGGAGGAGTCTTGGGCTATTACTGCTTTCCACAGAGCAGAAGGTCCATACACGACGTGCCCGAATAACACAGAATGCCAAGATAGTCGCGATGTTCCTATAGATAGAGGAAGGTGTAGGTATGGACTGTAGTGCAGGTGGATTAGGACAGGGTAGCCTGGTGGTCACCCTGGGAATCCATTTTGTTGGATTTAATGGCCTCACACACCCTTTCAGGTGTCATGCTTCATCATTTGGCCTTGCTCCTCGTTGGGTCGGCGGTGCAATACCCAACGGGCAACACCTCAAAGAGGGGCTCTTTGGCGGAGATCTTTTTCCAACAGCCGTATAGATGAAGTGCAGGTATGGGGCCAGGATTCAATGTAGACGTAGTTTGAGTGATATAAAATAAAGCTAGTGGTACCAGAGACGATTTATTCAGGAGGGCCACTGCTTTAGTTAAAACCGATTTCCTAGAGGAGGGTAGTGGAAAATGATGTTTCCTACTCTCTTCTGGAGTGTGTTAGAGTCATGCCGCAGTTCGGACCACAGTACCCCCCTCAATTTGCCCCCCAAAGCAACCGGCCTTTTTTAGACAGAGGTTGGGGCAGAGGGCGAGGGCGAAAGAGAGGGAACGCAACCGACAAACAAGTGCAATGGGAGGACACGACCCCCCAAGGGATGGACACTCGGAGCAAAACGAGCAAGAGATAAGTCTCGTAGTAAATCTTTCCTCCCATCAGCTAACTGAGAGACAAGAGAAGGTCCTCCAAAAAGGGCCAGGTTTTGTCCCGACTCCCAAGATTGACGATTTTCTCCAAACTGTGGAGTTACAAAAGTTCTTCAGGAAAATAAGACTGCATGCATTTTTTGATGGGAAACCACAAGAACCCACAGAGGATTCAGGGTTACACAACGCATCTACCTTCACCCCCCATAGCGGCATGGTACCCAGTGAAGTTCTGACGTATGAACAAGCAGTCCTGAGAGACATCAACAAACTAACCAATATTCCATCATACAATAATATGTCGAGAGAAGAAAGAGCGATTCTCGACGCCCTATCCAACGACTCTCTGCTAACGATCAAACAAGCAGATAAAGGTGGCGCTACGGTATTAATGGACACTGTAGATTACGAGACAGAATGTCAAAGACAACTCAATGACACAAAATACTACAAGGCCATTAATTATAACCCCACAGAACGACTCACTTTATCCATTGTGAGTATGGTGGAGTCAGCAGAATGTCAAGGCTGGCTCAGTAAGAAGGAGGCTGAATTCCTTGTAAAAAAGAACCCCAAAGTTCCGTATTTCTATACGTTACCTAAGATACATAAAGGAGTTACCCCAGTCCCGGGACGCCCGATCGTTTCCGGGATCGACTCAGTACTGGAACCACTTTCCAAATTTTGCGATCACTTCTTACAACCTCTAGTAAAACAAATACCTTCCTATATTCAGGACACCACATACCTATTGTGCCTTTTACAGGATTACAATGAGGCAATATCCATTGATTACCTTCTAACCCTAGATGTTGAGGCCCTCTACACCAACATCCCACAGAGGGCCTCCCTAGGAGTTATAGCCACTGCTTTGGATAAGACTGAATGGACATCTGCCACACCCATCAGCTTCATCATGGAATGTGCAGAAAAGGTCCTAACCGAGAATTACTTCGAATTTAAGGGTACATATTACCACCAGATACAAGGTACTTGTATGGGGAGCACGGTAGCCCCCAGTGTAGCGTGTCTGTATATGGCACACTTTGAAGAAACCAACATAGCACCCCCTACCAACCCCTTCCATGAGAACATAAAGCTGTATAAACGTTATATAGATGACATCTTGATCTTCTGGTCTGGCAGCGAAGATTCGTACAAAGAATTTTTTGCATGGATGAATACTCTTAATCAATACTTGTCATTTACCATGACTGTTTCAAATAACCGCATAGCGTTTCTTGATCTCATGATATGTTTGGAAGGTGGTTCCATGAACACAACCCTATATAAAAAAAGTACTGATCGCAATAGCTTGCTCCATTACAAAAGCCACCATCCCAAAGCCCTCCGGACCAACTTACCGTATGGGCAATTCCTTAGAATACGGCGAAACTGCAGCACCATGCCCAACTACAGAATTGAATCTGCAACTCTTTCAAGGAACCTGATGGAAAGAGGGTACCCTACCAGAGACATAAAAAGGAGTTTAAAAAGAGCTCAGAACAACAATAGGGAGAGCTTGATTGAACCAAGAGAGAGAGACCAGGCTTCTGCCCAACCCATAACTTGTGTGACTACTTTCACACCCATATCCAACAAAGTAAAGAAAATTGTGAAACACCACTGGTCCATTCTAAACACTGGCACCCTCAACATAGACCAACCAAGGTTTACCTTTAAAAGGTCTAGGAACATAAAGGATATCCTTATCCATACCAGACCTAACACAAAAAATGAACCCACCCGGCAAGCGACATTATGGGGTCTGCCACCTGTCACCGGACACTACCCATGTGGGAATTGCACGGCGTGCCCTTTCACCAAAAAATACAAATCCATAACTCTATCTGACACCTTCACTTGGGAAATGAGAGGCCACACAAACTGCAATAGCTCCAACTGTATTTACCTAATCATTTGTCCATGCAACCTATATTATATAGGCATGACAACACGCAGTGTGAAGACCAGGGTATCAGAACATCGAAGCAACTTCAGGTGTAAAAAGAATAACGCCAAAATGTGCAAGCATTTCCTGGAAATGCGACATACAGCTGACTCTCTCCAATGGCTTGTCCTAGAAGCCAGTCCCCAGACATCTAAGGAAGGACTGTTCTATAAAGAACAACGTTGGATTCACAGACTATCCTCCAACGACAAGGGCCTTAACGAAGATATACCATGGGCAAGCCTCTGAGATAACCATTACAGTGAATACACCACTTTAATGCTCCCTTAAAAAATGTAACCAGAGTTCAGGCTTGAGAATTCCTCAACCTCATATCCCCCTACATGTCCGAGAACTATCTCATCCATTAGGATATGTAAGATACTCATGTTTCCAAATTATTTTAAAAGATTGGCACCTTATAAACATAATAACTTTGCACACCATTGTATACTCCCTACAATACCCTGGGAGCGAACATTATTATTATTTATTATTTTTTTCCCCTGCTGTAGCTCTCTGTCTACACGAGGTATAGGAGAAAAAGATCTAGTCTCCTTACTGTAGTGCGCTTTTTAACTTAACTACAATATATAATTACTCATACAACTATACCAATGAGATACTATCTGAGCAATTGAGCAGTATCCCCATTAATACACACATGGATACATGAACGTATAGGCACATAGTAGTCCCTGTGCACAAACTAACCATCCACCACTATAAGATGGCCGCCTTTATTGCCATCCAATGGGACCCTCACTTACTTCTGTTATAAACAATCCCAACCCCGCCCACTGCCTCCACCCGGTTCCAGCGGCGATGGGTAGGTGCATGACACGAAGCTCAGGCATACATCAAGTAAGTGACAACTAATGAGTTTCCTTCCCCTGCCGTAGTCAGTTAAGTAAATACAATTTTGTCCGTTCGTGAATTCAGGTTCACGCCTCTTTAACTAGCGAGATGCGCGCGGTAAACAAATGCCGATTGACCGCTCGCTCTAACATTACATCCGACTACAACATATACAAATGTTGTGCAGTGCGCTCTAACACGCGACCTTACCGGACCAGTAAAATCATAAACATTTGAGAAATAACGGCGCGCCCGCTTGTATAGCTGAGACGGGCTCAAGTTTGACTGTTTTACGGGAAAACCCTAACGTTCACTATAGCCTAACAGACAGAACGAGCTGCTGGACATAAAAACAACAGCGCGTCTACGTTTACAGTTTACACGGGCACATGTTTAAGGTTGATGAAAAAACCCAGTTTTGAACTTTACCTTTTAAAGCCCAATAGACATCACGAACCACTGCTGCACCATATTTAAACATGCTCAAGCGTTTTTCTTTATTAAGTAGAATCTAAGCAGGGTAACATACAATTACCTGTTCCAAAAAATACAATGGGTTCCGTTTTTCGAAATACAGTCACTGAACCCTATTATTAACAGACCCCCTCACTTAAAAAGGACCCGGGGGAAAGGCCTTCTGTTAACTTTGGTTTGTGAAATGTCCACAAAGGAAGAAATGCGATACTAGATTTTTGCACACATATTTTTGTCAGGGCAGCTTTCTTCAGACACCCATAGAGACCATGCCCCCAGGGGTAGAAACCACAACAGATAGAAACCACAACAGATAGACACCACATCTATTACTTTACCGTATGGAGTTATCCACCTTTGATCATACGCCTGACCCACATCATCCCTGACAACGCTCTGAGGTCTGATGACATTGTGCCTACATAAAATATGTTAGCAATAAACACTCTTTGTAGCACGACTGTAGAATATACCTGCTCATATCCAAGAATTCCATTGTCCTTAGATTGTCAATATCAATAGGACAATATGCTCTGTGTAAGACATTACTGAGATCTTTCCCCCTATACATAGCATTGCGGTGGAAGATCTCCTGAAGCTTTACCCGCTGGACACTGTTGTTGTCTGATTGTTTTTAACTTTAGGTGAGTCCTGAATAATTGCGTGCAACCAATACCAAATGGGTATTTTATTTTAAAGACAAGATTCTGGTTTTAGCCACCTTCACATGTCACTCCCACTGAATTGCCACTGTTGAGAGTGCTTGTCACACTTGTGTAACTATGCTGCGTCACGCATGAATCACAGCATGCGATTTACACAAGTATCACAGACTGTAATGCATAGTAACACTACTTGTTTGCGATATGTTTTTTATCCCTTCTGTTTTTTCCTCCAATAGGTACTAACAATCGCAACATGAAGAAGGGTAATACAGTTTCCCCCTTTTTCCACTCACTAGGATGGTAGTCATACTAACTTACACACACCATACCTTGTGACAATAGTGTAGACAGTTACATCTTCACTTAGATATTTGCTATATCAGTCCCCTTGGTCCTGAAGAATCGCTCAGTAAATTTTAGAGTAGCGAGAAACATGTCGACCGGACTCTAACACACTCCAGAAGAGAGTAGGAAACATCATTTTCCACTACCCTCCTCTAGGAAATCGGTTTTAACTAAAGCAGTGGCCCTCCTGAATAAATCGTCTCTGGTACCACTAGCTTTATTTTATATCACTCAAACTACGTCTACATTGAATCCTGGCCCCATACCTGCACTTCATCTATACGGCTGTTGGAAAAAGATCTCCGCCAAAGAGCCCCTCTTTGAGGTGTTGCCCGTTGGGTATTGCACCGCCGACCCAACGAGGAGCAAGGCCAAATGATGAAGCATGACACCTGAAAGGGTGTGTGAGGCCATTAAATCCAACAAAATGGATTCCCAGGGTGACCACCAGGCTACCCTGTCCTAATCCACCTGCACTACAGTCCATACCTACACCTTCCTCTATCTATAGGAACATCGCGACTATCTTGGCATTCAGTTTTGATTCTGTGTCAGTGCTTTCATTTACAACGGCGGATGGTGGATGGCAGCTTCACTCTCTCTCCCGGTGCAGCAAAGCCTTATGTGCCATGCTTTATTAACCGAACTTTCAGTGTGACAGCTGGATTTTCAGTAAGCTGTTATTATTATTGCTGTTCTCCAACTTGGATGACAGCAGTTGGGTTGGGGAATACATTTTCTTGCCCCTGGCATATTCTCTTGGGTATAAACAAAAAATGTTGGAAATCTGAAAACGGCTGACCAATTTAAAAAGTGTTTGCTGCTCAAAAGCAGCGTCTTGATAATGCACGTCGCAGTGGCCTGACTTGAGGCAGAAGAGACATCACGTTTTTAATTTACACTCTAAAACTTTTTAAAGATGTAACAACGGCCTCTGCAGTTGGCCCTGCATTTTTTACGATATACCAAGCTCTCGTAGGCAAGGCCTTTTCTCTGCAAACATTTTACATGCAGCCCAGTCTAGCCTGCATGCAGCCCTGCGAGTGCATTGGATTGAGTGCTGTTTTTTTAATGGAGGGTCCAGTGACTCTGGTCGCTGCATTGGAGGGAGAGGCTGGGTGGAGTTCCTATGGGGGTTGTGATGGCACTGCTGTTTTTTTGGGGGTTGTCAGCTGCGACTAGGTACATCAAAGTGGGCCCTTGTCTCAGTATGTCAATTCGGCCCTTTTGCTAGGGCCTCCTTTGTTTTCCCCAGGTCACGATTGCTGCCTCTTATTAGGTTGCCATTACTGGATGGGAGATGGTTGCAGCCAATTAAGGACTGATGCCAGAGACGTTTTAAGGCATGGGCAAAGTGGGCTCTAGCCCAAGGCCCCAGCATTTCAGGAGGCACCTTATAGAACAAGCTTTGTTCTGTAGAGTCTTGTTCGCCCTGATTGCTTTGAATGATTCTTAAACAGATTGTTTTTTAAATTCCATTTTCCTTCGCTTTATTTTCATTAAGGGTGATATGTGTGTCTATTACATTTTGTAGCGAAATTTGAGTTTGTTTCATGCAACATCCATGAAATAGTTTCTTTTGGATCAAATAATGACCTCGTATATGGAAAATGGGAGTGTGTCACAGAGATTATTTGCAATAATATTAGCAAACATCTGCTGTGTTACAATATTGAAAACGCACATAACTGTCCCTAAATATTACATGTAACACATTTAGAATTTGGATAATTGAGTCTGTGCACTGTCAGTGACTTGGATAGGAGGGCATGAAAGAGGTGAAAGAGAATCATAAATTCAAAACTGTTCCTTACAGTGGCCCCCAAAATATGCTCGGCCCTTGCCCCCACAATCCTTAGGATGTCCCTGGTGCCGCCATCTGCAAATATGATGGCCCCAATTACCACATATGATGGAACGTCCAGGCCCATGGAAAAGACATTTTGTGTACAAAGTTCCACAAAAAAGCAAATTATAGCAAAACCTCAGAATGTTTGAACTCTACATAAATGTTTCTGAGGTTATATGAAATGCTACATGCACTTCACATCAGTTCTCTTTGTATTACAAGTGTGCTCACATCACATTCCCTCAAGGTGAAATATTACCTTAGGGAAAGAGCATCATGATGCAGAAACAAACTCTACATCTACGGATGTACTTCGTCCCCACATCTCTTAGTAAGAATATATACCATTACATCGCATGCGTTTTCAACGCATGCTATTAATGCGTTGTTACATCGCAGTACATTACAACGCAAGTCGTTACAACGACTTGCTCTAGATGGCGCGCTGGACTTAGGAATAGTATAATTTAATATTCCAACTCCAGTGTGTCCAACAGTAGGGAAGGTGTTGGAATAGAAAATAACACTATTCCTTAGTTTAGAGCGCCATCTAGAGCAAGTCGTTGTAACGACTTGCGTTGTAATGTACCTCGATGTAACAATATGGTCGTTGTAGCGACTGTGTTGTAAAGGTAACGCAATGTGATGTTTAATGTTGTTTCCCTTAAGAAATAAAGGTTTATGAATTCTGCATTGCCCAAAATTCACAGAATTCAGAGTTGGTTGAACCCACAAAGCCTTTTTCAAATGTGAGCTTGAGGTTTGTGGGTGTGTAACATGGGGAGTGGGCAGTCTGGCATTTGTTTTAATATGCGCTACACTACTCTAACATGTAAGAGACAGTGGTAGTATTCAGAAGTATCAATGTGGAAAAAAGCCTAGGACATCAAAATAGAAAATGACCAATTACTCTAAAACGAGTAGTGTGAAGAAAAAACAAAAGGTAGCTGTAGATAAATGTATATTTAATAGGTATTAATAAAAATCATATAGAGACGCAGGCTATATGATAGAGTAAAATTACAATTCATAAGAAACACAACAATAATAAATTCAAAGGGTGTCCTATAAGTCATACATTAAATAAAACATAGTACAATTATATAAAAAATGACATAGAAAATATGTAAACAATAATCATTAAAAAGCACTCGACGCGCGTTTCGGCAGAAAACCGCCTTCTTCAGGAGTCTCTGCTGATAATCTGTGAGGAGAGCATATATAAAGGAAAAGAGAGATATACATCAAATTAAATTAATAATACTTTAAACACTTTACATCATTTATGACAGTACATCTAAACGTGGAGATAAAAATAATATACGGACACCAAAATGATTTTATATCTATCACAATTGTCTAACTTCACAACAACTCATTTAAGACATTAAATTAGGTCATTTCTTGTCAACTGGTTGACAGATACTAACGACTCCATTGTACAGTACTTCAACATTCATTAATCATGTAGGGACCTCTTGTGATACATATAGGGACGCCTATAGGATCAGTTTGTATAAATATGTTATTCACAGCTGAAGGCTGGAAATACAACAAAGGATAGATAGTGAGGGATTAGTGCCCTTTAACATAAATAAACACTTACATTGATAGGATGCAGCGCAGTAATTGATAGCTTCATACATGTAGTTACGTCAGGGCCATTTAATAGAGGCTAATACCTGATTGGAAGTAAAAAACTGTATAAGGTACAACAGAAAAATTATAGGTGACAGGGAGAGGGACAGACATTAAGTCATTTTGAACACAATGAGCTGCCTCGTTGTAGAACCTGGAAAATAATACCCTGTGCTGCCAGATATCTAGTGAGATCTAGTGCAGATTGGCAGAGTGGAGCGAATGGAAAAGCTGGTGCCTTCTTTACATAGTTACTATAATGGTAGACTGTGAGTCTCACAAAATTAACGTGACCAAGCTAAGGTTGAGGACCGAAAAGAGCCTCCATATAAATGATAACACAGAGTCAGACCGATAATATCATTAGAAACTGCTCGTAGCTCAGACTGTAATTCATTATAGAATCTATCAGAGCCTCGGTTCTTGTGCATGAAAATTAACAAAAAACAAAAATAATATAACATATACTTGAGGTAAAAATACCTGAGATTGCATAAACATCGTTTTTGATAGAAAACCAAAGCAGGCAGCGCCAAGAAGGATGAAGCTTAGGCTGTAGGATGATCATGGGATCCTCATAGCAGGAAATGCTATAATAATGAGAACAGCAGAATACATTAGATTATTGTTTTGCCATATGTGTAAAGATATATCTAAATTAAGGTCCAGACCTGATATATAAAATGACCTACCTATAGAGGTCATATGTCTACATCTAAATTCATAGGGGTAGAAATGGGCTTCTTTAGTTTGGCAAGGTAGCTCGTGGCTGTAATATAAACAGAAAGAAAAGGCAGGGGGATATTAGTCAGTGAAGAAAAGGGTGACACACTCAGAAATATAGCGGGATAATAGAACTAGTATCCCTGGTGTCAATATGGTTCCCATATGGGTTGCCTCGCTGGATATAAACTGGACACGTACCTTATTTAGTATACAGAGTGATATGGAACTGTTCTGCTAATATCTTTGGTCAAAAACGGTGGTGCAGGAAAGGCGCCGGATAGTGACAGAAATGATATAACTCTGGAAATAAACAAACGAAATGAAGGAAAATAGTAAAACTATTCACGTGGATAGGGATATCCGGGCAAACAAGCAGAGATCTGTTAATTAAACAGTCTGCATCTCGAAGGTCTGAAGGGGTCTAAAAATCCCGTGATTCTAGCTGCATCTTACCGTGAAATGAAATGCAAGCCACGGACAGCAAGATGGTGCTGCTCCAAGGCGAACTGGGTCTCACGTCACGTCTTCATCGGCCGCCTGAAAAGTAAGTCTCTGCATTACCGGGCGGATATTTAAAGGTCCAGAAGTGGCGCGAAAAAGATAAGAGCAAGGAAAGGTGGTAAAGGGCAAAAACGGACTATCGGTCATAATAGACTTGTGTAAGATGGCGCTCCAAACAAGGGAAAATAAAAAACGAATTGCAAGTGATTGTCAGGGGGAGGCTATATCCAGGGGTGGGGACTGCAGATAAAAAAGTTTAAAGAAGCCAAAAAATAAAGGAAATAAACGGGTCAGTGTAAAAATATTCGTAGTCCAAATAATAATAATTGAACTGGTGGTTTATGAGGAAGCGTGCTGAAGCACATCATTAAACTGGGGTATATAAAGAGTGATGAAGAAGCTATTCCAATATGGCGTCTACAGAAGCTGTAGATACATCAATGAAGACAACAGCTATACTTGTTATATACTTCCACTCAAGTTGTTAAAGTGGCAGTTGATGTTTATATGTGTATAGTTGAACTATCACTAATACACGAATCAGAAACTAAAGAGGATCTAAAAAATGTGAAAAGACTAAAATATATATAAAGGACATTAATAAATAAAAAAGAGGCTCTCAAGAGATCATTGAAACTGGGGGTCATTACAGATAAAGGCGCATGGAGACAGGCATGGAGACAGGCCATTGTTAAGTACCGATGGTAGATGTTTAAGTTATGGCATTTTCCCAGGGTATATCCGCATTGAGTCCTTTCTTAAAAGTTCCCAAGGAAAATATCCAAAACACTTCCCTTTTCTTTCTTTAATTTGATGTATATCTCTCTTTTCCTTTATATATGCTCTCCTCACAGATTATCAGCAGAGACTCCTGAAGAAGGCGGTTTTCTGCCGAAACGCGCGTCGAGTGCTTTTTAATGATTATTGTTTACATATTTTCTATGTCATTTTTTATATAATTGTACTATGTTTTATTTAATGTATGACTTATAGGACACCCTTTGAATTTATTATTGTTGTGTTTCTTATGAATTGTAATTTTACTCTATCATATAGCCTGCGTCTCTATATGATTTTTATTAATACCTATTAAATATACATTTATCTACAGCTACCTTTTGTTTTTTCTTCACACTACTCGTTTTAGAGTAATTGGTCATTTTCTATTTTGATGTCCTAGGCTTTTTTCCACATTGGTGTTTACCCTGCCCTAGGAGTCTGTACTGATAACCAGGGGGTCCTTGTTTTTCACAAAGTATTCAGAAGTATCACACACAATTGATTGCACTAACTTCTTCTTTCGTAGACTGCCTAATGTCAAAATAGCAAATATTCTCGCTTCATATCATCAAGAATGGTACAACCAGATAAGCAGCGTAACAAGGCCTAAATTATAATCAAGTGCATGTTGTTAATAAAAAGTATTTCTCATTCAGGTGGGAGGAAATAATTTCCATCTCCTATGTTATTTACCAGAAAACTCACAAGAAGTAAGTTGAATGAACTTGGGCACTCCTGCAGGGAGTAACAGAATGCAAATAATGTTAGCCCAGCACAGTGTCTTAGAATCCTTAAGACAAGCGGGTGGTAATGATGGAACACAACACTGCCTGGCTTCCTTAAATTTGAAATACACTCCAGCTATTTTTCTCAGCAGTTGGCATTAATGATGACAATCAGTTCCATAGAGCTACTGGGACAGTTTCAAGTTAATGTTCATCAATTTAAATTCTTATTCAGGCCCTACATAGTTGTTCTTTGTTCTTCAGCGATAGGCAGTTTCAGAGACAACAGGACCGCTCCGTTCTGATTGCTGTCTCAATTAAATAATCTGCTCTTGACAATGTTACAAATGACATAGTTTTATATGTTAAGAGTGTTTACCACTTTCTCATTAGAACTTTGAGTAAGACAATATAGAGGCATTATAAATATAGGAGGTTTCAAATAAAAATGTACCAGTTTTTTGAGCGATGGGGCAAAATGGAAGGTGGTGGGCCGGGTGGACAGGGGGGCCCTCTTCATGTACTTTGCAGGGGGGGGCCACTGTGGCAAGTGTCAGCTCCTCCTTCCCATCCTACCCATGATAATCCATCAGGATAACAATGGGCCATCAGAATATGTATGGTCCATCAAGCACACTTTGTGTGTGACTGTCCAGAGGGAATGCACAAAGACCAGCTGTCAACCACCCCAAATGTGTATTCAGAGACAGGCAGATGCACAGAATGGTCAATGGTTAAAGTAAGAAAATGCCAACTATCGAAAAGTGGCATTTTCAGACTTGCACCTTAAAATCCAGCTCTACCATAAAATGGGATTTTAAATTGTGAGTCCAGAGACACCAAAAAAACTACCACTAGTAGCATTTAATGTACACTCACTGGTTAGAGGCGGCAGACACGTAAGCAGAGAACGGCCCGGGACCAGGGTTCAATTCCTGACGCGGCAGGGTCGTGGACCAGGGTCAAACGGACTCGATAATTCTCGCCTCGGTGCCTACTCTAACCAGGGAACACACTCGGCAACTCTGGGCATTAAGCTTGCCTCATCTCTACAACTGCCCCCCACAGATGCCGGGGATGTCTGGTTTCACCTTGGAGATACCCAGTAGGGACCATCTCACAGGGAAAACCAGGACAGGTTCCCCAGCGGTCTTCAGCGCCAGGATACTCCTCGGCGTCACCGTGCGCTTTACAAGTACACCCACATACACCCACACCCATGTAGTGCATTTTACTAGGGGCTTATAAGTAAATTAGATAGGCCAATTGTGGATAAGCCAGTATTATCATATTTTAAGTAGAGAGCACATGCACCTTGGCACTGGTTAGCAGTGGGAGAGTGCCCAGAGTCCTAAAGCCATGAAAACTAAATCAGCAAAAAGGGGGGTGGAAGGCAACATGTTTGGGAGTGATCCTGCAGAAAGAGCCATTTCCGACAGAGCTCAAAAGCATTGCATGGTTGAGGTGCAAGTTTTAGTTAGCACTGCTAACTTTAATTGCTGAATTTCTGTGGTTCTTTTAGTTCAAAACAACACATGAACTAGTCCCATTCCAAGATATTGGAAGGTTTAAAAACAAGACCGGGAGTGTTAGAAACTGCCAAGATGTAAGAGAGTATAAATGTAAAGTGGGTTGGGTACACAGTTTTTAATAACAGAACAATATCGGAGGCAGTTCTCTCGCCCTGAATTGTGAAGTAGTCAATTGCAGATGTGATTTAAATGTCACGTATAGTGAGAAGAGTTAAATGTTATCGAAGTGCAAGGGTTGCAACACTACCTATGGATTTATTTATTTAGATATTTGTAAAGCGAACAAGAACGTCATATAAAATGTGTTCAGGCGCTTGCTTTAAAAGTATTCAGAGATGCAAGATTAGATGAAATAGAAGCCATAGGACATGGGCATCTCAAACAGATGTGTCTGCAGAAGTTTACGAACCTTGAACGGGTCAGTGGTAAAACACAAGTGTGAAGGCAAGGGATCCGGGCTTGAGTTAGGGTTACGGAGGATGGTCTCCCACCTAGCTGGGCTCACAAAAGTGAGGGACAATCATGAAACTGGTAGCCTAGGAACATAAAGCCCTAGCAGAGTATAGCATACTAAAGGCTTTTGCAGTAAACTATTTGGGACTTCATAAAGAGCTGAGGGCCACATGTACGAAACTTTGAAATAGCGAGTTCCTTATTGCGATTTCCCGTGAACCGCTATTGGGAAATCACTAGTTCAAATGTATGAAACTCTTTTGAGTTTCGATTGCGATTCCCAGTGAGTCTCAAATAGACCTACCTCATGAATATTAATGAGGTAGCTCTCGGTTTGCTACACTTTTTTCTCCCCCTACCTTTTCTTCGTAGCTTCCTAAATGTGTGTAACCATTTGTGGTTAATTATCGTTCTTTTGTGTTTTGCGTTAACATATATCTCATGATAATATCTTAATATGTTTTACTGCTGGCAGGATGAAGCAACATGCTAATGAAAAGGTTCCAAAACACGTACTGGCTTGAGTTAATAATTTCCAAACTGGCTTGAGTTACTAACTGTCAAACTTTATACCACAATCCTTATTAAACAAGATAACACTTACTATTTTGAGCATCATGTGCTTTTACTATTGACTTTGGAAACCTCTCTATCTTGCATAATGTCGCATATGCCTTCGTGTAACAGGTACATGAGAATAGCCAGCTGAAGACAAGGTGTCCAAACAGCTACTGGAGATCTGAGGTTTTCTTTTCTTGGTCCTTCTCTCCCAACTTTGGAATCCACCCAACTGCAACAACAGTTGCAGAGGCAGGTGTCTGAGATTCTTGTGACGAAGCCAGTGTAGTCCAGTGACTTGCAAGTCCTGCAAAAGGTGTAAATGCGATTGAGGCTGCAACTCTGCCCTCCTTCCTCAGGCAGAAGGAGATCTGGGGCGTAAATAAATTAATAGGTTGTGCAACCAAGTATATAACTTCTCTGCAGATTATTCAATCCTCTTTGTACTTGTATCAAGCACCTTTGTCGTCAAGGTTAACGCTCTCAACAAGCCAATAATTGAGGCTAACTTTTTGAGATGTGTAACTCTACGCTCACCATGGACATGGCTTCCACAAGGCTTTTGCTGCAAATTCTGGACCGTGTCTGAATGAAATGTACAGATTGCACTCATTGCAACCACTTCCTATCCAGGAATAGTGGCCAATCGGATACTATCTCAGAATCAACTAGAAGAAGATCTATGGTCCTGTATGCAAATGCTCCCTGACCATTTTATTCGATTGAGGCAGACACGTAAACATTTATTATGTACTAACAAATGAGACTGCAGTCAGGTATTGGGATTCAGGCGCTACAATTCAGCTAAACAAATGTTAGTCATGTCAAGGGTCATTTAATACTTTATCAGTATCAGATAGGTCATAATTCCAGCAATAGGTACATTCTGTACAACGTGAGTTCTAGCATGACAGCTTACATTCCCAATTTCAGTATAATTGTGCAGGAAACTTTAGGCTTAACTACATGGAAAAGAGTAATGTACGATGACAACGCAGTATCCTATCCTGTTTCAGGAAATCAGTTACTATATATTCTATGTTTTGTTTAGCTTTTAGATTTAGTTGATATTGTTCCTGCGGTTCACTGATAGAATATCGATGGCAAAAACATTGATGTTTAAAATATCGAAAAAAATATAGACTCTAAAAATTTCGACTGTCGTACCCAGGTAAGTCCAAAAATATCGAATTAAAAATATTGATGTAAAAAATATAGATGTAAAAATATCTATTTAAATATATATATATAATAAAGCTATCGTTCCCACACCTGACTAAGTATTGAGCACCTCAATCTTAAAGTCCCATATATATCAAGTCCTGTGCACAATGCCTCCGAGACCTGCTGCGGTTGGGTCCCACTGGATATCCAGAGACAAAACTTCAAAAAGCATGGAGGCAGCACCAGGGATGTAAACACAGAACAACCAAAAGTAACGTTTGACAATATTCTTTATTCTTCTTATTATTTTGGAAATCGGACAACACCAAACGCGTTTCGTTCCCTTTAAAGGAACTTCGTCAGGGCTGCAAACAACGTAACGCAATTTATAAATAAACATATATATAAAATATTTACAAGACCAACAATACATATGTATAAAAACAATATACATAACTAAATGACACTAACACGTAAAGAAAATTATGTACAAAAATATATAAATTCTCTGCAATTATAAAAAACATCACAAATACATACATTTATGATACATGATATCCACAACCCACACCTATAATAAACTCTAAAATAATAAAACACAATTAAAACGTATTTATGAATTTAAAACTATTACTATTAACAACTAACAATAAAGTAATTAAAATGTATTTAATACCTACACTTTACCCCTTTAAAAGTAAAAACAACAGGCAAAAAAATTAACAATTATCCAAAATACATATAAAATAATTAACATTAATTAACAACTATATATTAATTAATTAAATACAAATCACTTCCAACCTTTTACTCTTATAAACACCAAAACACACACCTAAAATAATTACACAATTACCATAATGAATTACCAATTAATTAATTAAAATTAATTAACAGCCAATTATGAATCCATCAATTAAAAATAAATTGCTTCCCACCCTTTACACCTATAAACACCACAACACACACCTAAAATTATTAACACAATTACCATAACTAAATACCAATTATTAACAACCATTTAATAATCCATCAATCAAAAATAAATTACTTCCCACCCTTAACACCTATAAACACCACAACACACACCTGAAATTATGAACACAATTACAATAACTGATGTCAAATTAATTAATTTAAATTAATTAACAACCAATTATTAATTAATTAATAATAAATTACTTTACACATTTACCACTATAGTATCTCAATTAAACAATATTAATAAATAAAAAATAATCCATTAATTTAATATAATTAAATTACTGCCCACCCTATTCCCCTATAAACCCACAACATGCTACGGAACTAAAAATCCAAAATTCAAAATAAATAATAATTAATAACTACTCCATTTTGAAGTACTCTAACCAATTGCTCCGCTTTTCTTTTGAATATCTGTCTGATCATATGCCATGCACTATCACATGTGGATATCGTGAACAGCAGTCCATCTGGTTGATTTAAGTTCTTACGACCATGTTGAGGACAACCTCCACTCCTCATATTTCAGTGATAAATGATCCTGGATCTACAGTTGGAGATCAAGCCCAGGTTTTAGAGGTGTCTTTCTGTTGCTTGTTTTTATCCGATCCTTACTCTCTACTGGCCCTCTCTGCTTCAGTTATGGCTTGAGCTGAGGTTTAGAAGGATGAGTTCCAAGGATATCTCTTCCGATGGAAATGTAGATCTGTGATATTATCATAGGTAGCTCTGCCACCTTTTGTTTCTGTGGGGATTGGTCTTTGGCATACATCCAAAAGAGCTGCATCTCTCTTAATGTAACTCAATATTGTTTCAGAAATGATGTCAAAGTACTCAATCAGTTTCACCCTCATATGTACTACAGGGGTGCACTGTGCACTTCTTGTATCTGCTTATATACCTCGGGCAGTACCTCACGTGTAGTTGTACATACGTTCACAAACACATTTTACTATCTGGCACATTCTTGTGGACTGAGATATCTGAAGTTCCTCTTTGGAAATAAGTTTGTCGGTGTATTGCATCTAATGGGTGCATCCGGCAAGGGTAACTCATCCCTCTTGCTATGATATCTTCCATCATGGCTTCTAAAGCCTGTAGATTGGGGTCTGTGTAGGATAGTTTGAGTAATAATTTGATTTGCTGCTATACCCATGATTAGGAAAAGGTATTATTTAAGCTCCTGATATTTTTCTTACATATTCTTGGTCCCATTCCGGCAAGACAGGCTAGGTTTGCCCCTTTAACATTAGCTAGTTAACTATGTGTAAAACCAGTTGCAGGTTTTCATGGTAAGTTAGCGTTTTCTCCAACTACAGGTTGAGAGGTTTAGTTACCATATATTTAGTAAAAAAGTAGTAGTAGTGTTGCTTCACATTCAGTCAATATAGAAAATACGTCTTTAGTGCATAATGTATTTGGCATATACAACTAACAGAATATCTCTCATCAGCTTTTCAGTGAGTCTATGAGTACTGGGTGAACATTTGAAACTCTCACTACAGCAACCATGATTATGTTCAATTGGATGTTTTCTTTAAGCTTAAGAAATCCTTAAAAAAAGAAGGAATGCGGTTCCACTCCAAGGGAGGGAATTTTACTCATGCCAATTGGGTGTCTCCATCTTGGTAAGGTGTGTAAGATGTTAGGGTTTAGGTGCTCGGTAACCCTAAGCTAACTGTAGAGCTCCACATTTGGTGCCACTCTCAATGCCAAAGCTTTAGCCACACTTAGAAGATCCCTCCTGGTTGTCAGGACCCACTGTGACATATTATAGGTCCTATAAAGCATAGAGAACACACATGTGTCCTTCAACCATTCGCTCAGGTGCCACGAGAAAGATGGACTTGGAATCAGACCTGCCAGAGGCGTTAGAAGTATTTGTCGGGGAGCTCACCTAAGTCCAAAACTTACCATACATGCAAAGAAATATAACATAATATATTGTAGTATAATATAATATAACATTATGTAATATAATATTGTATAATATAACATAATATAATATAATATAATATAATATAATATAATATAATATAATATAATATAATATAATATAATATAATATAATATAATATAATATAATATAGTATAATATAATATAACATATTATAATATAACATAATACAAGAACATGTGTAGAAAACTAATAGCAGCTGTAGGAAATCCAGTTATTATTTGTGCGGCCTGCACATGTGATAGGTCCACAATCCCCTTACTGTGAACCTAGCATCCCATTGAATCGCTCGGCTCTCTCAGGGTAGCGAGGCAGAGTAGTCCAAGGTCTACTCAGGGGAGGTGGTGTGGGCTTGTGATCACCAATTACTGGCACGCAAAAATAACACTCAATAAATTATTGTCCAGTCTGTACTTTTTCTTTAGAAGAAGGAGAAGTACATTTATTACACACACACTACTAAATGCAATGCAATAATTTACAAATATGTACATTGGCAGATGGAAAATACCATATATTTTATTGCATGATCACCTTTGACCCCTAAAGGGGTCACCACACATATCAAGTGAGTCTATTGGTTTTGTCAATGTTCAAGAGTAACAGCCCACATGTTAAAATAATCATTTTGTATTTAAATGCTGCCATGACAAATAATAATCCTGTCTAAATGCACTTAGTAATGCTAATAAAGTGTTTTCACTTTGATCAATAATCATTGACAACATTATTAAATCAATAAAGCATTTAAAGTGAGCAAAATATGTGTTTTTGCATTTTTTATATAAGTTCCATTCATAAAACTGATATTATGAAAGCAATACCTAGATGGCATCAGATTATAATGACATTGCATTGCAGCGTTATCTTTATTCGGTTTCTTGCACAAAAATCATAAAATCAAACATACTGGATACAAACAAGAACTTCCTCAGAAAAAAATGTGCCAATTAAAATAGTAACTGAGACTGTATATAGAAGACAAGATACAAAGAACACTGGACTCACACAGGCAAACACCAGGTGAGAAAACATTGCCTAAATAAAAACAACTAGTCTAATGCAGTATAAACAATTAATGAACAGGTTGAATGTGCAAAACATTATAAGGTGCATCATGCCATAGATAGTGTGTTAAAAATGTGCTGCATAATCACAACTAGATCTAAGCCTGACTGCAGATTTTAAAAAGCTAAGCACATACTGCCCGTAAACATTAATAAAAAATATAAGCGGGACGCACTTGCCTGTAATTAGCCTTTTTCAAAATCTGGATGATAAAGGACTTCCTAGGTAGGTCGGAAAAACTGCAGAACATCAGAAATGAAGCATGTCCTGTGGAGACTTACCGGTGCAGCCACAGGGCCTCTGTCCCTTACACTGCCTCCTTGGGTGAGCAAGAAGAAGGAAAAGATAAAACCGGAGCCTGGTCAATAAAAAGCGGTCATAAGAATTCATAGACCCTAATAGGTAAGGTTCAATCATCTGCGTGGTTCCTAGCATGATAAAAAAAATACACTAGACTTCTATAGCTCCTTATCTTCCCTGGCTGCTAACTGCTGTCTAAAAAATGCCTCCTTTATACCGACCAGGACCTTCTTGCTGCTCAATTCAGTATTAAAAAAAAGATATGCTCTCCCCAGACTCACAAAACTCTATCTGATGTATTTGAGCCACGGAATATAGGAGGCATGATCAAGGGCCATGCAGTCCTTTAAGATTTATTTATTTAATGAAGTCCCCTTGATGGTCCAGATTTTTAACCATAATGAAAAGGGACAAAAAGCCAACAGATCAGTGAAGTAGGCCGTATTAGGCTCTTCGAGTACAATAAAGGTGGAAGTACCCTGAGGTTCAGCTAGGAGCCATCTCAAAAAGGTGTTTTTGGTGATTTGAAGGTCATCAAGGGCAATATGGCCCCCGATTTCACTGCCGTACAACACTTTTGTGATACACTTGGCCCTATAGAGCTGCAATATTGCCCCAACCGGACTGTTGCCTAATCTGGAGGTGGAGTTAAAAATTGCTGCATTCGCCTGAGTAAGGTCAAGTTTCTTACAAGTTTTTAAGGGCCCCCAGTTCATCTTTGCAACAAGCAGGACCCCCAGATAGGTAAAAAATATAGGGACCGGGATAGAGCCGACCTTAAAAGTATAGGGCCTACTCAAATGAGAACCTACTTGCATCACACAGTATTTTGAGTTGTTGACCAACAAGTCCTGCTCTTTCATAAATTGAACAAAGGAGTTATGAAACGTTTGCAAACCCCTCTCAGTTTTGGCCATCAATACAGTGTCATCTGCGTACAAAAGAACAGGAAGGCCATGCTGTCCCACCTGAGGATAATCCACCTTAGTCTCCAGTAATATCTTCTCTAAGTTGTTTATATATCCTCTTCGCTGCTGATGACGAGCTCAGATCGTCATCAGCTATGGCGGTCGTGTGCTGATGACGAGCTGAGCTCGTCATGTAAGGCGGCTTTTTGAAAATTGCCGCACACAGCGGGAAAAGCCGCCGCAGCAATGCGGTTAAAAATTAAAGGTGGAGAAGTGTGGCTCAGGGGTTAGAGGCGGCAGACCTGGAGCTTGAGTTCGGCCTGGGACCAGGGTTCAATTCCCCGCCTCGGCGGGTCTTGGGCTCAAAAATTCCACGGGCTCGTTAATTCTCGCTCCGGTGCCTCCTCGACTTACGGGTTCACACTCTGCGACTCTGGGCAATAGCTTGCTTAATCTCCACAACGGCCCCTCGCGGCGGGATGCCTGGCTTTCACCTTGTGGATACCCTGCCAGGGTTATCTCACAGGGGAATACCAGGACGGGTTCCCTAAGCAAGCGCTGAGATGCCCCAGGGTAAGTCGTGTGCTATATAAGTTTCATTCATTTCATTTCATCATTTCAATTAAACAGAAAAGGGCCCAAAATGCAAACCTGGCAGACCCCTCCCTGTATAGAGATCTGACAAGTTACCTTAAAGTCTTTAGAGTATCTAACCTCCGCCTTCGTAATTTGATGGAGATCTTGTAGAAAGAGAATGATGTCTGCCACAACTTGCATCTATTCAAATGATCGAACACGGAAGACAGGTCCATAAAGGCCAGGTAAATAGTGCCAGGACGGGCAACTGTGTACTTGTTAAGGATCATGAACAGGTTGAGGCATTGGTCCACGTTCGATTGTCTAGGATGAAAATAGTACTGAACATCTGTCAAGGTGTTATTGTCAGCTGCCCAGCTAGATAACCTGTCCAGTAAAATACGTCCAACCGCTTTGACTACTGAATCTAACAGGGAGATTGACCACTAACGGTGCGTACTGTCTCTATTCCCTTTTTTTAAAACAGGAACAATGGTCGAGAGGTCCCAAAAAACCAGGGGACAAACTCTGATAGCCTCATTGTTGACTAAGGTGAGGAGAGGGGCCCACAGCTCCAAAATGGAAATGTAGAGGTCAGGGGTAATCCCATCTGGTCCCGAGGCCTTGTTATGAGACAACCCAACTATACACGACCTAACTTCCCCCTCTGAAACAGACAAGGCAGATTTTCCCAATCCCACTCCACAAAAAGCACTGTGAACAGGTGGACACCAGAACATATCCTCTAAATGGCTAACCCATTCATTCTCTTTAATATGGACATCAAGGGCGTTTACTGTGTCTGATGCCAGGAAAGGACTACTAACAATTCCCCAAAACTTGGGGCTACTCTTGCGGGTGCTAGCCTCGATAAGCTTACTCCAGGCATCCTCCTTTAGTGCCTCCTTTTGCCTAAACAGTACTTTTTATACTGCTTTACACAAGCTCTTTCTAAGCAAATGTCTCTTGGAATAGTGCGTAATGATGATTCCTTCAGCTTCCTAGATGCAACCGAGCAGGTGGAGTCAAACCATCTTGGGACCCGGTCTGGGTGCCCTTTGGGCGCAGGAGCCTCCAATAAATCAGATTTGGAGTGGGAAATAGCTGCAAAAGCTTTGATGACTTCTGGCTCCAGCTGCATGGCCAGGCATGTTTGTAACTCCCTATGACATTTGGCTGATATGGTCTCGCGGAAAGAATCAGGGATGATCTGGGCCACGTCTATGACTTTCAATAATCCCCCCCTTCGTCCCCCTTGTTTTGGGCTAATCAGGGCCAGCGAGCTTTAAGACACAGAGAATTAAGGTTGCTATGGATGCTCGCGTCAATGCAGAATTTCGATATAAGGTAAAAAAGGGGGGTAAACACAAAAATAAAATCAATGAGTGAATCACTATCATTCTCTTTGAAAGTGGGAATAATATCAATTGGGCCTGGGTCTAATTTGCTCATTGCTGATGAAAGATCAAATTTACTCACTAGGGCTTAAGATTATCTCCCTGGCATGTATGTTCTAAATGCATCCCTGATAGACATGGACAACCTAGAGCTTCCGGGCCTAGCTCTCTCGGATCCCCACATGGATGGATATTAAAGTCTCCAATCAGCACAAGTTGCATCTTATGAAGGATGGAAGCATCAAGTTTACTCAAGAATGAACCCAACTGGGAGATGTTACAAACTTCTGGAAAAGATGATGTGGCATTATAAAAGTTCAAAAGCCACAGTTTACAGGACCCACTTGAAAATAACAGAGCCTGCAAGCATTGGCTATCTGTAGCCAACACTGCAATACTATATTTCACCATTAGAGAAACATAAACAAAGAGACCTCCCTTAGATCAACCTACCCTTGAAGGGGTAGCAGGCACAACAAAAGACTTATACCCCTCCATAAAAAAGAAATTTTTGATGGCCCAAGTCTTCTGCAAACATATGACATCAAACGTTTTATAAAACAACACCATCCTGGGTCAAGAAACTTGCTTGCCAGCCTGGCTATGTTCCATGAGATAAATTTACAGGGATTGCCATCCATGGAACTGGCGCCAGTAGAACTTGGTCAAACTGAAGAATAGGAGCGGCATGTGGGATGGGAACCATCGTTTTCTCAGGTGCTATCACTGGGAGTCAATCACAGTTATCCAGAAATCCCAGGGGAGCAAAGAGATTTGAAAGGGGAATTCACTGAGTCACCTATTGCCACTCCTGATTGGCTTGACCGGGAACCCACCTTGGGCACCTTAATCCAGAAGATGTTGCATGATTCATGGGCCTATATAAGAAGCACAGGGCGAGGGCCAAGATAGACGTGGAAGGACCTAGAGAGGTGCTTAAGTTTACTGCATGGAGGATTCTCTATGCCACGTGTGGTCGGCTGAAGTTTATTATAACACAGTCACCACCGCAATTCTTTTTCGACCCCCCCTACCCAAGCAACTCTATGCACCATATTAAGGTCATCGAGAAAATCGTCAACATGCAATTGGCCCGCCACCTGGAAGACAACAACATCTTGGACCCGTCCCAGTCCGGATTCAGATGAAACCACAGCACCAAGACAGTCCTCATCGCCGCCACAGACGACATCAGGCACCAACTAGACAATAGCGAAACATCAGCCCTCATCCTCCTGGACCTGTCAGCCGCCTTCGACACGGTATGCCATCACACTCTAAAGACACGCCTCCTAGAAGCCAGAATCCAAGAGAAGGCCCTTGAATGGACCACATCCTTCCTCTCCGGCAGAACCCAGAGCCTCCGCCTCCCATCCTTCCGATCCGAAGCCACCAACATCATCTGCGACGTCCCCAAGGGCTCATCTCTCAGCCCAACACTGTTCAACGTCTACATGGCCCCCCTTGCACAAGTGGCCCGCCATCACAACCTCAACATCATCTCCTTCGCCGACGACACCCAGCTCATCCTCTCTCTAACCAAGGACCCACACACCGTCAAAACCAACCTCCACGAGGGAATGAAGGCCGTCGCCGACTGGATGAGGAGCAGCCGTCTGAAGCTGAACTCGGAAAAGACAGAGGTCCTCATCCTCGGACCCACCCCCTCAGCCTGGGATGACTCCTGGTGGCCGACCACACTGGGAACAGCACCAACACCCACTGACCATGCACGCAACCTAAGATTCATCCTCGACTCCTCCCTCTCCATGTCTAAGCAGGTCAAAGTAGTCTCCTCCTCCTACTACAACACCCTCCGCATGCTCCGCAGGATCTACAAGTGGATCCCAACCGAAACAAGAAGAACGGTGACACAGGCCCTCGTCAGCACAAGACTGGACTACGGCAACGCACTCTATGCAGAAATCCCAGCCAAACACCTACAACAACTAAAACGCATCCAAATCGCCTCCGCCCGACTGATCGTCAACGTCCCCCGCCGCAGCCACATCACCCCCCACCTGAGAGACCTACACTGGCTCCCCGTCGACAAGAGGATCACCTTCAAGCTCCTCACCCACGCACACAAAGCACTCCACAACGCCGGACCAGCCTGCCTGAACAGCAGACTCAGCTTGAACACCCCCACCCGCCAGCTCCGCTCCGCCAGCCTCGCCCTCGCTGCTGGGTCCCGCATCCAATGAACGACCTCCGGTGGCAGATCCTTCTCCTACCTCGCCGCCAAGACCTGGAACACCCTCCCTACCCACATACGGCAGACCCAAGACCTACTCGCCTTCAGAAGACTCCTCAAGATCTGGCTCTTCGAGCAGTGGCAGCACCCCCCTCCCCATAGCGCCTTGAGACCCTCACGGGTAAGTAGCGCGCTCTACAAGTACTCTGATTGATTGATTGATTGATTGATGTATCTCCCTACTCATATCCCTAAGATTGTGTTGGTGTTCAGCCAATAAAGTACTTTGTTCTTTAGTTGATGGAAGTCCTCTGTAATGCCTGGCTTCACCCTGGGTATATTCCCGAAGACCACAACATACGGTGTAGCTCCACCAGAGGGTACTTGGGCTGTGGCTCTAGGTACCTGGCACTCCATTCATTAGGGTGACTTCCCCTCCTATCCCGGACTCTCCCCAGTTTGTCTTCGCGATGCCCTTCCGGGCCTCCATCCTGGGGTTCCCGAGGGGGGGATCCTTTCCCCTTTGACTTTTCCTTTGAGCCTAGAAGTGGGGAGGGCGTGTGGGTTGGAGAGTACTCTACTGCAGTTGGGGGGATGATAAGTCCTCCTGGTTTACAGTACACGGCCCGGGCTGACTAACACCCTCATTACCAACACGGCCTAGTATGACCACAGGACCAGGTTTGGCTTCATTGCTACTCATGTGATTATGCTGGGTCAGGTTAAGGAAGTCCTGCTCGATTGAGAACAGTTGTTGCTTGATTGGTTCCAGTTTAGAGTCCATTCCTGCCAATAAGGAACCCACAAATGCTTCAATCATGGACAGGGCATGTGCGTCATATGTGTTAGACGAGAGTGCCGCCGCCCTGGGACGCATGCCTCACCCCCATCAGGGAACACTTTCTTTAAGCCCCAATCCCAGGACCCTCACTGATACTCCCTCATTTTATAAGAGGGTGCGAGGCCACTAGCTTGGTGGTGTACTTGCTACGACCGGACACAACCAACCTACTAGTCTCATCAGTAAAATCAAGTTCATCTGGTATCAGAACAGGTTCCTGGCCAGTGGTGCGTGTGAGAAAAGACCCCCCAACTGGCTCAACCAATCCCACCAACTCTGGGCTGCATGATGCTGGACCTCTTAGGGGACTAGATAAACGGGTGAGCAGATGATTAGCAGGGGAATGAGAGAGCTGTTGTGCCACAAGCTCTATCTCCTTAACTAGGACCCCCACTGTACGCTGTAAAAAAGAGTCCATTGTAGTTATTGCCAGGGCCTCGGGCTGCCACAATCGTCTCACGTTTCCCCATAAAAGCCCAACCACATGGCTGGATACAGGGTTAAATCAGGACAGGGCAGCAGAATTTTAACGTCTAGCTGGTATTGTTTAGACTTAGCCAGATAGGGTGAGAGGTACAAGGGAAACAATAATCTGATAAGCAGCAAACGGCAAGATGAGTGACAGGATACAAAGTCATTGTCAGAAAACCCCACTTGACCTACGTTATGTTGGCGCTAGAGCCCGCACCACTCCCCCCAGGTCTTCAATAGCTGTGTGACTAACGGTAGAAACAATTGTCCCCAGCCAGAGGTCTGAAGCAAGAGGACCAAGAGGGAATGCCTGGCTCTCCTCTTCCGGTCTCTGATGGGTGCTGACCGGCCTAACCTTGGGCCCAGGCTTTGCCCAGACACGGCCCATGCGCATACTGAGTGTGCAGCGTGGGAAAACAGGGCTTCGCCTCCACTCAGCCTCCACAAGGTCCACACAGAATCGCGTCCCGCACCACCGGAGGGAAGCAGAACTTTTCAACGTGCACGGCGCAGGAAAACAGGGCTCCTCCTCCTCTCGCTCAGCAATCGAGTGCACGCCCAGCCTCCACAAGGTCCACACAAAAATCGCATTGGAACTGTAAACCTGGCCCGTAGAGAGTATATGTAACTTCTTTAACGATATTCATGCCTTTCAGGCCATCACAACTGTAACCATACACATACCTCCTAGAGGGTGCAAAACTCCCAGCTGTAGAACAAATGCTCTATCCTTGGGACTGCTTGAAAACATCAAGAAAATCCTAGAGAGGTCCTGAATTCTTGACCCCCATACACGTGGGGGCAGTACTCTGATAAAAACCTCTTAGGGGGTGCTGTTGCGCTCCTGCAGCCCCCCCCCCCCAGTCTTATATGTAACATTGATGTGTCCCCTGCCCCTTTTTGGAGGTCACCACATGCTAAATAAGATACAAAGCAGCAAAGAACTGCGGGGAATTATGGAGCGCTCCTCTTGGAGCAGTGAATATTATAGCAGCGGCTCTCCTATTGAGCCAGAGAGAGATGCATAGCATTTCTTTTGTTTTTGTTTTTTTGTTTTGGGGGGGCTTCACTGGCTCTTGGTAAGGCTCACTGGTCCTGGGATCAACTGGGCAGAGTAATTAGTCCTTTTTGGACTTTGGGGGTTTCCTCCTTCCAGTTCTCCATGGAGTTCCCAAGATCCAGCAGTGAAGCGCAGAAAAATCAGCAAGCAGGAGTGAGTCTCCCTCTTGTGCAAGAGTTTTTAAAGGGGAGAGGAAGGTTCCAGAAGGCAGGCACCATGGCCAATCCTAGGGTGGCACATCAACTCTCCATCCCACCCAACCCTCCTGCACTACATGCTGAGACAGTTCAAAATGGCTTCCTCCGGGAGTCATTGGTCACATCTGCTCTTGGGGTCTCAGCTCCACCCCTGGGTGTCATCACTGCCAGGGTCAGGACACGCCAAAAGTTCAAAGACAGCCCTCTCCTGGATTTGCTCCATATGTATTGTTGTGAATGTATCTAGGACCCTAATTAGATATTCCCGATTTATGCCTTTGTGTGGTTATAATAAATCATATCCTTATAAAGGCATAAGAATCATATCCATATTAAGTCATAGCCAATGCAGTCCAAATACGGCAAGGCTACTACCATAGACTCCTAGAAAGTACAACACGTTCTTAAACAAACCAAGCCTCCAGCATCCCGGGAATTTCCCCTGCTTCTGTTTTGATTTGTCCTAGAACTCCTGAGAGTCCTGAAAGAACTGCCATTTATTAGTGACGTCTTATGTCCAACCTTAAGTCAAACTCGGCACCTTCCAGTTATAAATATACCAGCATCTGCCTTAAGCAAGACACGGTGGTTTGGAGCAGAGTCAGCTATCTACTTGCCTGAAACCCTGCTGATGTGAGTGCCGAAGGAAGCCGACCCTCCCTGTTGACGCACTGAGAGAGACGCTGTCTTTTCTCCTGCAGAGAAATCCAGCTCCAGTGTTTCCGGTCACCCTCGCGGGTTACTGGGAGATCGAGTCCTGAGAGAGAGATACAAGACCTCCTTCATTCTATACCTAAGGTACGGAGCTGGTTAGACCCATAGACAATTCTTGATTCAGATTCTTGGCAAAAACTGTAACTCATCTACTCCTTCCCTGTACTTGGCTCAGGTTAGGTACACTGGGGTAGGCGTATCTTAGAAACACCAGTGGAGTACGTTTAGTCATTATTTTATCATTGTATGTATTTTATACATGTTAAGTATCATATGACTTAGAAACCATATAAATGCTTTTACAGTATTATTTCATAATACTCCTTTTACTGTACGCACTTTACTTTATGACAAGTATTGCAATTGTGGCAATTCATTTCTCTTGCATGAGAAAGAAGACTGCTCAATAAATAACCCTTTTATTAAAAACCCCCGTCTCTCTATTTCTCTGCATTTCTGGTGAAACGAATCATGCACGATTGACTGAGTAAAATAACTATCTATTGTTTCAGCGACTCTAGAGATATATTCCTTATTGCAGGGGGAACAAAGTTGTCATGTGATATGGTTGTCAGAAGCTAATCCCTTCTTGTCTATTCAGGAAAGCTAAACGCCTTCTTGTTTATTGGGAATATAGGAACTACACTACAGTATGGGTTCTCTCCTTTGTTCAGCGGGCTTAGGGAGGCCCATACCTGGTACAGTATGACAGCTGAGTGATTGATGCAGATTATTCCAAACCCTCCCTTTCCTCGTAAGGAGCTGGGTGAAGTACTGTTAATTGCTCCCTTTGTGCAGGAAGATCTTTGTTCCTGCTACTGCAGAGAAATGTCATTAACTGGGCACAGCAAGGTGGCAGAAGACCTTAGCTCTGATCTTGAGCTGAGCCATAAAAATATGACAACTCTGGTTGACCGATAAAGTATACATTTATCATTTTGGAAATTACAGAATTGATTTTTGCAAGTTACACCCCAATTCAAGAGGTCAATGGTCTCTGTAGGTCAAAGGAAAGCAAAACTGCACTCTGAGGCAGTTTTCTCCCTAAGCGCATAATAAAGTGTTACTATAGACAAAACAGTAAAGCACACTGAATTTCCCTCGTAGTGTACACTAACATTATAAGGGCTATCCTAGGTCAATATTTAATCCTGCAGAGTCCCCACTGCACCAGGCTACCTGTGCACAGTTACCGGGCTGCACATGACAGTAGACTCCCATGTGCAGCCCACACATGTGTGTACAAACACATGCACCCATGTTCATGTGTGGCCAGCCAAGTACTCCTTACCCTTGCTGGTTGCAATGGTCTTATCTTAACAGGAGGACACTGGTAGTATAAATGCGCAGACCATTTGCAAAGTGATTACCGTGAGTGAGACACAGGTAGTGAGAGTCACCCACAGTAAAATGTCCAAAACAGGGGGAACCAAAAAGCAAAAAATCCAGGAGTACTGAATGTGTGGAACCCAATTGCAACAGTAAAGATAATTAGTATATTGGCAAATGTGAACACTAAAAAAGTATAGAAGATGAGTAGACAAATCTTATTTTAACCTATGTATACCTGTGTATCTATATGCATGTGCCATTGGGATCTGCATGTACGTCATCATAATAATGAGAAGTGTAATACCAGAGTTGCATACCTGTACAAGTCTGAAAACAGCCATTCTTGAAGCAGCCCATGAGCACTCATGAGCAGCACACTGATAATTAGTAAAATATCCTTCGGAATGCAGCTCTTTTCAAAATATAGTATCTCTGCAACAGCAACATAGCAAATTTAGAGTTGTCTTTCAGGGTGGAAAAATGCTAAATGAAGTCTCTTTTTTCATGATGTGCATGAGCATATGCAGTGAGCAATACACACCAGTGAGGCATCACTGGCCTACAAGTTTGAATCATAGGCAGTATACATTAGAAGTAGCATTTGAGTGTTGAGGCCAAAAGACCAATTGTACATTAAACTACTTTGTTGAACATTATTCCAAAGGAGCAGAATTTGCATACATCTCAGATAAACACACATCATGAACAGCATAACTGTGTTTGAGAAAGAAAAGAGGGGCATTCGGTTATTGAAGATAGTTCGTAGTATAGATCATAGTTCTAACAGCGAACGTGACAACACTTACAACTCCTATACCACTAGTGTTGCTCTTGTTGTCTCTGTTACGGAACTCACGCAAAATCCAGGATTGCTTTAGTCGTGTTCGAAAATGATCCCTATAGAGCAGGTAAACTATCTCATCGACTGGAAGCTTCTACAAGAAGACCTACCAGTTCACTGCATGAAAAGTTTGATCTTCCAACACAAAAGAAAATTTTTTATTTTATTTTATTTTTTTTAACCAGGAAAAGCTGGAGTCACTTTACAAAAAGATAAAAAACATAGCATAACATACATAAATAGACTGTAGACTATACAGCAGGTGATACAAATTGGACCGTTAATCAAACAAAAGAAGAAGCATTACCTTGAACAAAATTAACATAGGTACAACAGTGAAAACTTAAGACAAATGAGATAAGAACATTAATTTTAGGATCAGCCAATGCCACTAGATATGATGCCAGCTTTCATCTAGTTATTGGATGCCAGAGTGCTTCCCCGCGGGCCCTAGATTTGACTCCTCTTGTTTCAAATATAGCAGTTTCATATCTATAGACCGCTAGGAAACGCGCTAGCCACATCTGAAAACTTGGCGGATCTACTTCTTTCCAGCGAGCTGACAAAATTAATCTTTCTTCAGATTTAGTTAAATTTAAGGAATAGTCATGACCTAATAAGAATAAGGTTTCTGATTCTGGTATTTTATGATTAAATACCTCTTCCCAAAATGATAATATCATGTTTTTGATCAACATCAAGTCAGGACAATTATAAAACATGTGGGTAAGAGTTGCCGGTACTTGGTTACATCTAGGACATAAATCATTCTCACGTTTACCCCATAAAAACAATTTAGCAGGGGTAAAATAGAGATCAAATATGGTTTTATACAGTTGCGCTTTAAGATTGCTTGCCATAAGTAGCTTCTGACTCATCTCTATCACTCTATCAATATCAACATTAGGATTGTTTATTTTTGTGGTCCATTTATTTTCAATTTTATCAAGATCGTCATGTTTTTGAGTCAAAAGAATGTTATAAAGGGTCCAATCCTGGTGTTTATTCTAGGAATTGCATCCAAAATATCAGTTTTAGAAAGAGAGATTAGAGACTCTTTGGCCTTTAATTTAGCAAATATCTGTGCGAAATTTAAGAAGTCTCCATTTGTTAACTTATATTTGACTTTTAAATCGAAAAAGGTGGAGTCAAAATTATTTATTAAAAACTCACCAATTGTTCTTATTCCCAACTTTTCCCATTTCTTTACAACAAAGTTAAAATCCTTGCCTTCAATGGCATTTGAACTCCAAAGTGGCGTATATCGGTTAATCTTACTGATATGCATGTATTTTGTCACTTTCTTCCAAATTCTCCATGCGCTAGCTATAACTTCTCCCTTAAAAACCTTATAATTTCTTGCCTCAGTTTTCCTTAGGAGTAAACCCTTAGCCTCCTGTCCTATAAGAAGCTTGTAGATTGAGGATATTTTTTCAACTCCTTCTGGGCTCTTTACACTATAGCCATTAATCATAGGTGTAAGTTGTTTTAAAAATGCTGCCCAGTAATATAAAGTTATATTAGGTATAGCAAGACCACCTCTATCAAAGGGTAGTGATAATAATGCCAGTGATCTCCGAATCTTACCATTTTACCACAAGAATTTTGAAATAAGTGAATTAATCAACTCTAGCGTTTCCTGATCAATAGCTAACAGAATTGCCCGGAAAAGGTAAAAGCATCTAGGCAAAGTATTCATTTTTACATAATTGGCTCTTCCTATGATAGAGAGATGGAGGCTATTAACTCTTTCAAAATCATTCTTAATCTTGGCCAATAAAGGATCAAAATTAGCTTTTGATAATAACTTGGTATCTGCACATAGAACAACTCCCAAATACGTAGCCTTTCCAGCTCTTCGTTGATCCAGACAGATGGTATTGTCTGTACATAAAATAATCGTTTTTCCTTTGTTAAGAGAGTAGCCCGAGCAACGTCCAAATTCAGTAGTCACTTTCTCTATTTCGCGTATAGCCTCGATCGGGTCAGATGTAGTAACCGCGATGTCATCGGCATAGGCCAGTACTTTAGTTTCGAATTGGCGACTAATGACCGGCTTAATAATATTGTTTTCTAATAGTTTCAAGGTAAGGGGGTTAATATATAAAGCAAAAAGCAGGGGTGAGCAAGGGCATCCCTGCCTTGTGCCCCTTGCAATATTAATATTTTCAGATAATAATCCTGCTGCTAGAATTTTTGCTTTGGGGCGGCGGTACATTGACTTAATAGATTTAATACATTTAGGGCTGAAATTATTACGTTTCATAACTTCCCAAAGGAAGTCCCATGAGACGCGGTCGAAGGCTTTCTCAGCATCGAGTAGGATCATTGACATTTGTCCCCCGTGGCAACCATGGCATCAAATAGGGTGATTGCTCGACGAGTATGTTCTGTAGTTCCTTTACCAGGGATAAAGCCATGTTGCCAAGGGAAACTCTTATGCTAATGAAACCATCAAAGAGTCTCATTCACGCATCTTCAGCACTTAATCTTAATGAATTTGATTTATCCCAGAATGTGAGTGAGTGATCTCATAATGACACATGCACATTGTCTTCTGACAACCCAGTGGGTGATCTAGAGAGTATGTCTGGTTTCTGAGAGTCTGTTGCTACAGATGGCTTTATAGCTACTGGTGGTACACTAGATTCCTGGAGGCTATGAAGCTTGTATTGATGTTGTTGACCTTAGAGGAGACACATTCATTTCACAAGTAGATTATAGAGAACCTTGTGGGTTTGTTGTCATCTATATGAAGCGGTGTTAGATATTAAGAAACAATGGGTGTTTGCCAACTCCAATCATGAAACCAAATGTAAAGACTAAAGAGTAGCCTAATTAATTATCCTTCACTAAAAAGGGACCACAATAATAAATCAGCTAGAAAAATAGCATTTTTAATAATATAGGGCCTCATCAGAAATTCTGACTCCATCAATGGAAATAAGCACTGAATTTAGAAAATAGAAAATAATGTATGCAGGTTTAATGGAGATTAAAAAAAAACAACAAAGAATAGAAATAAAAAATCACGACATCATATCTGTCAAGTGTTCTGCTGAAACAAAAGCTTTTTAACATATATGTATAACAAAAGATGGCAGATTTGTGTAGATACCCCTCATCTTGTTTTTGCTCTTCATTAGAGCCTAGTTTGCTTTTTCACATGTTTAATTTTTAGAAAATCATGTTTTATAGGCCATTACAACATTAGGACTGGGCTCTCCTGCCTAAGCAATGGAAATATCATTTGTCCAACAGACAAGTAATCTCCACTGAAACTCCTTATGTGTAAAGGCTACACCTGGCTGAAATCTACCTGCTGGTGTGTCAAAGAGGCCTGTCACACTCTGCATGAGCAATGGGGGATGAAAAATATAAAAATATACTTTATAAGGCCCAATCTGTTTGTTCTCACCAATTTCACTTGCAACTCCATGGTGACACATCCGACCAATTGAGGCTCTCCTTTTGTGTGTTATCCCCAGAACGAAGAAAGGAGCAGTCGGAATACCACAGTGGAGCGGAGAATCCGTGACCTGGAGCAGCGGTCCCACGAATCCCACACACTGCAGCACATCCAGGCCACGCTGATTTACGACATGCAGGCGCAGATTCACAACCTGTCCATGATGGTAGAACTGGCCCGACACAACCCAACGTGCATGGCCGCCGCAGATATGAGAGCCCACCAGGATCTGCTGCACTCAGGTCACAGAAAATGACATGAATCAACAGGGTGGTTTACATGTGGAGTGTGAGAGCATTAATAGGCGCCAGGGGTGTATGACTGAATAGTGGTAAATTCTAGCTATCATGTGTTCATGTCATAAATTGAAATAAAGTTTGCGATTCAATACCCAGATGTAATATTTATTTTTCTATAAATAACTCAGTGCTTTTGCATTTTATTATACATAATGGGATGCATCTCCAGCAGAAACATAGTAGCATTCTAACACAGTTTATGGAGTAGGCGACATCCCACTATATTTTTGAAGACACCCCCCAAATCTGGTTAAATATTGCATATAGACCACTGATTTTTGAGATTGCAGAACTGTTTCCTTTCAAAATCCCCTTGATCATTAAAAATATGCTAGAAGGATTACAGGATATTCATTTTATGGGGCATGAGATGACATTTCATTCCACGTTTGAAAAAATATGCTATTTTCTCATAGCTAATCCAGCAAATGCTAAAATAGCTAAGATATCTGAGTCAACGCATGTAATACAATTATTTACAAATTATTTAAATATGTTGCCTGAACAGATGCTGTTTATCACTTTAAAGCCTGCTTTATTGCTGAGAGAAATAGGAAAAAAAGGTTTCTTTTCTGTACAGAATACACATAGGAGATAAAGAAATTGATGTAGTAAATTAGTTTGATCATTGAGTGTACTTTTCAGATGAAAAATAGTTCCTGATACAATCTACTATCTGGAAGGCAAAATGATACACCATGTAGACAATAGCAAGAGGTGAGAAGGTAATACTTCTCGTGCTAAAGCCCACTTTTTTTTAGAGAACTGGAAACTAAATGTCCTGTAGAAAGCTGTGATGTCAAGATAGACCTAAAAATGGCTCGCACAGTCTTCAAACAACTTCGAATTTGATTGGCTCCTGCAAGATGTTAGAGGTTGTTGGTGAACAATATTGTGTTCATATTTTAATAACTGTAGTGCAAGAATGCTTGGCCACATATCATCAATCTTTTTATTTTACTACCATATTTTGTCAAATTTAGACTACGTTTAAACGGAAATGCCTTTCAAATCCGCTTTCCATAGCAAACCAACACTCACTTTCTCTCCAATATATGCTTCTTCAAAGCAAATCCATTGTCTTAAGTGTACTTGTAAACTGTGTAAACTCTGCAGATTACTAGGGTTGTTAAAAAAGATTTAAAGTGAAAGCCTGAATCCACTGAAAGCTGGTGTGGTTTTCAGGTTATGTCTGGCATGGCCATGTGTTTATGGCTTCCAAAACTTTTTAGCAACTTTGTTTGGCATTTATGGGTTTATTGCAGTAAACCAGTATTGTCAAGTGAGAGGTATTGGACTTCTGATAAGCAGAAATCTGAAAATAAACAGAAAATAATTAGCTAGCTTCAACGACCTCCGCATCACTGGTTACAAACTTTACCAATAGAAATAATGATAATTGTACCCCCTTCTTTTGGAGGCATATTATTAGAAGGAATGCATTCACAAACGTCAGTCACACAAGCTGTCCAGCTTCCTTTAGGATGTGCTGGACACCTATACATTTTGCCTTAAATAGGCTTTTCCCATAGAAGTCTCTTTTATTGTTTCACTATTAAGGCTTTGCACCTGCTGGTTCATTCGAAATGAAATGATATAAAAATGTAAAGAGCAATATCTTGAGGTACACTGCACAATGGATGACAGAAAATCTTTTGAAAATCAATCCAGATAAGACCGAGGTATTGGTGATTCCATCTACCACCTCACTATGGTGTGACCTCTACTGGCCTGCGGAGTTAGGCCCGGCTCCAAAACCTAGCTTGAATGTAAAGAGCCTGGGGATCAAACTGGACTGTGATCTATCAATGGCCAGGCAGATCTCTTCTGTGGTGGGAAGCTGCAATAATATTATCCGACAGCTACGGAAGCTAGCTCCCGTCCTTTCTCAATCCATGAAGCGCTCAATCGTAGCAGCCACTGTTATCTCAAGGATAGATTACGGTAATGCTCTCTATCTCGGCCTGCCGAAAACCCTGACAATAGGCTACAGGTCGTCATGAACGACGCTGCACGACTCATTTTCAGGCTCCCAAGACGAACTAAAGCATCTCCCTTGTTACAGAGCCTGCACTGGCTCCCTATCAAAGAGCGAGTGGAATTTAAGAATCTGTGCACAGCTCACAAGGCAATCTACGGTCTGGCACCCGCCTACATTAAAGATCGCTTGGTGGTGTACAGTCCAATGAGAATTCTTAGATCCTCAGATTCTCAGTTATTGGTCTGTCCCCGGTACAAACTTGTAACCAAGGGAGGGAGAGCCTTCTCTGTGTTAGTCCCTCAGTTATGGAACACGCTACCTGAGACACTGCGCAGGGAAGGGAACCTCCTACGGTTTAGAAAGGTGCTAAAAACACTGCTGTTCAGAAGAATCATGAGTGCTATATAGGCCAGTAGATGCCTTTTATTCTATGATTGCCAAGTTATTGTTCTTACCACCGATTTCCGAGTGCCTAGAGACCTGCAGGTGATTGGGCGCGATACAAATCCAAAATAACAATAACAATAGCAAGAAATGCCCAGAGGTGTCAAGGCGCTCATCCCTAATCCTGAAAGTAGTCTTGGCCCAATCTATAAAGAGGTATTTACCCTCATCACAGAGAGAAAAGCAAGGTTGTTTAGAACCTTGCTGAAAGAGGTAAGCAGCTTCTTGCAGGTCAAATGGAAGGGGAGGAAATTCCAGAGCCTGACACCACAACCGAAAAGGCTGCAAAATCTGGGAATAAATTGTGGGCTGCCGTGCGAAGATGTTTACTAGGAGAATACCATTGAAAAATGATTTTAATGTCGCCTATGGAATGCAGTCCACAATACTTTACAGTCTGAAATTAGTGATCACAAATTATGCAAAGGGTAGACGTGAAACGCGATCTTTCGTTGACGTAATTTCAATAAACCTCCTAGAAATATATGCATTTCATGTCTGATATCTTTTTATGGGTTTATAATTCATTTAAAGTAAATAAATAAATAAATAAAAACACGGTTGTGCACAGCTTTGTATATGAGATTGCAGAAAAAATGTTTAAGCAGCAATTGCACTCCTGCAATGAATAGTGCAGTAACATACCTACATTTGGAAGACGTTCTTTGGCCATTATTTAATGTTATTCAAGGGAATTACCCTTCTAGATAGTTATTGACTGTGTTTGGAATCAAGGACAATACTACTTTTAAAATAGCATTTTAAGTGTAAGACATGAATGACAATTTTGCGGAATTACTTTTTATGACTAGGCACTTGCATTTCATCTGTTGGTCTCAGAGGCCCTGACAGAGCAAATCAAGTTTTTTAACACCCTGAAGGGGCAAGCTGGCCTTTCTAGATTTGTACAGCATATTTTATCTAAATGCTGTGTGGGGGCAGCAAATCCTTGCAGAGAAGTCCTGCTAAAAGTAGCATGTCACGAAGGGCTGGGAGATATTGACAAATCAAAATTAAAAAATAAACAATTCAGTAACATGATGGATAGGAGACAGACTGTACCGTCTGTTTTTCCCAGCAGTGATACATTTGGTGTTTTTTAAACTCCATAGCCATAGGCATTACCGAAGATTCAAATAAATATAGAATACATACAATAAAACAGAATATAACATATAAAACATATTAAAAAGAAGCATCATGAGTCTGATCTACAAGAATTTCCATTTTTTTAATATCATAAAGTCCTAACGATAAAGATGCAATAGCATGTATGTCTTAGCAAAGTTTATTTGGAGAAACCATGGAAGCAAGTGATGCCAGCTGAAAATGTGTCTGCTTATGTGTTGAATAGACATGATGCATTCGAAGAACTGCCCGATAGACTGTGGCGATATCTACTACAGTGGGATACGGAGATCTGGGGTCTACATAATCATGCCTTCCATAGGCGGGATGCCGACAGAGGTCCTCTGTGAAATGGACACTGAAGGTAAAAAAAGGCACACCCATTCCTGTTGGGGGAAATGTGGGTATTCAGAAAGAGGTAATGAGTAAAGTATATTTGGGGGAAAGAGAAGAGTAGCAGCACCATATAATAGGCGATCTGAAGCCTGGAGATTATTATTTTTTCCATTTTTAAAACTATGCCCCGTTGACATTTTTTAGGTCTAGGCTAAGGAGAGCTTATGTTCCTGTAGTCAGACCTATTGTTTCCAATACATCACTTATACTATGGCCCTCAAGTGGCCCTGTTTTATGTGTGATAACTATAGTACTGACACCAAGGTGTATGGAATTTATCATGTGTGATAAATATCTTCTTATACAAGTTTTGGCCCAAAATGGGCCTAGAATGCAAAGTTAGGTGCATACTGCTCATTACTGCACATAATTAAGGTTATTGGACCAATTGTAATGAGGACCATAAAATGGGCTTTGGGTCAGCCTCTTACCTTTATTGACTGTCTCACTTCCCTGCTCTTGATTCGATGGCTTACTTTCCTGCAAAGTAGCAGTGTTCTTATGGGTTAGAGTATTCTTCCAATGCTGACATGCGCCCTTGCATTCATAGCACATGTGAATTACTTTTTTGTCTCCCTCCCTGTCTACTCCCTATTCCTTTCTCTTTTCACCTCATGCCTCTCTTTTTTACATCCACCCTTTCCCTCTCCGCACCCAGTGTCCTTTTTGCTCCCCTCCATTCCCCTCAATATTTTTGAGCTGAACACTCTGTCAATTGGTCGGCCATCTTAATTTTGTTTTTACCATTTCGAGATAACCATCCATGTATGTGCATATAAATGCTTGTGTGGTGGGAACCTATAGGTGGATTTGTTTATGTTTATCAAATCCCATTGAAAGATGTCTGCTGGAGAAGCACACACATTCACAGTAGCCATCTTTAAACAGGATTTATTAAAGTGCATTAAAGGATGGTCTTTGCAGCTGCGCATGTATCCATTGTGGCAATCCCTAAACTGCATTGGTTAAACATTACAAAATATATTCCAAAGTCTTTGCTGTGGATACATGTATCATATGCTAGTGCTTTTTGTAGTGTTTTAAAACTCATTCCAAAATGTCTGCCGCAGAAGCGCATGCATTCAAGGCAGCTATCTAATCTAATAAAAGTATTGTCAAAGTCAGTAGGTATCACTGCCAAAACCTACTTCCTTTATCATACCTTGTGTATTTTATGCAACATTCTATTGTAGTCTTTTTACATGTGGCAGATTTGCAAAATATGTTGCTCATTAGTCAAGGGTCTATAGTACAATCAGAATCACCAATAAAAGCCGGGGACAGGTGTGACGTAGGTTTAGTTGTAGCAATCATCTACTATAAAGCGGATGTGTTTCTATCCGCAGTATCCCGCCAAAGCATATCTTTGGCAGAGGCGCTGGATCAAATTTCACAGTGGGGGTGCTGTCATCAATGTTACATCACTGAAGTTAAAGTAACAATTAAAAATCAAAGCGTTTTACAAAGTACAAGTACAGCAAATGAGCCCCGCCCATTCGACAGGAGAGTGGTAAAGTTGTGTTATGTAGCCAGTGGTGCATTTTGGAGTACACTGTTGCAAATATATTACTAAAGCATGGTGTGGTAGCACACTGTCATTTACAGACATCCCAATTGCCACTGAAATGTCCAAAACATTTCACACTGACATGCGGTTTTACTTATACAATTATACAGCGCACAAACGATAATGTATGGAATTCAGGTTTCAGCAAATATTAATTAGTCGCACATCACCAGTAAACTGCCTTGATTTGTTTTGATCCGATGAATACCTTTGTTTCCATCAGAACTATACAGGTATGTGCTTCATTTGTGCTTTTTTAACTGCTGATGTTTTGAAATATTTGTACAGTTCATTTGCATATATTTCATTTTGATTATGTTTGTGGGGAAGAACCAACATCCTACACCCTTTCCTTTCACTCTCTCTCTACCCCAGCAAGGATCTCACATAGGCCACTTTACAAATCCTCTCTTTTTGCAGTCAGAGAAAGAAAACACCAGCCTTTATGTTGAAAGAATAAGCAAGCAGTTTGTCAGAGAACATTCCCTGATATTTGACCTCTGACTTTCAACTCGAAGGTGACAGGATAAAAATAAAACTTAAAGGAATCTTTATTGCTCATTTACCTTCTAAACTCCATAAAGGTTATTGTTGGGGTGCTGCAACAGCCCCAGCAGCCCTACTTGCAACGCCTCCAGCTAAGATATTTTCAGAGTTAATGCAATAGCTACAGTAGAACAACATGTACAGATGGATTCAACATATTTGTATTTCCATGCTGTGTATGAACACCTTCAAATTTCTGAGAAACAGGTCTCCGCTATATCCGTGTTATGTCCATGCTGTGTCCGTTCTGCGTGAGATGGTGTCGTGATAGCGTTTCTGTGCTTTGTTCTCGGAATGTCTGCCTGTGTGTGTGTTTCGTATGTGCAGTTCTTGGCCTGTCGAGCCTACATCCTTAACCTTTTGTATGTGAGGAGCCAAGCGACAGATCAAGGACAAAGATAGAGAAGTAAACAAAAGAACATGAGTGGTTAGATAGTATATCAGAAACAGAAATATCATGTGAACCAATATTGTGTCAAGAATATGAAGGACAAAAATATTGTGGATAAGGTTCTACACAAATATGCACCTTGTCGCAATATATGTATTCGAGGTACGTAGAAGTGGAGATAAGAATAGTAAATCTATACTTACCTATTTGCACTTACCTTCTCGATATTTGTGACTCGATATTCTGCCTACATGATATTTCTGTTTCCGATGTTCTGTCAGTGATCCAGAACTTTAGAAGATCCTAATGAATTTGTTTCTTTTACATAATCACAACGAAAAGTCTGGAAATATACATGGGGAGAATATGTAAGAATCTTTTGAATATTGATCCGTGCAGAGAAGAACAATGGTCAAAGAACCCTGCACAAGCAATTAGAAGTGAAATAAAAACAGTGAAAGTAAAAAGTAATGTAATAGATAACGATCAACAGAAAGAAAGCAAAGAAAGACGAAAGAAACACAAACGAGGGAAATCAATCTAGAAATAAAAGATTTAAATAGAAAAAAGATGAAGAAAAGAACTAGACGAGAAAGGTAAAATGGTACACAGATGAGAAAACTAAAATGAAAGAAGTAAATGAAGAATGAGAAAAAACAATTTTGTCTCTTAGAAGTTGCTTCAGAGAGGAGTCAAAGTGATTGGCAAAAGCAGCAGTTTATTGAGGCCCCTCCTGCGGCATCTATCCGGCTGAAAGGCGTAGCTTCCAGTGGTGCAGCAGGTGCAGTGGCACCAGAGCCCAGACCCCGGGGGACGGGGGGGGGCACTGAACCCTGAATATCTCTATTTCTCAACATTCAAGCAGTAGCCAGGGAGCCCATTTCCTTCCTTGCACTAGGGCCTATTACTCACTTCTTACTGGCTACTGTACTTAATTAATAAAACGAATTTCGTAGTGCGCGTACAACGCACAATGCGATGCAGCGTGCGCTACGAAATTTGTTTTATTAATTACATTGTTTACTTACCTCCAATTATCTATATTCCGGTTTTTAGCACCCCCCACCCTGCCCCTCCCTCGCCCCTCCTTTCTGCCCCACCGGTACTCCCTCCACGGGCTGCGGCTGTCTACGCTTAATTGGAGGTAATGCACTTCTAGCTAGGTGCCTACTTGGGGTTAATTAATAAGATACAATTGAGCACAGTCTCCAGCTCAAATGTCTTTAATCATATGACCAAGATCAAACAATAAGGCTGCAGGTGTTGTATTTTGTCAATCACTTCCAAGTAAGTTTATTTCACAGAAATAAATGACACCATTTTATTCATGGTTTCCAAATCCTTAATCCTCGAATTTATTGATAGAGTGAAAATTCATAAAGAATGCAGCAGAAAAAGCAATGCTTTTAAACATGTCAAGGAAATACACAATATAAACTGGATTGTTACAAATCTACTTCTATTGATAAAAAGTTTCTACTGTCCTTATATTAATCCTATATATTGATTAATGCTTGTGCAAATTTCTAAAAACACAAACAACAAATATTTACTTCCTTCCAAAATGTAATTACCCATACATTTTATAAAGCACACGTTGTTATTGAGCTACAGAAAACATTTATTTTTTGCTTTCTGAAATCGTGGATAGCTCAGAAAGCTATTAGACAGACGAAAGATGTATTTCTGTACTTGGTTATATTTTGACTCAAAAAGGTCAATCTGACAATAGAATAATACACCAAAATAAAACACTGCGTCTATTTACTTGAACTCTTGGGCACAGTAAGCTGTTTTGAATGTTACCTAGAGCCCTTCAAGGCATTCTGACTTTCAAAAACACAGACTCAGAACTTTGAAACAAAATAAAGGGACACATTGTACATACAGCACAATCTAAAAATAAATCTATAATGATAATTTTGATTTTTACCATGCTGTTTTGCGTAATTATTAACTTTGAGTGGCCTTTATTACAAGCCAACACAGATCGGAATATAAACCAGGCCTAAATTCAATTTTCAGAAGTAGAGCATTTTCACAAACTCTGACGTGACAATCTTTATCATTGAGTTACCTTTTTCCCAATTCAAATATGTAATTTAAATCCCTGTTAATCATGAAAGAAGTTTCTCTCTGTGCAATTTACACCTTTGCTTTCTGCTTCTTATATTGCTAATGAAAACTTTCCCAGGTCACAATTCTATATGGCTTTGTAGAAGAAATTAATGTATTGTATTAAATCTGTGTTAACACAGTCTTAGGGTGGTCTTCCACCAAACATTTTACCTCTCTTCCTACTTTTTGCTGAACTTATTTTTGTTGGCCTTAGGACTCTGTGGACTTTACCACTGCTAACCAATGCTAACGTGCTTGTGCTCACTCCCCTAAACAATTATTACATTGATTGGCTTATTGCCTAGTGGCATATTTATTTTACTAATAAGTACTTTGTATAGTGGTATGGCATTTACCCAGGGCCTTTAAATTAAATAATACCCCTCCCATATGATAACACTGGGAATTCTTTATTACATTTAATAAGCTGTCATTTCCAATTGGGAGCAGGTAGGAATGCCATGTTTGGTGTCTTTGTAATTATATGGAAAGACCCTATTTAATGGTAAAGTCTGTTTTTTTATTGCAATTTTGAAAATGCCACAGTTGAATTAAACTTCTTTTAGCAACTTGAGTAGATCTCACAAACAAGACGGGTATAACGTTTTTTCAGAAAAATATATATTTATATAGAAAAATTCATTAAGGGTACTTATAGTATAAATCACAAATATACAAAGGTAAAATTAGTAAAAGTTTACTTTCTGTACAAATCAATCTCTAATTAACACCTTTTGTTGATACCTATTCCAATTCGTAGATGATAGAGATAACGTTATTTGAAGTAACATCTGTGGTAATACACCATTTATTTATTTTGGTCTACTTGTTTTCATCTCTTAGACCATTTTCAGGATGAAATTTAATTTATGAACCGAAGACCACTGAATTGAATGAATATTCCAATAAATTAAGTGTACAAATGAAGTGTTGTATATTAAAAAAGTAAAACACCCGTGTTTTGAAAAAAGGAGAGTGATTTGCATATTTTGATAGTTTGACCTGGATTAAGATGAGATATCCAAGGTGTGGGTCCAAAAAATGAATAGATTAAAATGATCCAAGAGATCATCACCGATTTGTGCATGGAGGTAGAAATTTATTAGTAAAGAATTCAGAACCTTATATCCACAATAAGTTTCTTCACTTACTGATTCGTATCACGATTCTGCTCAGATGATTTGAGGACCACAGTCTAAACATGTATTTAGAATCTACATAAAAGGAAAACCAAAATGGTCTTACTTGATATATGAAATTAGTCAAAAAAGCTATTATCAAAAAAGAGATGAGCATGTTTAGGCAGTATAAACCAGAAATCTCCAATTTGGATTCCTATCTCACATGTATATCTGCGTGACACTTGTTTGCTGAACCGCTTTTCAATTATGTGCCCTACTTATGTCAGTACTTTGTTAAAATTACGTGGTTCTGCAATATGTATCATAAATAAAACTTTGAATGTTTGAGAAACTGCAGCCGGAAGGTGTCTAAACATTATATAGTGCTCAGGACCCTAGTATAAAATGTACTGACTCACCAAATATTTTTCGAATTGTGAGCCGTATCTTCCTTGTTTTAAGCAAGTCCCTGGGTGTCTCCTTCAGAGATATCTCATCCTTGTGAGCAGGGTATATTACTGTACCCCTCTGGGGAAGACAGAGGCACGCTTGTATCAACACTACGTGCTGAAAGTTTCTTACTTATATGCACTGAGCAATTACCGCTATTGCTAACGGTTGACTAAGTTTTCAAGGACCTTAGATTGTTTGCAATAACTCATTGGTTTCTTCAGCATCTCACTATGGAAAAGCACATCTCGGATCAGATCACACTCAAGTATACTGGTGCATGGGCGTGTTTATGTCTACTTCCTGGTTTGATACTTCTGGCTTGTCAGGTATAGGTTTGCTAAGTAAAATGTGGCGGCCATATTGTAGGTGAGTAAACACCTACAATATGGTTAAAAGTTATTATTACGGATGGTCATTTCACTCATAGTTCTTACGTTTCTTGAGGCTATTTTCCTCTTATTGTTATAGGGTCGATCCTTAATGTATCGCATGTATTTCTCAAGATATAGGAGAATGAAATCATGCAACCCACATGTTGTTTTGAAGTAGGCTTAATTTCAAACCACAGCCGAAGCGGCGGCCATCTTAAAAATACTGACAGGAATGAGTGAGAGCTTAGTTTGATCAATATTTAGATGTATTCATTCAATTCATTGGTCTTTTTGACAAATTGATATGTTAACATGTGTGACATTAAATTGGCATTTAAGACAAAACACATCACAAAAATTATCATTGTATCAATTATGAACCTGGACATAAAACAAGACACAACGCTATAGACATACATTCAAAAAAACAAATTTAAACTAAAATACATTTTGAAAACCAAAATAACAATAATTTTACATCAGGTTTGCTCAACTCATAATGGGCATTTTAATCTCCATAATTCTCATTTATGTTTTAAAATACACCTATATATTTACAAGAGGTTGTTTTGGACAGAGGGCCATGTTTTTTCACAAAGGGATATCTTTGATGTTCCAGTTTAAACAGATTCAGGCATATATTTATTGCATAAACTATTTATTAATTCAACAATGTTTAGATATGTACAGTCATATGCGTTCCAAAGTCATTGATCTAAAGGACAACATCGTTTTCCCTTATATGGACTTCATTTTACATGATCGATACCGGCGTTGCCCATTCAACCGCCACATTCACCCCTCTTAGTATGCTGTCAGTGCTACAAATCCAGTGATTTTCTTTAATGGTCAGAATCTGTTCTACATTTGGTTTCCTTTTACAGGATTTAACCGCCTCTAGGGCCCACCATACCATGTCTTTCTCTGAATAGTACATTTTAGTATAGTGCATTTTGGTACAGTGTTCAACCAATGATGCATTCTCAACTTTACATCTTATCCTCGATTGATGCTGGAGAATTTGTTTCTTCACCTGTTGCGTTGTTTTTCCAAATTGACATTTTTATGCCCTGCGCCCTTTTGTGCCTGTAGCCTGTCTTAGGTCACATGACTTGATATAACTGATAGACTTTGTGAATTCATCCCAGACAGTCACACAATAGAGGAATTAGGTGTGCCTGGATGGGCCATCTGTTGACAGAATGGAGGTGGAGCTGAGCATAGCCCCATTTGCAACTGAATGGAGAGTGCTCTGCCTTTACACATAGAACATCTGAACTCCACATCGTCACTGCAGCTTGCTTGGAGTCAGGAAATTCCATGCAGTTCAAAGCTACTGTCTAGAAACTTCTCCCACCTTCCAGGAAGAGGGTACCAGGGTTTAAAATAAGGCTTTAGACACCAACTTTTCAGTACACTTCTGGACCCTAAGACACTCTGCCAGGAAGGAGGACTGCTGTGCTGCTGAATGGACTACTGATGTGAAGAACTGCTGCCACCCTGCTGTGCTGACCTGCTGCCTGGTGCCCTCTTACCTGGGTCAGATGGATTTGGACTTGCACCCGAACCCAAGGCTCCCCGAGTGACACCAAGGGCTGGTCTGCTGGACTCACAACCACCAGCACCCAGATCCAGCTGGAGCAAGCCCCTGACCCGCAAGTGGTGCCTCTCAGGTCCTTAGCCCTTGGAGTGGCTTCAGCGAGGGTGAATGGAATCTTTTTGAGTTCTTCACAACAGTGAACGGCGGAATTGGTGCAGAATCCTCGTCTCTCGCACAGCCTGGCAATGAGAAGTTCTGTCTGCCCGACCCTTTGTGCTGCAGCATCATCTGCTTGCGTGGAGGGACAACAGAAAGCTCCGGCTTGACCGTCCACAATGACAACAGGATATTGGTGCCATAGTGACTACCACCCACTACGCTGCGCCTGCTCTTCACGCTATATCAATGAACAAAAACTGTTGCTGAAATTTAAGATGCTGTCATCTCCTTTACAGACTGCCGTTCTAAAAAGCTGGAGGATATTGGAACTTTTTTCCTTTGTCTTTGTGATTAGTACACGGTATTCATATACATCATTCCAGTTCAACACCATTATATTATCTGTGCTATGAGAAGATCATGTGGTCCTTTGAGCACAAGCGCAGGCTTCTTTCAAATCAGTGGGCCCTAAACTGTGGAGCAAGCTGCTTCTACCAGGGGCGGTTTCTCCATTTGGGCTCTGGGCTTGCGTCCCTCTGAAATTCTGACACGTTTGACTCACAAAATATTAAATAGATCAAATAATTTAAAGATATGATTGTATCTCTAAACAAATTGATGTATTTAAGTCTGGGCTGTCTGCAGGACAGGAGACAGAAGCCAGACAGTAAATCAACGTTCTACAATGAACGGCTTGCCATTCTTAAGCTCTTCATTGCCATTGTAGTCTATGGTGGTATTCACTGTAGGCCAGTGGTGCTGTCAGTCTCACGGTTTCGGGAGTCAGACTCTATACGGCTGTGTGAGGCCAGACGACCATCATTCAGAGGCATAGATCCCACCCTTTACTATTCGTTAAACGGTAGGACTGGATGCAAGCACTATGGATTTGGCACCTTGTCCTTGGTAAATGGTAAGTGTTATGTTGTTAATTCTGTGTTATGTATATTGTGTTGAGACCCCTGGTCACGCTAACCTCCCCCACAGTGGCACCCCAGGCCTTGGCTACAGGTCACTGGCCTCTTTATAAGTGAAGCTGCTGCATTTGTTTCCCTGTGAAATCGATCCAAAAGACAAGCAGGGTTTTGTTCCCCTGTGAAGTTGATCCAAATATCCGAGTCAAGAGAAAGGGGAGAAATAGGTCCTTACAGTAAATACAGTTGCATGCTGTATGGTGTCAAAGCTGGCCCCATTTCCATGTTTTTAACATTAATGCCAAAACATGGATTGATTTACGGTCAATGGGTGTCTAATACATTAGGTAGCACATGTCGGCAAGAGATGAGGTTGAAGATGTGCAGATGGACGAAATGTGCAGAGAAAAATGGCATACATATCTAACATGTTGATCCACAGGCCTCAATAATATTTAATTCACAGTCTCACAGTTTCAGAATTATAACAAATCGTTGTTACTCATTTACCTTACAAAGCTAACAACACTGGCAAAGCCAATAGTCCTGGCAGGGTGTAGTCTTATATCAGTTGCTGTGTTATATATCTGGATGTAATAACATTTTAGAGAGTTACCAAAGTACAGATCGGGTGACACATTATGGGAATCACAGAAAAATCTTTTCCATTTTGCCTTTTAGACAGCCCCACTTTTTTCCTCCTACTGAAAGACCTGTCTGCACATATCTCTATATGACTGATTGTAGCCAGTATGTGTGGGTGCTTCTCGAAGCCTGTTTGGAGCATGTTCTTCCAAAGTTGATGCTGCATGCAGTGCAAGACACTGGAGAAGCACACACTTTAAAGAGTCTGAAGCTGTCGAGCTGTAAAATTTCACATTACAGTAACCGTTGAATGCAGTAAGCCATGGGACAGTTTTTAATGTGTTTAATATTTAAAGACTATATGTAGCCACTGCTCTTTCAACCGTGCTTTATCACAAAATACATATGCTTTAAAATGCACAATTTGTGAATCTTTTTTCAAATTTTTCTTGAGAGGAGGACTCCCCACCACCCCCCAGGCCCCATACTTATCCGTTAGGTTGGTTCTCTTTGCTCTCTAAATTAAAGTCATACCCAACTCATATGACTCGCCACTTTCAAATGTCACCAGCCGCCACCGGCTTCTACAGTTAAGAAATATTGGATCACATACTATCTTTAGGAAGGCTCTGAAGAATGTTATTTTTCTAGGCTTCCTCGTGAGTTCAACAGGTCCTCCTTCATTCTTCTAGGTTGTGTTTCTTAGTTTAAAGAAACTGATTTGGTATATGTAACTCCTAACAAGACATCACATCAATATAAAGAAGTTATTTTTCAAAATCTTCAATCTTGGAAGATTGCAATGACAGCTATTGTATCACATCCCATGCTGGGCACATGCTAATATGAAGTGAAATAGATACAGAGTAGTTAATGGTGACAGACACAGCAACAATATGAAAACTTATTTCATACATCAAACGTAAACTAGGAAAAGATTCTCAAAGCAGGGCTAAAAAAACAAGCAATGCGTGCTTTCAACCATAGGTTTTTTCAAATACCTGGCCGTATGAAATAAAAAACAATGTGGGCCGGATTCACAAAGGGCCTCCGCACTCTTGGCGGAGCTTCTGCAGTCGGGTCGAGACCTCCTCAATTAGAAACTGCAGTGCGGAGGTCCCGCCACAAGTGAGGGCTACCCGTCACGGTTGCGAGGCCTCTGCCACAAATGTGGAGGCCCTTTGTGAATCGGGCCCTGTTTATTTCTGTTTCGTAGCCCGTTCAAATATTATGGTAGGCGCAGTAATAACGTTCATATAATCGGCTACATACGTTATCAAATACATGTCATTGTATTGTAAAAGTTGATATTTATTGAGTGCATCACACTATAAATCAAGACTTATGAATTCTAAAATGTTTACATGCCTATCACTCTCTTCCAGGAGGTGGGTGGACCGTCATCCAGAGACGACAGGATGGGTCAGTCAACTTTAATCGAACCTGGAAAGAGTACCGAGAAGGCTTCGGGGATTTGAATGGCGAGTTCTGGCTTGGGAACGAACATATTCATAAGATAACCAGCCAGGGGGACTATTCATTGCGCATTGACCTGGAGGACTGGAGCAACAAGCACAAACATGCATTCTACCAGAGATTCAGGTACGGAACGTAGATCAGCACCAGCCTCTAAGAACTAACGGGGGCTTGAGCAACAATCCCATTCTACCTAAGATTCGGGTATATAGGGCAATCATTACTAGCCGCTAAGAAACAAGGAGCTCTGGAGCAACAAGAGCAAGCATTCATTCTACCAGAGATTCAGATACAAAGTGCAGAGGAGCACCAGCCTCAAGAAATAAAGAGGGTTTGAGCAGCACTCACATATATTACAAGAGTTTCAGGTATTTTAGGCATGTATTCAACCAGAGATTCAGGTTTGAAAGGTGTACCATTACCATCCTCTAAGAAACAAAGGACATTGGAGAGACAAGCGCACATTCTACCTGAGATTCAAGATCAGAGGGCCAATCATCACCTGCATCTAAGAAACAACAAGCACTGGAGCAACAAGTGTGCATTCTACCTGAGAACAAAGCTGCTTCTACAGCAGAGATGGCAGGAACATCATCACCAGACTCTAAGAAGGAAAGAAGAGGATAGCAACAAGCACATTCACATATTCTACTAGAGAATCAGGTACAGAGGGTTGGTCATCACAAGCCTCTAGGAAACCAAGAGGCTCTGAGTAACATTCATAATTCTGGTGCCAGGAACAATCCCCTGGTGCAGTGAGGTGCTATAGAAGGATGTGTTCCTCCGGCTGTAATCCAGACACACAACGAATTTAGAAATCAGGGCGGGTGAGAGAAGAAAGCCTGCTCTGGTCATGCTATGGATCATGTGATGAAAGTTATCTTATTCAATAATCTCAGTAATGCAGATCATATTTGATTCTTACTCCTCCCCAATATATCACAGTCCAACACTTCTGTGAACAATCCCAAAACAGTGGCAGCGCCTCTATGAATTTAAAAGGACTATTTTCTAAAAGAATAGGGTTCAAAAGTCAACTATGATTTGTTTCCATCATCTGCTCAATTTGCCATTTGTAAGCTCTCTCAAAGTCTGCTTATGTCATTAGTTTTTTTTAAATAAACTTTATTGACATTTTCAATATAGCGAACGTACCTATAAGCACCATTTTGGCATATCCAAATCGTAGCATTTACAGGTTACATCACACTGTTTGCACAAAACAAATTTTGCATCCCTCCCTTTGCTCCTACTGTTCCAGAAACCTGCATCACATTGACCCAAAAAACACCACCATCCCAACTCCCCCCTCCCTCCCAATCCTCTCCCCCCTAGTCGGCAACCGTTTCATCTACTAAACTCTCTGTCGTCCATATGCAGTCTCTCCGTTCTGAGTCACTTGTTTCATTAATCTCCAGTTGTGTGTTCCCCAGAGTCTGTGGGCTGTCTGTACCCAAATGCGAGGGCTCTAACCCAGGGGGTTGTAAATCCGCTATCATCGCCGACCATGCCTGGAGGTCGTCCTCTAACTTTTCGTCTCTCCTAACATGCGCCATACGGACCCTCTCTGCTATTGCCCATTCAGTCATGTCTTTTAGCCATCGGCCTAGCATTGGGGGGGGACGGTTTTTGCCATTCAATGGCAATGCGTCTCTTTGCAAGAATTAGGCCTAAATTCACAAATTTCCTGCTCAATTTCCTATTTTTCGGTTATGGTAAAAGACCCAATATTACTGTCCGCACTTCTTTGGGAACCTCCCAACCTTTGGCGATTCTTATTTTTTGTAGAACTTCCACCCAAAACGCCTCCACTGACGGGCATGTCCATACCACATGTACGAAGTCAGCCCCCGGGGTTTGGCATCTGGGACATGTATAGGAGCGCTCTGGGTAAATTTTACCGAGAGTTTGTGGGGTAAGATAGACCCGATGAACAAAATTGTATTGTATTAATTTAAAGCGGGCATTGGAACTCCCTCTTTTTACCCTTTCATGGATCTTACACCAGTCCTTTTCTGACAAGGGTTCACCTATCGTTTCTTCCCTTCTCGCCTGAAGTGGGAATGATTTCCGCTGCAGGTCCTCACGGATCGCTTTGTCGAGGTGGGTTATCATATGCCTCACATGCGCCATAGACAACATCACCTGTAGGGTTCTGGTTACCGGAGGTTCCTCTGGGAATGATGGCCATATCTCCCTGGCCACCTGTGAAATCTTTGCGTATTGTAAATACTGTCCCGTGCCCAACCCAAATGCGGCCTCTGTATTTTCTAGTGTGACAAACTGCCCATTGTGATAAAGGTCCCCCATAGACAGGCAGCCTCCTTCTTTCCATTTGTGAATCGACATTGACTGCGCTATTTTTGCAAACCCTGGAACTACCCATAGAGGGGCTTCTGGTGCAAACGGTGCATGTCTCACTACTTTTCTTATCATAGTTTCCCAAATCTTCGCTACCTGCCAAATAAGGTTCGGCTCAGTGACAGGAACTCCTTTACCCTTCATCAACAGTTCTGGAAGAGAACCTCCCTCGTATGACCCTCCCAACAAACTCTTTTCCCAGTTCTCCTGATCATCCAACCAGTGAATGAAATGCTGTAGGTGTGCAGCCATATAATAAAATTCCATACATGGGACTTCTACCCCTCCCAACTGCCTTGGTCGCTTCAGCGTTGACAGGCTAACGCGTTTACGTTTGGATCCCCACATCAGGTCTGTTTTCAGGATATCCAATTCTTTAAAAATACCAGACAGGATTGCATACAACGAGTCTTGGAGTACATATAAACATCTTGGTACTATAATCATTTTTGCGACTGCTACCTTACCCATCAATGACAAGGGCAAATCCCTCCAGAAGCGCACAGCCCGCCAAACACCTTTCCTTCTCACCAAACCCCTGACTCACTGTGCTGCCAGGCGGGCTCTCACCAGGGCGTGCTGGGGCCTCTGTTCCGCCCTCCTACTGTGGCCGACCTTCATATGCTCAGGCCCGACCTGTACACTGGTTGTTCGTCGCACTTTGGGAACTTCACACTGTTCGCAGTCCTTTAGGCGCCAGGCGCGACCCCCGCCGCGCGGCCCGAACATCCAAATCATAGCGCTCTGCCCGGGGCCGCAGCTCCTGCCGACTCAGATTTCCCAGCGGCCGTTACAGACGGGGGAAGCCGATTCTGCTCCTTCTATGTATGCCTGAGGGCAGTGGCGATCTCGTTCTTCCTGGTGGAGTGTTTTGTGCTCCTGAAATATTATGGATGAATGCCAGATAATTATGCACCGGCGGGAGCTCCGGCAAACATGACTAAGCCGCCATGCGTCCAAGCCACGCCCCTGCTTATGTCATTAGTTGTATTTAATTGCTACACGAAACCATAATGGTCACCTCACCTCTAAACGGTGCGCAGCTACTCCGATAGATGGGAAGAAAGATGGACAATCGACATTCGGGGCGTACACATTAATGATGCATAAATCTTTCCCCTCTAGTGTTCCATGCAAAATTACATACCAACTGTCCGGATCCACTATCTAGTTTAAGCCTTTAAAGGGTACTCCGGGCGCCACCCATATCAATGCGCCCCTGGCAAAACCTGAATACGTAGTGGCGTATAATTGGCCTCTCCATCTGCGTTTCAAACATGGTAGTGCATTCCCCCATACATGAGTCTCCTGCAAGCAAGTTATTGACACCCTGTATCTTTTCAAATAAGCTTACACCCGTCTACGTTTCTTGAATGCGGCCAGCCCCCGAACATTCCATGTGAAAACCTTCAAAGTTGAAGATGCCATTTCCACGTTACAGTTTTACCCCCACTACCTCCCGGGAACCCCACCCCCTTTTTTCCAACCATGTGTATACTCGGACAGACCTTTTCTCATACCTAAGCAGAGACCTCTGTAGCTGCATGAACAACCGACTTTCCCCCATCCCTGAACTTAAAGAACTCTCCCCTTCCCCCCCACCCCTTGGGCAACCCAGCTACTTCCCCCACTCCCTCGGTGTGGAAAGTCAGGGCTCGACGGAGTCGCCCCATACCCCCTACAAACAACTTACAACTGAACAATGGCTATAGCTCTAGCGGTTTCGTATCACCACCCCAAACCGCCGTAAACATGTTAACTTTAAGTACCAATATGTCACCCCAATACTCCTAGAAGCGATCGAACAGACAGTCGGGTGCGAGGCTAGCCTCAAGCTCCCAGCCCACGGTCCGGTCCCTAAGAGGGCATGCTCAGAGCCATCCGCCGGTTACCATCCCTTCAACATTCCACCCCATCTTGTTGTATCCAATGGTTTACACTGCCCACAGTACATTCACTTATCTGCTACTATTAGTCCTTTTGCTTCTTTTCTTTTTTGTTAGCTTGTTCTGTTCCCTTTGTACTCTTTTTTGTATCTTTCCCCTTTGATTTTCTTTCTATTGAGTTCCGCACGCTCGTTGTTTGACTTGTGCTTCTTAATGTACCAGTTCAACTCGTGCCCCCCGTCTCGAGGAGGGTGTCTGGGACTACATCCTGCGCCCCTCCGTCCGATTCTCGACCTGCTTCCATCTGGAGCGTTCCGTCTGGGTGTACTCAGATTCTACCCAGAGTGTTCTCACATTCCTCCTGTGTCTTTCGGGCCGACTGGGTACCACCTCTTGCATTGCCGGGCCCGCTCCAGGATCTATCTGCACCATCTCTAAGTCCCAGACTCATATCTGACGCTCCCATCTCATCAAGCCAGGACGTCGCTGCCTCCGGCATCTGAAAGAAGCACGCTCTTCCCTTGTGCTCCACCCGCAGTTTGGCCAGGTAGAGCAAACTGTATTTCAGTCCTATTTCCTGCACCCGGCGTTTTACCCCCAGAAATGTCCGCCTTTGCTTCTGGTATAGTCCGGGAAGATTGCGATGGAGCGTCCTTGATACTGTATTTGGCCTTTCGCTCTGGTAGCCTGAATAATAATGTCCCAGTCTCTAAAATTAAAGAACCGGGCTATAATCGCTCTTGGGGGCGCTCCAGGGCAGGGCAGCGGGCCCAGCGCTCGGTGTGCTCTCTCAATACTGAAGAATTTGGATAGTTTGTTTGGGGCCAACTCGCTGACAATCCAGTTCTCCAAGAATAGGTCCGCAGCCGGCCCTTCTGCTTTTTCTGGGAAGCCAATGAAGATCAGATTATTTCTCCTTGATCTACCTTCTGCATCCTCCGCCCGCTCATCCAGCTGCACCACCCTTTTCTGCAGCCGCACCATTGAGTCTCTGAGTTCTCGGACCTCCTGTTGCATATTTTCCACGTTGTGCTCCGTGGCTGTTACCATGTCTGACACCTTGCGAAGATCGCATCGTAATAGATTCACCTCTATTGCAAGGGCGTTGATCCTTTGTACCACCTCTGCCTTGGACGCCTGGATCGCCGCCATAATCTCCGCCAATGATGAGGACGTGTCTGGTAGCCGACTCAGTCCATCCCCCTGGTCGTCTGAGTTCGCTGCCGCTCCGGGTGGTTCCGTGTGGCACAGCGCGCATAGTTAGAGATTTTGTTAGTTTGGACTTTTGTGGTCTTGTCCTTCACCATTGTACCCGACAGACACAGGACCCCAGTGCTCAGCCAGTTTCCAGCTCTCGCACCCTCTAATAGCTTCTCCTGGGCGGGGCACCTGCACCCTCACTTTTCAGGTGTAGAACACGGCCTCTCTTCCCGTCCAGCCTGCGCCTCAGCCCCAGCTCCCCGGTGTCTGCTTGTCTTGCTGCCTTCAATTTCCAGGCATGTAGAATCTTCACAAGGTGTCTCTGCTCGGCCGGCTCTTCCCTGATTTGCAACTAGCTGCGGTGCCCCTCTCCTGGTCTGGTAGGGTCTGGTGAGTCCCCCAGCACTTGACGTGTTCCGGCGCCCAGTTTTGGGGTATATCCCTGTCCCTCCGCGTCTCCGGTAAGGCCTGCCGACTTGCTTACACTTTGGCGATCCGCCCGTCGAGTCCACCGGCCCGTGCCTCTGTGACAGCATGGTTGTAGCCCCAGGCATACATTGTTCTCTCCTCCCAGGTGTGTGAGCAATGGCCAGCTGTTACCAGCCCTCTCACCTCCTCTAAGCCCCCCGACGGGGGGGGGGGGGGGGCACACCAGCACAGCCCGCCAAACACCTTTCCTTCTCACCAAACCCCTGACTCACTGCTGCCAGGCGGGCTCTCACCAGGGCATGCTGGGGCTTCTGTTCCGCCCTCCTGCTGTGGCCGACCTTCATGTGCTCGGGGGCCCGACCTATACACTGGTTGTTCGTCGCACTTCGGGAACTTCACACTGTTCGCAGTCCTTTAGGCGCCAGGCGCGGCCCCCCGCCGCGCGGCCCGAGCATCCAAATCGTAGCGCTCTGCCCGGGGCCGCAGCTCCTGCCGACTCAGATTTCCCAGCGGCCGTTACAGAAGGGGAAGCCGATTCTGCTCCTTCTACGTATGCCTGAGGGCAGCGGCGATCTCGTTATTCCTGGTGGAGTGTTTTGTGCTCCTGAAATATTATGGATGAATGCCAGATAATTATGCACTGGCGGGAGCTCCGGCAAACGTGACTAAGCCGCCATGCGTCCAAGCCACGCCCCTGCTTATGTCATTAGTTGTATTTAATTGCTACAAGAAACCCACAGAATTCAGTTTACAGAAAAAGAATGTTTCATAAATGTACCGATATGTATGTATGTGTACCTCCAGATGTTTACATGCTCTTACCAGTCTAATATTCAAAGCAGAAGCATGCCTTACAGACGACACCAGAAAATTAATGCACAATAATGTATTCTTAACTTATAAAATCAAACCAGACACTGTATCCAGTATCCCTGATACCACCCTTCCTGCAAGACTTTACATCTATTGAACAATAAATCATTGGCACAGCTAATTTATGACTCCAGAGTTGTGTCCTTCTAAATAAATATTCATTATCATAACCAAATCCTTTCCTGTTGACTCTAAATTAAGTTGGATTTTTCTCAGCATCTCAACATAAAAGTTGAGACTATGGAAAGACCAAATCATAGGCTTTTTACCTGTAACTTGTAAATTAATGCCTGTAAATGTTGTGATTTATGTGCCACTAATCTTGAGCGCCCTCTATGTTGTTCAGCAAACAAGAGTATTATAAACATGTTCATTTAATGTTTAAGATCACTCATAAAGATGGTATTTATCTATTTATCAGTGAAGATAACATAATAAACAAAACCTCCTTTTTATTTATCACTGACACTGCAGTCTCCAGGCACTGTAAACAAAATAAGCTACTATTACCCAAATTAGTGACGAACAATTTACCAGTTTTAGAAAAATGCAAGATTTACTTCGTCTTGCTGGGATTCAAACTTGCCAATTGCATGTAAGGAAGATGTAAACATTAAGCACCCAACTTACTGAGTTTTCTTGCTGGCTCCATCATCAATAGCCAACAAACCCATTAAGGAACTAGCATTTATGCTAAGTAGCATTATCACTGACAAAGCCCACCAGGCAGTAGTACCACATTGCTTCTTCAAAAAAAGCAACAAAACAAATTGAACGTATGGATGTTTTAAAAAGCTCAACTCTTTAGCAACCGAGAAGACAGTTGGAAAAGTGCAAACACTGGGTTAAACTCTTAAAATGAAATGTATTTGAAGAATGTGCTCTGCAGGTTTTCAAAATGATTTGAAATTATAATTTTAGCCTGCACACCAATTTCATGCATGTACACACTATAGTTTAAACATCTAGTACTGTATCGTCCATTCTCCCGCTGCTAAAGAAGCCAAATGTTGATCCTAAGGGCCCAAATATTTACCAACAAATTTCTCTTCTACCCTACCAGCAAAATTGATAGAAAGGATTATGAACACCCAACTCAGCACATTCCTCAATGCTAATAACAGACTAGACCCTACTCAATATGGATTCAGGGCAGGCCACAACACGGAGTCAGCCCCGTTAAAAGCTACAGAAGAACTAAGAGAAGCCTTGAGACCAAGGAGGGCAGGCAGCACAAATTATGCTATACCTCTCTGCGGCCTTCGACACGGTCCACCATGATGTTCTGATGGACCGTCTGCCTATATGTTGGGTGCAAGGGAATGCTTTGAACCTGTTGTAATCTTTCCTAACATATAGAATTCAAACAGTGGACTTAGATAAAGCCTCCTCAAAACCTTTCTCCGTCCCATGTGGAGTACCACAGGGCTCCTCCCTTAGTCCCACCCTTTTTAATATATATGTGGCACCTTTGGCGGCTGTGATCAGATCCAATGGATTTCAGCTGACATCATACACTGATGACACGCAAATAGTGGTGTCACTACGACCTGGACAGGAAACAGAGAAAAAAAAAAGGTTCCATGAAAGCGATCAAGTCATGGATGATAACCAACTGTTTGAAGTTAAATTCCAGCAAAACAGAGGTCCTCATCTTTGGCACAATGCCAACTTTTGGACCTCCGACTGGTGGGAGGAAGAGCTAAAGACTCTCCCGGAGACATCCAGGAAAGCAAAACTGTGGGTGTCATAGTTGACAAACTTTCCTTTGGGGACCAGGTAAACGTGGTGACCTCTGCCAGTTTCCATCTTCTCAGAATGATAAGGAAAATAAAATCATTCCTACCAGTGGACTGTCAAAGGATAGTGGTATCATCTCTAATCCTATCGAGTGTGGACTATTGTAAAAGTCTTTACCTTAATATTCAAAGGAAACACCTAAGCAAGCTTCAACTCGTACAAAATGCAGCAGCCAGACTGCTGACTGGGACACCCAAATTTGTTTCTGTTAAAAAAGAAATAAAAAGACTACATTGGCTCCCAGTAAAACAACGGGTTAATTTCAGGTCCATGTGTACGGTTTTCAAAGCCCTTCACGGAACAGGCCCAGACTACCTGCAACAGCGCTTCCAATGGTACATCCCCAGAAGAGCTCTTCGTTCCGCTGTAGCGGAAGGGGTGGTTATACCTCTAGCTAAAACAAGCTAGCTGGGGTGGTAGAAACTTTATCACTTGCACCGCTCGGGCATGGAACGAGCTTCCTTTTCACCTCAGGAACACCACAGAACTGCTGACATTTAGGAAGGGGCTGAAAACCTGGCTGTTGCCACATAGGCCTATACATACTCAGTAATTTAGATAGACAGTAGCCAGCGCCAGGACACCCTCGGGCAAGCGTGCACTCAAGAAATGCAATTAACACAACATAACATATCGTTTGGTCTACTAGGGAGAGAAATCAGTCAACTTGTTTATTGTTTATATGCTGTAAATTTACACAACTTTTATTTGGTTCTCAGTGATCAGCCCAACTTAAATTCAATGTTATTACTTGTCTACAAATAGTTTAGCCTGTGCTCTTACCAGCCTTCACTTGACTTTTCTAGGCACATTTATTCCAAAGTATGTACTTTACACAATGTGTGAGCATATGATTTTATTAACATTGGAAAAAAGCTTCCGTTGAATTAATTTTCCTAACAGCATTTGTAGGTCCCACAGCCATCACTCACAGTTTTACATATTGCCTCCTCAAGGATGTCAAAATGGTGCTTCCTTTAAGGCTGTCATTTATTTAAATTTTATTTTCTGCTGTTTCAGTCAAACTACTCTGGTCCAATCTTCCATTTAGTCCATTCAAATACAGAATATCTAATAAAGTATTGAACTATTTTTTCATTGTACCAGACTATTCCTTGTGCCCTCCTTTTTCAGATTTGTGAACAATAATCCAAATTTTGAAAGCTCAACTCATATGTTAACCCATTGTGTCTCCTTTCATCTTCATCCAACAGCATTGAGAATGAAGCAAACCATTACCGCCTCAATGTTGAAGGGTTTAGCGGCACTGTGGAGGACTCCTTTGCATGGTACCACAACAAGCAAGGTTTCAGCACCCCAGATTCAGGCAACATCTGTGCTGAGATCTCCCATGGAGGCTGGTGGTACCATCAGTGCTTCTTTTCCAACCTGAATGGAATATACTATAAGGTAGGAATAGATGAATTCAAATTATGTACAGAGAGGAAGAGTTGAGCCAATAGACTGATCCAGAGATGGGTAGAAAGGTGAACTCATAACACACAAATTTGAAGACTAGGCAGATGTAGACAGTTACGAAGGAAAATAGTGAAATAAGAAGGGATGGGAAATGTAGGAAGAAAACTTGAGGAAGAGAGAAACAAAATAACATTCAAGGAATTACATTTAGTATATTTATTTGCACCTTAAAAACATTTGGACAATTAACACTTAGTAAAATTCACGTGAAAGCCGGTCTCATTCAGGTGCAATTTCACATCAGTAACACAAATCTTTAGTCTTATCAATCCAGATGCAACCCTCCAGCAAGAGTGAGAGTGTCTTTTGCATATCATGCTGTGTGTACCACGGATGCTGGAGGGGCATCTTCTTTCATGCATCTCAGGGGCCTTTGGAATGATCCACCATATAGTGTAACACTGAGACTAGCTAGTATTCACTCAAAGACCACTGGGTATCAGTCATGCAGTGGAATGCCTCCATTCTGTCATTGTCAGTAGACACAGACCTGCCCTCACCCAACACTCCCGTTCCTCTGGAACCCCCTAAGGGGAATCCTTTCACCATGGTTTTCATTCTGCACATGTTGCTGATGAAAGCCCGTTTTACCTGAGCAGCAAACATCAATGCGAAGATGGCAGAAAACTATAGAACATTGGAATATTGGGAGCTCTGTTGAATTCAATGAAGGGGTTCTGGGATAATAATTGATAGTGTAAACCTTCCGCTCCAAAATTCCTATGAATTATGTGGAAATTCTACCCTTGGGAAGTAGAATGTTCTAATAGCACCATAGCTCTTCTGGCTATAATGGATGTTAAGGGCCCCTTCTCTTGTTATACGCCCTAAACTGTCACTCAGGAAGAGGGCATTTAACAACCATGGTAGACCTTAGCTGTGGGCTATAATCCTTCATTGGAGATGTGAACCACTCGAAGGGTTGTTTCTCAATATAGAATGCATTATATAAATTTAGGTAACTATATCCCATAATAATTGGTACTTGCCGGACTGTTTTATTTAACCTTTGTGTAATGTTTCATTGCCAGATAAAGTCTAAAATATAAAAAGAATTCAAATAAATAACTAAAGAAGATGTGCGGAGATGGTAGGAATAATGAAGGGGCATGTGTTTACCCAGGATAAGAGGATGAAGATCATAGTAGATGGGTTTAGGGCTGATTGTGCACATCTGTTCAAGAATAAGTGGTGGGTGTTGCTATGAAGGGTCTGAGAAAGATTTAAATTGAAATGGATGAGAAATGGGTGGATTGCATAGAAGTCAGTACTAAAACTAATAGTATATTCAGTGAATGCCTGTGTCTATTTTTAACCTTAGAGTTGGATCAGTTGACAGGAGTGCACTATGAGAAACACCATCTACAGCCAATGCCCACATCATATGCAAAGTATCTTGTGATATTGGCTTCTTCCTCTCAGTCATTATCTCCGTCTTCCTTTCTCCATCTCATGTCTTTCTATCTCCCTTTCTCTGCAGGGTGGCAGGTACGTGGGGAAAGGACGCAAAGTCCTGGGACCTGATGGGATTGTGTGGTACACCTGGAAGGACACAGATTACTACTCCCTGAAGAAGGTCACCATGATGATACGTTCTAGAACATTTCGGCCTCACTTATCCCCCTGAAACAGCCACTTGGTCAAGAGCGCATAGCTCTCATGAAACCTTTTTCACATTTATGGGGCAACTAAGACTTCTACAGCTGAAGATGCAGCTACAGGTGGGCTGCCACCCCCATTTCCCCATCAGAGGAGTTGGTCCTGACCTAATCAGGTTTGATATCTCCTTGAATAATGTGGACAGCTATGGATTTCTCTTCCTTACAAAGCAGCTAGTTCTCAAAAGGATGGGGGTCAGGCAATTTCCACCACCATCAAGGATGATTAAAATATGGACTGTTGAGTGCAGGGGCTACATGAGCATACAGGATGGTGGAAAAGAACATAATACACAATCAACTCCCATTCTTCTAAGATATTTACATACATCTACAGCGGACAAGAGGATGGAACTTGATTCTCTACATGGACATGATATCAAAGTATTCAACTCATCAATGTAGTTGAACTGAAGCCATGGTTTCTCTACGTTTATATACAAAACAAGTGTAAAGTATCTAAACTTTCATTCAAAACACATATTATGGATACAGGATTGTGGTTAAAGTAAAGTAAAGGAGATGCCAGCAGCAGGGCAGAGATTCCTGGCACTTGCCTAATTTAGAAAGGTCAACTCGATGACGGTGTTGTAGAAAGTGAGAAATGACTTTATCGTGACATAGTTGGACAAATTCTGCAATCGATCACACAGTTTTGAGAATTAACATTTGATTAACAACCTTATAATTTGGTTGAAAAAACAAAGTGCTGAGCCTTTCAGTGGTCCCACAAAAGATTTTACTTGAAGTATTGATGTATTTTGTTTTGCACAAAACCTACTATGTCACCATGTGGCCATTTTATAGCAACTCTTACTCCTTGTTATGTATACAGTATTTGGTCTATTCAGCCTGAGGTGCGAGTAACCAGAAAATTGGTTAGCTTGCTGCAGACCCTGAAATGTGCAGACAATAACAGAGTACAAGGATATGTGTCTGAGATTTTCACATTGTCACCACATTTGGTGGTTTTAGGATAGTTGGGTCGTATTTGGATGCACAATATAGTGGGAAGTGTGAACAGGCATATCCCAGTTGCAGCAAAAAATCAGATGGGCGCACACCATTGGTGCAGTGAATTTTGCAGCTTGCTTAAGAAATGTTTGCACGCTTGTGGCACCCACCGAATGCTCCATGAATAGACGTTGAAACACCTTCTGGTACACATCAATATGGTTGACCGTTAAATATGCATCTCAATCCAAGTGTGGGGATAGGGGTTATGCGTTGCATTGACTATAGTTGGGGCAGCAGATGGCCAAGCTTCATGTTGACTTGGCATTGTGTTTAATGACCATAAATCTGAGGTTTGAGCAAATTAAATGCAGTGAATGCAGTGATTATCTTACATTTTGGCATGCAATATTCAGTGGATAAATGCAGAGTGGATATCATATGCACAATGTACTTTTTGTAATAAGGCTCCTTAGATTTCAAAATGCATAGAGTGCACCTGGTTGTGGGAAGCACCAGTTCTGCATCAAGAGTTCAAATAGGCGGTCACCACTTGTCCACTGAATTGTCTGCTGTGTAGGCATCATAAATACAATGCGGGCTCGGTTTGTGGTAAGTCAGCGTGCAGCAGACGGGCAGGTTAATGGAAAGCCTCCCTGCTTATCCACAGTGTCTTATGAGTAGAACGCTCATGTGACGTGAGGTATCACGTGGTCACCAAATGTCTAGTGGACTTTGTCTATTTTTACACCATTTGTTTTGGTCTTTTACTGTTTCCTGTACAAGCTGTGTAGTACATGTGTGTGCAACCGCGGAGTCATCATCATGTCAGTTGCTGAACTCTAGGCTGGCCTCCTTCACATGCTACTTTGTATTCATGGTGTGGTGTCTCTAATTAGTATATATTTTTTAGTAAAACGCTACTTTTGAACAATTTCTTTCTGAGTGCATACTTTCAGGTTGGTACCGCTGACATAGTTCTATAATACATGCATACGTTTCCTTTGAAATTAAAGCTGACAATTCGATTGTAAAAAAAAGCATTGAAAAATGTAAAGTTGATGCACCTGAACTATTATAAAAATGAAAAAAGTGTGAAAATCTGCTCAGGAGAAGGAAATGAATACTTGTTCCCTAAACAAACAGAAGGAACATCCATACAGAAAGGATCAGGCACAGAGATGGGAAAGTGAACAAGAACCTGAGGACCAACTTACCCGGTCTAGCGAAGGTGGAGCTACTACAGACGAACATATATGCAGAGATCCCCATTGAGAACTGCATGACTGATCTTGCTGGTAGAGTGGAGTAGGTGGGTCCCATGGGTTGCCCATGTTTAGGGCGCTGTGGTTGAGTGAAGGATGAAGGTGTGAGAGGGTGGAGGAGTCAAGTGAATCAAGTGAGTGGCTCAATTACAAGTCATCTAGCATTAAACAGCCTCTTCTGCAGCCTTTATATCGACATAAGAGGTTAGTTCATTTCCAACTTTCGGGTATTTCGTGGCCAGCAGTGGCCACATTGTGGCTAGTTGAAGAAAAATTCATAAAAATAGAACTAATGTTCTCCGTCGCCCGCCGGACACATAACACCCTCATTTTGAAGAGTGCACCCTTGTTCTTAGAATCACACACCCAGATTTACAAATGCTTTGCGGTGAAGCATAGTGCCAAATAGTGAAGCAAAGCAGTGCATACTATGTACTACCCAGCACAAAAAGTGTTACATCCAGGAAACATGCCCTTTTTTCAGCACAAATACAGTTTTGTGTTGCTTTGAAGCAAAAGGGCGTTACTGGGACACATTAATGCAAACACCCATCGATTTTGACACAAAATTCAGAATTGTAAAATAGTCAGACCTGGCTTTGTCTAAAAAAACTACCTCCTACTTGAAGGAGGTGCAAACAATGGGGAGTGTGTTCATTTCCCAAAACAACGATACAGGGTATGTTTACTGCAGTGATCAGTGCACACCCAATTTGTGGGAGATATCTAAGTTTATCTATGTATAGAAATTTGGATCCAAAGGGTATGCTTCCATTACAGATCCTACGCTAGAAGTGGACACTCAACTCTGATCCATGCTCTCAGGCTTTGCATCACGCAGGGCTGCATTGTAAGAGAGGTTGCGACAGGGATGGCAGCACCAGCTGGCCAATCATAGTAGATATAGCTCTGGGCTGTGGTTTCTCCATTGTGCACTGCAGCTCAGCATAACAAAATGTAATGCTGTGCTGCCTTGCATGCTGAACTGGTAAACTCTGGGCCTAGGGTTGGTAATGACGTACGTTTGCATTTTGACGAAAATTCCCCAGTTGGCCTTAATTTAAATCCTAGTTATATCAACCTAAAAACTGGTTTAAAAGTAGACAATACGGGGCTGATAACGATGCAGCCCAGATAGGCTCCGACTTCGGTCAGAGCCTTACCGGGGCGCATCTCGGTTTAGTTTCCGACTGTCGCATTACAATGCTGGCTGTTGGAAATTCAACCCGCCGGTCATTCCAGCTGACTTCGACGGCTCAAGGAGCCGGTGGGGCAGGCGGAGGCTGGCCCATAATTGCAAAGGTCTGGCTTTCTGCCCTTGGGATTACGATAGTCGGTCTCCGGTCAGGCTTTTCATGTCGAGCTTTCCAACATGGAAAGCCTGTTGGAGAGCAAGTATGGGCCCATTGCAGAGCCCCCTTGCCTCTGCAGCCTCCGATTGGGGGCAGAGGGAGCACCTATCCTGCCCCTCTGTTCATCCCTGCACCGTGTGGCAGGTACCCTGGGATGCCTGCCACATGGTGAAGGTATTAGCACAGACACCAATTCCTCTACGGCAGTTTGTCTTATGGCCAGTTTACGGCCATAACACCAGCTCCCATAGAGGAATGGGAGTATGCGAGCAACCAAACAGTGTTTGGTCGCATCATGATGAGGTGGTTGGGACTGCCGACCAGAGGTCGGTCGGAACCATTTCTGAGACTGTGTCAGGCTGACATAAGTCCACCCATTATCGTAATACATCGTATTGTAACTTTCTAAGAAATTATAGGCTTATCTTCATTGGATCCGTGCCTGTACCGAGAGGCTGGTCAGGTGAAAAGATGTAAGGGTCGCTGAGAAACAGTGTTACTGAAACCTCTTTGGCCCTACCAAAGACCAACTCATGTGCAAGAACTTCACTGTGTTTCATTAAGCATAACACACTTGACTAACGTATATGTGCACGTGATGTTTCATTGCTCTGTTCAGTGACAAGCTACAAGATGTCGACATTCAGGAACTACATTAAGTAGCTTATAATTTCAGAACCTTGACTAAGGACTAAAAAAACTACAAAAGTAATTACAGGAAATTATTGGCCATTTAAGAGGTGTCGTAGACATCTTGAAGGGTACACTACTGGGTAATAGACGTGATCTCTAATGGTTGTATCTTATGAGAGTCTAGGAGAGCCAAGAAGCGTAAAGAAATTATTATGCCACCACGTTGAACTACGATCGGCTGCATGACTGCTCAGCCCTCTTTCCACCTCTCCTGTACATGATATTTGAATCTTCAAATCTTGATTGGTAATGAGTTCCAGAGCTTGGTTGTTTGCATTGAGAAAACGGTGCCGCCTATGGATTTCTTATAGGAAGGCCGTATGAAGATCTTTTGTGCATGCCTGAAGGCATTGCAGTATTTTGTTTGTTTTGCTTTAATTTAATTTGTAGCTGTAGTGGTCCTTTTCCTTGGGAGGCTCTGTGGGCAATGCAAAGTGCCTTGAACATTGCTTGACTAGCTGCAGGTAGTCATTGAAGTGCTAGCATGACTCATTTCATGTTCTCTGGGGTGAAGAAGGAGTCTCCAGCCACCATTTTGACTTAGTAGTATTTTACATGTGATGAAACCTGCAGTGCTGGCATATAAACTGATCGATACAGGGAAGACATGGTTTGGCAGTTCGGCTGGACTGTTCCCATGAGGCACAGGGTCAGACTAATTTGCATATCTGAACTGGGGTGGCAGAGTGAGCTAAAGAATGGTGATGGATTAAATCCAGATCAGTTGACTGGGGGTGAGTGTTTGATTTGCTCAAACGCTCCGTCCATCACCACCCCCTTTTGTACCGCTTTTGCATATAAACTGATGGCATAGTCAAGTTTGAGGATTACAAGTGTGAGGATAGATTGTAACATTTCTTCTAGTGGCTAGGTCATGTGTATTGGGAGTATTAGCTGTGCTTTGCTTACAGTAATTTTTTATCTTTTCAATTTTGAAGAACAATCCCAGTGGTATTTTGTCACAGAAGGCTTGCGATCTTGGTATTTCTGAATTTTAGCACACTGGGTTGCAGAATTCTGCTCAAACTTGTGCAGCACCTTATATAAACAGTCTGCTTCAATTATGCAGGTTTTTGTGGTTACAATGGCTGTTTTGTATGCCCCTTGATACGATGGAAGAAGGTTCTTGTCTATTTTATCCCTTGATTTTCTTCACTTGCGATGGTGTATGCTCAGTTGTGTTTCGTTCTTTTAATGTTGTTAATCCGTGTGGTTTCTTTCCTATGGTTAATCCTGGATGTGGTCTTTACTAGTTTCTGGTTGTCCAGTGAAATTGAGATCTAGTAGTAGAAGTTGTGAATATCTTGAGGTCTTATATTTAGTGGGGTTCTTTTGAGATGGAAGTGGAGTATTAAAAAGGTCTAGTTTTTTTCTATTGTATGTATTTGCATTTATTGGTTGTTTCTGACTTTGACATATTATTGAGTGGTATGTTGATTCTGAAGGTGGAAATGTTGTGGTTGTGCTATATTACTGGGTAGTTGCCGGTCACTGGGCCCTGTCCCAGAGTAGCAAATATGATTTCAACCATCTGTCTAGGAGAGTAAAGGCATCAAAGTTGGATGTGATGCCTATGATTGAAGTTACATTATGTTTGTCCTACAAGATACGAAGATATCCTAGAATGTATAGGTCGGGGTGATTTAGGTGAGTCTTGGTCACCATATCCAGTAAGACATATTTAAAGTTTGCTTTGCTATTGGTGGTCTATATATTAAGAGGAATGAAAAAGCAAGAGTTGGAGTAGGTGACATCTTACCAGGAAGGATTCACAGACGTGTTTTAGTGCTTTATAGTGTTAGGCCTCCTCCAATTTTGATAATGCAGTTTTTGTTGTTGATACCATATGCAAATGCGATGGCTTTGTGACATCTAGCGCAAAGTTTTTGTTGAGCCATGCTTCTGTATCAAAGGTGAGGTCTGGTGTGTTTTCTGAAATTAGATCAAATATGATGAAGAGTTTTTTGTTCATGAACCTTGTGTTGTTCAGCAAGCATTTTAGTTGTTGAGTCTCAGTCCCTTGAGGTGATTGTGCTTTGAGGAGGTGTAGAATAGTACAGGAGGAAGCACAGAGGCATACAGGATGTGGGTGGTATGAGTTAGGGGGTAGTCTGGCTGTGGCTTAAAGTGGAGTTGGAGGGTATATTATTGGTTAAAGAAATCATGAGGTTTGAGAGGTTGGTGTGAGTGTTCAGGCTTTTGTGGGAGGTGTCAATGCTGTAGCTGCTGGGTTGCATGGTATGTTTAATATGGTGTGTAGGGTCCGGGGGAACTTATCAATCATGTGGTCACACCTTTCTTTAATCTTTAACTTCCTCCTTGCAGGTGACATTGTGTGGTCAGTTGTTTGGGTTAAGGTGTTTTAGTGGGTGGGTTGTCTTTAGCAGGGTAGCAGGGTTTCCGTTCTCCCACAGAACTGTGCACAGAGATCTAGAACCTAGGTGAGTTAGGGTGACCCAAAACTCACCTCAGTTTCAGAAATCCCCTTACCAAGCTAGCTACAGTGTCTCATCGGTAGTAATAACTTACCAATGACTTAGACAATCCAGAACATGAACTTAGGTTACCTCAGGTATCGTGGAACACATGAACACTCTTTCGTTATATAATCATTACAAACCGAAACTGGGAGGCAAAGAACACACGTGCAAGTTTGAAATGTTTATTTTTCAATGCAAAGTTCTCAAACGCAGTATCTTATATAATATCAACATACATATTATAAAAATCTGAGTTAGCAGCATAGTCACTAGTCCAACATGAAATCACTGTCATCATCTGAAAACAGTTCAGCCATCCAATTAAGCAATATGAAAGAACATACGTGCTCCTCCAGCACCGAATCCTCTAGCAACATCAGAAGACAACTCAGTGGATTCTCGAGAACGCTATGTGCCAGAAAGTCATGCGCCGCTGCAAATATGTCCCACTGACCCATTAGTCCATGCATCGCTGCCAAAGCCATAACCCTTTCGCCAGAACAAACCAACTCGTGAGCAACTACGGGGCTCATCAGCTGATCAAAATTGACGTCAGGAGAAGTCGGTAAGCAGAGACACAAATCAATGGCCCAGTCGAAATCACAGCTCAGGCAATGAAACACAGGCTGGACACATGTGAAATAGGAAAATCGAAACGATAATCCAAAAGCCGTGCTTAAAGTCGCAAGCGGTAAGGAGCCATAGTATTCAAGCATCCGGTTGCGAAACTGCATCCGTAGGGGCTGAGCGTTTCCTTGCGCAGGATGGGCATCCATGTTTTATAAAGCAAAATATCACCAGAACTCCTGCAGCCAAAGCCAGCAATACAGGGAATCCGCCAAACAGGCTTGCGAATATAGAATGAAAAAACGCAGGGATAATACCAAATACTTTTTCAAACGTAGTCACGAGACCACTGCTAACCAATTTAAAAAAATGTGCTAGGCCAGTTGTGGAGGAGGCATTGAAGATTTGATTAACCAGCTCGCAGAAATGAAACGGCAAATCAGTATTTAAAAGTGCCTGCACCTCTGTGCGTGTGTTAGCTATGTGAAGGACATAAGTTTCGCGGGCCGAGCTCAGGGCCACTTCTTTCTGAGACAATAGTGCTCTTATTCGGCTCAAACCATGGAACTTCGCTCCCAAGGTTGGTATTCGGGGCCAAATAGAAACATCTGCATTCCCATGCGTGGGTGGATATAACACGTTCTTACAACACACCACGCGTTCTGATACAGTAACCACATAGGCGATACCGACCATTAACCCACAACACATTTCGTTATTCAAAAGTAAATAACTACCATTAGACAATAAAGTGAATGTGGGAACTATTGCAGGAACCGGTGTGCCTTTCAAAACACAGGCTAAATTAGGTTTGTCCTGATTACAAGAACCATGCAACTGGATGTGTCTGCATATTAGTGAGCGGTCAGGCGACTGTGTACATTCCTCACCATTCAGATTCACTTCATTTCCCTCCTTAAGACACCTATATGTGTACCTATATGTGTACGGTAAGGACCATGTCTCATGGAGGAAAGCACTGCCTAATGGTTCATATCGCCCTATAGCAATATATCGCATACAATTTGTAAATTTATACATAGCAAAAGGCAAGGTAATAATACCATGGATAAGTCATGCAGCAGCAGTAACCTCAGCCACAGAGAAAGGCAAAGATTCTAACTTTTCAATGTGTAACATAGAAAATGATGCATCTCGCATGGAAAGCATGCGCTGCTTGTCAGTCAAATTAAACGGGGCAAATAATGATGAGACGTTCATATAACTCCAAGGCACTCGACCAGACTTCAGAGTCTGTAGTCTGCAGGCAAACTGCATAACAGAACGTAATTGATTTTGACCATGATATAATACGGACACTTCATCATGCACAATGTCAACAACAGAAGAAACAATATTGTTTAATGTGTAAATTCGGGAAGAAAGCGTGTTAATACTGTTATCGACCACTGCAAGTACCTTTTCCAAATTTGCTTGGTCAATCGCCCTTAGGCGCTTAGCAGCCTCAATTTGAGACACTTTCCAAATTTCGTTGTAAACAGCATAAATCCACCGTTTAGATCTACCCTTAGCCGGGCCTTTTATGAAATCATTTAAATCCACACTTTCAGTTAATTGAGATAGATGTAGTTTAACTGCAGCTAATGTGGAATGTTGCAACCAACTCTGACACAGTTTCCCCACAGAGTAAGTGGTGACAGTATAATCAGTTTCAAAACGGGGATCTGGTCGCACTTGTGTGAACCCTTCAGCCAACCCCAGGAATCGACGTTGGCAAGAATCAGAACTCTTTTGCCACAACAGCCAACCTTTTGGATCCAAACTGGATACATTAAAGGACGAATTGTGTAATAGAGACTGTATCTCATGAATAGACAAATCTGAAAAATTACCCCATCCTGAATATTCTTCTAATTCGGGGATAATTGGTGTATTTAATTTTTTAGAAGTAGCCAATCCAAAGCATGTTGTTTGGGAAATAGTAGAATTTAGAAACAACATGTGATTCGGGATGAGACATGCACGGTGCAAAGCCTCAGTGCCTTGTAGCTGCCAATCTTTGGTACCCCAAACCGATTTAAGGTCAATTATTCCTTTCCAGAACTCGTAGCCATCTAAAGCCAATCTGTCTAGAAATGACTTCGAATACAGCAACTATCGGTAAGTCTAACTTTGGACATGGACTTTTCTGTCATTCTGAAATAAAAGGACTCAGGATTTGATTGATTGAAATCTGTAAAATAACTGTATTTTTTCAGAAATGTACTGGAGCTTCCAATTAAAGGAACTGGGCAGTGCTCCCATTGCGTGTAATTCACAGAAACCCTCCTGGAATTTGTCTTATGGAGAAAATGATTACCATAATTTTGGAAGCAAAACAAATCACCATAATTAATAGAATCTAAATATAAGTCTTCAGCATCAAAAGCCGCATAGTATTTCAAATCAGAAAATAAAGCTTCTACGGCCTGAATATCCCAATCATCAGAACGTATATTTTGTTTAATAACATCTCCCATGTTTACTCTAAGCACATTCGGAACATTAATCACTTCAGTGGGCCCATGTATTTGAAATCTAACCGCATCCCACACAATCCCATCAAGGACAGGCCAAGCTGTAATGTTGACTGTATTTAAGTTTCGTTTCAGTCTGTGCGCTGAATGTGAAGAAGAAAGAGGGGTTGATGTTCCATTAAGGTACCGAATTCCTGTTCTTTCTTTAACGTAGTGACCATCGATCAGGCGGAAAAAATAAAACACAAAACCAATTGACATAAAAAGGTAAAATGAAAATAGGATCAACCAAATGTAAGTCCAAGGGGGTATTAAAAAATGTTTTTTAAACAACGTGTTTTAAACATGTAGCATATTTTGCAATGGTAGAGGGTTTCTTTGAAAGTTCCGAAACAGAGTCAAAAGAGAATCTGGACTGGTCGGCCAAACGAGTCTGCAAATCAGGCATCGATAAATCAGCAGGATAGGTGTAGTTCAATTCATCAATGTTAGTAACAGGAACAGTATTTAATAAAGGACTGGATATGGCAGGCATCTCGAGGGACACCTCCTGTTCTGCACCAGATGTAATAGCCAGCACAGAGTGCCTCACCATGGAAGGACAGGATACAGCCGGTGTCATGCTATGAAGAATCGGCCACCCTGTGTGTCTTGACATTGTCAATAGAAATAAATCTGTTTTCCTTACGACCTGGAAGTGGTGGTAAAATGACTGTTCTTGTGCCCTTCACTCCAAGAACTCGAACCGGTGTCCGATATGAGGGATCAAACTCTTTCTTGTTATCGATCTTCTCTCGAACCAGTTCTCCAACTTGGGGTAGCCAGCCAACTACCGGGATCTGCAGCGCATCATCCGATGTGGAGGGCAAATGTTCCTTTGCTAGACTGTCTCTGGTCTTTTGTAGATTCTGTAAAACATTGCAATGTTCATCTACATCAAAGGCCGTGGCCTGGGCCTTGCAGTGTAGCCCATCGAGGTCAGGGACATACATCTTGATACCAAAGAGCATTTCGTACGGGGTCCGCCCACCCAGAGACCTTCTAGGGAGATTATTAAGAGCACGCTGCACGCCCATGAGGTGGGCTAACCAGTTACTGCCAGTGCCTATAACTCGAGCTGTCAAAGATTGCTTTAAGTCGCGGTTCATTCGTTCAACTACACTATTGCCCTCGGGCCTGTAGGGACTCGAAAACTTGACTTGGACCCCCAACGAAACCATAGCATCCTTATACGCCTTAGAGGCGAAAGCCGGACCCTGATCCGAATGGAAGGTACCACAGGCAAAAATTTCCACAAAGACTCGCAAATCCTTAATGACAGTCCGTGAATCAGCGCTCCGATGTGGCCATACCCACACAAAGCATGTGCATGAATCAACTGCTACTAAGATGTATTTGTATGCAGTATCAGAAGAAAATGGACCGCAGTAATCCAAATAAACGCATCCAAGCGGTTTATTCGAGATGTACAACTGTGTCTGAGGCGGACGCGCAGCAGTTGAAGGTTTAATCTGCTGGCAAATGTCACATTGAAGGACATAATCGCGCGTCTGTTTGTACAGTCCCAGCCACCAGAACCTTTGTTGTAGCTGAGTTACAGTGGCTGAGACGCCCGCATGCGCAGACGCCACACCTTCATGCGCCGCTGTAATCAAAGTAGCCCTGCGATCCGAGTTGGGAACTAGACGTTCACCAACATCAGGAATTTTCACATAAGGAACCTTATCGGGACTTAAGTGGTATGTGTATTTAGAAGTGAACCCCGCAGGATATTTACTTCCCTTCTCTGTTGCAGCAACAGCTGCCAAGATGTCATCATCTATTTTGCTTTTGGACCTCGTGACTGCTGCAACTAAGTATTTTGATACCGCTGACTTCGCTGCTTTATCAGCAAGCGAATTACCAACAGCGTGGACCCCCACGCGCTGATGGCCGAGAGTATGAATCACAAACACGAGTGGCAACTTATCTTTAAGTTCCGCCACTCGGACCCAGATCATTTTATGTTTTATTGTGCTACCTTTGGAATCACGAAACTCATTCTGAATCCAAAAGAACAAGTTTTCATTGTAATACTGGACACAGTAGTAAGAGTCACTTACGATCAAAGTCGTCACACTAGGATCTGCGTACTCCAATGCAAGCATCAAAGCACGAAGCTCTGCTAATTGTGCGGTGCAGTCTCTAAGCGTCTGCGTGTGCACGACACTGGACTTGAACTCATCGTTCACCATGGCACCGACCACAATGGCGCAAGCAGAAACGTAGGCATGTTTAGAGCCATGTGCAACCTGCGCCGAACCATCAGTGTAAATGATGCAATGGAAATCCTCCAACGGCCGCATTGCTAAAGGAGCAGGAGGAACAAATTCATACTGTAAATACTCCTGCGACCGTAAAGTGGCGTCAAAAATAAACGTGACATCCTGGGACGTCAAGGATGCAGCCCATTGAATCCACCGAGGGTGCAAAGCTTTGGAATTAGGTACACTGGCTTTCGTAACCGCCTCTAAGGCAGGACACGGGGTAACAACCAACATGCGCTTTCCTTGTGACAGGGCACGTTCCTTAAGAATTGCCATCTGCACAGCCGTTAAAACTTTCTCCACAGTGGAAAAACGCAATTCAGCCGAAGTGTACAAGTGTGACTTGTAAGCTATAGGTACTGTATCTCCTTCATTAAAAGTCAGGTACGTGAAACCCACCGCCCCAGAGATAATTCTTATCACCAGGTTGGTCTGGTTATCACGAGTCTGTAAGTATTCAGAAGCGAGAAAATCAGCCTGCAAAGACTGCAGAATGGCTGAATGCTCAGGCAGCCAGCATGATTTGGAGAAAGATGGTTGTATCAAAGCATACAAAGGCTTGATACGCTGGGCATATTCCGGAATGTAAGTCCTCCCGAAATTCAAGAAGCCCAGCAGAGATTGTAATTTTTTCAGCGTTGTCGGAGAGCGCAACTGTGCGCACTTCTCCAGGAAATGGGGTGCTAAACCCTTCCCCTCGTTGTTAAGCTCGTAACCTAGAAACAACACTGTGTACTCTGCAATGTGCGACTTTGCAAAGTTAAACTTGTAACCTATGTCAGCAAAGTTACAAATTATGCTATTTACTCGACACAGATGCTCCCAAAGATCGTCGTCTGTGAGATAAATGTCATCCACATACGAACAAGCAACTGGGTCGATGCCCTCCAGAAGAGAGACAATGCGGGCGGAGAATACTCCAGGACTGTTCTTATAGCCCATTGGGAGAACCCGAAACATTTTTTGCACACCGCCGCATGTAAAACTGGTCCATTGGGAACTTAGACCGTCTAATCTATGGGCATAAAAACCATTGGAAATGTCAAGCGTGGTTTTGAACCGTTTACGCTCAAGACTATTCACTAAAGCAGAGCCATGTGTATTCTGTACTGCGCAGTTACGGCAATGCGAGTTCAAATGCCTATAATCCAAAACCAAACGATATGAGCCGTCCGGCTTGTTTACAGTAAAAAGGGGGTTATTCATCGGTGACACACACGTTTCAATTACACCTTGATATTCCAATTGTTCAAGGATAGCCGCGACTGAAGCTTTGGCTTCACGCCATATGGGATATTGAGGTTGAGACTGCGGCTGAGACCGCAAAGGAATCTCGTGGCTTGGAGACAATTTATCCCAGCCACACTGATTGCGGTACACAGCCGGCGCAAGCGCCAGAGCCCACTCTTCTGCAAAATGCAGCGCTTCCACTCTCGGTACAGTGTGCGCAAAACTGGGTAGGATTACCTCCTCCCCTCGCGGAGCTGCGAGAACAAAAGGTGGGGGCCAGTCAGCCTCCGAAAGCAAAATGTCATACGTAGACGAAAGATTTTCCCAAAATACCCCTTTTACAGTTCGCTGCATGTCAACTTCAATTAACAGGACAATTTCAAAAAGACGTTCAGGGGGAGCAACATGCGTATCAGCAGTTTCAATCACAACATAAGTGTCAGTCGCTGTCACCTTCAACAGTGGACGGAGGGCCTCTCTCACTATGGTAATCTCTGCCGCGCTGTCCAGCAAGGTCAGAGCCCACGTTAGATTCCGAAGCCGCGTTCTCACTATCTGGGGCATAACGATGCGCTGTCAGGGCGGCGACTTTCTTTGTGGCAAACTGTGGTCTCTTGGGCGTAGCGCCTTCCTGCTGCTCTCCACCGTTACGCGGGCGGGGCTGACCACGTCCTTGCTGGCCACCCCGGCCCCTGCCGCCCCCTCCACCACCGGTTGACGGAGCCGATGAGTCCTGAAAGGAACGAGGAGAGCGTTGGTCAGAAGCCTGAAACCTTTCAGGTGATTTAATCATCGCGCGGTCGCGCAAATCATAAACACGATCCGACTGCGCAGGCAACGGAGACGCAGGAGCAGAAACCTGTGTTTGTTGTTGTTGTTGCTTACCCTGATTCTGCTTTTTAGGCCAATTCTGTTTCTTGGACTTTGGTTGACCACTAGTTTCCGAAGACTGACCCTGGGGCTGCTTTTTCTCTTTATCAGGAAAAGCCTTAAGCCCCTTTGCATTGCGGCCAACCGTTTTATAAGCGGCCACAATAATTCTTGCCAACTGACGGGGTCTCTCGGCCTCGGGAATCAACGCCAAAGCGTTAGCAACCTGAAAGTTCACTGCATCTCCCTTGACATTTGCAAGGATCAGATCGCAATCTACATCAAAGGAGCCACACAGGCGCATACCCAATTCGACCGCCGACTCCGGTCCGTGTTCGTCTTGAACACGTTTAAGGACCGCACCCAGATTGGTCACAGACGGGGTGCCGTAGCACCTCGAATAGACCGCTGCAAAAGTCTTACCCCAGGTCTCACAGTCAACAAGCTCAGGTGCCAAATCTTTCGGTAAACTTAGTGTAAGAATCCGGTGCTTATCACCGGGATTCGTATTAGGAAACACAGCTTCTAGCTGGCCGAATTTCTCTGCAAGCCAGAACGGAAAATCATCCTTGTCCTGTGGCTTTTTGCCCATCACGGAATTCACCATGACAGGATTGATTTTCAAACCAGCCTGTTCTGCACGAAGCTGTGCGCCCCTAGGGGCTACGTCTTGAACATTACGGCTAGTGTAATGAACAAGCGCTCTAATCACTGCCACTGCGACTTCATGAAGTTGCCGCAGATCAGCTATGCCACAAGTGGCTCGATTAGGGTGAGGAGTAAATCCAGCCAAAGCGGGCCAAGGTGTGCCCGGAATGGACAAAGGACCCAACCTCGGAGCGGTTAAAGCGTGTGGTAGGGCGCCACCAAACCAAACTCCATGCTGCCAAGCATCAATAGGAACCTCCAGTGCTCTGTACGGAGCATACGCAGCCGGTACAGCCGTAGCAGTGTAGGAGTGGAAAACACCAGAATTAGCGTTCACCGCCGGAAATGTCACCCACGAATAAAACAGTTCGTACGGGTAAGCATGTTCCGCACTCACCACTAGAACAACAGCCAAGCCTTCCACAGGTACATTATAAGCCCGCAAATGGTCACGCACCGCAATGCGACTATGCGGCGGGATGTCCACAGCTTGTGCCATGTCAGCACAGGAAAGTGAAAAAACAAAGATTACTTTGTAGCACAACTGGGTAGTAATTCAATGAAACCGTTTTCAGATAGATTCAAGCTTGAAAAGACCTATTTCAAAAATAGGTAGGTTTTTCTGACACTGCCGTTTTCCGGAAACGGGAATGAAGGGGTTAAGATTTGAATGATATACTACTCGAGTGTCATGATATAAGGCCAACAACGTATGGGCGCCATGTAGCAGGGTTCCGTTCTCCCACAGAACTGTGCACAGAGATCTAGAACCTAGATGAGTTAGGGGGACCCAAAACTCACCTCAGTTTCAGAAATCCCCTTACCAAGCTAGCTACAGTGTCTCATCGGTAGTAATAACTCACCAATGACTTAGACAATCCAGAACATGAACTTAGGTTACCTCAGGTATCGTGGAACACATGAACACTCTTTTGTTATATAATCATTACAAACCGAAACTGGGAGGCAAAGAACACACGTGCAAGTTTGAAATGTTTATTTTTCAATGCAAAGTTCTCAAACGCAGTATCTTATATAATATCAATATACATATTATAAAAATCAGAGTTAGCGGCATAGTCACGTCCATAGTAAGCGAACGGTGATAGCATATTATAATGCAAAATCTATAGAAATCTGTATCACCTATATTTCGCGCACCCTAATTAGCATATTATATTATATTCTAAGAAGGTCTCATTTGGGTTCTAGCAGGGCGGGCCCATACCTCTAAATCTCAGTAGGAGCAGATCACATCAACAGCTACCAGCTCTCTGCATGCGAAGCATCAAGTGTGTTGATTCATTCCCTGTAACTCTATCTTAAACCCGGGTAGAGCCCAATGTTGGCAGCAACATTATTTGTGTTATGTCTAATGTGGTGCGAGGATCAGGCTTTCAGCAACCTTGTGTTAGGTTATTCTTAGAGGGTGCAGTTCTCAGTGTGCAGACAGTTGTACCAAGCACGACTGATATCAGAGCAATAACATATTATTCTCAAATAAATCACATCTTTCGTCTAGGTTGAAAGCTACAATAACAATTAGGTGTCGTGTGCAAACTTAAGCTGAAGGAAAATATGTTGTTTAAACACGTAAGAAACTCATGCTAACTTAACACAATATATAGAAACGCAGTAACCATATGACAATAAGTTGTGTGATTTAGGTGTGGTTGGTTGGATTAGTGGTGCATGAAGCTAGTTGGGCTGTGTGGGTGATGCGATGTGAATTTTTCAAGTCCTGGTGAGGTGTTGGTTATTACATCTAAGGGAGTCCTGTGGCCAAAGTTTTTGCTGAGCCATGCTTCTGTATCAAAGGTGAGGTCTGGTGTGTTTTCTGAAATTAGATCAAATATGATGAAGAGTTTTTTGTTCATGAACCTTGTGTTGTTCAGCAAGCATTTTAGTTGTTGAGTCTCAGTCCCTTGAGGTGATTGTGCTTTGAGGAGGTCTAGAATAGTACAGGATGAAGCACAGAGGCATCCAGGATGTGGGTGGTATGAGTTAGGGGGTAGTCTGGCTGTGGCTTAAAGTGGAGTTGGAGGGTTTATTATTGGTTAAAGAAATCTGAGGTTTGAGAGGTTGGTGTGAGTGTTCAGGCTTTTGTGGGAGGTGTGAATGCTGTAGCTGCTGGGTTGCATGGTAAGTTTAATATGGTGAGTAGGGTCCAGGGGAAGGCGCAATCTGGGAACTTATCAATCATGTGGTCACACCTTTCTTTAATCTTTAACTTCCTCCTTGCAGGTGACATTGTGTGTGTCAGTTGTTTGGGTTAAGGTCTTTTAGTGGGTGGGTTATCTTTAGATAAGTTGTGTCATTTAGGTGTGATTGGTTGGATTAGTTGTGGATGAAGCTAGTTGGGCTGTGTGGGTGATGCGATGTAAATTTTTCAAGTCCTGGTGAGGTGTTGGTTATTACATCTAAGGGAGTCCTGTGGACAAAGTCGACAGGACTCCCTTAGTTCTATGGGCATAGTCCTATGTTCGAGAGAGGATGCAGTCACTAAATTAAGATGCTGCTGGCATCAAAATAGTGATATTGGTCTGAGTTGAGTTTTCTCACTGTAGAACTGAAATTGAGTTACATCTGGGTGGTCCTTCTGACTTGTTGATATATGTGCAATTTTAGCTAAGTCCTCAGTAGTTGGGTATTAGTTTGGCCTGATTTAGGATTTGATTATTACTTTTTCCCAGAATTATTTCTAAGGCAAGAGATGTGAGATCTGATATTTCTGGCAGAACAGGATGAATGTTTAGGTTAGTAATATTTTGAAAAACAGTTCCATTTTCATTCAGGAGCCTAACCGAGTCATGCAGTGGATTTACAATGTTGGTCTGGGAATCTTGAAATAGATCCGCAGGTGACAAGGTAGTTTGGGCTACATTGTTCGAAAAGGTGAGACAGTGGGAAAGGTAAGGTAAGCAGAATGCTGCTTACATATAGAGTACAATCATGCTGAATACAATTATCATATGTTATGATGTGATCTAGGTTTGTACAAAACACACTACTTAGAAAGGGGGTCCAAGGGGCAGTTTAAAGACTCACAACTAGATACGCGCCCCTACTTATACCATCTATACATGAAACATCTATACATTGAATTGAGCTAATTCCTTTTCTCTCCTTTTTCATTGACTCCTAGATACTTTTCATGTATAGGTGATCTAGGTTTGATCAATGAGCAAATTTAATGGTGGCTCAGATTGAAATTGAACGATTAAAGACCATTGGCTGTGGTAGCAAAACCCTTTGACCCATTACGCTATTTGTATGGCACAGAAGATGATGGGGACTATTCCCAAACTGCATTTTGTAGTGTGTTTTGCGGAACTACAATAGTGCTACAAGATGCTATTCACAGAGATACGATTATGCCTCCGTCTCACCTATTTTTCCATGAGGATCTCTCTGCCTCAACTGTAGAGTCTCCCAACATGTAAGAACATGTTTAGTAGTGAATGTGGGAGGAGCAGTGAAAAGTGCTAGAAGATGGCAAAAATGACTAAAGGGGAGTGGATAAGGAGGGGTTTAGAGAGGGTTAGTGGGAAGTTTAGGAAGGGATGTGCACCCACCCACAAAATGCTAAGTCCATTGCTATTCACAAAGTTCACTTAAAAAGTAACTGTAGCCAAAAAGGAACCAAAAACAGTACTCTCAAAGCACATTGCCAACGACTGGAACTGCAACACCCACAGAAAATAATGTTGGTAGGGCCTTAATATAAAAAAAAGTGATAGCAAATTATGATGAAATATATTGTTTAAAATACGAAAATATATAAATTAATAATATTTGACAGTAAAACAAATGTAGAAAAATAAGGTGCATTCATTATTTAATCATAAAGTATTTTAACAACTTTTTTTAATTCAAGAATTAATATAGCATTACATTTTATTAAAATATAATTAAATTACTTTTAATTCATTCATAATTTATAGTCACTCCTAATGTATAACCAAATTGTTGATATTTTTACGTTAGGTGGCAATTTATTTTTTCAATGTAAGCTTCAGACAAATAATTAGAATTTAATTTAATGCAATTAAATTAATTCAAGGATAGATGAAAACCTAAGTATATTGTGCTTGTAAGAAATGGGGTTGTTGGTTGAGTTGGGTGTGAGCCGTGGTAAAACAGCAACCATAATCCTTCTCATGGTGAAATCACTAGCAACCCTAAATTAACCTGTACTCAACCCTCAGGGAGCTTGGCACAGAGCAGTCAGGCTTAACTCAGAGGCAATGTGTAAAGTATTTGTGCAACTTCAAAAAGTAACACAGTGAAAACACACCATAAAAGGATTCCACAACAGTTTTGGAAAAATAGAGCAATTTGTAATAAATAGAATATGACTGAAATGACAAAAATCCAATGAAGAAAACTGGATATATTTAATTTTAAAGATTTCAGAAGAAATAGCACTGAAAGGTACGAAGCGCCAACTGGCAATATCTGGTCACATAGAATATAGAGAAAATGGCAGTGGTTATGAAAGAAAAGTCAGCACCTCCATCACAGTCTTATCCCTGTAGCGTGTTAGTATATACTTTCTCGGTGTTCTCATGTGGAACACTGTGCCAATTATCAGTGTCCTTCCTGTGTATGAAAAAGAAGAAAACTCTTTCTCATACACAATATAGCTATCAAAATTTAATAGAGCACAACCACTTGCATGTCTAATGTCTGACTTAGTAGTCAATATGATTTTAATAACCCTACATTCATTAACAATGCACAAGGAGAATCAATAAAAAACAGATGTTGATAATAATTGCAACAAAAAACTTAAACTGTCTTTAAAGGTCTTGTGAGTCTTGATAGAGTTGACTCGAAGTGCAATTTTGGAAAAACACACAGCCGACACGTGTTTCGTCGTGTGAGTACGACTTTTTCAAGGCTCAAATGAAGTGTTCCTAGAGCAGGGGCTCTAAACATTGTATGAAAAAGACCCTGTGAGGTTTTCTAGGGATCCTGAATATTCTTAGATTGTAGGAATAGGATCAGCGACCCCTTAAAAGCTATTATCTATCCAAAGCGAAGTATTCAACTTAAGTCAGAGTTTGGACCCGTAGTCTGGTACTAATAATACTCGGATTCAGGAGAAGTCAAATTATCAAAAGTTTGGTAAAAAATAATGTTTGAACACAGAGACGTCCTTTTCAGTTTTGATGCAGCATCTGTATAGGAATATATTTACTCGTGTAAGAATTGTGATAAATTCAGACCTGTAATGGGCAGTATTCAACGACTTGTCAATCATTCGATAATGCGAAACCCATACATCTTCAAATTGTCTCTGCACGTCGCGTCCTGAAAGTAGTAGCGTCCTGGTCAAGCAGGACTGAGGCAAAGTCCCAAGATTAGGCCAACTATGATGGCGTGCAGACCGGCTAGGACTGCTGAACAAAATACCTTAAATACTGATTTGTGGAGCACTGCCAGGATCATCAGCAAAGATGTGTTGCACAGCCAAGGCGATGCATCTGTTACAAGATGCGGTGAGGCTGCAGTGTAAGGTCCCACATCATCGTTGAGGATCCTGTCAACAAGGACTTGCGACGTACAGTCCGGCGGAGGGGATGAACCGCGCAGTCGGGGTGATGCACAGCTGGCAAGGGATGCGAGGGCCTGCGCTGGGGATGCGTCACTCAGTGCAGGTTTCAAAGCTGCTGCGGTTTAAGATGGGGGTCTTTGCGATGGCTCCAATCCTCGCATTAGTGGCAATGCATTAGTTCTGTTTGGGGTGTGCCACACAGCAGATTAGATGTGCCACACAGAAGAGGCTGGTATGCACCTTAGACTTAATTGCAAGGGTTCAGGACTGGGGTGGCACCACTTGGCAGGGTAGATGCATGGATGACAGAGTCCAGGTGCAGGGTTGTTGAAAACCTGTTGTGTCCCTGAGGCTTCAGATAAGGTGGCCAAATGGCCCTTTGAGTCACTCTGTGATTCTGGGTTTAAGAGATGCAAGTCCAGTCCTTCACACTCAATGCGAGAGGGCAGCAGGGCAGCAGTTCTTTCAGAGCAAATGTCCAGCAGAGTGGCAGTCCTTTCAGCAGCAAAGCAGTCCTTCTTCCTGGAAAAGTATTTAACAGGTCCAAACATGTACTGAAGAGTTGGTGTCTGGGATCCAATATTTATACCCACTTGTACCTCCGAAGTTAGGGAGAACCCACTAGAGGTTTCCCTTTGATGTCCACAGGCATCCTTCTACCCTGTCTTCACTCCAGACTAACTTAAGGGGTATGCAGTCCTTTGAGTGGGGGCAGGACCGAGCCTATTCAGGTGTAAGTGGGGCTGGGCCGAACTCCTCCAGCCAATCAAGCCAGCAATGGCCCTTCCTGGCACACCTAATCTCCCAATTGTGTGTGGCTGTCTAGGAGGAATACACAAAGCCCAACTGTTAGCTACACACAGTCATATGGCCCAGTGACAGGTTACAGGCACTAAATGGTTAAAGCAGAAAAATGCCAACTTTCCAAAGGTGGAATTTTCAAAATTGCAACTTAAAGTCTGACTTCATCATAAGGTAGGATTTTTCATTACAATTCCAAAGACACCAAACATGAAGGGGTTACCTGTTCCCATTTGGAAATTACAGCATAATAAATGTAATAAGGAAACTCCAATGTTATCCTATGGGAGAAGTAAGCTTTGTAGTAGTGAATAAGGAATTTAAGAATGTTTGACTACCAGGACATGTAAAACTTAAAAGTAGGTGTCAAACCTTTTAAATACACTGCACTCTGCCATAGGGGCTGTTTAGGCCTACGCTAGGGTGACTTATATTTATTAAAAATGAAGGTTTTAGACTGACAAGTGGTTTATCTTGCCAGATAGAAATGGCTGGTTAAAACTACACAAACAGGCTGCAAAGGAAGGCCGCCACCTGACTCATTTGTAAGGGGTTACTTAAGTGGGGGGCACAATCAGTGCTGCAGGCCCACTAGTAGCATTTTTTTTACAGGCTCTGGGTACATGTATTACCATTTTACTAGAGAGAATTACAAGTAAGTTAAATATAACAATTGGGTATAAGCTAATCCTAACAGGTTTTAAGGAGTGAGCACATGCACTTTAGTACTGGTTAGCAATGGCAAAGTGTGCAGAATCCTAAGACGAGCAAAAACAAGATCAGCAAACAGTGGAGGAGGAAGTCAAAATGTATGGGGGAAAACCACCCTAAGGCAGAAAGGTCTAAAAATGTGGTAGCATGATTTTTCTTGCTCTACATTTAAAATAAATACATGAAATTATTTTACAATAATATTTAACATAAAATTATATTTTTAAAATTAAACAAACTTTTTTTTACTTTTCCTATACTTTACCATAGGAAACTTCACAGTTGTGGTGGAGAGCTCTGTATGGCAAAGTATATAGAAAACAAAAAAAAAGTTTAAAACCTAGAAAAAAGTTAATGAAAATGTATTATGTTAACTATTGTTGCAAATTAATGTTGTGTATTTATTTTAAATGTAGAACTTAAAAATGATGCAGGACTATTAACATAATTTTAAATTAAATATTTAATTAATTGAAATAGATTACATTAAATGTAATTTTTCTGAAGTTAAAATTAAAAAATAAATTGCCCCCTAAAGTAAACAATAACCTTGTTATATTATACTTTATTAAATATGATGTTACATTAATTTTTAAATTCAAACTATGTTGTAAAAACGAATAAGACACATTACCTCGCATACTAATACTACACGTGCAATTACAACGTGGATATTACTAGGCGAATACATTTACCACTACCTACCATCACAGCGCATACTTTTACCCCGAATATGCCTTTATAACACACAAGCCGTTACGACGCAAAGGCATGCGTGGTAAAGGCATACACTTGGTAAAAGTAATTAAGGTAGGTTAAAATTATGTATCTACATAAATAAATATATATAAATATAGATATATTAAAATTCCTCCTAAATCCGCAAAACTACCCCAATACCCATACCCCCTAAAACCCTAAAAATGCTATTTCCACCCCAATACACATACCCCTAAACCCCAAAATTACAATTACCACCACTTAACCCATACCTACCCTGAACCCTAAAAATACCCTTGGCACCCCAAAGCCCAAACCCACCCTGAACCCTAAAATTACACTTGGCACCCCATAACCCATATCCACCCTGCACCCTAAAATTACCGTTAGCACCCCAAAACCCATACCTACCCTGAACGCTAAAATTACCCTGGCTGTTTACCAGTATACATTTTTTTAAATAAATAAGTTCCCTTTTCATACATTTACCATTTAACCCCTTCGCCGCAGGGCTAATTCCCCCGCGGCGCGGGGGAAAGGGGGCCACGCACGTCGCCGCGGTGCTGATGACAAGCCCAGGCTCGTCATGCAGCACGGTGCTCGTGTGCTGGTAACGAGCCTGGGCTCGTCATGAGCCCGCCCGCGCAATGGAACGCTCAGCACAGCAGGGGAATTATCCCCGCGTGTGAGCGTTCCACGGCTCATGACGAGCCCAGGCTCGTCAACAGGACACAAGCACCGTGCTGCATGACAAGCCTGGGCTCGTCATCAGCACAGAAGGGGTTAAAACATTTAATTTTGCATCACTTTTTATGGTTTTTTTTTTTGCCTCTGTCGCCATTATTTTCAATAGGAGGGTGTTGCAGTATCAGTGTCTGGCCATGTGAGGGACGAGACTTACCAATGTTTCTCTTTTTGCAGTAGTAAATTTGTTTCCAACCCTTTTTTTCAGGTGGAGGAGATGTGAAAGTCTACACTTTTAAGTAACTTTTCACTATGACTATGTGAATAGTCAAAAGTGGTTGTTACTCAAAAGTGTAAGAGTAAACTTACATGTGTATATCACTCACACGTGTAAGTTACCTTTGTGAATAGCCCTTATTGAGTTAAATCCTGTACTCTACCAGCAGCGAGAAAAGTTATTTCAAGGCAGATTTTCGCATCTTTTCATTCTTGACGGTTCATAAACATGCTACCTGATTCTTCTCCCTTTGAAGTCTATCCAAAAACCTTCCTGTGTTGCCTAGACAATATACTAGTTAAGGAATATCTTTACCAGTGCTTAATTTAGTTCCACTCAGTAACAGGTATGATGAAGAGCCAGCAAAATAAATTTGATGAATGAATCATTTGAGGTTCATGGGCACTCAGACAGGTCGATCGGCAAGCCACAAGCCTGTCTCTAAAAAAATCACATGGCTTTTAAGAACAGAAGTATGGCCTGGGATCACCAACCTACAATTGTTAATGGATATAGTTGAGAAGACAGAAACATAGAGCATTTTTATAATCAAGATAAGAACGACTAATCACTTGAATGGCGGGTTTGCAAGAGTTTAGGGGAAGCATCAGGGTGAACATCTTGAGAATTCTGAGTTGAAATGACTCAATCAGTAATCTTATAAAGCGCGACTACTCAACCGTAAGGGTCTCATTGTGCTGATTGGGGAGGGCGATCTGCGGTTCAGTCGAAGAAACAGGTCTTGAGGTCCTTCCTGAATTGTAGCTGCGATGGCGATTGCCTGGGGTGCAGAGGCAGGGAGTTCCAGGTCTTCGCATCGAGCCGTGTTCTAGTAGATCTGTGTGATGGTGACCTGGGCCAGTTGGGCAGAACAGAGATGTCTGATTCGAATGGAACACTTAGCAGCAATATATGTGATCTGGGTTGTCACAGAGGAAGTCTAGGTTCTTAGGTTGAGAGAAGAAAGAGTGTACCAAGGTTGGATGGCCACCAGTCAGGAGACCATAAAGTGGCAGGTCAGCGAACAACGGGAACTCCGTCTTGTTCAGTTTAAGACTTATTATTCACCCATTCACCTACCTTCCCAAGACAGGTGCAGAAATCACCCATACTGGGAATAAACTGAAGGTCTTTAATGCACATCACCATGGATAGATAAGCTGGGTCTCAATAGTGTGCATCATCAGGTACAGACCAAATAAATTAATGAGCATTTTCAAAGAGGATGCAAAGTTTGAAGAAGATGTGTGGAAGGAAAAATGAATACAGGTCTTCTTGAAGTCTAAAACATGTCTATTATCAGGATCTCAGCAAAGAGAGACAGGGCTTCACTTCCCCAGGGAAGCATATAATGCTAGCCCCTGCCCAAATTTCTCCAACTGTCATACCTTTTCTTTACATAAGCAGGTGAAGAAAGATGCACATGACAGAAACTGAAACTTAACTTAGAGGGGCTGCCACCTGACTGGCTTTCTAATTAGAAGAGTGCAGACAGACCTTGAGAAAAGATATTATGGAGTTTCCAACACTGAGCTAACTTTATTGAGAATTCTAGGTTAGCTGTGCCAGGTATATGAAAGGGAGACCTTTGCAAGCAGATTGGATTAACAAGGGAATTCAAAATAGCTACAGTGTAAAAACCATGTTTCTAGTTATTCGGATATATTTCAACATAAATTGCATCAATTAAAAATCCCCTTCCTTTTGCACCTCTAGGTGCAAATCTAAAGCATACTTCTTGCCATCAGTCTGTTCATGTTATCTTCAAAAGCACTGTTGTTATCATGTTTTTCATTTACACATTCGCAGGGACTGTTATTTCTATCTCTGTCTTCTACAATTGTCAATGGAAAAAAATGGGATTAGCCTTTATTGTGGATACTATGAATAGCACACATGCAAACTCTTATGAGAATGCATACAATCTATAAGGGTATAAAAATCGCAAATATCTCTATAATTTTGTATTCCCCATTCTCCAAAGAAGCCTTTTAATCAAGACCAAATAATGCTTTCATCCATGTCGTTGCAGTTGTGTATTTTATTTAGCTCCTTAACGCTCTGTCTAAACGTTTAAAATGTTTGAATTTTTGACCCACTGAGAAACTCACATCCATTGCTTTCAACCTGAATTCCAGAGTTCTCATTCACGGGCCATTATTAAATCGGTTAACGAGCCATGGTTAAGAACTTTGGAATGTGAGAATAAAGGCATTGGGATTCATCACAGCGCCTACCACTGGATTTGGCACTGGCTCAAAACCCCTCCACTTTTGAGGGTCACCAACCATCACTGGTGGGTTCCAGTAGCGACCGACCAGCCAGTGATTGTGGATGAAGCTGGTAACTGTGAGGATGTGGGGTGGCATCCTGAGACAACTGAGGCTGTGAAGACACAGACGCTGGTTCAGTAGCAGCAGGTCCAGAAACATCTCACCAGGGTGAGGTGGGAGGAAGAGCAGGAGCAGAGGAGGCAGCATCCAGAGGTGTAGCTGCTTGTTTGCAACAGGCAGGGTCCTCCTAATCAGGACTTGCACTGCACTTATCAGTGGCATTGGTGGTGAGCAGTACTTGGTAGGGTCCCTTCCTGTGGTTTTGAAGAGCTGAATTCCACTGGTGAACCACCATCAACACAGGTTGTTGGGCTATAGGTTATAAAAAGTAAAAGGAGGCCCCCTTCTCTGTCAACTTTGGGACAGGGGAGGTGTATTGTAAAGCAAAATTGTCCCACGCATTTGCCACTAAGTTGGTACGCAGTGGACTAATGGCACCAGGTTAATTTTTGTTATTTAGCAATACCAATCACACAGCAGTAAATAGAACAAGAGGCTAACTTCTAAGACATAGGCCAACCAGTATACTTATTCAACCACCGAAAAAATTAACCACTATGGCACACGTTACTTAAATTCAGGTCAAGATATTAACAAGAAAAACCAGAAAAGTTGTTTTTTGGAAAAATATATATACTTTGTGTATTTATTCAAATATTAACAGTTTATCACAATCATAGCAAATCATTAAAAAAATACATGAGGTATATTGAACATTTCATTAAAAGCATAAAAGGTCACAAAAAATAGACAAAACAAACATTTGTTTAAAAGTTCATAAGAACAGGGGTCGACGCGGCGTTTCGGTTACAGGCTAACAATTAACAACCTTCTTCAGGACCAAGTCCTAAAAAGAAACAGAAAATTACTTTTTATGCATTTCCAAACAAAGCATATATCCAAAACAACATTACTTAATGGCTAAACTGTTCGGTGGTTGGCACTAGACAAAAACTGGTGATTTTTTTTTAATTATTGGTATTGTTAAAGCACATAACCTAATGGTAGGGGCACCATTTAGTGAATCCCAAGGTGTATTTATTGGGGAGACCTGTATGGTCAAGACATCTTATTCTTCATGTCTAACAATCAACAAAAGTTACCTGAATTTATTAAAGGCTTCCAGATATATCCTGGAGTGCCGGAAACCGGTTGTAAAATCCGGTCATTAACTGATGTGCATTCACGATGTTTTTGATCTAACATACGCTGTATTGATCTCTGGAAGTGATAATAAAATATGGATCAATATTTTGTGTGCTCTTATTAATCTTTTAAGTAACAAATCAATATAGCACGTCACTACCTTATATTTGTACAGGGAAGGATCACACTCTGGTAGTAGGAGCCCCGATATTGGTTTTCAGATATGCTGTAGAGAAATACATCTTTTACCGTATTGTAATCAAAGGAGTGATTGTCAATTGTCATGAAGGGTTCTAATTATTTACACTTACCCAGATTTTAATGACTGGCTGCTTAATGTTTTCACGAGCTTTTCCATTGACTTGTGTATCAGTTTTGGCGTTCATACCTTGGCGGGGATTCTCCTGCCACTAATGATATAGAGGATGGAACTTTTGTTAGGATCCCTATTTGTTTAATGATACTTATTTGCAGTTTTAACGTAAAATATCTAATCACTACCTCTCCATTGATTTAGTATATACTTTCATGAAGGAAGTTTAAATAACATGTTTGTTACTGACTAGCATATTCTCAGTATTAGTATTCTATGTAGGACATAGCGGTGCAGTTACAAATATCTAATCACTGCCTTTCCATTGATTTAGTATATACTTTCATGAAGGAAGTTTAAATAACATGTTTGATACTGGCTAGCCTATTATCAGTACTAGTATTCTATGTAGGACATAGCGGTGCAGTTGCACCCGTTGATTTGACTTTTATGTCCATTGAACACATTCTTTAGACATACGTTAATGATGTTATTTTTTGTGTTACTTCATATCATCTACGTTTGTTGTATGTTGTATATTTTGCGTTGGTATCTTACCATAGCATAAAAATAAATAGCGCGTCTTATTCATTAATGTGCACAAAACTCGACAAATTGTATTTGAGTATGTGGCACTTTAAGGGTGAGGATGCAGGTTTTAATCCTCGAGCTTGTGCTGGTACTATGTCCGCCTAGGGTTTGCCTTACACATTTCAGGACCCACCCGCCGAACTGATAGGCTAAGAATTTCTATAAACTGATGATTCATTAAGCACAGAACAAACAGGGGGCTAAACGAGTTCCGTACAGCGCGGGGCAGGTTAACTCATGACAGAGTCGGTCGCGTTCCGCTTACCTGGTATTAGGGATTCGGCCTCCCTGCTCCTACTCCGTCAGCGTTTTCTCGATTCTGCTCCGATCGAAAGTATTAGGGACAAGCACCTCACGGTTTATTTATAGTACGGAGTTGCTGATTGGGCGGTCAGTCTCCTGCTATTTGGTTGGTTGACGGGATGTCACGTGACATCTTGTTTGTAAACAAACACTCGTAAGTGGCGCGTTAGACAGCGTGATTACCGAGATATACCTAGTTAACTATGTGCGATAATCTAACGCATTTCGGCGGTAGTATGCGAAAATTGGGGGCAGTGTGCAGAGCTCTAATGATGTATGCTTACAACTCGAGTGTAATCTATAGGGGACATTCTATATTATCTCATAGACCAGTGTGGAAGCCGTCGGTTATTGGGCTTACTTGCCAGTCTAACCCCTACATTAGGGTTGTGTCTATCATAGAGACGTGTAGGGCTTTAAGAGGCATTGAGTGTTGAAAGCTACGTTAGTGCTCAGCCTACAAAATGTACAGCTGGGTGCCACGGTGGCATATATGGTAACATGTTTGTGCTCAACCCATAGTTGGTGCAATACAATGCTGCGAATTCATTACTGTAATTTGGGATACTTCAATCTTTGGTTGGCACATATATGTTATCCCTTAGAAATATTTGAAGAGTATTATCATATGTTAGGGGGAGTTGATATCACTTTGTAGTACAAATATATATATGAAGAATTTATTGATATTACACCCATGATATAAACATCGGGACTGTCTCGTGCCTAATCTAATTTGATCATAGTTCTCCTGTATGGTTAAATTATCTTTTCCCAATCTTCTCTGCTGTTAAGGCCGGCGCGGACACTGTTACACTTGGACATGTAAAATTGCTCGCGTCTTTTTCTTTTTTGGGTCAGGTTACCACCTCTTGTGCTTAGACTAACATGCTCAAGGCAGCACCAACGGAGGTCATTCATCTCATGTTTAGCTATCTTCCAGTGTTCAGTTAGAGGAGCCCCTACCTTACTTGTGCGAAGAGCTGATCTATGCTCATTCAGTCTTGTTCGGACTTCTCTGGAGGTTTCCCCTATGTAAATGAGTTTGCAAGGGCAGCTGATGAGGTAGATTACACTACATGTTCTACAATTCATGAAACTAGTTGGTTTTAAGACAATATCTTTGATGGTGATAGTATTTCCACGAATGATGTTTTTACAATTACTGCAACCTGAACAGGGGAAAGTGCCTGTTGGCATCGGTGCATTGTCAATACAGGGTTGGATTGCTCTCTTGGGTTCCCTATACGTGTGAACCAAACTATTTCGGATGGTTCTGTTCCTTCTGTAGGAGAACATGGGTTTGGGTAGTCTGTTTTGTTGTTTGTCATTTACTAGATGCCAATTTCTATTGATAATGTTTTTGAGTTTGTTACTAATTGGATTATAGTTCGTAACAAAGATAATAGGCTGATTAATGGGTTCTTTCTTTTCTTTCGGTTGGAATAGGTTCTCACGGTTGTAGTATTTGGCACGCTTGTACGAGTGTCTAATGAGGCGTTTGGGATATCCGCGTTCTAGGAATTTAGTTCTAAGGACACTGGCATGTTTTTCGAAGTCTTAGGATGTTGTACAGTTTCTCTTAAGTCTCAAGAATTGACCGAATGGAATATTATTGACTTGACTAGGTGGATGGTTACTTTTATGATGGAGCATAGTATTTCTGTCAGTAGGTTTTGTGAAAAGTTCTACATTTAGTAGTCTATTGGTGTTTTTGATGATCAGGTCAAGGAATTCGCAACTGTTGTTATCTATGTGTGAGGTGAACTTAAGATTATTATCACCAAGGTTGAGCCATGTAATAAACTCTCTAAGTGTCTCTATAGGGCCGGTCCAGATGAAAAAGACGTCGTCTATGTACCGAGACCACTTTGAGATGTTTTCATAGAACGGTGATACTGCATTAAAAATGTGATGTTCTTCAAAGTTTGACACATACAGACATGCCAGACTAGGGGCACAGGTGGCCCCCATGCTGGTCCCCTTAGTTTGTCTGAACAGTTGTTTATTGAATAAGAAAAGATTATTTTTCAGTACCACAGAGATACAGTCTATGATGAACTGTTCGTGGGCTGTGCGATCCCTATCATCTTTGTTAAGCATAGAGGTGATAACTTCTATCGTTGCATTTTGGGGAATGTTTGTATATAATGATTCAATGTCTAGTGTAACTAGAAATTGAGAGTGGGGGTCAAAGGCTAAACCTTCTATCTTGTGGATGATGTCTGTTGTGTCCTTAGTGTACGCTTTTTGGGTGGTGACCAAAGGTTGTAGAAAGACATCTGCGTACTTACTAAGTGGTTCCGTGAGGGACCCGATACTCGAAACAATAGGCCTCATTGGGGGATTAAGGATATCCTTATGGACTTTCGGGAGTCCATAAAGGGCTGGGATAATTGGATCTTGATTGAGGAGGAAAGAAAATTCCTCTTCGCAGATTACACCGTCATCTATGGCATGTTTCAATAGGTTAGCAATTGATAGCTTCAAAGAAGTCCATTCATCCATATGTGCTAACATATAGTGTTCCTTATTGTCTAATAAGTTCAGCATTCTATTGTTATAATCGGGGGTGTCCATCACCACGATGCCACCCCCCTTGTCTGCCGGTTTTATGGTCAGTTCGGTGTTGTTCTGTAGTGTCTGAAGTGCTAATGTCTCATCTTTACTGAGATTGTGGCTGATCCAGTGTCTTTGTTTTAATAAGTCATCCACACTCTTATCGACGCTACGCTCGAAGGCTTCGATGTCTTTAGGAATCATGTTAATACTGGGGGTCCACACTGACTTGTTTTTAAGGCCTGATTTGTTATTACTAGAGTGTTTCTCTTTTCCCTCAAAGTACATAGCTAGCCTGATTTTTCTAAAAAAGCTTTGAAGGTCTCTCTCCAATGAATATCTATCAATGTTGGATGCTACTGCATATCCTAGTCCTTTTTCTAGTAAGGTGATTTGTTGGTTGGTAAGTGTGTATTTGGAAAGATTAATAATTGGTGCTTTGTTATGACTACTTAGTCCCAGTGTTTCTGACTCCGTGTGTTTGGACGTCGTTGGAATTGGGGTGTCGCATTGTAGTTCCCTCGCCCTCGGCCCCTTCCTTTCGGGGGACCGAAATTTTGTTGGCGCTGTTCCAAAAAAGAAAGGCTGTTGGGGTTAGACGTGTTAGGTGTTTCTCTATCTTTTGTGTTACCATTATCATTTTGTTGTTCCCCCTCCGAGTCTGAGCTCGTATATGAAGTGTCAAAGAACCTGACTTTTTTCTGGAAAGTGCGAGGTGGATTTTGCCATGGTCTACGTTGTGGATGGTTCTCCCTACTTCTCTCATAAAAGTCTTTCTGTAGATACGGATAGACATACTCTGGGTTGTAGTTAGAGATGTCTTTACGTAATTTATTACTTTTCTTATTGGCTAGGTAGTCAGTATAGCTGGAAAAATCCTTCTCTATTTCATCTAGTTTTTGCTTTGCTTCTTGGAGTACTGAGCTGTTTAGTTTGGTTTCCATTTCTTCTATTTCTTTACGTTCTACTACTAGTACCTCCTGGGCAGTCTCTATAATAAGGATGATCCAATCGTGACTGCAGCGATTTGCCACCAATGTCCAGTTCTCTATAAAGTTTCTATTATTTATAAAAATCCCGAGTTCATTGACTACCTGAAGACCTTTGGGAATCACTCCTTTCTTGCAATACTCTACTAGGAATTCTGCATGTAATTCAGCCCTAACTACCTTCTTTTTTAAATTCCATAGAGCACGCCACTGCTCTTCGTCTGATTTATCCAGGCGGACTGTGGAGATGTTTTTCACTGAGGGGCCATTGATTATCTTATTGAAATGATCTTCCGTGTAGCTGAGTACTTTTATGCCTTCCATGTAATCCCCTATTTAGATGCTTTTTCTAAATGGTGGTCTAACGGTACAGGAAGGGTGAAGGAACCGTAGGTTGTGATCGTGTAAATGTATGTGTCATGAGATGTGCCTCCTCAGCTGACTAGCTGGGTATAAATCATAAAAAGTAAAAGGAGGCCCCCTTCTCTGTCAACTTTGGGACAGGGGAGGTGTATTGTAAAGTAAAATTGTCCCACACATTTGCCACTAAGTTGGTACGCAGTGGACTAATGGCACCAGGTTAATTTTCGTTATTTAGCAATACCAATCACACAGCAGTAAATAGAACAAGAGGCTAACTTCTAAGACATAGGCCAACCAGTATACTTATTCAACCACCGAAAAAATGAACCACTATGGCACACGTTACTTAAATTCAGGTCAAGATATTAACAAGAAAAACCAGAAATGTTGTTTTTTGGAAAAATATATATACTTTGTGTATTTATTCAAATATTAACAGTTTATCACAATCATAGCAAATCATTAAAAAAATACATGAGGTATATTGAACATTTCATTAAAAGCATAAAAGGTCACAAAAAATAGACAAAACAAACATTTGTTTAAAAGTTCATAAGAACAGGGGTCGACGCGGCGTTTCGGTTACAGGCTAACAATTAACAACCTTCTTCAGGACCAAGTTCTAAAAAGAAACAGAAAATTACTTTTTATGCATTTCCAATTTTTTGTAAACAAAGCATATATCCAAAACAACATTACTTAATGGCTAAACTGTTCGGTGGTTGGCACTAGACAAAAACTGGTGATTTTTTTTTTAAATTATTGGTATCTGTTAAAGCACATAACCTAATAGTAGGGGCACCATTTAGTGAATCCCAAGGTGTATTTATTGGGGAGACCTGTATGGTCAAGACATCTTATTCTTCATGTCTAACAATCAACAAAAGTTACCTGAATTTATTAAAGGCTTCCAGATATATCCTGGAGTGCCGGAAACCGGTTGTAAAATCCGGTCATTAACTGATGTGCATTCACGATGTTTTTGATCTAACATACGCTGTATTGATCTCTGGAAGTGATAATAAAATATGGATCAATATTTTGTGTGCTCTTATTAATCTTTTAAGTAACAAATCAATATAGCACGTCACTACCTTATATTTGTACAGGGAAGGATCACACTCTGGTAGTAGGAGCCACCGATATTGGTTTTCAGATATGCTGTAGAGAAATACATCTTTTACCGTATTGTAATCAAAGGAGTGATTGTCAATTGTCATGAGGGGTTCTAATTATTTACACTTACCCAGATTTTAATGACTGGCTGCTTAATGTAGGGCTATAGGTTATGGCATTGCTGTCCAATCACAGATCTAGAAGTGTAGGTAAAACTGGAGGATTTGAAGGGAGCATCGTGGATCACATGTTATTATTTCATAAGGGTTCAGTCTAGTCTTCATGCTGGAATGGCTTGGGTTAACAAGAGTGCCAAGGGAAAGCCTCAGGCCATTTCAGTTGGGTTCATGAACATATTTTGGCTCTCTTATTCTTTAGGGCAGAGTGTACATTTCTGCCGTTCCAGAGCATTCAGGTTGATAAGCACAGAGAAAAAGCTGTGATCCTAGAGCTTTGCACACTGCTCGGACTACAGAAGAAATGGTGTGTTGGATACACTAGCGAGCCATATAGGCACCCCAAAACAGGGGATGAAGTGCAGTGCAGGCGGAGAAGTTAGCATGTGTTCTGCCTGCATGAAGTCTTGCTCTACCTTCTCAGTTCAATGCAAGGGGCCTGGGAAGCCATTTTCAACATCATTTTCAACTGTTCGTACCATGGCAGCAAATCCCATATTCCATTGCCTACAATATCCCCCCATTCCCAAAAAGAAGCATACCTGAGACAGTCAGAAGGGCAAGGTAACTTAATAACTTACTGACTTCACTTAGGTTGGCTGACAGATGGCATTCACAGGCTGAGATACCAATAGATAAATGTTGTTACCAGAAGAGGAATGTGTAATTTTCCTTGCAAGCCTTAAGACTCTTCTTAAAGAATTCAGTGAGCAAATCCAGCGAGTTGACCTGGCATTGATCCAAGGTAGCAGAAGCAAGTAACAAATCATCGAATACAGTACTAGTGTTTACCATTCGGGAAGGATCAGGGTGTCAAGATCTTGCTTAAAAGCTTGGGAAAAGATGTAGGGGAACTCGGTAAACCTCGGTTCGCATTTCTGCCAAATACAAAAGCGAACAAGGACTGGCTTTCCTCATGTTCGGAGATAGAAAAGAAGGTAAAGAACAGATCTACAACAGTGAACTATTTGGCAGTGGCTAGGATACATGTAGGATGGTGGCAGGCTTGGGTACTACTGGGAAGCTGCGAATACCTACATTATTGATCAGCCAAGGTCTTGGATGAAGTGGTGCACATTTCTGCCTACCTACCTTATTGGAGAATGGGAGAACTGCAGGTACTTACAGAGGACACAAGGACCCCTTGCATAATTAAATTAGCAAATAACAGAGCAAAAACCAGCTGTAAGACAGAATCTGTATTGTGGGATAAGAGGTAGTTTATTCATAGGTTCACCTTGATCTTAACTTGGTCAACTGAAAGGAAACACCCAACATCAATTGCATATTGAGGTTAAAAGGGAGAAGAGACTTATTCAAACAACATGTTCAAGGATTCTGACACTCGCGTTTTGCATTCAGCAATTTGATGATCAGATTCACAAAATACAACGTCATTTTCATTAGTTTGTGGAACACTGAGGAATACTCAATGACTGAAGCAGAAGATTGTATAATTCAATTTACACAAAAGATCTCTTTTCCAGTGGCGTAAGACTCAAGGACATAAGGTAAAAGACTCAAAAGATGATGGGAGGAATGCTTGCAAAATGTCTAACCACTGGCAAACACTCACTCACTCACATGCGCAGTATAGCAGATGACTGGGCACTTTCTGCGCGACCGCGCCCACTCTTTCCTACCCTGCTACAGGTGCTGTGAATTAAAGGGGCTATTTGTACCCGACCGAGAGATGCACACTCTCACTCGGGACACCGCAGCAGGACGATAGGCTGATTCACCGCTGACATCTAGGTAAGCAGCAGAATCTTTCTCCCTACAGGCTCGGCTCTAACCAATGCCTTTTACCACGCCTAGGGTCTTCTCCCCCTGCCAGGTGACCCAGGAAGCTTTAACAGCAAACAGCAAGTGTGAGGAAAATGTATAATACTTACTTGCATCTCACCCTATGCTCACCTCGCTGTTTAGCACACCACTCCCACCCCGTTTTAAACGCTATATAACCGCACTTGCCATGTAACCCACATGGCCACGTTCTACCTGCCGGTCTAGGTCGTTCACACACCTTAGAAGCCGGCATCGTGTTGTGTTATAAGAATACCACTACCTTGTATGTCTGTTTGTGTCTTTATGTTATGTGTACAGTAAAGCAGAGGGAATCCCCCTCTATACACGTATAGCACCTTAGCGAGTGCGACACTTTTATTAACAACACCTATCACTTAATATAATTTATTTTTCACCCACACATACTCATTGGTCCTGAGGAAAGCCAGATGTAAATAAAAGGCCTGGCTGAAACATGTAGACCACATAGGATGTGGGAGCCCATAACTCACTCCACTGCGTCCGTTTGCCTTTTTATCTGCTAGCAGGGGCCCAGGCATTAAAGTTATCCATATACCCTCGGGAACTGGGACCTACTGCATAGCTTTTAAATCACTTTCACACCCCCAACACAGCACACTCAGTAAGTATACCAGCTCCTCAGTAATCTGGAGTCGAAGCACACCCGGGACACATTCGGTGTCACTGTGGTGGGCCCGATGATGAAGCATGCCACCAACTAGGTTGGTGGGTGAGGGCTCACAACCAAACCAATTGGTTTACCGACAGACGTACACACTGAGTCTCCCAAAACACAACTAAGCTAGTCCTTTCTTAATACTACATATAAAACAGGGGATCCGGACTAGCTTATCTAGTCCTCTCTCTCCATTTTGATTTGCTGATACTTGGCAGCGAGCAGCTGCGAGAGATACTAAAACCTACCCAACATGGCACAAAATATAGGCCTAACCTTCACTGAGGACGATGTCAGCGAAATCCTCACTGACCCCTCCCTCCTGGCAGATTTCAACACAGCCACGACCATAGCACAGACTACAGATTGGGACACTCTCACGGAGAAAAAGCGGAACAGGATTCGAACGATTTTACATGGCGTTATCCTCGCACAATATCTTCGTACCAACACAGCACCGAAAGGACTTCTGGTCACCAACGCACCCAGAATCTTCCTCGATGAGGTTACCTTTAGAAAGGATTGGGCACAGATAGCCTGGCACTGCACCAGGGACTGGCTCGTACTAATTATAAAAACTGCTAAACGCCTTTCGGATGCAGTGATCATAGAAATTCAGGCGACAGAAACCCACTTTAAAACTACACTCACGGGTTACAAGAAAAAACTGGATGATCCAAACCGTGAAATGGCTGAATACAAAGAATACCTTACCCAAACCAAAATTAAGAAGTTTGAAAAAGACCTCAAGAAATTCAGTTATTCAAAGACCTACCCCTATGCTGATGACGAATACACCGCACCTACAAAAGGTACAAACAGCTCTGAAGACAGCAGCTCCGTCTCGAGCGGTTCCAGTACAGGTTCCACTAAAACCAGAGGGAGAGGACGTAGAGGCCAACATTGGCAACAACCCTGGCAAGGGCCACCACAACATCAAAACTTTGGACCACCACCTTTTGGACCAATACCACCGCCATACTTCGGATACCCACCGCTGTACGCCCCAGGACAGATGCCGTACTACCCAAACAACCAAAACCAGAGATATCCTTTTTTAGGCCAAGGCCGCAGACCACGAGGGAAGAGAAGGAACCCTCCCCAACAAGTGCAGTGGGCAACAGAAGAAGATCCAGTGAGTTCCAACACACGGAACAAATCCCGGGAACAACCAGAACCCAGCAAATAATCACATCACAGACTGACAACCCCTTGGTATTTAACATCTCTGATGTGCCGCTGACTAATGAAAAGACTGCAGTCCTCAACAAAGGACTTTCCTTCGTCCCCACCACCAGATTGGACACCTTCAAACTCCATGTGGAGTTAGCCGAGTTTTTCAGGAAACTTAAACTGAAAGCTTTCTTTGAAAAGCAGGAGAAAACTGGTGACAACACCGAAAACACCAATGAAACAGGCCTGAGATTGAAGTCTAATTTCACCCCTCCACCGGCAAGCATACCGGTAGAAATTACCACATTCGAACTTGCAGTCTATTCAGAAATAGAGAAACTACAACCCAAAAACACATTCAACAACCTCTCCCACCAGGACCGGGAAATTATCAAGCGCTTACAAAATGACCCCACCCGCATTATAAAACCAGCGGACAAAGGGGGTGGCATTGTGGTCATGAATAAAAGGGACAATGACATGGAATGTCGTAGACTCCTGAGTGATACTCGGAATTACAAATGTCTAAAACAAGACCCCACCGAGGAGCTACAAATGAGAATAAATCGGCTCATCAAAGATGCCAGTGATGCAGAGTACATATCCAAACAGGAGGCGGATTACCTCTGTACGCAAAATCCAAGAGTACCCTATTTTTACACAGTGCCCAAGGTGCACAAAGGGGTCACCCCACCTCCAGGCAGACCTATTGTGTCGGGCATCCAATCCCTGCTGGAACCACTATCACGCTTCTGCGATTTCTATCTCAACCCGCTAGTCCAGAAGACACCGTCCTACATTCAGGACACAAAACATCTCTTAAACATTAAAGACACCAGCTTCAACCCAGAAACACAACTTCTTGTCGGATTGGACATAGAGAGCTTGTATACCAGCCTACCATAGGACGCCACTTTACAAGTATTACATGATGTCCTGATGGAGAGCACTTGGCAACATCGCACCCCTCGGCACTTCATCCTTGACTGTGCTGCCCTGGCTTTGAAAGACAACTACTTCGAGTATGAGGGCAAATTCTTCCTACAGACAAACGGTACCTCTATGGGGAGTGTTTTTGCCCCGAGCGTGGCGGGGCTCTACGTCCACCATTTTGAACGGACCCACATTGAGGCCACTACCAACCCCTACTCAGCTAACATCATAACTTGGCGTCGCTACATCGACGATATCTTCATTATCTGGGAGGGAAATGAAAACACATTGAAACACTTCCTAACATGGATCAATAACCGTGACACTTACCTCCAGTTTACCTGCACCAGCAGCCCCACTGAACTCGCCTTCCTGGACCTCAACATCAGAGCAGAACAAAATGGCCTGACTACCACCACACAATACAAGCCAACTTCGCGGAACTCATTGCTGAGATTTGACAGTTTCCACCCGGGGCCGCTTAGGGAAAACTTACCCTTTGGCCAATTTCTACGCATACGACGCAATTGCAGTAAAATTCAAGACTACAAATCACAGTCCAAGGCACTAGTCCACAAACTTGAGGAACGCGGTTACCCCACCAGAATCATTTCCAAAACCTGCAAGAGGGCGAGCAATCAGAACAGAGAGGCACTCCTCAACACCATCATCAAACCACCTGAAACACCTATCCTAACGTGTGTTACCACCTACAACAGTGCCTCAAATCAAGTGTCCAACATAATCCGAAAAAACTGGAAAATCATTAATTCAGGGTCAAGAGAGTGGGGCCTACCAAAAATGACTGGGCACCAACCGTGTAACAACTGCAGTGTCTGCCATCTGACCTCCCCCTCTAAGACACTGGCCCTAGAAAATGGAAAAACCTGGATACAGCGCCAGTTCACAAATTGCAATTCATCCAACCTGGTGTACCTTATCACATGCCGATGTGGTCTCAGATACATCGGATTGACCACCCGGAAAGTAAGAACCAGAATGACTGAGCACAGGAGCACTATGCGCTACGGCAAAAACTTAAGCAAACTGACTGAACACTTTCTCACCCACAATCACACCCCAAATGATTTTACATGGACTGTGATTGAACAATTTAAAAATTGCAATGAGAAAGGCCTCCTCACCAAAGAACAACGTTGGATATACCGCCTTTCCACACACATAAATGGGCTCAATGATTCCATCCCTTGGAATTCACTGACAACTTAATCAGCGAGATTTATACAGAACCCTCTGAACCCATGTGTTTGAATCCTCAGACCCGTTTCGACTCGTGGTCTGTCCCCAGTCTGTAGTCCTTTTCTCCCATTTTCTCCCTTTATTTCCTTCTCTTTTTAATTTCAACTTGGCCCCAACACAGGGCCATCATCCCCGGCGCTGCCATCACGCATGCGCCTCCACAGGGCTCCATCCGCACACATTGCACATGCGCTGACGCCTACGCACTGCACTGTCCCCACGCATGCGCTGAACCTGCACTGAACCTCCACGTATGCGCTGAACCGGCACTAATCGCGCGCACATGTGCAGTATAGCAGGTGACTGGGCACTTTCTGCGCGACCGCGCCCACTCTTTCCTACCCTGCTACAGGTGCTGTGAATTAAAGGGGCTATTTACACCCGACCGAGAGATGCACACTCTCACTCGGGACACCGCAGCAGGACGATAGGTCAAAGGAGCACGCAGATCGGCAATTCCGTGAGTAATTAAGCTGATTCACCGCTGACATCTAGGTAAGCAGCAGAATCTTTCTCCCTACAGGCTCGGCTCTAACCAATGCCTTTTACCACGCCTAGGGTCTTCTCCCCCTGCCAGGTGACCCAGGAAGCTTTAACAGCAAACAGCAAGTGTGAGGAAAATGTATAATACTTACCTGCATCTCACCCTATGCTCACCTCGCTGTTTAGCCCACCACTCCCACCCCGTTTTAAACGCTGTATAACCGCACTTGCCATGTAACCCACATGGCCACGTTCTACCTGCCGGTCTAGGTCGTTCACACACCTTAGAAGCCGGCATCATGTTGTGTTATAAGAATACCACTACCTTGTATGTCTGTTTGTGTCTTTATGTTATGTGTACAGTAAAGCAGAGGGAATCCCCCTCTATACACGTATAGCACCTTAGCGAGTGTGACACTTTTATTAACAACACCTATCACTTAATATAATTTATTTTTCACCCACACATACTCATTGGTCCTGAGGAAAGCCAGATGTAAATAAAAGGCCTGGCTGAAACATGTAGACCACATAGGACGTGGGAGCCCATAACTCACTCCACTGCGTCCGTTTGCCTTTTTATCTGCTAGCAGGGGCCCAGACATTAAAGTTATCCATATACCCTCGGGAACTGGGACCCACTGCATAGCTTTTAAATCACTTTCACACACACAACACAGCACACTCAGTAAGTATACCAGCTCCTCAGTAATCTGGAGTCGAAGCACACCCGGGACACATTCGGTGTCACTGTGGTGGGCCCGATGATGAAGCATGCCACCAACTAAGTTGGTGGGTGAGGGCTTCACAACCAAACCAATTGGTTTACCGACAGACGTACACACTGAGTCTCCCAAAACACAACCAAGCTAGTCCTTTCTTGATACTACATATAAAACAGGGGATCCGGACTAGCTTATCTAGTCCTCTCTCTCCATTTTGATTTGCTGAAACACTCACGTTAGCATTCTAACCCATTGTTATTTTGCCTATCATGCAACTATGATTAGAACCAGCTATATGCAAATCAGTCTTGACCCTACTCCAATAGGAAAAGTCAAGCCCGAACTGCCAAGCCACGTCCTCTCTGAACCGGAGCACAAGCAACTCAAGACAGGTTTCGCCCTGATTGGAGCTCTTCAGTCGGGTGTAGTTTGGTTCCAGTGGCACAGTGAGCAAAGGACCCACATAGTGTATGAGAGACAGGATCAGGGATACAGGGAGGATATCTAGTATTCAAAATACAGAATGCATCAATGGACACGCCCAAGAGACGTAAAAAAGGGAAATGCAGAGGTTTTCTTGGCAGATCAGCTTGCACAATTGTCAATGAGACACGGAGCGAGTTTACCATAAATGAAATATTTCACATAAGATCAACCACGATTAGGGTATTCACAGCAGAATTGGCATTTTTCCTGGTTAGAATGCTGGTTTTATATAATCTGTGTAAACTCTGGAGGATCATGCAGGGGAGAATTTCTGATGTTAGGTTGGGGTAATCTCTTTTCCAGAACTAAACGGTGATCCACCTGAGGCGGGACTTGCTCGACTCTTCCCCTTCCTTCCTTGTCTACCCAGTTCACCTCCATGGTTTAGCAGCCCCTCACACTCTTTTTTAACAATTTTCTTAAACCAATTCATTTATTTGATTTGTTTGATTCCTTTTTTTCTTTCTGGCACTGTGACACAATGGTTGGTCACTTCTTAGTCTGCCACCCAATACAGAGTGTGCATTCTGTAAACTACCTAATAATCCAGGCACGAAAACATCAACTACAATTTCTCATTTGTTCTGCTTTCAGCTTGAGATCTTCATCCAGTCTGCCTTGACTGGGCATTCATCCATTAAGACAATCAACACCCCATTCGTTGTTGCTTACACATAGAACTACACTACACTTCCGTTAAAGAATGACAGACATAACTACAGTTTTAGGATTTACCTAAAGAATATCAGTTAAAAAATTTCATAAGCTCAATCAATTAGTTCAACATGCATACATATCATAAGGAGAGCAGTTGAGAACTCAGCAAATTTCTTGATCAAATTCAGTATAAATTCACCTTCTAAGAATGGGAAAAATGGGGTCCTCCGATCATTGAGGAATCACTACCTTTAATAGGTCTCAAACAATGAATTTCATACATTCAATACATGAGTACATGGTTTACGGGCTTTTAACCAATAGGAAACAAGCATAAACAAACACTTACTACAGAATACATTCCATTACATTATACTCAGGTGTTGCCAGAGTCTGCATTTGTGACATGACGTGTTACATGGTATGTTATTCAGTCTGAGACAGTTGGGTTGGCCTTGGGAGAGTGCATTTTGCTTACTTCAGCTGGGAAAGTATTGGTCTGTTCACAGCAAATCCTATATTACAGCAAAATATTAGCAACAGCAACAAACATGTGATATACTACAATATCATATCTAAGATGGATGGTAAAACAAAGTCGGCCTACATTAGTAAAATGCTTGATTTCTCATGTTTTTTTAAGTTTAAATAGCTTTATTAAACAGAGTACACAATGTAAAACATCAGTACAGAAATAAAAAGGCAGCAAAAAGAGATACATTTTGTTAAAGTAAAACATCTGAAAAAACAACCCCAAAGGGGGTAAATGAGCTTTATTAAGGGAAAAAGCTATGAAAGGGAATTTTGTTTAAGAGAGAAATAGAGAGGAGAGAGAGAAAGAAAAGGGAAAGAAAAGATAGAAAAGAAAGAAGCGAGAGAAGGAGAGAGAAAGGGAACAGCCTATGAAATAAGCTCATTTATTAAAATGTAATACAAATGTAAACAATTCTATGTATATAAAACAAAACTGCAGGTGCAAAATAGACCTATAACCCTCAAAATGTCACACCTCTGGAAAAGAAGTCAGTCAAAGGCATCCCTATTAAGTCTCTCTTAATCATAAAGAAGTCGTGGTGTCGAAGGCGCTGTCGAGTCTATGGTGAGGACATAATAAATTCCACCAGGCATTATAAGATATCTTAGAAGTATCTTTACAGTTGGTGGTTATAACCTGAAAAGAGATTGCTATAAAAAGATCTATAAACTTGCGAACATTACAGTGAACATCCCAAATGGGTGATGAGCCACCTAAGAAAATATGTACAATTTCAAAAGGAAAATCAGTAGATAAGATTTTGTTCAATTGTAACCAATTTCTTGACGAGAGGGATTTGACTAATGGACAATAGAAAAACATGTGTAAAAAATCAGCATTTTCATGAAAGCAGGACTAACACTTTTCAGAATCAAGTAACTTAAATTTGTGTAAGTCAGAAGGGGTCAAAAAAAGTCTGTTGTAAAAGAAATAACAAGTCTGTGTAGTGCTAGCTGATCGGGAGACTGTGTGTAGTTTAGACTATATATTATCCCATAACTACAAGGAAAATTCTTGAGCTAGATCTTGTTCCCAAAGTAACTCAAGTTTAGTTTTAGTCCTAGTAGCGTCAGGTTGAGAAAGAATTTTATAAATTGCAGCCGCTTTGAGAGGGAGTGAAAAATCTGGTGGATGGAGGAGAGAAGGGGGAGAGTTAGACAAAAAACTTTGTTGTGAAATAAAATCAGTTAAAAGATGCTTGAGCAGTGGATATTGAGAAGAATGTGTGTTGGAGATGTGAAAGGTGTCACGAATGTGAGAGAAATTTATCAGAGCGTTATCATGAAGTAGTTGAGAATAAGTTGTAATGCCTTTATCAATCCATTCTTTCCAAAAAAAGTGCTTTATTGTTAATTTTAAGGGATTTGTTATACCATATGGGTGTAAGAGAGTGAAGGTCAGCGTGTGAGAGAAAAGAGCGAAAGAAAGATAGAGCAAGTACTTTAGAGTATTTAAGAGTGGGGGCAAGGAATCGTATCGGAGGGTGAGTAAGACGAGTAGTTGTAAGAAATGAAAAAGGTGCAAGTTGCTCGAGTTCTAAAGGACTCCATGCGGTTGTGGGAGAGGAGCCAGTATCTCCCAAAAAAGAACATATTTGCTTAAGAGTAAAGGCGGAGTGAAAACGCGAGATGTTAGGGAAGTTTACTCCACCCAAGTTTTTGGGTTGTTGAAGGCGAGAGAGAGAGACAATCGAGCTTTATGATTATATCATAAAAATGTAGTTAGTAAACTATTAATAGATTTTAAAAAATAATGCGGGAGGGAAATAGGAAGCATAGAAAGATAGAAATTAACAATAGGGAGTAACATCATTTTGATAGTTGCAAGTCTCCCCTACCAAGATAAAAAAAGAGGAGACCAACCAGTTATAAGGGAAGAAAGTTTTTTAAGCACATCTTTGTAGTTAATTTTAATAGTTTCTCTGATGGTGTTAGCATATAGAATACCAAGACATTTAATACCAGTGGGGTTCCATTCAAAACCAGATCCATGAAATAGATGAGAAATACAAAACTTATTGAGTGGTAAAACTTAAGATTTATCTATATTTAATTTGTAACCTGAGACTGAAGAATAATCCTGTAACAAAGAAAAGAGAGAAGGCAAAGAAGTGAGTGGATTAGAAATATAAAGCATAATGTCATCTGCATGAGCTGTGTATTTGATCTCAACATTTTTGTAAACAAAACCTGTGTAAGAAGAACGACGTATTTTTTCTAAAAACGGTTCTAGAGCAAGAACGAAAAGAAGGGGCGAAAGGGTACACCCCTGCCTAGTACCCCTATGGAGAGAAAAATAATCAGATTGCGAACCATTTACCCAAATAGAAGTAGAAGGATCAGAATAAAGCAATTGAATGTAACTAATAATAGGAGGACTGAAACCATCCCATCTTAATGCTCCAAACATAAAATCCCAGTTAACCCGATCGAAAGCCTCCTCTGCATCCAATGTAGTAGCCGCAATAGGGAAATCCATTTTAGAGGCAAGGTGTATAATGTTAAGGAGGGGTCTCGAAATATCCGTAATGGACCTACCTTTAACAAATCCAGACTGATATATGTTGATGAGATCGGTAATAATCTGATTAATCCGTAAGGCTAAGATTTTCGCATATATTTTACAATCTGTATTAATAAGGGATATGGGCCGATCATTTTTACAGAGGGAGGGATCTTTGTCTTTTTTGGGAATGATACAGAGCATGGCTTGAGTAAAAGAACCTTGTGATTCTCCCTTGGCCAGAAAAGATTTAATCAAAGAAAGTAGATGTGGTATTAAAACAGTTTTAAAGTGAAGATAAAAAACGTATTGTGAAGCCATCAGGGCCGGGTGTTTTGTCTTTGGGTAAAAGAGTAATAGCGTTGAGTATTTCTTTCTCTGAGATAGGAGCGTCCAGGGAGGAAAGATCCACGACAATATCAGAGGATTTAGGGATGGATTGAAAGAAAGAATCAATTTGTGCTGAAGAGGGAACGGATTCTGGAGTGTAGAGAGTGGAATAATATTGGACAAAACATTCAGGGATTTTGGCATCAGAAGATTGCTTAATACCATGCGAGTCAGTAATAGATACAATTTTGGTTTTTTGCTTCTTAATTTTGAGATAGTTTGCAAGTGATTTACCAGCCTTATTTCGCCCACCGTACATTTTAGCATTAAATTTAAGAAGATTATTAGAAGCAGAGTCCCAGGAGTGTTTGTTGTACTGCATTTTAGCTTTATTAAGAGAGGAGAATGTATCAGGAGAATTAGTAGTGAAATAGAGGTGTTCCAGATGTTTAATTTGCTTAACAATTTGAGTAGAATGAGCTATGACTTTTTTCTTTTTACGAGATACAAAATCAATAATACAACCTCTAGCGGCAGCTTTAAAAGCATCCCAGATAAAATGAAATTCAGAGGTGGAGTGAAGGTTAATATGAAAAAATTTGTCCATAAACGATGAAAAGTGGTCAACGAACAGAGGATCTAGAAGAAGAGAGTTATTAAAATGCCAGCGCCTGGAAGAGGTAGTAGGAGAAGGATAATCCATGTCCAAAATAATCGGGCGTGATCAGAAATGAGAATAGAACCTATTTCTGAGTTAATCATGAACTGAAAAGCATGTTGGGTGAGAAAAATATAGTCAATACGTGAGTGCGAAGCGTGAACTGGAGAGAAAAAGGCGAATTCATGAGTGTCACGGTGGGATATCCTCCATGAATCGATAAGGCCTCTGGAAGAAATAGCCTTATGGAAAGATTTTTGCATCTTGTTAGGGATGTACTTGGTTTGTGATTTCCTGTCCAGAAAGGGGTCCATTAGCTGGTGACAATCACCCCCCAAAATCAAATCCTCAGCGTCGTGTGAGGAGAGAAGCGAAGAAAACGTATTCCAAAAGGTGGGATCAACACCATTAGGGCCATAAACATTGCAAAAAGAGAGCTTAACACTGTTAACAATACAATCCAAAAACAACCATCTGCCTTCAGTATCATATGATTCATTCAACAACTGAACATTTAAGGATTTGTGAAATAATATAATAACACCATTTTTGTTAGTAACAGCTGGGGAGCAGAAAGCTGCTCCCACCAATTGTTTATGCAAAGAAGACAAATCCTGTAAAGATAAATGTGTTTCTTGTAATAAAGCAACTTGACATTTCAATCTCGCTAGATGAGAAAGAACACATTATTTTTTAATCGGATTCCGAAGTCCTTTAACATTCCAAGAAATTATTCTTAAACCATTCATTTAAATGTATACGGAGAGATTAAGCAAAGAATTAGGAGAATATAAGAAAGAAAATAGATAATGAATAAGAAAGCAGGAAAGAATGACTAAGAACGGAAGAGGTGAAAGTAGTGAGAAAAATCTATCTGTATATGCACCCTAAGAAGCAAAAAATAATTGAACAGTAGAGGGGGTACCAGAAGAAAAGAGGAGGAAATGATAAAGCTGGTGAAGAAAAAGTCCAAGAATAAAGAGAGAAAAGAAAAGAAAGGGTAGAAAAGGGGGAAAGGGATAGACATAGAAAGAAAGAAGAAAAGGAGAGTGAATGAGTCCCTCAAAACATGAGAGCAAAGAAAGGATGACAAAAAGCCAAATGGCTTCAGTCACAAAAGACATGCAAGTGAAAAAAACAGTGGAGTGAGAGGTGGGTGGCGATAACCAGATTACGGCACGAGCAGGAGACAAAAATAACAAAAAAGCCACAATAGTCATGTTGAGGGAAAAAAAACAAAAATGGTAGAAAGAAGAGGAACAAATGACTAATTGCGACCAATAAGTTCATTTGAAGGAAACTTACCAATGAAAAGGAAGAAATGGCAGCAAGCTGGGTTGAACAGTACAAACATCAGGATACCACGAAGAAGGGAAATAGGCCTTACAAATGCACAAAGGGAGCCTATAACATGAAAAGATAATAAAAAGATGTTACCACATAAGAAGTGAAAAGAACAACATAATACCAGAATCAGACAACAAATAAAACCACAGAAGAACTAAGGTTTGCTGAGTTCCATGTGTTCATCTTTATGAGTGTGGATGAATTTTCGAAGGTTAGCCGGATCATCAAAGATGAAAGTGCGTTCCTCATAAGTTACTTTGAAGAAGCATGGGTGTATGAGACCATATCGGGCATTCATTGATCGAAGCTTAGGTCTCAAATCCAGGAATTCTTTCAGTCGAGCAGCAGTTGCTTTGGAAACATTCTGAGTGGAAAACACCTTATGTCCAGACCATAGTAGTTGCTTATGTTGCTTAGCATTATGAAGGATCGTCATGAGATCCGAATATAAAAGAAAATATGCAATGATCCCTCTGGACTTTGAAGTGGAAGAAGAGTTCTTTGGACCTAGACGGTGAGCTTGTTGAATATTAACATCTAGGTGCTTAGGAATACCAGTGATAGGAAGGACTTGAGTTTTCAAAAATTGAATGACGTCTGATCCTTCAGAATCCTCCGGAATACCATAAATTCAAAGATTGTTACGTCGGTGACGATTTTCCAAGTCCTCTGAAGTTTTCTTGAGTTGATCAACCTCCTTGGTCAGACTGACAACCTTGGCAACAACATCCTGAGCATCACTGACCCTCTGCTCTACGTCCTTTAGCCTCATATCTAGACCTGACCATTTATCATCTAACCTCTGTAAAGTCATTGCAGTGTCTGTCAGAAAAGGGCGAATAAGACGTAGTTCCTCCATAATGTCTTCTAATGTAACAGGGAGGGGAGATTTTGATGGAGATGGAGGGTCCTTTTTAAGACGCTTGCAGTTGTAAGATCTTTACGTAAGCTAGAAGCAGAGCCGTGCGCTTTAACATTGTGAGAGGAATCCATTTTGAATAAATAAGCCCAAGGCAATGACAAGAAAGGTACAACAGGAATCAAGTATTAGCAACAACCACCAAAGTTATCACTGGTGACAAGATTACTAAGGAATCCGCACTCATAGCAAAGAATAGGCGAAGGTAGAGACAGCTGCTGATGGTTTAGAGATCCAAACTTGAGGAAATATTGGCATAAATTCCAGTCAGAAAATGCACTTGAGATAGGCATCCAGCGTCATAATAGAAAGTTATTCAGCGTAGAAAATTCGAACACCATGAGAGCAAGGTAGAGTTAAAGCAATGCTTGTTCAAAGAAAGGATATGCAGCGAAAGTCTGGCGTCCAAAAACAGCAATGAGGAGGAGAAAAGGAGAAGAAAAAACACTGCGTGGAACATAAACCAAAATGGTGGCCGCAGTTCGAGAGTAATAGTAAATGACCAAAAACTCACTCATAAGGCCGTTTTAACGGGTGAAAATGCACCCAGGGAAGGCGTGATGGTTCGGACATCGGAATCTGTAGATCATTCCAGGAACCACCGCCGAAAAAACGCTCTTCGTTTGCGAGCGCCGCTCGTCATGACGGAGCTCCCTAAGGTGCGGCCATCTTAGATCACCGGTCACGCGCCTCTCCGATTTCTCATGTTTTAACCACCATAAATTTGGACAACAGATCTCACAACCCCCTGAGGATTTCTAAACCATTACATTCATTGAGTTAGTCATCACAAGACAATTGTCATTAATTTGGTATTCTGCTGCACATGCAGCGCCAATTAGTATGCCTAAGAGAGGGGTCAAAAACAATATTAGTGTTTCTTCACCTACACTTCCTAACCAATTGCCTATTGTGGCAAATCCTAGTCCAAGAGAACCAAATACGGAGCCTATTCCTTCCCAAGCACCCGTCTCTTCTAGTTTAGCTAATGGGTAAAATAAATGATTTTGACAATCTAGCTATTAATCTGGTTGTCTATTTTAGAGATGTTGGCACAAAATTTCCCCCCATGAATTACCTTGCAAACTCCACCTTACTTTGAGAGGAGCATGTCTAAGGCAAGGTAGTTCTGTAGAAACATGGCTCTATTTTCAAGGAGTTCTTTATTAATGACAGTTAAGGCAACTTCAGTGTTTGTAGCAAGTCTATCTATTAGAGTTGACAGCTTTCTCATTTTCTTTTCAAATCATGTTTATTTAAGCTTTCAGTTGTATATCACATGCGAAAGAAGAGAACTGATTACAACTCAAGACACTGCCATCATCATATGGTTACACTGGTTCAGTAATGGAAATCTTACTATACTTTATTCTTTCTAGTATTTTATTACTTGGGTGTTCAGTTGTATCCTGATATCGACTACTGGCTTTAGTATGAAACATTCAAGTATAGAACAGTAAGAGAGAGGAACAAATAACAAGAAGAGATAGAAGGAAGGAAGTAGGGGATATTTCAAGGGTGGGGTCTTAATCCTTCCTGCTAAGGGCTGGTGGTCGGACTCTCTGTAGTGTATTGATGGAGAGTCTTGTGGATAGCATCCATGTACTGGGTTAGCAGAGCATCTTCAAATAATTGAAGGGTTAGAACTTTAGGTGGGGAAAAGCATATATGCTCTAAGTTAGAGAAGTGGTCCAACAGAGGTTGCCATGTGCCTGTGAATTTAGGTTTGGTGTGTGTCATTCCTGATATAAGAAGCTCCATTGCAATGATGTGCCAGAGCCGTGTGAACCACAGGGAGATGGGCAGTACACTTGGCTTTTTCCAATAAAGGGCTATTCGTTGTTTGGCCTCTCTGAGCAATAGTAAGATGAGGCACCAATCCACATGAGTCATAGCTCAGAGCGCCAAAGGCCTAATCCCTAGGATAGTGTCAGTCAGTCAGTCAAGTACACTTTATTCGATTTGGTAAAAATCATAAAAGACATTAAAAACATTTATATACAAAATTACAGATTTACAAGTTACATGGATTTACAAGGACCAAGCAAGGGCATTATATACAACACTGGGGGTGTTAGGTATGGGAAAACATATGGTGTCCCTGATGTGGCTTAGGACCTCCTTGCAGAATAAGGTTAGGAGTGGGCAGGTCCACCAATGTGTGTAAAAGGCACCCTCCAGCAACCTGGCAACGCCAGCATCTAAGTGAAGAGGTGAGATACATCTTATGTAGGCATTGGGGGAGAATAGTACCATTGTGTCAGAGGTTTGTATGCGGTTTCCCGATGGGGTGTTTGTGCTTTTGTATATTTTCGGTATCTTGCGCCATAGTTAGCTTTCTAATTTTAAAATTGTTCAAAGCCACCCCCATTGAGGGTATTAGTACTCTAAAGATATCACTTGTCATTTGCTTGAAACTACATTCGCTCCTTCCTAAGTGTGAGTCAAGTTTGCGGTCTATCTTGTCAGTATGATATACTTTAGGGAAAACTAAGTCTGCATAGCAACTATCTATCCAATTGTGTGCAGCAGAAAGTAAGCTGACTTATCACAGAGATAGTATGTGCTTTTAATACTCACCTCAATATCAGCAAAAACTCTATCCTTGACTAAATAGCTATGCTCACATCCACTTCGTCCTACGTCTTCTATGGTCTCATTCCCTTCTTGTCGTACCATAGTTAAGGTTTCCTTCTTTACAAAGTCAAAGCTCAACTTTGGGGGTGGGTCATTTACATGCCTCTTCCCTTCTCTTCATCTTGTCTTATTCTTTCATTGAATTTGCTTACAAAGCTTCTCTTGTCTTTACTAATCTTACAGGTTAGGTCATGCACGCCTTGGTTAGTGCGATCTGGTTATTTAAGGGAAAATAATGTCATCATATACTTACACTAATCCATTTGATTAAAAGCCTTAGAACATCGATAGTCATTCTTAGTCACCCACAGAAACATGATTGATCCTTTTGTAACTGGTACATTTTCAAACACTCATTAATAATTGGTATAAAACAGTTTAATCAAATATTGTTTGATAAAATAGATTGAGGAAAACACTGCATGAGAAAGCTTATGACAGAAGTAAATGATAATAGGTCGAACACTTGACTGCAGAAGCTGGAAGACAGGGAGAGACAAAACAGTTTTCAATCCGCACTGTTTTAACATATTCCACAGCGCATCTGAAAATGCACATTATTGCTATAACCACTCTCAGAAGAAGGGGTGTGTTAAAGTCTACCCATATGCATGCTTTATTATTACAGGGATGGTCATTTGATTAAAGTGTGGGTGTGAAAAATTTCCCTCCACCAGACAGACGTCTAACATCCAGCCAACTATGGAAACAGCAATGGCAACTACTAATACCACTAGGACAAATTTGCAGCATTGCTGCATCATGTTAGCTTGCATCAGATCTAGTGAGCAGATTAGACTTTGATAAGGAGATACATCCTTCTAAATCTCCTCTTTAGTCACTACCCTACCTCGAAATACACAGTGATTTTTATTCTATGTCATATGGGTACCTAAGGGCCCTAGCATCTGCTGACCATTGCCCTAAATATCTTTCTGTCCTTTCAGCTTTGGTCAACAATGTCTGCGTAATTTAAAGCTTCTTGTCTGTTGTTTTGACTAATGGAGGCTCGTCAATGTCAACCAGACAATCGTCAGACCCAATGTCAATTTTGGAAAGTAGGTCAAGGTAGAACCTGAACACGTGTGAATTACTTTTCTCTCTCTCTTAGGTCTTTTAGCGGTAATTGACTTTAGGTCCTCATCATTGTTGTTTTAAAGTTCCAGATTTTCTTGCTCCTCTAACTTGCTTTCTTCCCTAGATGTCTCTGGTCTCTCAACTCTCATCAACAGTCGCTTTAGTCTAGACCTAGTCATTGTTCATTGTTTATCTGGTCACACTTGTTCTCTTTAGGTACTTGTAATTTCCAGCTCAGTGGAAACTGATTCATTTTCTGAAACTGAACTGTCTCTGTCAATTCAGCTCTCTGATCCGGAGACACTTGTGCCAGGCACATTAAGATTAGTTTTGGCTTTCCATGAGTGCTTGCTTTCTCTACAAATGCAGACACTCAGTCTGGAATCTCGAGTGTCAGCTGCAGTTGAAGAATCTGTATTGCTGTTTTGCTGTGGGGGTTGTCAATGCTCTGCTGTTGAAGGCTAGGAAGTCTCGGACTGACCCTCCTCCTTCTTCAGATGTCTTGAAAACATCAAACCTGGGCGGACTCAGGGAGTTAGGGGGTGTTGACTCAACTGCTTCCTCTGCTCATCTCACCCTCTTGGTATTGGAGGCTTGGATCCATTTCAGCAATCTGGAGCACTTTACAGTAGTATTAGTATAACCTGGTAGGGGCTTCTTCAGCATTCCTCGAGGCATGCCTTACAGACATGTATCTTCACATGAGTCCAATCACCAGGACTCAAATCATGGCATGGGCTTGTTGCTCAGACAGAGTTGCAAAATGGACCTGGTGAGAGATAGAATATACCACATCAGCCAATCCCCTCCGGTCCTCGAGAACCAGGTCATCTGTGAAATTCACAAGAGCAGCAGCCAGGACAGAAGGGATTCTCATGGTTCTCCCCATCAGCACCTCATGAGGAGACAATCCTGTTTTCTTGCACGGAGTGCTTCAAATGTTCATCAGTACCGAGGGAAGTGCATTGGGCCATTTGAGAGATGCACAGGCATTAGACAATTTTGCTTTGATCGTCCCATTTACCCTTTCTGCCACACCTGATGCTTCTGTTGTGTAGCTACAGTGACATCTCTGGCCAATTCCCAATGTTGTGCACCACAACTGCATTACTTCTTTTTTAAAGTAATTCCCTGGATGTGATTCAAGGTGAACTGGCATTCCAAATCGTGGAATCAATTCCTGCAGTAGTAGTTTGCCAACAAAAGAGGAGCACTGTGTAAACCCTCATTTGTTTAACACCATCTGAAATATTATATGTATACATAGTACAAATATATGTATGATTAACTAAGGGAGTAACAGCAACATGTAGAAATGTCTTCCTTCTTTTTACAAATAGATAAAATAAATATAATTGAGAGCAAATAGCACACAAAGACCTTATAACCATCATTAGGGCACATCACTAGCCAGCACAAAAATCTGCATATATATATATATGATTAGAACAACATAAATTACACAATGTTGTGTATTATGTGTTGGCTCACATCTCTTTTCATTTTCAGCTGAGAACAATGTTTTCTCATTCGCCGGAATGAACATGACCGCCTAATTAGTCTTATCCAGGGGACAGTGTTCCACCTGACATGATTAAAGAAAAAAGGGGACTTTTCCCCCAGGGAATTGGTCCTGATGAAAGCCATCGACCCGGCAAGAGCGCAGGTGGGCTGAAACATGTAGAACATTGATTTAAATGATTTGAAGGATACATTACACGTCCTACTTTCCATCCACCGTTGTTTTTTTCTTTTTTTTTTAAATATTTTTTATTGCAGAAACACAAAAAATTTCAGCATTCAAACAGTAGTCCAGCTAGTCATCATTGCGGTACTTGATAAAAGCAAAAAGGTCTCACACTGCAGTTTGGCCCACACCCCGAAGGTCGGGCGGCGAATATCATCATTTTGCTGGTAGTACAAACTCAAAAAACAATTGTATGCATCTAAGTATCATGTAGGGTATCTGCTTTTACTTTTTTTCACCCTTCCCACCCCCCCCAACATTTCAGTGCAGCAAGAACTAAACAAGTTAAGTTTTGGGAGACAAAGGTCCTAAGCATACATAAAATAATAAACAATTGTTATATAGACCACAATAGGCTGCTATATATTCATGTTCCTTGCCCAGCCGGACAGGGAATTTATTATTCAGATAAATAGATTCTTATTCTAAATACATTTATACAACAACAATTCATTGCAGTAAAGCACACTCCTGTGCCGTACCGGGAGAAATTAAAGAGAGGATAGGAGAGAGTGAAAGGGGTGTTTCAGGCAAAGGAAAAAGAGCAGGCAGGGTACTGTTTTGAGTCAAAAGTTAACAGTATCTCCTGGAGTAGTACATACAGATACAGATATATATTAATTCAGTATATGCCCACTCGTAGGAGTCGACGTTTCGATCCCGTGCTCAAATTATAAAGGGATCATCTTCAGGACTTAATGATAATTTTGCCTGGAATAAAGGATTAAATACGCCTGTTGGGGAGAAAAACAGGGAACAGAGGGAAAATAAAAAATAAAAAATAAAAGAAAGTGTCAATTTAAATGACTGGGGAGAGCGGCCAGTTTTAGCCATATGCATCACTCTGGAATTCGGAATCGCAGTGAGTGGTCTGTGCTGGTGCTTGTGAACATAAAGTGTTAGGAACATTAATGGTAAACATTTGTGACATTACAGACATTGTACTCGAAGTCGCAGTGATGAGATTGTGCTTGTGGAGGATGACCTTAATTCGGAGATTTTTGTGCACTGATGGTGACTAAGTAAATTTGCTCATTCCTCTGTGTTTGTGGTGAGGGGAGCAAGGTGCACCTATATTTTCTAGAGGAGACTTTTGCGTGCAGCTGCAGCTTCTATTGTCAGATGAAGGCCATGATTTGGTCTCTTCTCGGGTTTGGGGACAGGAGGGAGAGAGCCTACCTCTAATTAGAGGTTGGGAGGTTGATTTTCGTAGGGAACGCCAGCGTCATGGGGGCTTCCCTTGTTAATGCAGGATGAGGCTCATTGACTGGAGCTGTAAATAAATAGTGGACGTGATAAGCTGTCTTATACTTCCATTTATGGGGGGCCTGTGGGCACAGAGTTGCGGGCATATGGGGCGTACCTTGGGCTCGGCAATGGCGTAGAAGGAAGGCGATTCATATGGATTTGGAATCGGATAATGTCCTCTGAGGTTTCTGGCCGCAGTCAGTAAGGCCAGTGGTTCATATAGTTGGAATCTAAGGAACGACTAATAGATGGGGTTAACCGCCGTGCATGTGAGATTAGGCGCGGGGTTTTAATAAGGAATTGTCATATACCCTTTTGTTTGTAAGGTTGTGGGAACCTTAACGTTGTTTCCAAGGTGAGTAAAATATGGGATTTCAAGCGCGGCTCGATGGCCGTCTCTGGGGTGCGGTCGAGTGGATCAACGATCCGCTGGAAGGGAATGGGACAAAAGTTAAACCTCCGACTGTTGTGGGATTCGGTTTGAGGAGCCGAGGTCGAGGTGGAGCGGAAGCTTACCAGGTTCTGGGATAATGCCGTGGATACAGCCGACAGCAATGGTTCTTCCGTCAGCGCGCTAGGGGAGAAAGGGTGGGCCTGTTATTATTCGATCACGGGGTCACGTGATCGGTGCGTGTGGCTTCAGGTTAAGCTGGGCGCCATCTTGGAGTGGCGTTTTGGCAGCTACACTTGTGGTAGTCTGGAGGGAGGGAGGCCAATGGTACGGAAAAGGGGCAGAGAGAAGTCCCAATCAGATTTGAGACCTGAAGGTTGCCCTTGAGGCGATAAAGGGTAGGATTCGATCATGAGGTCACGTGATCTGGGCAAAGAGCCAGGACCAAGGCCGGCGCCATCTTGTAGTGGCGTATTTTGCAGCTACCCTTGTGGGCGCCTATAGAGAGAGGCCAGTGATGGAGTAGTGGTGAGAGATAAAGAAACGATTGTGGGGGCATTGTGAATCTAAAGAGAGTGACCTGGTGGAGAAGTGCACAGGCATCAAGTTCCTGCATGATTACATTAAGACAATTCAGTTTTTAACATGTTACTGCACAGGATATCTTTTGCAATAGTGATAGTTGTTCTCTCAAAGGAGTGTTGTCCAGTCCTCGCTTCTGTTGAAACCCGTGTGAATGGTGTTGAACTGAATTATGGACTTGAGTTCCTCACGATTCAGAAGTTGGCTCAAGTTGCCTCCTCTCTATGGCAGCTTCACTGCTTTTAAAATTGTCCATTTGAGGTCGTCTGCGGTGTGCTTCAGTTCAGCAAAATGTTCAACCAAAGGAGCATTGGGAGTCCCGCATCTGATGCGACTCCTATGTTGGCATATGCGTGTCTTGGCCTTTTGGGTGGTTTGGCCCACATACATTTTGGGGCACGGACAAAGAATTGCATGAACTAAACAAAGCAGTCGAGAAACAGCAGCATAAACATTCCCACGTCCCTCCCTAACCATTTCATATCCAAAAGAAAAAACACAGTCTATCATAGTGTCACACATTTACCCATTGGTAGTGCCACCATTTGGTCCACACCTTTTTTTATTTTTTCGGGCACCCCTTTGCTTTATACGTCACTCTCTCGGCTGCCATGTACAGGTCCAACCCCCTTCTCCACTCCTCCAATCCCGGCGGTTCCGGTGACCCCCAATATTTTGCAATATCCCTTTTAGCCACCACTAGTGCAAGTACTAAGAAAATAAGAAGTGGGCGCGGCAGATCTACCTCGTTGGTCATGCCCCGCAGTGCCAGCTTAGGTTCACACTGAAGCGTGATCCCCAAAACCTCTCCTAGTTCTGTAAAGATGTGTGTCCAGTACGTCTGGATCTTGTCGCATGTCCATATAGTGTGAAAAAAATCCCCGTCCTGTTGCCAGCCCCTAGGGCAGTGTGCGTCTTCCACCTTCCCCATTCTATGAAGTCTCATTCTGTCATAATAGGTTCTATGGAGCACGTTGAATTGAATGAGGCGTAGTCTGGATTTAATTGCCACTTCCCGGGGATGCATTAGCACTATCTCCCAGTCTAGGTCCTCCATGTCTCCCAGCTCCCCCTCCCATGAGTGTCGAAGCTTCACCAGGTCACCTAGCATATTGTTGGTTAGGGTCTTGTAGGTGAGGGAAACCGCCTTCCCCGGGATCCGCTCCTGAAGGAGCCGTCCCTCCAAAGGCGCATATTCAGGGATATCAGTGAGTGGGACTTTAAATGCACGCCAAGCATGTCGTAGCTGAGTGTATTTGAAGAGTTGGGAGTGGTGCAGCCCAAATTCTGTCCTGAGGGCTTGAATAGATTTCAGCTCTCCTTTGGCGATCACATCCCTTATTGTGGAAATGCCGATGTCGTCCCATCCACGGAAGCCACGTAGCTTGTGAAGTTCGGTCAGCCACTGGCAATGCCACAGCGGCGTCTGCCGAGTAGGCTTCTTTTCCCAACCCATGCGCATCGTGGCCCTGGTCCACGCGTTGAGTGTGAGGGTAGTGGCTGGCAGTAGCGGTGCCCGTCTAGAGCCTCCGTATATATAGTACAATAAGTTTCTGGATGACAACTTCAGCCTTTCCAGGGCATAAGTCGGGTGATCCGCCGGGGCATGTAGCCAGTCATTAATCGGTGTCATGTGTTCCGCCCAATAGTAAGCTTCCAGATTAGGGAGTGAAATTCCCCCACTATATTGATGCCTTTGGAGTGTAGTCAGCGCCACCCTAGGTTGTTTACCCAACCACAGGAAGGTTCTCAGATCAGAGTGAATTTTGGTAAGTACCGAGGCTGGAAGTGGGTAATATTCATTTTGTAGTGCGAAAAGACATTTTGGTAGGATGATCATCTTATACATCGCTGCTTGACCTAGGAGTGTGAGTGGAAGCTGCCTCCAGCATTCCATGTCTGCCACCGAGCTCAAGATAATCCGTTCCAGATTCTTTCGGAACGATAGAGATCCACCGTTGTTTTTAACCTTACCCATAGCATGTTCTTTATCAAATCAATTTCTGGATAAGAGGTAATTTCAAGTAACTTGTTTACTAGTAGATCCCAGTCAACCCCTCGGGATCACCTCTTAGTAGAGGCAAAAAAGACCGAATTATGATGCTATCAACCATGACTAGGCCGATGGTAAAACACATACTAGTGGCGGAAAATGGCTATTGAGGGTCCTACAGATCAAAAAGCTGAGTAGGACTATAGAACGCTTCTACTTCCCTCCCTTGATGAATTGTTGTAGTTTGCCAAATATACAATAAGGAGCACAGAGGGCAAAACCGAGCACAGGTCACCCTCCACTCAAAAAGTCATGCAAACAATGATGACCTGGTCCGCTTAGGCAGTGTTTAATACTTCCAACAAATGTACAACGTGTTGTAATAATTTACAACTATCTCCCCTTTCTTAAAGGTCTATGGGGTAGAGTGTACACCGTTACCACGCTAAGTTTAAAAAGCCTCCATCCCTTCTAGGACAGTCGTGATTAATAGACAACAGACAATAATGTGTACTGTGAAAAAAAAATGTGAGAAAGCAAGATGACCCCTCACGGGCGAACCATCAACGGGGAACCTGGTAGGTACTCACCAGTGTAGCCCTGTTCTCGTCATCAAGCTTTAAAAGAAATGTGTCCCAACCACATAAATGTGTAAATGTGATTAAAGTGCAGTTGAAAACAGTGTAAAACACTCAACAAACAAAACGAACAGTGAAATGCGAAAAGATAGGCAACTGCACATGATTGCAACTTTTATTCTGTTTCTTCGTGAAGCCTATCTATTTAAAAAGCAGGGCATGGCTATTAATTATTTAACCACAAACCACACGCCAACATGTTTCATTGCCTTGTATATTGTGGGTAATTTCTTCAGGGCATTAATTTTCTTGCCACTGCATTGGTGCTGGACCCACTATTCTTCACGACTGTTAAAAAAACAAATATATATAACATCCTTACAAAATGCCAATCAAACTTGTATTCCATCTGACATATCAACTGTACAGAAATAAGCACAAGGCTTCTCATATTTACCCTTACGATGCCAAGAGGACTCCTACCCGCCGTAAGGGTAGACTAAAAACAAAGGCACAACCCCTTCTGTGAGTCGTCCAAAATCTCCTGTCGTTCTCTAACTGCAGAAAACATATACAACCATGTTTTTAAGGTTGGTACCAGCAATGCATGAAAATGTGGTGATATCCCGTGCCGCTGACCTGGCCATGCTCTTAATCTACCTGAATTGTACTGGGCGCCCCCCTCTCTCCTTACCGATCTTAGGAGACCCCCTTGTGTTTCATCTGCCTGGTAAACCTCGGCATACTAACGCTCTTCTTAAAACGCTATCCCGGTTTAGAATCTCGTTCTGGGACGCGCCTACTCTCGCGAGAGGACGCGTCCACTATTTTGGATAGGGAACAACCTCATTGATACCAATTGCAGCTTCCAGGCGTGCCCGCTCTTGCGGGAAGACGCGTCTATGATAATTAAAACTGCAGCATTTCGCTCGATAATATGTATATATCGAGCACGCACTTCCTTTTTACCGGCAGTACCTGCTTAAGTAATGTTCAATAATGTACAGATCTTATTATTTATTTAATTGTAATATTACAACTCATTCAATTTTTTAACTCAGCATAGCTCTTATTAATTCTAAAACAGGTGTAACTGTCCCCTCGTTCTTCTGTTATTATCTACCTACTGATAATTACGCATTAAAAAAATGTGTAGCTGTAACACAAGGTGGTCTGCTAGTGTACTGTGGCGGCCATCTTAGATTGTGTTTATTTACAATCCCACCTAAGGCTGGCTTATTACTTAAAGGATGCACACGCTATACAAATGGTACTAATTCGCCTCAAATACAGTGGTCACATATCCTTTCATTACCGCTGTTTAGCTGTCTTGCCTCAAAACCACATACTTAATGGCAGAACGATACCCAAGTGCAAAGGCTGTGTGGGCATATAAGGAAACAAACAAAAAGGACCAGAGTGTTGCGTTTAAACCCTTCACCAATACCAATAAAGAGCCAAATTGTGCTATTGTGTTACAGGTATGATAGATTCAAACCAGATTTTTTTATTTATTATAGAGTTCATACCATGAATGGAAGAGATGTATACTCATTAATGCACTTTATTCCATTCCAAAGGTTCGTTTAATCCCAGTTTTTCACTTTTCTCTTGGACAATCCATCTCGCCTCTTTAGATATCAGCAGTCTTTCCACGCAATGGGAATCGCCCACCACTTTTTCAAGGACTGTCCAGGTAAATCCATGTCTAGTGGTATGGCAATGCTGGACTAATTTTGTTGTTAATTTGCCCATTCTTATCGTGCTAAGGTGTTCCTGAATTATTGTTTTTATTTTTCTTGTAGTTAGGCCAATGTCTTGCAACCCACACTCACATTGCAACCTGTAAACCACATTAGTGGTGTTACAGTTGCTAAACAGTCCCAAAAAACCACTTTTCCTGATCTTAAAGTCACACTGGTTGTTCTGTTAGTTAAGGGGCATACAGATCATGTCCCACACGAAAATGTCCTTTGGGGATAGTACTCACTCTCAGGTCTTTTGTGGGTGGTGGCCGAGTGTGCACTAACTTATCCTTGAGGTTGCTCGATCTTTTAAAAGCAAACCTCGGAGGGGGCATTTTGAATTCTTTATGTGAAAGCAGCGACCAATGTTTGCGGATTTAATAGTTGTAAATGATTGCAACACGTTGTACATTTGTTGAGGAAGTATTAAACACTGCCTAAGTGGACCAGGTCATCATTGTTTGCATGTAGTTTGCCAAATGTCAGACTCTCACATGTTCCTGCTGCGTGTGCCTCAATAGTGAAATGAAATGCTGTCCCAAGGCCAAATGAAAATGCCTCAAATGCACTCAAATACAAATTCGCTCAGACTGTTACGTCCCTATGAATAGGGAATACACACATACAGATTATATTACTAAGGTTCCACCAGACCCCATAGTGTAGTATCAAAAGGGCTTTATTCATGTACATAAAAATCCAGGGTCATGATTAAAACATTGTGAATCACAGTAAACAAATTTCAATTTCCTATGGTCTCTAAAGGCATAAAAAATACTAATGTACTATAAAAACAATTGATGCACAATATAATGACAACAGGAACTGTTAAACTGTTCTTTCGTTATAACAAATTAATAAATCATAAAAACAATATATCAAATTTGAATGGCATCGCATTATACACAGTAAGCATGCGTTTGAAAGCACATCAACATTACAAACAGTCAGGCCCTATGGCACAGTTTACAATACTGTACACCCTCTGATCCAACATTTAACGTAGAATTCCTATTATCACTCCTCTATATTATTTTGGGGGATAATCACTCTCGTGGTTGGATTCAGTACAAAGAACGGTGTCGACGCCTTTTGGTGATCATGGAATTATAAACCCCACCTTCCACTGGGTATACCTCAACCCAACGAGAGAAGGACCAGTATGTACCTTAATTGATTACATCGGGGCGTCTCCATGAAATCAATCTGGAGACTGTTGACGGGGACATCTCTGATGTGAGTCATATGAACCACAACCTTCTTGCCTATGTTCTGTCTTTGACAAATCACGCAATGCTGGCACAAATGTTTAGCCATTGTGGAGAACTGTGCGTTATACTTAAAGTTCAACGCTAACCCATATCATCCTACATGGGTTGGACCATGCACATGTTCCACCATGGCTGGTAACATGAAGTCAGGTAAAACAGGTTTTCCATCGCTAGATACCCAGATATCGCCAGCATCCTTCACACATCCTGCCCTTTCCCATTTCACATATTTGATCTCTGAGGCTTCGTTTTGCAATTCTCCCAACTCATTAAACATTTGTACAGTGTTGAAGAACATATAAAAGACTGTCTCTCCCTGCATCCTACATGGCTCCTCCTTGTGAAATGTGCTACACTCAAGAGCGCAATATTGAGCAATGTCATCCACATAATGGTTGCCTCTTGTGACAAAGTCCTCACCACTCTTATGCACAGCACACTTCACTACTGCTTTTTCCTTCGGCAGGTGAAGGGCGTTCAATATGTTCAGGGCATACAAACTGTCTTTGGTAGGGGAGATAGCTGGAGTCTAAACCTTCTCTGAACCACAACTGACTGAAGTCATGGACAATGCCGAATAAATACTGGGTGTCATTCTAATTGGTAACTCGAAAGCCTTCTGAAGTACAACCGGATCTATTAAGGGCAATCCATTCGGTTACATGTGTGGAGTTTATATGGCACAAGTAAGATGCTTCTACCACTCCAATTAGGGCACAGAAGCCATACGCAGTTCTTAAAATGCCATGTCTGTCTCTCTAGCAAGAGTTTTCAATGAACAAGGTATGCTCGGAATTCCGAAGGGGCACATCACATCCAGAATATCTGGTCTCGGCTTGGGGCATAGCTTGCTGATGTTTATACAGCTGTGATCAAATTCACTTTCTTCATCTTTTTAAAGAAACACTGTCTACAGCCAAAATAGTTCTCTCATAGGGGGTTCGGTGGCTGTTGGTCAAATATTGTGTGTGGGTGCGAGTCATGGGAATCTCTGTTGAATAGGGGATGATGGCAATGATCGGGCCACCCATCACCATTTCTTCCATTTGCTGAATGCTGATACTGAACGCTCCAACCACTTTGAGACAACCAGGCAATAATGCGGCTACCAGTTCAGGAGTTACTGAAAAATAGGCAATAGGGGGGTTTTGCCTGTCCATGGGTCTGTGTCAACACAAATAAAGTGCACCCATTACGCTCATGGTAGAAGTGTATGAACTATTTGGTATTGTCTAGTATTTCAAAGAGAGGGTGCACTGCAGAGTACTTTTTTGAGTTCCTAGACTGCTTCCATGCTCTTGTCATCCTTTGATATTGGGTCAATAAACCATCTGTTTGTGTGAGCCTCAGTATAGGCTTCGCAACAAGGGAAATATTTGGGATTCATTACTGGTAATAGCCAACTATGCCTAAGAACATTTGCACTTCTCATTGTATAGTCAAGAATTTCATTTCGAGGAGCCTCAATACACTAATGGAACACTCTTCTGACTTCTATCTCAATCGTGTGTCCAAGATACTTTAACTATCTCTGACAGTACTGTAGTTTTTTCAGGAGAAACCTTGCGCCCATTCTCAGCAAGATGGTTGAGTAGGGGGATAGTGTATTGCCTACTAGCTTATTTTGTCATCAATGCCATGAGCCAGTCATAGATGTAGTGCACTAAGGTGGAACTGCCCGGTAGCTGTTGGGTCTAGGGTCGCTACATTTTTCTTCAGTATCTGATTGAAATATGAGGGGCTCTCTGTATACCCCTGAAGAGCGCGACACCACACAAGTTTTCTCTTGGAATCTGAGTTTCGAAGGGAAATAGAAAAGAATGCCTGACACAAATCAATGATGTCCGTTCTGGGTAATTTGGAATACGATTATGGTGGGGTTCAGTGCAACAGGACAGCATGGAATGACTATATGGTTTTTTGTTTCGGAAATCTTGTACTATTTTCCATTTTTTATTTGCTTTTTGCAAGGCCATACTGAGAGAATTGCAAGGACTCCCGATGACCTCCTTCGAAATGCCCTCTTTTATAATATTTTAAATGATGAGTTATTCCTGCAATGGCTTCTGGGGTCAATTTGAAAGGACAAGTTTGAGGAAAGACTGCATCAGGCCTGAGAATTATCCTTAGTGGTTTGGTATCCTTAATCAATCCAATCTCCCTCCCAGCGGAATCCCATACCTCTTCTCTAACGGACTCCTTAAGATCAAGGAATAAAGATTCCGTGGTAAAGACAGGATACAATCTTACCAGGGATTCTGCTGCCTGAAAATTAAAATCGGCATCTGCCACCAGAGTCTCCAACTCTACTTTGTCTGGTGTGCAGAATATCACGCAGTTAAGTTTACAGAGTAAGTCTCTCTCTAACAAATTCATGGGGCTTAAAACACATATGACACATTGATGGTCCTGATTTTTACTGGGCTGAAACCTGCTTAGTATACTGCTAATTTGTGTTACCAAGAACTTGGACTTCTTTTAACAAGAGGGGTAGGTTTGGGACTCAACCGTTCTAACGGTTGAATGTGTAGCTTTAGCATTTAACCAGAAGGATACAGGATGGCCATTAACCTCTCCTTTCACATAAGGGCCACCCTTATCGACTTCCAGGACAGTGTCAAGCACACATTCCTCCTCCCCCCTCCCAGGCACCATCACTGAGCTGGTTTAGATTCCATTAGGCTTCCAAACCTAATAGGTATTGTAGAAGCTTGCATCATGAATGGATTCTGCTGAGCTCTAACAATAGTTTGAAAGTCAGGGTTCCCTCCTTGCATCTGTACGGGTGCCAAGGGATTTTGTGGAAGTACTGGCCATTGGGTTTTTGGGTTCATCATCGGGGGTCTCGGCATAGGGGGAAGTTTCCCTTGCCTCATGCGATTAGGTACTTACACATCAATCATTGCTCAGTCGGGATTGTATCTGCACTCCTGTTTCCAGTGGCCGAACTTATTGCAAATGTGATGGGGTAACCTTTTACAGAGCGATTATGCTTGTTCCAAGCACACTCCCGGATGTCTCTCCATTCCTTTGGCATTTCTTCCATAGAGTACAGAGACTCCCTGCAAGTTTAACCCCATACTTGTATCAAGGTCTAGTCCTGGACCCTAATGTTTATTCTCCTCATACGGGTCTAGTCCTAGACCCTGCATGTTTATTCCCCTCATACATCCAGTCTGTACTATCTTGGTCTGGTTGACCTTGAATATTTCATTCAGTCCCCTTCGCTTGGCGTCTAATGTATATTTCACATACTGCAGTATTTTGTATACAGGCTTGCTTTACCAGCAAAGAATAACCTGTATTATCTGTGAGCGGAATTCTGGTCATAGCCCAGACACAAAAGAAGAAAGAAATTCTTCTATGTTTTCTCCAAGGGGCTCGGTCATACCACTGGGCTACCTGTTCACCTGCTTTAATCTCTCAAAATAAAAATGTAATGAGTCTTTGGGCACTTGTGACATTCAGAAAACCTTGGGCCAAATTCATTTCCTTTTGGGTGACCTTGGTTTTGAGGTGGGCAATGACTGCATCACACTTGGTCTTTACTAAGGGTGACAAGGCATTTGTGTTTGCTACTCTAGGACATTCTTGTGTTGGCCAATCTGCAGCTCTCTTGCATTTCGCCCAGAGATGGGATTTCTCCTAAAAAATCAAGGACTTTTTTTAGAGGTTGTCATTCTCTGATCTATTTGAGTACAACATTTGTCGGGATTTACCCTCCACTTCGGGAGAGTGCTTGTGAAGTGAAAGAGGTCTGTTTGAGACCAATGGACATGTACATATATGCTTCACCCTGGACTTCCTTTGAAGGTTGCTCATTCACTACTTTCCCTGTGGCTTCTCTCTCTCCATCCCGTGGGAGTTCCTTTTTCCATTTTACATTCAACCTTTCCTTTTAAGACCAGAGTTCCATGAATTACTCCATGTCACACCTTTACCTGATGCGCTCTGTTACCTTACATACTTTTTCCATCCCTTCAGCTTCAATTACCTCAAACCCTTATCATTAATCATCAGCCTGACATTCTTTTGTAGTTTCTTGCTTTTATATCACATATTACACATTCATCAGCCACTCTTTCCATCTCCGCATAAGCTTCTTGCGCCACTCTTGCAACCTCTTTGCTCTTGTAAAGCAATTCATTTTCATTGTAGTGTCCCAAATAATCCATCCTCACATTTCCCTCTACGATCTCCTCAAACTCTGTTTTTAATTGAGCTATGTTTAAGCTTTGTGGGATCTGTCCACCAGCGCTGTATGGTGGGCCCTGGAGTTGTGGTTCTCACTTTCCCTCCCGTAACAGGGGTTCTTGGGATTTCTCCCCGTGGGGTTTAAGGATCTAATACACTGGATATATCTACAATGCTGAGGGGAATGCTTGAGGGTTGATGCATTTGAGGCGTGCTAGGAAGGAATGCTTATGCTAGTCAAGGCCTTAGAGTTATTTGAAGTAGCAAATGTTGGTGTAAGGGCAACTGGTGTGACAGTGGTTTCAATGTAACTTGGGAGGCACTAGCCTCAGAAGAGGGTACAGAAGTAGATTTATTCTCATTAATCAAAAGAGGAGAATGGACACTAGTTTCTACAAAAGCATTAAGTTATTATCGAAAACCCTCATAGACTTCCTGGTATTATCGTTGCGGTATATCTTTTTTCCGCCCCATCAGGAGTCATGGCATAGTCATTGGGTGATCGATTAACGTGCTGGATGCCTGCCTCACCCGAGGCTACCTCTGGTGCATGTAGAAGTGTCCAGAGATCAAAAATGGAAAGAGATAGGCTAAAAAATATAGTGTCTAATCAAAAAAAAGGAAAATGTAATATTAATAGCTAGGCACTATAGTTAAAAAACGTTGTGATATATTGGTGGTCGAGTTATTGGACTACCATATCTTTTGAAGAGCGTGTCGACATGTTTCAGCTCACTGGGCCCGGTCGGGTCTAAGGAGCTTTCGTCAGGACAAGAAACATATAAATAAACAAACATACACAAAATTATTAGAACGTAATCACTCACACCCTTTGTGTGTGGTTCAATGTAGCATTCGGAATTCCCATGCTGTGGAGAAAACCAACACAAACTATTACATAGGTTGGTGCTATTACCAGGTGAGAAGGCAAACACATACGAATTTATAAGCGCTATTGTGTACTTCAAAATTCGAAAATACGCCATAATTATGGACTCAATACATAGAAAGGAGGAAGAAGGAGTAACATTCTTAGTCTGAGAGGGGGGATTTTAAGAAGTAAATGTTATCGCCAATGCGGCCTCTTTTTGTCAAACAAACATAATAATTCGGCAAAGCGGTCCTCTGTTATCAAAAAACACAGTAATCAGTTCTATGGTGAATTAACCTCACTCAGGTATGTTCAATCAGCTCAGCTAACAGATGTTCCAGCATGCAACCTTGTATCTTATTTCCCCTCTTGTGCATGTCAACAGTGCGGACCAATAGCACTTTAGTCCCTATTGGACTTTGATGATCCACGTTGGATCTGTCTCCCTGTTAGTTAAATCTTTTACATAGATTTACAGTACAGACATTTCTGTCAAAGAATGACAGACAAGGACTAAAGTTTTAGGATTAACTTAAAGAACATCAGTTACAGAAATGCATAAGCAAGGCAATCAATCAATTAGTTCAATATGCATACAAATCATAAGGATTGCTGTTAGGAACTCAGTAAAGCATAGATTAACCTTCTAAGAATGGGGATAAGGGGTGGGGGCTTCTATCATAAAGCAGCAGAAGATAAAGTGAGGCTCAAGGAGGCCTTTAGAGTCTTTCATAGGGATAGTAGGTCTGCAGGAGCCAATTGGTATGCGCCTAAAATTTTGCCTGCTAGCAATGCCCCTGAAGAAATTGGTGCATTGGTATAGGTGAAAAGACAGATGTTGGCCATGCCCATCTCTAATTTACATTGTCCTACACCCTTCTGCTGGCTGGAGAGCGGACCCCTCCACTGCTCAAGCTAAACTTTGACCGGCCTCAGGCTCTCACTGCTTGCACCTCAGGGAGTGTTACTGTTACATTTTCCTTTCATGTTTTCTCACTGTACCTTTAAATCTTTCTTGTTGTTCTTTAAGTGTTCTTTAGAACACTACTGTCTTCTAGGCTTCAGGTCAGTTGCACTGTTCCTGTTGGCCAAGAAGCTGCATTCTCTGTTGCTGTGCTGCATATTAAACCTACTTCAACCTCAAGCTGTTCCTGTGGATTACCTAACAAAATTTGGCGACAAGGGTGACCTTCTTCTTATTGAGGATTGCAGCACAGGTGTGAAGTCATTTATCAAATTTCGTTTTTATTGAAAAAGCTTCGAATTTACTGCACCTTTTAGAATCGTTTAGAAGGATTTACTGAGCATCGTTTGAAGGAAGAAGAAATTCCTGTTTTGAAGACTCCTACCAACATGAAGTAATCGATTTTATACTAATTGAAGGTAATTCTAAAGTGCTTACCTTTGAATTTCTGACTCTGACTGGTGGATCGTGAACAACACGCGAGACCCAACAGGAGACCGACGCATCTGTTTATAGACATAATCGCTGGAAGAACGCTCCTCCGTTTCTTCCCTCAGGCGTCACGAAAGGCAACACCGCGAAACGTCACAAAAGAGAACAGCGCGAAGATCAAGTGACCACGTCCTGTGCGCGATGACGCAATCGCGTAACGTTCAATAGCGTGGTAGCCATCTTACCTTGTTTATTTCGATTGCCATAGCAACGTTTCACCGCGGATCGGTGATTTCGCTTTTCAAACCGTTTGTGGCATTTCTGAAACAGAGAAAAAGGAAATAAACTAAAGTGGGCATTTTCTTTTCGTTTTCAATACTTTTACATCTTTTGGAGGATTAAAAACTGAAGAACTATTTGATTTGAGTTACTTTCAAGTTACATTTCTGGTATTTATTTTAAAACATTAAGAAGTTACTTTTCTCTCACCCTTTTACAGAAGTATACACCTCATTTACAGAGTGATTCTTTTGGGTTTTTAATATTTTTAAGGTTTTTGATTATTATAACACTCAAAAATTCAAGACATGCAGTTTGATCCACCTGAAAAGTTTTTACAGAACAAAGGTGATCCTCCAATTCCTTGGACTCGCTGGAAAGAAGAATTTTTCAACTACATGAAAGCCATAGATGGCGAACGCATGGGTGCGGAGAGGAAGAAAAGTATTCTTTTACACTGCTTAGGTTCTGAGGGACAAATGGTTTTTAGAGCTTTACCTCCTATTCCACCTGAGTTGGGTGAAGGTGAAGGTACTAATGTATATAAAGAAGCACTGCTTAGGATTGAGAAAAGATTTAAACCTGTTTCTAATATAGCCCTTAATAGATATAAGTTCTACACTCGTGCACAACAAGATTCGGAATCGTTTGATGAATTTATGGCTGCCTTGAGATCTTTATCCATTCATTGTAATTTTGGTACCATCTGTGATGAAATGTTGAGAGATCAGATTATTGTTCATGTAAAGAACAAGAAAGCACAAGAACGTTTATGGGAACTAGGAGATCCAAAATTATCTGAGGCAATTGCCACTGCAAAATCACTAGAACAGTCTGAAAAATGGATGCTCACGGTTCAAAAACATACTGTTAATAAGTCAGATTCTCATGTTGAAGTTTGTCTAATCAAACATAGAGAAGGGCAAATTAATGATAATCCACATTCAAATCATAATGCCAACAGATTTAGTAATACGGGAAATTTTAAGAGGTTTGATAAATCTGTGATATGTTATAAATGTGGTAGTAGGACGCATGTTGCTTCATATGCTGGGTGTCCTGCTATTAATAAAGAATGCAGGAAGTGTGGAAGGTTAGGACATTTTTCTACTGTTTGTAGAGATTTAAGGAAATTTGTTCAAAATCCTAAAGGTAAAGTAGCTGTTGTTACAGAAGAACTATCTAAAACTTGCAGTTGTGTTTGTGAGAGTACAGAGAATGGTGCTACATCCAATAAAGGTTTTGTAGTCTATCTCGCTGAAGAGATTTCTTTGATTGATGCTGATTGTCAGGTCATTAAGAAACCCATTTGTGAAATGTTTGTTTTGGGAGTAAGTCTTAACTTAATGGCTGATTCGGGCTCACCTTGGACTATTATTACTAAGGAGTATTTTGATGAGCGTTTAGGACATGTGTTAAACTTTACGGGCATTCTTCCATCTGAGTTTGTGCAGTTAGTTTCAATGGCTCAAGGGTAGAGATGTTAGGTCATTTTGTGGTCAAGATTACTTTCAAATCCAGGTGTGTAGAGGTTAAATTGTATGTTGCAGTTAAAGGTGTGAATGTGATTGGTTGGAAGGATCAATGGAGATTTGGCATAATACTTAATCCCCGTGCCAAGGATCCTGTTATGCTTGGTGAGATTTTTGAGGATGAGAATATTTCTTCTATTTCCCATGAAAAAGGAACTGAGTTAATAAAATCAGAATTTAAAGATGTTTTTTCTGACAAGTTAGGTATGCTTCGGAATTTTTCCCATAAAATTAAACTCAAATCTAGAGTGGTTCCTGTTAAGCAAAAATTGAGAGGGGTGCCTATTATTGTTAGGGCAGATCTCAAGAAAACTTTAGATGATTTGGTTTTGGAGAAGATTATTGAACCCATTGACTCTGCAGAATGGGTTTCTCTGATTGTTTTAGTTAGGAAACCTGAAAAATCTTTGAGAATGGGTGTGGACCTCAGGGCGCTTAATTTAGCTATAATTGTGGACTGTCATCCCCTTCCTAATATTAATGAGGTTGTTTCTATGCTAGAAGGTGCTAAGGTATTTTCCACTCTCGATTTAAGATCGGCTTATCACCAAATTACTCTTACAGCTGATTCTAAATGCCTCACAGCCTTTATTACTCCTCGGGGTCTTTTTCAGTACACAAGAATGCCGTTCGGTTTGGCTTCGGCAGCCTCAGTATTTCAAAGGGTCATGTATAATATTTTTAGAGATGTAGATCACTTTGTGAAGTGTTTCCAGGATGATATTTTAATTTTTTCTAGTACGGATGAAGAACACCTTGTTCATTTACGTTGTGTTTGTGAGAAGTTGAGAGAGAGTGGTTTGACCTTGAAGGCTAGCAAGTGCAAATTATTTCAATCTTCAGTTGAGTATTTGGGTCACACATTATCAGGGGATGGTGTGGTACCCAAAAGATCGAATGTGGATGGCATTAGTAAAGCTCCCCCCCTGTTAATAGAGACCAATTGCTATCCTTTGCAGGCATGTGCGAATATTATAGCAAGTTTGTCAATAACTTTACCACTAAGATGGAGCCCCTAAGGAAGCTTTTGAGACATGGTAATTCCTTTGTTTGGGATAAGGAACAACAGGTGGCATTTGATATCATCAAATCTGATATTTTTCATGCTCCCACTCTTATACCTTTCTGTTTGAATAAAATGTGCATCATCATGGTTGATGCAAGTACGTATGGTGTTGGATCAGTTTTGTCTCAAAGGTCAGGCCAAGAAGAGTGGAATGTATGTTTTGCATCTCGCACACTTAATGAAACAGATCGCAGATATGCTGTCATAGAGAAGGAGCTTTTGGCTTGTGTGTGGGCGATTGAGCACTTCAGAAATTTAATTTGGGGAAGTAAATTTGTGCTGAGAACTGATCACAAGCCATTAGTTAATATTCTTTCTCATGGTGGTGGGTGGAATTCCACGGCTCGCATTTCCAGGTTAACTTCCAGACTTCAGGAATATTCTTTCACTCCAGAGTATGTCCCAGGGAAAAAAAAATGTTGTTGCAGATTTTATGTTTAGTTTCTGATTGCAAAAATGTGAGTGACTCTGAAGTTGTTACTTGCTTACAAGATGTTCTATCTACTTCTTTTGGTGAGATCTCTGAAGATATGTGGGAAACCTCTGATAACCAAGATCTTACTTTACAGTCTATCAAGAAGTATATTGTAGAAGGATGGCCTGATAGAAAACTTTTGAAAGAAGATTTTATGCCATTTTTCAATGTTTCAACTGAATTAGAATTGGAGAATAATTTGGTGTTCAAGTCTGGTAAGTGTGTCTCACCATTTACCATACAGAATTTGATTTTAGATGTCGCACATAAATCTCATCCAGGAATGTCGGCCATGAAAAGATTGATAAGGAACTATTTCTGGTGGCCAGCCTTGGATCTTTTAGTTGAACACAAAGTAAGAGAGTGTACTGTTTGCATGGGAAATGATAAAATGTTGAAAGTCAATGTTCCCCCTTTGAAGACAACCTCTTGGCCTACTTCTCCTTGGAAAAAAATTGCTTTTGATATATCTGGTCCATTTATGTGTCTTCCATCTGATTCTCGTTATGCATTTGTTCTTGTAGATTGCCATTCAAAATGGCCAGAAGTTAAGTTTGTTTCATCTGCCTCTACCAATATGGTGGTAGAATTTTTTAAGGAAGTATTTTCCAGAGAGGGTTGTCCTTCTGTCATGGTCACGGACAATGGGGTTCAACTTACCTCATTAGAAATTGAGAATTTTTTAAAATTACATTCCATTAAACATCATACTGTTTCCTTTTATGAATCACATGAAAATGGATTGGTAGAACGTTTTAATAGAGTTTTGAAAGGGTTCATTTCTGATGTTTCCAAGTCTGGTTCAGATTGGAAAACTCTTTTGAGAGAGAAACTTTGGCTCTACAGGATTACCCCCCATTCAACTACAGAAGTTAGTCCGTTCCGCTTGCTCAAAGGACGTGATCCTGCTTCTACAATTTGTCCTTGGTGGTTCAGGGATAAATGTTCCAATAAATCTTTTTCAAAGGAATTGGTTGAACAAGCCGCTCAGAAAGTTGAGGATAAGCAAACTAAAACCAAATTTTGGTATGACAATAAGTGGAATGTCAAATCTCCAAATTTTGCTGTGGGAGATGTTGTTAGGATTAAAAAAACAGGTCTTATTTCAAAATGTTCTGATAAGTTTGGTAAACCTATGAAACTAGTAAAAGTGTTTAGCAATAGTGTTATTACCCAAGATGGCAGGCTGTGGAACATGAAGCGTGTTGCCAAATGCCCGACTGTGCAACAAGCCTCTCTTCCTTGTACTCAAAAAGCTACCAGTAGTTCCATTGCCTCAAGAGTCAAGTCTTCTGATCGTTCTAGATTGTTTCCTGTAAAATTTGATGATTATGTTTCATAACCCAATTTTGTTCTTTCTTTTTTATTGAAGGGAGATGTGTTACATTTTCCTTTCATGTTTTCTCACTGTACCTTTAAATCTTTCTTGTTGTTCTTTAAGTGTTCGTTAGAACACTACTGTCTTCTAGGCTTCAGGTCAGTTGCACTGTTCCTGTTGGCTAAGAAGCTGCATTCTCTGTTGCTGTGCTGCATATTAAACCTACTTCAACCTCAAGCTGTTCCTGTGGATTACCTAACAGTTACTATCTGAACAAATGATGTGAACAATAAGCAACTGCATAGATCAGACTACAGTGTGTTCAGATGACAGCATTTCCTGATGTGCCCCATCGCTCTCTGCAGGAAGCAGCGCAAGCTGAACAGGGCAGGTTAGACAGCATTTCATCTGGAGCTCAGTTTCATGATGCAGAGGACAATTACCATTGCAGACTGCACCATAAAACATACCATAGAAAGTGCCCTAGGCTGGTTATACAGAAGTATACAAAAAGTGATGGATGGAATGCTTGATTTAATCTCAGCCACTGGTAATTACTCAGGCCACATCCCAAGTCATCATTATTTTGCACACCCCGGCACCTGAGATTGGACCCAGCCATATACAAAACAGTCTTAGATCTGCTCCAAAGGGAACAGTCCGGCCCAAACTGCCAGACCAGGTGCTCCCTGAACCCCTACACAAGCAACCTAGACCGGTTTCACCCAGATGTCGGTTCTGTGCACACTGTATCACTGCAATCAAACCATACCTGGCTGATGATCCTTATCAGGGTGAAACATCATTAATTTGCACACCGTGCCACCTCCATCCATCACCTTGCTGATTTTGCATAAGCTGGGATGTTATTTGTGAGAATTAACAAAACTGTTTTTTTTCTCTGTACCAGTTTTCATCTGTGCTTTTAGTTTAAAGACCAATGCTACAATGAAACATACAGACGGACACACACATGCACCCCCACCCCCACTGCAGGTTCATGATAATGTATGCACATTGTGCACCTATGTTCATGCCATAAATACTCCAACAGGGTTACACTGTGGTTGCGTGCAATTTGTATTGCGCCTACTACAAATTTATCAATACGCCCACATATTTGTGAATATGTGCACTAACTCAATTAACTATTCCTAATATCCAGATGTGCAATTGCTTTTCTGAACTCTCACCCACCCATTCATCTATCCATGAGCGTACTCATACATCCACCCATTCACCCATTCCTGTGTTCATCTAATCTCCCATTCCTACTATCTGATGGGCTCAATCAGACAAGGAAAATGTTAGTAAATGATAAATGAAGTAAATGATAGTAAATGATGTAGTGTGGGTGAGGTTTAGGGTTGTTCTGTTGGTTGCTGCATGCACTGGTGTTACGTCTGAAATATTGCTGGTGGAGAAGGGTGATCACGCCAATATTTCCCCCATTCAAACCCGCATAACACAAAAATGTAAGTGCATGTGTACATTGGTGCCAGAAATTACCGGAATTTCTTTATTGAAAATGAGGCAGGCTGTGCAGAATTGAAGCAGAGTTGTTTTGGGAGGTTTTGGCAAAAAAGCCCATACTTGCGGGACATAACATACTTGACAAGAGGCAGGAAGTACTTTTGGTACATACAGTAGTGGCTGGTATCACGTGGAAGTGGTGGGCCAACCCAGGGGGATAAAAATAAAAGCAAAAAAGAAGATCTTACCTGCCACTCGCCATTCTTATGCTGACTGTTGTGCACAGGCTGAGGCTCCGAGACTTCCCTATGGCCAATCCTAGCGCTTCTCTCTACTAGCATGAGAGATGCGCTGGGATTGACCTGAGCAGGCTGGTTTTCCACTCTGAGGACTGGGAGCCTGAGCCCGCTCTTTTCTCCACCCGGCAATGCAGATTGGGTTGGAGAGATGTCAGTGTGCATGTCGGTTTGTACGTCCTAAGACAGCCGGCCAAACCGACATGCGCACTGATAGCAGTGCCAACCATCCCCTCTTCATGCCTGTCATCAATTGGGGCCCGCCCCCAACACTCGGCCCTGGAAGAAAAATACAATTATCATAAACCTGGTTTATTATAATATTATTTTTCAATATTTGCAGCTCCTGGCACGGGTGGGGGTGATGCTCCGCCACAATAACGGAGGAGCCGCCACTGGGTGCCTATATAGGACAGCAGTTCACTATCGCCCTGACATCTCATGACGTCATGTTGCTGCACAGGCAGCAGTACTTAGCATGTAGAAATTAAATCTAAAGACCCAAGTTATTCTACTGCAGCTGGCACAACCCACAGCTCCTGTCACTGCTGTCAAATGGCAGTTCTAGAATTACCTACTAACCATCACACTTAACCGTGACATTTTGGACTACAGCAAACCACCCCAAACTGTAGGAATGGCCTGGAAGTGTAAGTTTTATCATTTTTTTAAACATTGATAATTGCTAAACACTTGTGCAGTGCTCATAAAATAAACTGAGATCACCACTGGTGTTTAAAAATAAGTGCTGGTGCCCAGCAACAGCAAACACCGCTACAAATGAAGCACTAATTGGCAGTAGTCAACCGTTTCCACTCCGTGCAGTAGAAGTGTATTGTGCATGTCTTGCCTTATTCTATGTGTTGAATAGAAAACTAAATGTAGGGAGCTACACCAATACATAGGTTTTTGCATGTCCAAATGAGAATCTCAAGCCAATTTAAGTTAACAGAAAATTGTGCATATTTGAAATTCATTCAATTAGAATCCTTCATTACATATTGCAGTGTTTGTGTTTTTGGGTAATGGTACGGTCATGCAGTGGCTTCTCAGTGGGCTGGTGTTGTTCAACTACCACTTTCTGTGAGTCCTGGCATTTTAGTCCAAATCACATTGCAGGCCATCGGTGGTTGTCCGATAACATTATTAGGGTAAAGCCCATTCGACCAGATACATTAAATGCTGGTTTAGGGCAGCTTCACTGCATGTGCTCACAAGTCATATCAGTATCAAGAAACATGGTTCTACAGGAGTGTTGGGAAATACAGCTTCTCTGTTGTGGCTCTTACCTCCCACACTCTCAAGTAATCCACCAGGCTCATGTTCAGTGTGTGTACAGGACAGCACGAGGCACATACACGGACTACAGGGACATAACTGATTGTTTCTACTCTTGATAAACTGTCACTCCAAGTGTCACGCATAATGCAATCAAATGTCACTCATAAACATACTGAAATCACAGAAATGTCACAACTAAGGAGTCTGAAAACTGCAGCTATGAGAGCAGTTAGATGGGAGTGTGGGACTGGAGTCAGAAAGGCCAGTCAACAGCACCTGCGAGCAGTGGCGGTTCATCCTAAAGGGCGGGGAGCGTCACCAGGTACATGTAATTTAAATAAATTGGTCATTACCATTCTAGCACGACTTGTGTGTCAGAGTGTGAGGGTGGGGACGGGGGCAGGGATGGACAGGGCTGATGGCAGCAGCAGAATGACTTACGAAGCTGTCAGTACGCAAATGGAATTTCCCAGTTGTGTTGAAAAGGCCAACCCTGCATGCGCACTTCCGCCTGAACAAACCTCAGCAGTGTTAAACTGCCAGGGTACTGCAGGCACAGGCATCTAGCCTAACAAGGAGCGCTGGGTTAACCTTATTAAACCAATCCTGGGGCTCCTCCCATTCTGAAAACAGCATAAGAGCAGCTCCAGGATTGGTTAGGTTCATATTGGCCGTTGGAGCTTCACGTCAGCCAAGGGCTGCTCTGGGAAAGGTGCAAGGACAGAGCTGCAGCCTCTGTAGTCATTCCACCCTTAAAACTGTGTGGTGTGAGTGTTGGGGGATGCTTTTTATGACAGGTTGGTGGGACAGAATTAGGGAAGATGGCTGACACAACATTCACTCCTCTGTTGGAGCTGATCCGTGTTTCTTGAAGGTATAATGAGCCTGGCTGCAGGTAACTTTTCTAACTCATAAATGTGCGTGGTACTTACAAGGAACCATCAGCTAATAGCTCGCCATCACTACTGCCTAGAGATATGCAAGAGGTATAGACTGCTTCGACTATCTTTCGATTCACTCTTCCTTTAACGGAAGCCCTACAGAACTTCTTTCATGGCGCCAATTTGCTTAATGGAGAGGTTGCAGCGCTTACTCAAAGCAGAACGCCTGAAGAGCAGACATCTCTGAACAGCAGAAATCGGAGTGCTAACATCCCATAAAACACAATTTGAAACAAGCATTGACAAAGCCAATAGTTCTAACAATGTTAAGGATCCCAGTGGCACATAACCAATTGCCTCTATCACCCCAGTGATAGACTATTATCTACAGTTCAGTAGATCTTTATTAGACCTCCCTCAATTCAAGCATACATCCTTGCTATAATGAGTCCTTTATGAGAGGTCCCTTAAGTCAAGTGTGAGAGTGCAAAGGTAAGGTGTGACTGCTGTCCCACTCTTCCTGTGACAGGTGTGAAGGTTCTACCAGTAGTGCGAGACTGCAAGTCTGTGAGGGATGTGAGACTGTACACTACATACAGTGGTGTTAACTTAATCTAAGACTAATTGTATCTATATGTTTTTCAGCCCAAGTGCTTAGGTATTTGTTAGCTTTAATGGTTCTGCGTTTGTTCCTCTAATGTAGGAACAACAACATAAAATATAATGCACCAGCAAACCTGACAGGCAAACAATTTATTTATAGCTGCCAAGGCTTCAGACTGCTAATGAGCAACATTTGCATAGTTTCAGTGTACTTATGTCCAGTTGTACAAGTTGCATTCTGCAGTATCTGTTGAACAGGTCTAATGCAGTAAGATAGAAGACAGTTTTAATATGGTTACATATTTCAACACTACACTAAATGTTCAAAGTTGCTTTATAAACCGTTTTCCTTTCTCAAATTTGCTTAAAAATGTACCATTTGCCACTGCTTTCTTCAAAACTTTCTCTAGGGAAGAATTCCCCAAACGTCACGCTTGCAACGTAACACTTCTACCCAACTTTTACGTCTCACCAAGTTCAAATGTCACCAGCCGCCACTGCCTGCGAGTCGACACGCCAGGGTACAGGGCTAGGAAAGGGCAGGCTGGCTCAGGAGATTGGGTCGCTGCTGTAGTTAGGGATGTGGGAAGCTGCGGTGGTGAGGGAAAGTGAGAGTGGACAAGGGTGACTGCAGAGAGCAGAGCAGCATCTTGATGTCGGGCGGGCTCTACATGGTGGCCTGGGAGGTGCCTCCCAGGAACAAGGCCCATGCCCTCATCTGTGTCAGTGTTCTTGGGGGGTTTGAGATGAGGTGGTGAATGAAATCCACAATGGTCTTTGGAAAAAGACACCCAGTCCCAAAAGGTTGGGAGGCAGGGACAGGGGTTTTCTCGGTTCATGTTGATCTTGCATTGCGTCTGGCTTGGGTGCTCAGACAAGGCATGGCTATCAGTCATGCATTAGCTGGACAGGTGGGCATGTCTATTTTCTCCCTGCTTCTCTCACTCTTATTTCTTCTCACGTCCTCCTCTCTCTCCCACCCCATTGATTCCTCCTGTCATGGCTCACCAAGCTTATCTTTTCCCTTTTCTTCTATGTGCTGCCAACTTTGCAACTTTCTCCTACCCTTCACGATCCTTTCACCCCTATTCGCCGTTTGTTTCCTGTCTATTCCACTTCTTTTTGTCTCCACTTGCCTTTCTTCCCATTTCCTTTCCCGCCCCTCGTCTCCTTTCTGTCTGTGCCTTTTCTCACTCCCTGTTTTTTCTCCTTTCCTAACTCTCGGTTTCTAACTTTCTCCGTTTCCTATCCCTTTCCAATCCATCTACTCTTCCAGCTTCTCTCTGGCCCTTGCCTTTTTACTTTCCTCTTCTATTACCTACCGCCCTTATCTCTTTCTACTCTTCCTCACGTCCTGCTTCCTCCTCCCTTCCTTCCCTTGTTCTCTATACTCTTTAATGTTCCTTCTTAACATTCTCTTCTCATCCGTTTTCCTCCCCTCATCTTTTCCTCTGTGTTAAAATTCTCCATGCCTCGCCAGGATTAGTTAACTGTTATTTTTTTGTGGTAATGCACTTGCCATTACTCAAGTGGAGTCTGATGGGCATATAACAGCATTGCCCACAGGGCTGTGTGCTTTAAGTATGGGCGGAAAATCCGTTCCACTCGCGGATTTTGCGGATTTTCTGTAAATTCGCAATCCGCGAGATTCGCAAATTTCCCGCAAAATCCGCGAGCAGCGGATTTTATGGCTTGCTCGCACTGTTCGCGTGAGTTCGCGGCTTCCCAGTTCAACTTCACGCCCCGCGAATAAGCGCTAAATTGCAGAAATACGATCTTAGCAAAACTGAAACTACTTACCAGGTTCAAAAGTTCAAGCTCATCATTAGTAGCCATTTCCTGTAGTGCTTCCTGAGGGGCCCCTCCAGAGTTCAGTTGCCTACTTGCAACTATTATGTGACCCTGCTCTGACCCTCAGAATAGTTACACATATGACACAAAGGTCCTGAATTACAGCTAAGGGAGACAAGCAGGAGCCAGGCTGGAAGTTCAAATCCACTGACACATTAATCAGCCCCTAATCCATTATTGTCAGTTGGGGCAGGGCAGGTGTTGTAACTAATTTTGCAACAATGAAAGCACTTAGCAAGTGCAAAAGATCACTAATCAGGAAGCACTAAGGAAGCAAGTGCCAGCTAAAAAAATATTCTGTGACACATTAATCAGCCCCAAATTGATTCAGGTCACTTGAGGCAGGGAAGGTGTGCTTTGCTTTGCCACAATAATGTACACTGGACAACCAGAGGGTGCTGTGATAAAACAGAGGGTGGCATGGGTGAGCCAGAGGGTGGCATGTGGTGACAGAGGGTGGCAGTGATGAAGAAGAGTGTCCCAAACAGGCTGGACACGTAGAAACAACAAGCTCGCAAAACTTGCGACCCGACAGGTAAGTTCGCGTTTGCGAAATTGTACAAAAACCCTCGCGACCTGACAGAAACCCGCGCGAACACACGAAAAAAAAATCCGCAAATTCGCGAATTTTGCGGATTGAGAGTTCGCAAATCCGCAAAATTCGCGAACGCGAGATTCGCAAAATTCGCCCATGCTTAGTGTGCTTATGTGTGGCATTAGATTGACCCTCCGGTCAGTTAGTGGTGGCTTCTCATGCCCAGGAGTGTCAGCACAGGGGCTGCACTCTGATAGCCCTCGGGCTGCATATGTTCCTCTGCCATCCGCCCAGTGCCCACTGGTGCTCAGAGGCATGAAGGGAATGAAAGCCACTGTGTACTTTAGACCTTAGTTTAAGGTGAACTAAACCCGCATTAACTAGCGTCTGTAAAGATACCTGCCCGACGCAATGCAATTTAGTGCATACTTTCTCACTCACTAACACTCACCTCCTGCACTCTTACGTTTACTTATACTCACTCAGTCCCACTTATTGTGACTCACTCAGCCACAGTTACTCTCACAATTAATCGCTTTTAGTGTAGACCACTCATACATGACTCTCACTCACTTGCACTCACTCTTAATCACCTATTCTCATTCTCTCTCAGTTACACTCACTCACTGTCACGCTCATTCATGTTCACACTCATTCATTATTACTCATTCATTAACACTTCCTTGCGCTTATTCTCACTCATTTTCACTCACACTTGCAGTCACTATTTCACTCACTCAATCTCATGTACTACTGCTCGCTCATACTCACGCACTGACAATCTCACTCATTCATTTTCACTCACTGCATGCCACTCACTCTCACTCACTTCCACTCACACATACGCTCACACATCCACACGTTCTCTTGCACACAATCACATTTGCACCCACACTTTTGCCAGGACCTGGCATTTGCCCCCCTTTTCCCCCATTGCTGCTTCCTCCTCTTCAGGTGACGCTGAGCTACTCTTCATCATCATCATGCCTTAAGACCTGAACAGCTTATTTTGTCCTTTGTAGAGTGATACGGTATTCACCAAGAATTACCAATACACAACAACAGGACGGAGTGTGCAGCAGCAGAAAGTGTTTCACTCCACCTGGGACAACCCCTCCATTAGTGCTACCCATGTGCCACCTCTTCTGTGCCTTCCTCAGCCTTCCATACTTCTTTTTAGTATCCAAAAGGTAATACGATTGGCATGTTCAATGCTCTTTTCTTGAGAAGGGGCAAAACATATTACACCAGTGTACAAAAACATTGCACTGATGCAAAAAAGATACAAAATGAATCAAATGCTCTTTTGCACGTTTTTTTATCCGTGGGTCATAGGGAGTGCAGCTTACAGATTTTGTGCAAACTCAAGTTACATAAACAGGTTTGCACCAGTGGAAAAAATGATAACATTTTCTACCTATAAAGCACGTTATATGCAGCATACATTATTTTTTTTAAATGTGTTCGAATAATTTGTTTGCGCTAGTTGTGCTGTATCATACTAAAAACCAATTTCCTCAAACCTGGTTTCCTTTTTCTCGTTTTAATAGTGAAAACAAAATATTTTCCATTACTTAGTCAGCAATAATATGGCAAATTTAGCCTGCTCTATTTTTCCAGTGGTGCTAACATTTTAAGGTGTGAATTTTGTCCTTTACACAAGAAGGAAACATTTATAAAAAAAAAAGCCCTCACTCCATTTTTGCAGCAGTCAAAACTTTACTTAACCTGGCCTCGCATGTTTCTCTTGGTGACATTAATGGGTGTGTCCTTACGGCAAGCACTGAGCCCTGCAACTGGAGTCTCCCCTGAGATTTAAATCCACCCTTTGGACAGAGGCTGATGGCTGAACTGCACAAACCAGTTTGTACAACGAAGTGCAACGTCACAGCCGCCATTCCCATGACAGTGAAAGTTATCACCAGGAAACAGCCAGGCGGGACTTACAGAAAAGCTAGCAGCGGATGTGCACCATACTTTATACAGCACCATTAAATATTGCAATAAAACCATTTTCACAATTAAATGCACTATTGCTTTCTGTTAGATGCATGCATAGGATATTTCCTACAAAAGATGAATTACAGCACAATGATGGGTAATCCTCTGGCGCTTCAATTAAACACATATGACACAGGACTAACAGGGAGCTATGATTTCATATTTATTACCTTCTGAGGTTTCCTTTGTACATTCAGAAAGAGGCAGGAAAGAAGCGCTTTGTTTTATCAGCCCGGTAAGTTTCAGCAGAAGAAAGGCAGCAAATCAGAGGGGCATTTTTACAAGCCCCTTGTGCCACCCGTACGTCACTTTTTCCCCATCTTAAAGATGACGCAAAAGTGGCGCAAGGGGCTTGTAAATAAGCCCCAGAGATATCTTTTTAAGAGGTCTGAAATTTCCCAGTTCATTAAGTCAGCCAGTTCAGGAATTTTCTTTAAATTCTGGAAGGTATAGACATGGTTTTATAATTGGTGAAACAGGACTACAAATCCCAGAATGCAACAAAAACTGGACTTGATATGGTACTGGGTAACTTGAAAGCCCTGCTTTTTCAAGGTGAAAAAAATGCAAAGTAAAAGCCATTCACTGCAAACAAAGAACATATAGGGTACTGTTAATCCTCACTTAAAGGCACTAACTACGGGTGCAGTCAGAGGAGTGCAATGTTTTCCCTGAGCTCGCGCGTGGCCGCTGCGGTTTCCCACACAAGATGAACACCTGACCACAGCTCACTGAATCCATAGAGCCGGGGGCGCCACACCCCGGAACCCTGTTTGTTTGACGGAACCGGTTGTATCGCGCCTTTGGCAAGTGTCTCTAAAGCGCATGTTAATCATAGAAGACAACAGAGATAAAGGCTATGCCGCCCAAGTCACTTCCGGCCCGGCCGCCGCTCTGTCCGCCTCTGTCCCCGTCCGGTGGGGATGCAGCCCTGGAACCTGCCCTGACATGGGGGCTGCGTAGAGGTCACCGCGGGGTCAGAGTGCGTGATGTCCATGGCCGCCCCGTCGTCGCTGCTCCTGATGCTGCTGGGGCTGCTAGGGCGTGGTCTGGCTCTGTCAGGTAAGGGTCAAATGATCAGTTTACAGGTGTGTGAGGAAATAACGACTCTTGCGCAAGACGCCGGTGAAACAAAACAAGCAGGTGATAATGATGCGGCAGGGACGCACCGAAAATGTGCACTAGGGTTATCTAAATTATGGGATAAGTAAAAGCAAATTATGCAGAAGTATGCAGCACATTTTTGATAGCATTACTTAATTATTTCATTTTTATTACATATGGTAATACTGTCTGGATTTCACCTCATTTGTACCAGTTTGACAAGTAAATACAGAAATAAGCAACTGAAAGATGACCAGCCAACTTTGTAAGGGCATTGCACTGTACATTTCACAACGTTTCAGTAACTTTTGATTCATTTGAGCTACAAACCATTATTTTGGTTAAAATCTGTAATTCGTGCAGCAGATGATGGCTCATGTAGCAAATGCGGCAAATATATAGTTTTACAAAAAGTTGTATCGCCGGGGATTCTTTTGTTCTTGGGTGGCACATGGTTGCTTCTTGGCCCCGTGTTACCACGGAAGCATGTTTCCCGTTTCTGACGTAAATTTGGCTGCCGAATGCATCTCTGGGAACATTAGTCTTGGCTTTCCCGTCTTACCTCAATTGGACTAACAAATCTAATAGAAAATGTTTGTAGCAGAAAAGCAGAAGGCTGGAAACATAATGTCCTCACCACACATAGGCATGTGGGGCACTACGAGTATGCATCTTTGGGTCAGGGCAATCACGTGACTCCAAGAGCAGATGTACTAAAGGATTTTGGAGCTCCAAACTTTGGTATTCACAAAATCAACCTGTTTGCAAATGCAAAATACATTGTTGTAGTGTGAAAAAACAATTTTACAAGTCACTACAGTGTTTCCGACTCGTAATATGGGGTTTGCGACCCATACGAAATCGCTATTTGGAAGGGGAATGTGAAAAGGACATTACTTCCAATTTGGGATTTTGGAATGGTATGTGTCAATGGATTGCAACTACAGTTCTGGTTGCAAACCGGCGACCAGTAGCAGACACCTGACATCAGGTGATGACTGATTCACTACTGGGAAGAGGAACGTTTTGGATTTCCTCCCCATTTGCGAATCGTGCAGGTCGCCTCAAGGTGAGTAGGGAGTTGTCCTTTAGACCTTACCTGCTCTTGCTGATGTTTTCCAAAATGGGAAACATTTATTTTATAATACTGGTTCCTTTAAGGAACTTGGGCTGCTTTAAAGAAAAAAAAGTACCTGTTTGACAATGTAAACACAAGGACCGTGGTCTGCTGTCCCTTGCAGGCCACCATCCCTGTGCTTATTGGTCAGTCACGGGGGGAGTGGGTAAAATTTCAACCTGCCAAATTACTATTCATTAGGCAGGTTGTTCTGCGACTACCTGATGATTTTACGAACCAACGTAATAGTATATATAGGTCGGCTCACAGAATCAAGGTCCATCTTCAAAATGTCGCTGCACAATTTAACACAATTGTTTGCAAAAGGACTATTTATTAGTACATTTGGCCCAACTTCACTGGGACATCTGTTATCCACTTCTGAACACATTCCTGTGCTCATGAAGAGGTCAGCTCGTCATGAGCCACGGCGCTCGGGTGCTCATGACTAGCTGAGCTCGTCATGACCGCACCCGTTAAATGGAACGCTCGCATGCTGGCCTGATTCCCCTGCTGTGCTGAGCGTTCCATTGGAACGGGCGTGGTCATGACGAGCTCAGCTCGTCATGAGCACCGGAGCGCCATGGCTCATGACGAGCTGACCTCGTCATGAGCACCGGGGCTCTGTGCGTGCCCCCGCCTCCAGCCCCCCAGCACAGCGGGGGGAAACAGCCCAGCAGTGAAGCGGTTAAGAAACCAGTGCAATTATGGGACTTTTATTCCTGGTTTAGTTCAGGGAAATACATTAGATTAATAGACCTGGAAACAATGATATTGTGCCTGCAAAGCTACAGCCTGAATTAGTAGTGTCCAAGTGCCATAAAGTCTGGGTTTTGTGTCCCGTTGCCATAAAGTCCCCAACCTGCCAGGGCTACCAAAAACTGGAAAACCCCCATAAATGCAATGCTTCACCCTTGACTCAACCAACTTAATGGCCACTTCTCCGCACACCATCTCCCATCCCAGAACAGACAAAAACCCAATGTCCCAGCAGCATCCAAGAATATCTGGATTTGCCACACTATATTTTCCTCCAAAAAGTCCAAAGACTCATCATTGAATTCCTCCAGGAAAGTCTGCCAAACACACAGGTTTGGGTGTACACCCAAGGAGATTTGTACCCCATAGTGGGGCAATACCACCCCAGACATGGCCTTGCTCATACACTTGCAATAAGTCCTCCCGCTCTCAACACCCTGCATGCAAAGTTCAGGAAACCCAACAATTTTTGCACTGCCCTCAACTCAATCTTCTGTTCCTCAATCTAATGCAACAGAAAAACCTGTCTCTCATCCACTTCCCCCTTCCGCAGACAAGCCACACATCGCAGAGTCCAGCTCAATGCCCAGGAACGTCAGCACAACGCTAGGCCCCTCTGTTTTCTTGGGCACCAAAGGCACCCTGAAATCCTGCTCTAAGGCCTCAAAATGGTGTAAAGCCCAGGCACAGTCCTCTGATGCTCACATCCCAACAAACAAGAAATTGTCAAGGTAATGAGACACCCCACAATGTCCACTGCTTCAGCTGAAAACCCCCTGCACAAAAGTACTGAAGGCACAAGAAATGACATAACCTATCTGCAGCACTTTATCCACATATATGGCACCCCCAAATTGCATTCCAAGCAAAGAGCAATCAGCAGGATGAATAGATATTCCTAAGTGGACTTGACATCACAGTTCGCGATTTCGGTCCCCTGCCCACACCTCTCTCTATACCGGATGGATGGCATCCTCTACTGAGGTGTATAGCACCCTGGTATCCCCTTCAGCAATTAAATTGTTGACAGACCTGCCCTCCGGCCAAAAAAGGTGGTGAATCATTCTGAACTCCCACGGCTCCTTCTGGGGCACAACTCCGATTAGGAAAATAATCAAATCTGCCATGGGCCACTCAAAGAATAGACTCACGATCCGACCCTCCGCCACTTCCTTGTCCAGCTTCGCTGCTACCACATGAGGATGTTCCCTTGCTGACTTCAAATTGTCCGCCGACCTTCACCTCCATGGACGCTAGTGCCCCAGCCGAAGCCCTTCAGTGAAACCCCACCTCAAACACAGAGCTGCCTCCCTGTCAGGATAAACAGAGAGCCAAGGTACCAAGGCCTCCACTTTAACTGGGGTAGGAGCCCTCAGCTCCAGACTGCCCCAGCCTCTAGAGGCCTACCACTGCTCTGCAGGGCTATCCAGAGTAAAACATTGCATTACGGGATGGTATCCTCCTCACATGGAACATTCATGCTTAAGCCTACAGGGGTGCCGGGAGCAGTACCCTTGTTATGCTCTAGTGGTGGGTCCAGGCGGATTCTGCACAAATCCCACTCCCTGTGGACCGGGACGGGACTAAAAGGACTGGTACGTCACAGGCAGGCTACTGGCTGTATGCGGTGAAGCTGAGGATTGAGTGGACAAAATCCACTGCATCCAAAGCTCTAAATCCACCTCCCCTCATGGCTTATCTAGATTGAGACTGACCCGGGCCCTAAATTACTCACCATAGCTCGGCCAGGCATAGCCCCAAAATTTAATTTGCGCCTTATGAATAATGTCCATGTACGTCAGCAATGCAATGGCCCTATCCAAATGCCGCTAGCGCTGTATACTAGCGTAAATCAAGAAGGCTGAGGTCCAATTTCCATGTTTATGGGCACCCTTGGTCTCCTGGTCAAATCCCACTCTTCCTCTTTGATTCCCTCCTTGGCCTGAATCTCCCTCTGTAGGAGTTTGACAACATCAACATATTCGTGCTTCCATATCCTATTCTTATTTTTTCTGACAAATGGGACCCCAGGGGCATTGCCAACCCTATATAAGGCAGCCTCTTCTTATGGTTGTCTTCTTCAGTCTCCTCCTTCCCCACTGTACCATCCGTTTGGACCCCGATACCCACTACCTGCTTGCAACTGTACACCTTTTTTACCACCTCCTGTGCCGCCACTGCATCTGTCAGCGGGGCTGTGAGTTGTCCACCACACCATGCCCCACTCCCACTGACCTCCAGGGCTTACCCTTTGGCCCAGCATCCCCAACCTCCCATGCGGCCCACCAATATCCTTTATCTGGCAACACGTGACTGCCCATGTCCTTTTCTTTGCGCCATCCTCTGCAGGTCTGCACTTCACACCAGCCAAAATACCAACATCGCAGGTTGTCCTCTCTGCCCTCCCATGCCTCCCCAATGATTCAGCTTCCTCATCTCACAACTCCCCTTCCTCCCATTCATCGAGGTCATCCCCATTGTGCGGAATCCGCTCTGGATCACCCATAGGCTCTTCGCACTCAGGCTCTTGCACCACTCGTTTCTGCCATTGCACTGTCACACCATACTGAATTGAACGATCATCTGGCACAACTGCTTGTGTGCAGGCCCTCAACAGATGGCGCAGGCCCTCGCAGAGGGGAAGCTGCCGCTGACCCCCCTGCTGCTTCGGGCCAAGGTCCTGGGGACGTCTTGCACCCCACTGGCATCACCACCTTTCTCCCGGCCTCTGCTGCCCGGTCTTGCACCTTCATCCCCCACCAGGCTGCTCCAACCTGGGGGGGTCCCTCACACCACCAGGCCCCCGAGCCGTACTGGCTCCCACCCTAACTACCTCTCGTTCCAGGTCCTCGGGGACCCAAACCCACTGTCCCCTTGTACTGTGGCCCCCATACCCTGGGCCCCCACTTGGCTGTCAACTGTCCGAGAATCCCCAGCTACAAGGGTAAGGGCAGCCGTCTTCTACCTGGCATCACACATCAGGGCCCAGCGTTCCTCTGTCTCTTGAATGAGTAGGTACGGTTTACGAATACGCGCCTCTAAATCTAGTCCCTGCTACTTGTTTGCCTGTGGGTTCCTGGAAGCAGGGTTCCCCCAACCCCCCACTGGTACAGCTGTCCCTCTCTCATGTTCAGAAATGGGGGCCCCTGCCCCCCTCAAGTCAACTCATTCCAGTGCCCAGATGTGGCCCACTTGCTTTTCTTTACCACAGGGCCCAGCTCTCTGTCATTCATGTTTCCCAGGAGGAGGCCTTGCTGAGAGAGCTACAGGCCCATCTCCCCTGGGAGTTCCAGGGCTTTCTTCTGTCCCACCTGTCCATCCTCAGCATTTGTAGGCCTCCCCCCCCCCCCACCCTCTGGCAAGATTACCGGCTCAATGGCAGATGGGAGATGATCCCCGAAGCTCATGCCCCCACGATTATTCCCTCCCACCTACCACGGCCCGATAAGGTTTTACAGGCAGGTAGCAGCCCGGCGAGGAAAGTAGCTACCACCGCAGAGGCCCCATCCCATCCCAGGTCTGGTTAAGCACACCAGGCCTGAGGAGGTTGGCCCTACCTGCCGCATCCAGAGTAATGCCCCGGTTACTTACCGGTAATCTTCATTACTCCGAGTCCATGTCTTCCTCGCCACAGTAATTACCCATGAGCCTCCGGCTCCACACAGAACTCCAAGTAAAAAAACAGCGCTCTAGTCTCCCTCTCCCTCCTCCAAGATGGCCCCCAGTGGCTCCAGCCAATCCCATAAAGGGACACAGAAGCACCAACACGACCTGAAGAACCAAGCCGCAGACATGAAGCCACCACCAGGGCCGGGAGGGAAGGGAAACTATACTGTGGCGAGGAAGACATGGACTCGGAGTAATGAAGATTACCGGTAAGTAACCGGGGCATTACCTCCTCGTCCTGTCTTCCTCGCCACAGTAATTACCCATGAGCCGATACCAAAGCAATCAGCTTCATGCAAGGAAAATACTCCACAGAAACCATGTAGAGAACATATCCAAACACAAGAGGTACAACTATTCCACAGAAATACACACCTCAAGGAATCCAAGCCGACAGTACAGAGGAGGCAAAGGAAACAGAAAACCCCACCCCAATCCGAAGGTGAAAATGGGACCTGAAAGTATGCAGGGATGACCAACCGGCCGCCCGGCAAACATCCTCCATGGACACCCCTCAAAGGCGGCCCACGATACAGAAACAGAACCCGTGGACCGACCCGGAACAGGAAGAGGGGGAGGAACATCAACAGAACCGAAGCCAACCGTATGGCCTCCACAATCCAACGACTGACAGTGGACAGGGAGGGCCTCAGGCCCTGACGAGACAAACCAAAAATTGACAAACAAAAAGTCAACCTTACAAAAGTAAGGAGTGCATGAGAAATAAACCAACAATGCACGACTCACATCCAACAGGCGGAGAAGGTAATCCGCAGCCGAGGAAGTCTCCGGACAAAGAAACGGAAGAACCACTTCAGCAGAATGGTGAAAATAAGAATCCACCCCAGGAAGAAACGTAGGATGAGGGCGCAAGACTGCACGATCAGACAAAATGACCAAACTGGAGCAGACAGTAGGAAGGCACCCAGCACACCAATACGCCTGGCAGAAGCAATAGCCACAATAAACACCACAAAGAGTGCCAAGAAAATCAGGCCCACCGACACCAAAGGCTCGAAGGAGCCGACTGCAAGGAACGCAATACCAGAGCAAGGTCCCAAGGAGGAGAACACAAGAAAGGACGGGGACGTGGCAAAGAAAACGACCTAAAAAGCCGAGCCATCAAAGGAGAAAATCGAACCAAAGGCAGGACATGAAATGCCCGAATGGCGGCCCAATGAGCCCTGAGAGCGGAAACGGCCATGCCCAAAAAGAAACCATGAAGTAAAATTACAGAATCCGATCAGGATCCAAGGAAGCCAACGACAGCCCATGACACACACATCAAGAGGCAAAGAAATCCCAATGCTTAGCGTAGGACTACAGAGTAGAAGGCCTCCGATATAGCATGAATGTCGCCAGCCACAGACATAGAACAACCTCCATGCCTCAGAGAATCCAACACGAGCCAGTCCCGCAGACCCATGTAACGTAACACAGGTAGAGGAAGAAGAGGATCCAACAGAGGGTAAGGCACGAATGGTAAGGCCCACCCTGGAGACACAGCCAAGTCAAACAGTAGGGGATATCAAGTGCGACGGATCCAACCAGGAGCAATCATAAGTATAAAGGATCCCTTCCTCTTGATCTTCCGCAAGACCGCCGGAAACAGGGGAACAGGGGGAAAGGCATACAACAGGCCCCTTGGCCGAAGGAACGACAGAGCGTCCACCAACCAAGCATCCTCGCAAGGCAAATCGTGCAAAAGCAGCGAAGTCAGGCAACAGCCCAGGAAGCAAAGAGGTCCACAATCGGAGACCCAAACAACCCCCGCCACCCCATGAACCTCAAATGTGTGAGGGACAAAGACTCCACTGAAGGAAACACCAGGTTCAGAAATTCCGTCACAGTGGTCGCCGGATCCGGCAGGTAAATGGCAGACAGGGACGCCAGGTCCACCCCCGCCCAACAACAAAACAGACGGCTGAGGCAACTGAGGGAACGAACCCTGCATCCCCATTGACGGTCCACATAAGACCTCACCACCCGACCGTCCGTCCAGACATGCACATGGAGACCCCGAAGCAGATCCGAGAATCCAGCAGAGCAAAAAGGACGGACTCCAGCACCACGCATTTGGAGGAACACGACAACACCGACTGAGGCCAAACCCCCAGAGTCGCCGAATCCCCCAGAGCAGCACCCCAACCCAGCAGGCGGGCACCGGCAGTGACCACCCGGGTGGGAATAAACAGAAAGGGGCGGCCCCCGGACAGATGACCCTCGTCCAACCACCAACTCAGGGCCACCCGAACATCCACCGACATAGGAACCAAAACACCCATATCGAGGGAACAGGAGTCCTAACGCGACCAAAGGTGGGAACACCACCGGGTACAAGTGGAGGCGAGCCCATGGCATCGTCAAGAAAGAGGCCGATAACACACCTAGAATCCTCAACCACAGGTGTACAGGACGAGAATGCCCCCAGAACAGGGGACTGACATCAGACATCAGGGACAGAATCCGGGGAGGGGTTTGGAACACCACCCCCAAATGAGTCTTGAACAGAACCCCAACGAAAGTCAATCCCCGTGTAGGAACCAGGAAGGACTCCGTCACATTCACGAGGAAACCGTGATGCCCCCGGACATGGAACACACTCCGGACATGAAACTCCGCCATAGAAAGAGAAGAAGCAGAAATGAAAGTGTCGTCCAGATAAGGAATATACACTAACGCCCTCCCCATGCAAGAGTCCAACAAGAGGAGCCAGAACCATAGTAAAGGACCCGGGAGAAGAGCAGAAACCAAAAGGCACTACCAGGAACCGGTAATGACGACCCAGGATGCAAACCGGAGAAACCGCTGATAGACAGGATGAAACAGGCACATGTATACAAGCATCTCTCAAGACCAAAGACGCCCGGAAACACCCCGAGACACCAGAGGAAGGATCAACTGCAGTGAAACCATAACGAAATACTGGCGCGGGATGAAAGCCTCGACCTACATCTGGCCCATCACAGGATGAAGAATCCCGGAGCGCATGCACACAATAAAACAGGAAGGAATGCACGTCCAACCGCAACAGATCGCAGGGCACAGGAAACACCGTATGACCGGTCATCAGGGAAACAAACGCCAACCAAAGCATCAACCGCCTTAGAGGGACTCCGGGACAAGGCGCAGACCCGAAACAGCCTGGGGGAGTCCGGGTAAACCCAAGAATAACACCCTCTGAAACCACTTGAAGAACCCATAGGACTGACACAGTCCCTTGCCAAGAGCCCACGAATCAAGAGAGGCGACCCCCAACCGGACCAATACCAGGAACGATCCAGACATGACACGTAAGCCCAGCACGTCCCCTCCCAGAACGACCAAAAGCATGCTGGGAATCAAAGGCACGGAAGAAACCAGTACGCTCAGGAGCAATGAGCTTACGGCCCAACACAGTAGTAAACACCATGTCAATCAAAAGGAGGACCAAGCAAAAGAACCCCCGAAAAAGGGATCACCACCAGGAGACTCCACAGCGCATCGTCAGCCCGCCAGGAACGAATCTACAACTGACGCCTGGTAGCGACAGATGACCCAGCAGCCGAAACCGCCCGTCCCCAATGAATCAAAGGGAACATCAGACAGCAGGCGTACAAGTGCTCCAGCATATCCAGATCAGAAGAAGCATCCTCCCCCTGATCCAACCTACAGCCACGGAAGCAAATCCATCAGCAAAGACTGGATCGTGCAAGAGGAACAGGCAGCAGCCCCGACAGAAAAATGCACAGCCGCAAAAGTGCGCATCACCGCACCATCCACTGTAAGGTCAACCGGGACAGCAGAAGAAACCCCCGAAACAACAGTCCCTTGAGAAGACATGCTGGCCATCAAGGAATCAACCTCCAACGAGGAGGGGCATACACAGCAAAATCCTGCAGGGGTTTCCCCTTACACAAAAAACGCGGAAAGGAACCCTTGTCCAGAACCCTCAAACTGAAGAATGAAGGGGCAATGACCCAGGCTCAGGGCGCTGATACGGAAAGAATAAAACATCAGCAAGAGGTGACACAGATTCAGGGAAACACCAAATGTTTGTGAATGTGCCCAAGGACCAATGCAAGAACGGCCCCATGCACAAAGCGTCATCAACTCAGGCCCACATCACCGCAGTAACCGGCCCCTGACACCATAAAGCAGCAGCCACAGCAATTTCAAACATGTGCAGCAACAACTCCATAAAGGGAATCGCCATCCCAGAAGGAGAACACACTGATAAGGAGCCAGGATCAGGCACGGCAGAAGCATCACGCCCCATGTCCACTCGAACAAACACCGGCATAAGTGAAAACTACACGCACGGTAAAAAAGGGACCCTAGGTCGCTAGGCAACCGTCCCAATCACCATAACACACGCCCCCTAACAGAATAAGAGCGCATGCAAACCGGCGCGCTCTGCCTAATTATTTGTTATCAGCAAAAACACACGTCTGAGCACATCTCGCCCATCGACAAGCAACAGCACACAGACGCGTCAGAAAGTAAGCGGAGGGGAAGAGGAACCGTCACCGCACCCGGCCGCGCCAAGTTAGCTCAGCATGACGCGCGGCCGGGAAAGAGCAGTCCCGAGAACGGTCCCGCTCAGCAGGACCCCAGGAGCCCCTACATAGCGCGAGGTCCAAAGCGACCGAGCACAAACAAACAAACGCCCCCAAGGTCCGCTACAGCAGGACATGGAGCGCGGAGGCAAACGAATGGGGAATAAATGCAAAAGTCACAAAATGAAATATATTGATACAGAAACAATAAAAACGACATCACATCCCCCATCGAAATACCCAAGGCCAAAAAGGGGCTGCTCAAGCAAGACCCCAGCCTTCAATAAACAACAACAATCACTCACCTGACCAGCAGGGAACACAGCACTCGGAGAAGTGCAGAAAAAAAGAACAGGTCGTGTTGGTGCTTCTGTGTCCCTTTATGGGATTGGCTGGAGCCACTGGGGGCCATCTTGGAGGAGGGAGAGGGAGACTAGAGCGCTGTTTTTGTACTTGGAGTTCTGTGTGGAGCCGGAGGCTCATGGGTAATTACTGTGGCGAGGAAGACAGGACGAGGAGGTAATGAGGTGTGCCCGGACCGCCTCACTATCCGGCGCAGCCATACGAACTAGGCCGGTGTCGTCCAGTCACGTAAGGTAGGCCTCACTAAAAACTACCACTTAAACTTGAATTTTCCCTGCCGGTGGTGTTTGGTGTCAGGAAGGTGCCAGATACTTCTTTCTAGACACCTTTAAGCCCTACCTACACCCGCCCCTTCCCCCTAAGTTAACCTATCCCCCACCCTGTCCGATTGGCCAGCATGAAATACCCCAGGGGAAGACTGGTCTGCGACCTTCACTTCCCCCAGAGGCCGACATTCTCTGCTACTGGATAAGTGTAGTTCTAAACCCCTCCATTTAATTGCTCCACAAAACGACAGGTGCAATGAATTCTAAATCTTAGTGTTCCATCTGTACCTCTACATGGATAGGATCACAATACAATCATACACCAAAAAGTAGTGAAACAGCTAAGCCAAAATAACTTCCCTTCGAATGATGGTCAAGCATATTTGACTTTAATTCATTGTGATCGGTAAAAGCTTACTGTTCTGTGGTAGAGCGTGGTGGATACAATAGACAGACACGCACTTCTCTGATACTAGTTGGCTCAAATGGGAGAAAAGTGTAGTTCATTTATTTTTTCAAAAATACATTGGTGGCATTACACCACCATACCACTAGGTGTCGCTGCGTCTCCACGTTGCAGATTTGCTTGCTTACCTTTGATGCGCGTGTTTTTTTTGCACCTATACAGTGACGTTAACACCCCTGTGTATGTCTTTTCAGCTTTGGACACCTGTCTCCATCTCCACACAGAAAGGCTGATCCTGTCCCGCACCGGAGACAGCGTGCTTCTTCAGTGCCAGTTCCACTACAAACACAACTTCACGCTGGACGAGGTTCACGTTCTGTGGGGGAAGGAGGTTGCCGCGGACGAGTACAGCGCGCTTGTTATATTTGATGGAAAGAACGTGAAACGATTTATAGAAAATACTTCCTTTTCTACGACTAACTTGCTACAAGGCCAAGCAAGCCTGAAGTTGGAAAACGTGACGACCATAGTCAGTGGGACGTACTTATGTGACGTGACGGTGAAAGCAGCCAATAGCAAGGGCAGGACGCAAGTACACGTGATAGGTAAGTATTAAAATGTATTCATTCTGTGCTAAACTCTAAATTAGGAGGCACTCTCGGTGTAGGATGACATCACAGATGTAAATGCAAAAAATACTCCTGGATTTCATACACTTTTACTTTCGTCTCATATGGTACCCTCTAATTTCCTAGCTCAGTGTTCCTTAACTTGTGGCCCGCGACTGTTTGTAAAATTAAATATTATTAGGAGAATAATAAAGTGCATATACATAAAAATAGCTACATTCAAACTTTAGAGTTGTAAAACGCTCTGTAAATGTGAAGGAATTTGAAATTGGAAGCTAGAAATTAGGCTGGTATCCTTACCTTCATCTGTAAGAGCAGTGGAATTACAGTAAATGGAATCTAGTATGGACGATTGGTGGCTTAAGTGAAGAAGCACTTGTATGCTCTGAAAAAAGAGCATGCATGTGGAAGAAATATGCTAGAGTCCATCATACCACTTCGTCTTTTAGATATAAAACTACATTTTAAAAAAAAACTCAACGTGGCCGGCCCTAAATGTGTTGTGGGCTTAACGCTGTGTCAAGTCAAGTCAAGTTAAAATTTGTATAGTGCACTACTCACCCAGAGGGTCTCAAGGCGCTTGAGGGAGGGGGGAGCTTTACTTATCAAATATCCAAGTTTTTAGTTGTTTTCTGAAGGAGAGGTGGTTCTGTGTGAGGCGGAGGTGGGTGGGGAGGGAATTCCAGGTCTTGGCCGCTAAGTAGGAGAAGGATCTTCCTCCCATGGTGGATCTTTGGATGCGTGGAATCGCGTTGAGGGCTTGATTGGACGATCGAAGTTGGCGGGTGGGGGTGTAGAAGGACAGGCGCATGTTGAGGTATTCGGGTCCTAGGTCGTAGAGGGCTTTGTGTGCGTGGGTGAGGAGGCGGAACGTTATTCTCTTGTTGACGGGGAGCCAGTGGAGGTCTTTCAGGTGACCGGAGATGTGAGCTTGGCGGTGGGTGTCTAGGATGAGTCTGGCTGAGGCGTTTTGGATGCGTTGGAGTTTTTTCTGTAGCTTGGCTGTGGTTCCGGCGTAAAGGGTGTTTCCGTAGTCTAGTCGGCTTGTGACCAGTGCGCGGGTGACAGTCTTTCTTGTTTCGGTGGGGATCCAACGGAAGATTTAGTTGAGCATACGTAGGATGTTGAAGCATGATGATGAGACGGCGTTGACTTGTCTGGTCATCGAGAGGGAGGAGTCCAGGATGAAGCCCAGGTTACGTACGTGGTCCGTTGGTATGGGTGCGGTTCCCAGGGCCGGTGGCTACCATGAGTCGTCCCAGGCGGAGGGGGATGATCCTAAGATGAGGACTTCCGTTTTGTCCGAGTTTAGTTTTAAACGGCTGTTCTTCATCCACTCTGCTACTTCTTTCATCCCTTCGTGTAGGTTGGTTTTGGCGGTGTTTGGGTCTTTGGTGAGGGATAGGATCAGCTGAGTGTCGTCTGCGTAGGAGATAATGTTGAGGTTGTGTTGGCGCGCAATGGATGCGAGGGGACTCATGTATACGTTGAAGAGGGTGGGACTGAGTGAAGATCCTTGAGGTACGCCGCAGATGACTTTGGTGGCCTCTGATCTAAAAGGGGGGAGGCGGACTCTCTGGGTTCTTCCGGCGAGGAACGAGATTATCCAGTTCAATGCTTTTCCTTGTATTCTGACGTTGCTGAGGCGTTGTATAAGGGTGTTATGACTGACTGCGTCGAAGGCTGCGGAGAGGTCGAGTAGGATGAGGGCAGCAGTTTCTCCGTTGTCCAGTAGAGTTCGAATGTCGTCTGTTGCTGCGATGAGGGCGGTCTCAGTGCTGTGTTTGGCTCGGAAGCCGGACTGTGAAGGGTCGAGGGATTTATTGGATTCGAGGAAGGCGGCGAGTTGACTGTTGACAGCTTCTCAATGACTTTGGCAGGGAATGGGAGGAGCGAAATGGGGCGGTAGTTCTTAAGTTCAGTGGGGTCTGCTGTAGGTTTCTTCAAGAGGGCGCTGAGTTCGGCGTGTTTCCAGCTTTCCGGGAAGGTGGCGGAGTTGAGGGAGCAGTTGATGACATCTCGGAGATGGGGTGCGATAATGGAGTCTGCTTTGTTGAAAATGTGGTGGGGACATGGGTCGGTTGGCGATCCTGAGTGAATGGTGTTCATCAGGCGGATGGTGTCTTCAGTGGTGATTGGGTTCCAGGCGTAAAGGTTGTTGGAGGGGGGTTTTAGTTCGGAGGTAGGTGGGGTGGGCTGGTCTCCAAAGCTGTTAAGTATGTAAGCGATTTTGTTGTGGAAGAACGAGGCTAGAGAGTCGCAGAGGTCTTGGGATGGAGTGATGTCGTTGGTGCCGGTGGTGGGGTTGGTAAACTCTTTGACGATGTTGAATAGTTCTTTGCTGTTGTGGGCGTTGTTGTCGAGTCGATCCTTGAATGCTGATTTCTTGGTGGATCGGATCAGTTGGTGGTGTTTGAGGGTGGCGTTCTTGAAGGTGGTCAGGTTGTCAGTGGTTGGGTTTTTTCGCCAGGCTTTCTCGAGGGGGCGACATATCTTCTTGGATTTCTTAAGGTCATCATTAAACCAGGGGGCTTTTTTGCTGCCTTGCTTGATTTGATGGTTTTTCAAGGGTGCTAATTCGTCAGCGCTGTGGGTGATCCATTGTGTGAGGTTGGTGGCTGCTTGGTTTGGGATGGTTTGGGATGATTTTGCAGGAGGGTTTTGGTGAAGCGATGTGAAGAGCTGGTCGGTGGTAATTTTATTCCAGTTTCTCCGAGGAATTTGTTGTGGGTGGTTGTGGGTCGTAGTTTTTTTGTAGTTGAAGTGAACACAGCCGTGGTCCGTCCAATGGAGAGCTGTGGTGTGATTAAAGGAGATGTGCTTGCTGGAGGTGAAGATTGGGTCGAGCGTGTGCCCGGCAAAGTGGGTGGGGGTGTCAACAAGTTGTTTGAGTCCGAGATTGGTGAGGTTGTCCAAAAGGGTGGTGGTGTTGCTGTCGTTGTTCATGCTATACTTTTGATTTAGAAAATAAAACCGATTTAAAAAAATAAAAAAAACTCAAACCTCATTAAAGTTATAATCTCAATTTTCGCATAGTTTTTTGTATCTGAATTAAATTAACATTCCATAATTTGTGTAGTTGTTTCAGGTATACTTGTTTCTGTATTATGTTTATTGTTTTGAGGTTGAAATCATGGAAATGGGTATTTGATAAAGCAAAAGGGTTTGGGCATTGGGAGATTAGAGCACTTGGCACCTTAACCAGGCCAGGTGTCTTTTATAGCCTTCTAGTGGGATATACGGGCCATAAAGGCCTGCTCCAGCGTTTTTGGCGAGGACCTTCAACAAGGGAGGGGGCCTTTAATGGCTTTTATAGTCCAGCTACGGCAAGCTATTAGGACATTCCACCCCATTAGAGCAGAATGTTCTACTTAGTAAAACAAAGGCCTCATGGAGGCCTTTATTCACATCTGTTGTTGTGCAAGATAATCATTGGAATGTTGGAGCTATGGGCTTTTACTAGCAATTAGTAGCTGTGAGCTACTCCATTGTCTTCAATGTAGCACTCAACATTCCAATGTTCTAATATAGACTTATAGCCACTGTAGTGGGCTATACCGGCTAATAAAGGCCCACTCCAGCGTTAAAGACCCGAGCCGAAGGCAAGGGCCTTTAACAAGGGAGTGGAACTTTAATAGCCGGCATAGCCCAGCTACGAAGGGCCCTTAGAACATTGTGCCACTAGAGGGCAGAATGTTGTAACAAATAAAACAAAGGCGTCTCAGAGCCCCGAGAGGCCTTTGTTCTCAGCAAAATCTGGGAACAAAAGAAACATTGGAATTCTCTGCGGCCCTTTACCGGCCGGTAGAAGCACGGAGCACTCCATTGCATTCAATGAAGTTCTCCACATTCCAATGTTCTATTAAGGCATAGGAAAAGTGGACAATTGTTCATGGTCCCACTAATTAGGTACTGAACACATGCTGCTCTGAGCCTGCCAGGCCTTCTTTATCCCACAGCCTCAAGAAAACATGATATTAAATGGTGGCAAAATGTAACCCCTTTTCATTCCAATTTCACTATAAAGTGTGAAATCTTTTTATATATTAGAGGTAATTCAAATACTCTAGTATGCAGATTGGCATGGCCTCCTATCATTTTCAAGACTGGATATATTTTTATTTTCCTTAATTTCTGTCTTCCATCCCTTGTCATTTTCCCTCTTCACTGCTCACATGGATCAACCAGTGGATCATCCACTTCCAAATCAATACACCTTATCAACACCCCTACCAGGTTTCTGCATTCCAAGCCACAGGTGGGGCAAAGTCATAGAAGCAGACTGGCTCAGCTCCCTCAGCACAGATCCGCCTAGCCCAACAGACAACCTCCTAAAGGACATCAACTACCGGATCAAGAACTGCTTGGACTTCACGTACCCATCAAACCCAACAAGCATAGTAGATCAAACTAGCAGGCCTGCTGGTACACAGAAGACCTCTGAGACCCCAAACAACACTGTAAACAGCTGAGAGCTCCGAACTGGATCCGGAGCGTCTGGGGGCCCCCTGCATATACTTTGGAACGGGGGGGCCCTCAAGTTTCATTATGCCACTGCCTACAAGGCTGCACTCTGATGCTATCACCAGCTAATAAGTGACAGCAAGAAAAAAAGCAGTAGTGGACTTCATCGAAGGAAGCTCTAACAGCTGCAAGGAAATCTTCTTGATCCTTAAGGATTTCACTTCGCATTCTGTCATCCGCATCGCTGCCTCCTTACAACTCTGGTGAAACCTCTGCAACTTCTTCAACAGCAAAATTGCCAACATCTACAGCAACTTCGCACACCAACCCCAGAAAACTTGTTTTAACCTACCCACAATCCTCCAAGATAGCCACCTGACCGAACGGGCAACCCTCGCCATAAACAGCAAAGTGGCAATCAGGCAGAACATCCACTTGGGGGCCCCGACGGGCCCATGCCCGCACAACATCTACAACATGGGAGCCTCACCAATAGGCACCGCCCTGACACACATCATCAACAACTCCATCACGTCCTCCACTTTCCCAGATGAATGGAACTATCAGAAATCATTGCCCACCTTGAACCCCACAGCCAACCTGAATCCACTGAGCAGCTTTCTAACCAGCTCTTTGCTCTCCTATCCAGCCAAAGTGATTGAGAAGCTCAACAAGCAACTCGCAACCCACTACAAACATCACCATCTTCTAGACAACACTTAATCAGTATTCAGAAAGAACCACAGCACTGAAACAGAACTCCTCACAACCACCAATGACATTCAAGTCATCCTGGACTGAGGAGAAGCAGCGGTCCTCAACCAGTTTGACCTCTCTGTGGCCTTCAACATTGTCTCCCATATCACCCTCATCAGAAGACTCCACAAGATTGGCATTAAAAGATCTGATCTCAAATGGATCTGTTTCTTCCTCATGGGCAGAACCCAAAGGGTCAGTCTGCCACCCTTCACACCAGAGACCAAGAAATGGGATTGCAGAGTCACACAGGGGTCGTCCCTAAACCCCACCCTTTTTAATTAAAAAAAAAATCTCTTTGTTTAGTTTTCGCAGTAAAAAAACTAAAACAATATAACATATCCCCCCAACTTACGAGGGCAGGTGAGCAAGCATACAACAGACTTCCCAAAAGTTAGACTGGAGCACGACACATCGCAACAGCCAAAGCATTTCACATCAATACCAAAGTCCAACACTTTGTCTTGTGGCTCAATCAGACCTCCCCCCCCCCCTACCAGCAGCTTACCTGCAGCGCCACACCCATTTCAACATATACCAGACACAACTCGCCAACATAATCTGATCACAAGACATCACTGTTAGCCCCTACACAAATCACATCCAATTCATCCTCTCTCTGATGGACAGGACAACCAGAACCAACTCCTCCGACTGAATAACAATGGTACTAGACCGGATGCAAGCCAACTTCCTGCAGCTTAACTCCAAGAAGACAAAAGTACTGGTCTTAGGCAACACGACCTCCTCATGGGACTCCACCTGGTGCCCCTCGGAGCTAGAAACAACAGCCACACCTACAGAACATGCAAGAAATCCCATGGATCAGCTAAAACGAAAAGCTCAACATGCCAGCTCAAATCAACATAGTGATTTGACCCCAACCTCCAACTTCCTCATCCTACGCATGCTGTCAAAAATTGTCAAATGGTTGCATCAGAATACCAGATGGAACGTCACACAGTCACTCATCACCAGCAGGCTGGACTATGGCAACACTCTCTATACCAGGATCTCCAAACAACTCCTACATGGACTCCAGACCATCAAGAACACCACTGGAAGACCCATATACCACCCGCATCACACCGCACCTCAGGAAGTTTCACTGGCTACCTATTTACAAGCACAGCCAATGCCAACGTCTCACACACACATACAATGCCCTACACAACACAGGACCAGAATACCTGAAGAGCCAAATACTCTTTCAACAACCCACCAAACACCTACACTCTGCCTTAGTCTCACTCACACACATTCCCCGCATCCACAAATTCAAAACTGGAGGTCACTCATTCTGCTACATCACAACCAAGACATAGAACGGCCTTCCTCAACATATCAGAGCCTTCTCCTCACTTCTTGAGTTCCTCAAGAAGCTGAATACCTGGATCTTCGTATAAGCACCTTAGGGACCACATACATACACACCTGCTCCAGCACTTGGATACACTCTCAGGTGATTAGTGTGCTGTACAAATCAATAATACAAAAGAATACATCTGTGTCATCAGGAAACTTCGAGTGATTCCATAAAGTAAAGCCAATACCGGCTCCCAAGCACTCTTTACATTTGCAGGTTAACCAGTTGCGCACATTTACATTACTTTCAGGTAAGCAGGCACCCTAATAAGCCGGCTTGTTTAGCTTTCTGCCCCTCCCTCTGTTTCACACAGGAGACACCCTGTCTTAACTTGCAGCTGAAACATTTCAACTTCTGGATTTAAATGTCCCAGGACAATTGTCTTTTAGCTAAAAGTAGGAGATTTTTTCAAATTAAATAAAATTAAAAAGAGGGTGGGCACGCTGTGCCCTTCAGATCCCACCCACTTTCACCACTGGGTCTGTGCCAAAAGGTCAGTGAAAGCGAGATCATTATGAATTGGCAGCAATTTGCAATAATAACCCTTAACTAACTTGAGGGCCAGTGTATGTTACCTCAATCTCCATGCCTCTCACATTTGAACACCTCAGTATTCCAGTTCCCTCTGACATCCTTTTACCTAACTTGACTCTTTCCTGAATATAGCTCTCTCTTTTTTTCTTTATTTCTCATTTTACATCTTATCACCCCGAAACTAACGACCCTACTGCTCAATTGTGTGAATTAAGCACCATCTCTTAGTTCTTTTGGAGTGGAACTGTGAATGAATGAATGAATGAATGAATGAATGAATGAACGAATGAGGTATTTGTAGAGCGCACGGTGGCCAAGCGGCTTCCTGGCGCTGAGAGCTCTACTGAACAGAACAGAACAGGGCAGAGGAAGTTAACAGGAGTAGGCCTGGGAAAACAAGAAGGTTTTAAGCGCTTTGCGGAAGTGTGAGAAAATGGGAATTGAACGCATAGATAGAGGGAAGGAGTTCCAGAACCGGGGGGCAAGAACAGAGAATCTGGTACAACCAGTGCGGGATTTGCGAAAGCGGGGAACAGTGAGGAGGGCAGAAGTAGATGAACGGAGGGTACGGGCAGGGGTGTGAGTGGAGATCAGGGTATTGATGAACGCCGGAGCAGAGCGATCAACAGCCCGGAAGACTAGGCACCCTAGTTTAAATAGGGATCTCTGCAAAACAGGTAACCAGTGAAGTGATTTAAAGACAGGAGTGATATGGTGAGTTTTGGGGAAATGAAAGATAAGACGTGCAGCCTGATTCTGGATTGCTTGGAGACGACGGGTTTCGTAGGCGGGGATGCCCACGAACAAGCTGTTTCCATAATCAAGGCGGGAGGTGATAAGGGCCGAAATGATAATTTTAAGGGAATCCAGGGGAAAAAAACGGGAGATTTTTTCGAATCAGACGGAGGGAAAGGAAGCAAGAGGACACTACAGAGCTGACCTGGCCATGCATTGATAGGTCCTGGCTGACCTTGATGCCCAGCGTTTTAACAGAGGAAACTGGGGTAGGAGGGGGACAAAAGATGGGGGGCCAGAAAGCAGAGGACCAAGGACTGGATGAGCCACCAGTCAACACAAGCTCAGTCTTGTCTGGGTTGAGCTTGAGATGATTGGCGCTCATCCATCCGGAAATAAAAACCAGAGTGGAATGAAAAAATGATAAGGAGTGAGAAGAGGAGGAAAGGTCAAAGACGCGCTGGAGGTCATCTGCGTAGTTATACACAGAGACCCCCAGATCAAGAAGAGAAACAATGAGGGGACGAATATAGAGGTTAAAAAGAAGAGGAGAGAGGGAGGAACCTTGAGGAACCCCACAGGACACCGGGAGGGGAGTGTGAGAAGGTGGCCTGATATGCAGTGCTCACTATTCTAGTGAACACTATGTATCAGTCCAGCAACCCTTATTGATGATTGGTTGTAAGTCAACCTTATAGACCAGCTATCCTAGTAGCGTGGATACGAGCAGTCTAAGGCTAAAGACTCGAGAGGGCGTGTTAAGCCAGCTGTTATACCACACATATACCCCTTGAACACCAAGTGAAAGGACACCACACACGTGTTATGAAAATAAACAAGATATTTATTAAGAATCACAACAGCCCTGTACTCTTTATGAGGACAGGGTACTAAGCACAAAACAAAACTCTTACGAAAATACTTAAGTTAGCACAGTATATACAAATGCCCGAGGGGCACGGAAAACCATATACTCTGAAAGTGGAATGCAAAATTACTAGCAGGTAAGTACAGTACTAATAGGCTTAGGAATCGCTAGGACTTGACTATAGAGTCTTCAGATTACTTCTAGGAGGCCTAGGGGACTTGGGTGCAGAGTGTGCACTCTCACGCGTGATGCGGGACAAAGTCTATGGTAGCTAGTAATGACAAAGTTAGTGTTCTCGGGCGAACCCGACCTGGTAGGAGGAAAACGAAAGTGGATCCTGACCCTTGGATAGTGAGGCTATGCTGGGGCACCGAAATGCCGAAGTTACCTAGCCCAGGGGCTGCAGCTGCATAGGTCTCAAAAGACGTCGGGAATCCTCGTAGACGGACCAGGAGCCTGGAAGAAAGAAGTTGCTGGCAGGCGACCAGTGAAGAAAGTTCGATGGATCCAAGCCTGGATCGAAGGAAGATGACACCTGAAAGCAGAGGGGACCAAGTTCGAGACTACTAGCCAGTAGTCAGTGGGCACCAGGAGGGCACCGGATGGTAGCCACCTCGACTAGGTGAGTGGGTGACGCTGTGTTCGCAGATCTCACGGACCAGGAGGCGTTGTCGGCGACCAGGATGGAGGAGCGAGCTGTCCCACGATGGATGAAGCTGTCGGCGTCGCTGGACCCAGGATTGGGCAACAAAGCCTTGGCAAATTCAAGCCCACGCGTTGGACTCAAAATGGCGTCTGGAGTGGACCAGGAGGGTCCGGGGTGCCTCTCTTGAAGAAGGAAGCAAGGGCCAGTCTGGAGCAACCAGACCAGCAGCAGTGATGTCGTCGGGCGTCGTGAAGAAGGCCACAAGCCAGCCGGCTAGTAGCCACACAGCGCGGTGAGCACGCAAAAGCAGAAGGGCCCCACGCAGATCGTGGAGATGCTGGAGGGCTGATCTTCGGTGCTGGAGCTGCTCAGGGTTGGGGCTTCTCGGACCCCAAAGCACTCACCAGTGGAGCACACGGTGGGCTTGTTGCAAAGAAGTCGTGCAGTCTTGGCGATCGTCGGTCCCTCGAGGTCTCGTCGCACTCACGGTTCTCAGCTTTGCTGTAGAGGTGAGTAGAGGTCAGAGGTGCCAGGGAAGCCGGGTCTCGTCGAGCTGGGTCGTCGGATTCGTGAAGAAGGACTTGCAGCAGACCGCAGTGTTCTTAGGATGGTGCCTGCGGATGCAGGGTGACTACTCCTTAGCCACAAGGGAGAATCTTGAAGAAGAAATCTTGATGTCCTTTCGTAGAAAGTCGTGTCTTGATTCCAAAGATGATCTAATTTGAACAGGGGGCCCGCTCCTATCTTTATACTAAAAAAGGGGGCTGACCCGGTGACTAGGTCCTGCCTATGGGTGGGACTAGGAGGGGGGTGGTTACACCCCTCTGCCATGCCGGACTTTCCCCAGGCCAGGGGCTGGTGTGCCCCTGGAACTGGTTCTGACTGGCCTATGCGTAGTGAGCACCGGGGTCCCACTCAGCAGTCACCTTCCTGTAAAGCCCTGCCTACCCAGGATACACAAAACCATGTCTGGGACGGTGCTAGCACCGCCCCTGACAGGAAACCCTTTGTCCAGGCTCCCCTCGCTGGAAGGACTCCCAGCTGCAGGGGGTCAGACTCGTGTCTGTGGTGGCAGCATCCATTTTGTGGAGCTGAGGCTTCGTTTAACTTTAACCGGGGTTCACAGTTACATACATGTCGTGTCCCTCTAGAAGGGTGGAATGCTAACCCCGTCACCAGAATTGGCGAGGGGTTAGTATTCCAATTCGTATGACACCTTACTCGACATGTTTTGATAAAGCAATACCAAAGATAGCATTTAACCGCGAGGATTATAATGCACTTAAGAGTATATGGTATGCGATATCATGGAACAGCTATTAGGACTTGATTCCGCAAGCTGCAGACAGGCTCAGCTCATGCCAGAGCACCATCTCACACGATTCCAAGCACTCTGCCTTCAGGATTGTTAAGGCCTGCCATAGGAGTGACTGATAGGAATCTGTGTGTCCATTTTAGGGTTAGATATAGGTATACTATATCTACAGCAAAGGGTGATTACACGACTTTGCCCCAGCTGTCATGCAGCCAGTTGTGTCAAATTTAGGAGGCCAGCCAGGGGTGGCACAATACATGCTTCAGCCCCTGGTAGGCCCTGGGTACACCTATGCCCTGAGTTACAGGGTCTGATAAGGTGGCCCAGTACCAATTGGAAATGTACCTAGGGTACATGGAATCCATTTTACAGAGAGAGCAGTAGGCCTGGGGTCCTGATTGGCAGGGCCCCAGGTCGACTATGTCAAAAACCAGCTAAAACACAGGGCAAAAAGTTGGGGGCAACCATAGTCAGGAGGTACCTTCCTACACAACCCCCCCCCCCAAACGAAAGGAGATAAGGCTATCCTTGTCCAGGTAAGCCTCTATTACCTAAGTGGCCATATAAGGAAGGACCAGCTCTGGCTTGGTTTCCCCCTGTGTCATGGTCCACTAGGCAACCCCTCACCCTAAGGGTATCTGAGGGTCTCCACCATAGGGAATCTCTGCCTTTGGGGTGTCTTGGGAAAGAAGAAGGCTGATGCTGGGATGGAGTACTGAAGTGAGGCTCCTCTACCTTTGGGCTCAACTTCCTCCAATCACCATCCATCATGTGTGCCTTTCTTTCTTTAGCTGAGATGCACTGAGCTCTCAGGGTCAGCCTCTGGCTACCTAAAGCTGGAGGCTGAGTCCCTCTGTTTGGCTTACTGGTGGGACAGGTCAGGTTTGGGGTTTTTAGGCCCCAGGTTTGGCTGTGCCCAACAGTGTCCAGCTGTGGGAGGTCCCTAACTACTTTTAAGGGGGATCCCTCAGGAGTCTGTTTTATTTTCACTTGGCTAGGTTTACCAGCTTCAGTGATCCTAATCTGCTGATTAAGGGGTTCTTTTGGACAGGGGGCCCTTTGGGGTCCACCACTGGCCTCCCTGACCTCTTCAGCCCTGGGCTGACTGAGGCAGGGTAGAGAGGTGCAGGTTACCTGCTCCAGACTGGGTCCCACCTGGGAAGGGTCCACTGCCATCAGGGGCTCTGCCAGGCTAGGCCTGACTACCTCTGGGGCAGTTCCTTCAACAGGGGTAGAGTCAGTTCCCTGAGGAGGCTGGCTCTCACCTAGTGTCTGGGAGGGGGAAGACTCTTCTTCCTCCTCAATGCTCTCTGTTTGAGTTGAGTGATCCATTGTTTCAGGCTTCACAACCTCACTATCTGTTTGAGTAGAGGCTGAGACCATTTCAACCTTGCCAACCTTTTCAGGAGGGCACTCAGTTTGTGTTTGGGCTGTGACTGTCACAGCCCTCCTATCCTGTTCTGGAAAGTCTGTCTGAGCCGGGGCAGTGGCTACCACTGCCCTTCCAACCTTTTCAGGGAGGAATGGTGCTTGGACTGGGGCTGTAGCTATTACTGCCCCACTAACCTGTCTGGATAGGCCTATCATTCTGGAGTGAGTTTCTTGCTCCACCTCAGCCCAGGCTGAGAGTTCCAGGTCATTCCCCAGTAAGCAATCTACAGGTAGGTTATCTGTCACTGCCACTCTCATGGGCCCTGTGACATTACCCCAGCTGAGCTTGACTACTGCCATGGGATGCCTTCTCTTCACTCCATGAATGTCTGTCACCTGATAAGTAAAACCAGGGGTCAGTTGAGCAGAGGGGACCAGATGGTCAATCACCATGGTGATGCTGGCCCCTGTGTCTCTGAATGCCTCAACTTTCTGACCATTCACTATGACCTCTTGTCTATACTTTCCCAAAATGTGGGGTCCAGTAGTGAAGTTGGCAAACCCCATGCCAGTCTCACAGACAAGAGTGTGGTCAGGGGACCTGGCTAGGCCATAGTCCTCCTGATTGCCCAAAGTAATGCCCACCACATTCTTGGGGGCACTCCCACCACCTGGGGGATTACCACTAGTGGTAACAGGAGGTCTGGGAGTGTTACTTGGGGGTATGTTTTCCTTATTGCTATTTTTAGGGCACTTGGCATCACTTTTGTAATGGCCCACCTGTTTACAGGTATGACAATAAGGTTTCTTCTGTTCTGGAGGAGTGTTCGGAGAAGCGGAAAAACCAGAGAGGTGAACAGCTTGTGAGCGTCCTGTAAGAAAGGACGTGATCCAGGAAAGAGCAGAGCCCCGAATGCCCGCTGCGCCGACACGGTCAAGTAAGATGGTATGATCAACCGTGTCGAACGCAGCGGACAGATCGAGGGGAACCAGAGCTTGAGGGGAGTTGGTATCGGCCTTGGCTTTCAGCTCATCAAGAACTGCAAGCACCACTGACTCCGTAGAGTGGCCCGAGCGGAAGCCCGCTTGATGGGAAGCGAGGAGATGGTTCCGCTCAACGTAAGAGGAAAGGCAAGAGGTGACATAACTTTCAAGAATTTTGGCGAGATAGGGTAGGAGAGAGATGGGTCTGAAGTTAGAAAGGAGAGAAGTATCCAGACCAGGTTTTTTGAGAATGGGAAAGACGATTGCAGATTTAAATGAAGAGGGGACCAAGCCAGTTGAAAGAGAGGCATTAAGAAGAGAAAGGGGAGTGGTAGGGCAAGAGGTAAAGAGGGTACTCAGCACGCGAGCAGGAGCACAATCGGCAGAAGAGCCGGACTTGGTTTTAATAAGCAAGGCAAGAAAAGAGTCCAAGGAAATAGACGGGAAGGAATCGAAGGAAGAATTAGGAGCAGGGTGTGGTTATGTTATATTATATTGACTTGTTCTTGAGAGGTAGATGAAAGATCTTCAATTAATATCTTCAATTAATAATGGAAACCATGAGTATTCGTCCATAACCACTAGTAAGTGATGTCCATTGCCAAGTGTCAATGGCTATTCTCTCCCATGCATGTTTTGGGAGAGCTGACATGTTCAAGGTGTGGTGAATAGTTTTTGTTGAAAGGCAGTTGCATAGATGACTGAGCTTTAATTCCTTGTCAACCCTATCATCAAGATAAGGAAACCAGACCGTGTCTCAGAGAGCTTGTTTTGTGAAAACAATTCCACAATGTCCTTTATGGACCACTTCAGTCCTTTTCTGTTGCAGACTCCCTGGAATCAGGATTCTCTACCCTGGTAGTATAACTCTTCCCTGAGTTATGGACAGTTCAACCTTGACATTTTTGTATTTTTGGTATTCACCATCCCTGGTGAGCGGTTGAGTGTTGATCCCATGACTAGTGTGTATTTATATTCTTCAACTTTAGCATTTCACTGTGATAATCTAGGATAAAAAAATGGCAGCTGGTGTGTTTGATTTTAGAATGAAGTTAATACAGGCCTCAGCTGTCTTGGATTGAGTACTGTGACCTTGTACAGACACTCTAGAAAAGTAGTCAGCAGGTTTCTGATCCTTCCCTGGATGATGCACAATGGTATAATTATACTCCTGTTACCGTAGTCCACATCATTTAATGCGAGGAGACATTATGGCCTTTGGATTGACTAATAAGAGTCAGTAACGCTTGATGATCAGTTACCATTGTAAAAGGTTTTCCAGACAGGAATACAAGGAAATGTTCACAAGTCCATACCATGGCTAAGTTTCTTTTTTTGAGGATATGAATAAGCACGTTCTGTTTGGGACATACTTCTACTTGCATATGCCACACTATGCCTTCGATCATTTGGATGTTCGCTGTGCTGTGCAAGGATAGCACCTAACCCGACAGGGCTAGCATCAACAACAAGCTCTGTAAGAAGCGTTGGATTAAAGTATGCCATTTCAGTTGCATTCTAAATGGCTTGTTTGCTTTTCTTAAAACCTTTCTCTCATTCATGTGACTAATGAAATGAAATGTTCTTTTCCATCAAGTCTCTCAACAGATCACTTACTGTGGCAAAGTCTTGTAAGTGTCTGGTACAGTAACTGACCATGCCAAGAAATGAAAGCACTATAGAAACAACTCGTCGTGTGATCAGCATTTGACTGCACTAGTACTGTAGCAGGATCGGGTGTCATACCCTCATCAGAAAAGATATGCCAAAGAACTTTAGATTTGCCTTATGGAACTCACACTTGTCTGCATTCAAAGTCAAACCTGCTTCAGGAAGTAAATGACATACTTGTGTTAGAGCTTTTTTGCGTAATTCCGAAAACCAATACGTCATTGCTGTAATTGAAAACATTCATGACAGGCTGTATGATAAGTCCAATGACATCTTGAGACTGTTCTACAGTGGATGACACACCAAAACATAATCTTTTGTATTTTAACAGACCAGCATGTGTAGAAAAGGTTGTAATGTACCTGCAATCTTCTTCAAGTTCTGACTGATGATAATCTTTTTTTTAAATCGAGGCAAGAAAAGATCTATGTACCATTTAATTGCATTATCATGTAAGCAGTGTGTGGACCTGGATGTCATTCTCATTCAATTGCTTTGCTCGCCTGACGCATATCAGCACGTGTCCTTTTTAGGCACTACTACTATGGGAGAAACCCATGGCGTTGGACCAGTTGAACACTCAAAAATATCGTGCTTAAGTAATACTCCAAGCTTCTTAACCACTTGGCTGCTAAGGTACAATTACTCTTGTGCTGTAATTTCCATTGAAATCAATGGAAAGTCCATGACGAGTTACCCTTGTCATTAGCGGCGAAGAGGTTAATAATTAATTTTTTTTTTGATTGTCCTCATACCACGTAAGCGTCTGCAATCGTAACATATTAGACCCAATTGATCCTGGGCACCCTGAGTCCATGTTCCTGCATACACTACGGACCGTCAGGCCTGCTTCTTTGTACGAGGCTTGGTGTAATCATTGGACGATCTTAAATCAACCTTAGTGCCTTCCCCAGCACACCAAGGGCGCCCAGATGTTGCCTTCTGTAAGGTCAAGCCTTGCCATTACAAATTACATTGTGGAGTGGTGTGGCTCACTGGTTAGAGGCGGCAGACCCGAGAGCAGAGAACGGCCCGGGACCAGGGTTCGATTCCCGACGCGGCAGGGTCTCGGACCAGGATCAGCGGACTCGATAATTCTCGCATCGGTGCCTACTCCAACCAGAGATCACACTCGGCAACTCTGGGCATTAGCTTGCCTCATCTCCACAACGGCTCCTCACAAACGCCGGGGATGCCTGGTTTCACCTTGGATACTCCCAGGAGGGACTATCTCACAGGGAAAGCCAGGACGGGTTCCCCAGCGGTCTATAGCGCTACGAGGCCTGCGGTGCGGGTAGAAGTGCGCTTTATAAGACACACACAATTCAAATGCGGCCTGGAGCCATGTCTCGTGTACAGGAGCGGTTGGATCTTTCCATAGTATACATAATTCCCTTTGGGCTAGTAGGATCAGATTTAAGAAAAGGCCAGACTGTGCTCTAGATATGCACTTTTCCAGTGAGGAATTTAAGCCAAAAATAACCAATGCAGGGTCTAAATTAATCTTATAATCTAATATACCCGTTAACGCTTGCTCAACGTTCTGCCAGTATTTTTTTTGTTGGGGGCATTCATAGAACATATGCAGATCATCTGCCCTAAGCTCACCACATTTAGGACACCTGGGGGTTGGATTGCTAACAAACTTTGCAACTTTATAGGGGGTATAATATATCCTATTGATAGTATAGAAATGGTTTTTCTTTAAGGAGGCTGATTTTACGAACTTGTAGAGGTTTGTAATAGATGGAAGATAAAGTTCTGCAGCTACATTTTCAAATATTGATGTTCTCCACACCAGGTGGGGTGGGGGGAGTTCTATGTCTTCTCTGTCTAATAGACTCTTATACCATGTCCCAACTTCTTTTTTAAAAGGAATGGGGTTTTGAAGTTTGAACTCTATTTCCCAATTTCCGCCTATATTGTTTTGTTCGGCAGTGTACCATGAGCGTAATTGTAGAAATTTAAATCGCGAAAAAGAGTCCCCAATCCTTGCTTTCAAAACCTCCCAAGGTAACAGCTTCTTGAAATGAAAAGCAATTCATCTATGTTTCTGAGCAACAGGGCAAATGTCCTCAGTAATACGTAACTTTACTTTTATAGTCAGAATCTTCCCAAACCATTAAATAGTGCAGGAAATTGATTAATTATTTCATGGTGAGCACTCATGTTGTACTTCAAGGAAATCAGTGACTGAGCTTAAACTGAGTACACTGGCACTTGGGGCTATGCCATGAAGCACATAGATGTGTGCTTGCACCCTTTTTCTTGTGTTTCATTGTCGCTAGGGCGCGCGACCTTAGATCTGGGGAACTGGGTTCGAGTCTCGGTAATGACGCTAAACCTCCTGTGATTCTGGGCAAATCACTTCATCTCCCCGTTCCTAACAAAAAAAAATGAATGTGTGTCCTCATGTAACGTAACTTGTGCTATGTAAGGCGCTCTGATACCCGATTCTGGTCAAATTTGCGCTATATAAAACTCTGCCCAAAAAATTAATAAATAAAGAACCTTGACTTTTTAAGGGTGTCAATGCAGCCCATGTATACACTTTGGTTTTCAATGATATAAATCGCATCAGTGGAGATAATTGTATTCTCCTCAGGCATAATGTTTATCGATGCATCACTGTCGATAATGAAAGGTATCATGACCTTGATGCTTTGGTATGTCGATCCTTTATTTACTGACATTTTTCTTCACAAGCGGGCAAACCAACTCATGTATGATTTTCTGAGGTAGACATTGACATGGCACACTCATTTTCATCGCTTTCACTTGATTCTGATACATATGAACAGTTTGAAAATGATTTCGATGGTGATCGACTTTGTTTTGTGTCGATTTGCCTCTTGGCCCTGTGGGTGTGCATTTCCTTCGCTTTGCAAACCATCACAAAATGGCTTTCCTTCTCACAGCCTTTACATTTGTGTCCAAGAATCGGACATTTATCCTAGTATGGAAACGAAAATTGATATCTAAACACAACTTTTTTTTACGTGTATACATCACTTTGTGTCCATCTGTCTTTTGTTTTGGGTAACTTTTCACACTCATTATGGATTCATTATGGGCACCTCTGGCCTCCGTGTCATCAGCTTGTCTATCAGCATACACTTCAACTTTGGCAGCCAATAACACTGGCTCCAGATTAAGGGTGGATTACGAGGACACCATCCTGCTCCCACTAAAGCCATGTGAAGACTGCCTGCAAAATTACAAGTTTTCTTGTGTTTGGCTGGTGGTTCTTTCGTGGTCTCACAGCAGTTCCTATGAAAAAGGCACAGCAATGGGAGAGCAAAATGCAGTTCCTGCACAGCATGGCCACTGTAATCCATGCCATGCAGGAACTGGGGTACCCAGCAATGACTACGCCACATGCGGAGTTTAATATTACACATCTTTATTCATTTGCATGTAACTGCGAACTTAGCGGTCTAAACCAGCCTTCATTGCATTCTGTAAAAACACTTACATCACAGTGCAACGCTGTCCATCAAGAGCCAAAAGGGTTCCATCATTTCTAACTCGAAAGACACTACATGTGGTATCTCACACAGCGTGTTTTGGAGGTGCTATAAACTGCAGGACAGGAACGCCATTTTCACTATTGTGATATGAATGATAATAGTTAATTAAAGAGTGTTCCAAAAGGTAATTGATCTTACGTAATCCCTGTAAAATTCTACCTATGTTTTGTGCATATTGTAATTCCTGTGTATGTGAAACCTGAATACCCAAATAACTAAATTGTTCCCTTTCCCATCATAGCACAATATTTGGGAGTAGGTCTCATGTGGTCCTAGTCCATCTAACCAGAGGAAAAGTGACCAACTTTGATTAATACGAAGTCCGGCAGCATCCCCAAAGCTCTCCAGTTCAGCCAGTGATATGGGTAGTGATACATAGGATCACGTAAATAAACCAAAGCATCATCTGCATACATTGAGACAATATGTGTCACATCTGTCTTGATCTCCCACTTACGTAGCACATCTCTTAACCTCTTAAAACTAAGGGTTTTAAATCCAGAGCAAACATTAGGGGGGATAGTACCACACTCAACATCCCATCTTTTTGACAATATTATCTAATTGTACCCGAGCCGTGGGATTCATGTAATGGGCTTGTGCCAAACCTCGAAATATCAGGCCAAAGCCCATTCTCCTCAATGCTTCAAACATGTGCTCCCATCCCTTATTGTCAAATACCTTTTCGATATCTAACGTCACGAGGGCGCCATCATATCCATGTTTTGAGTTGAATGACTAATGTGCTCCTTCTTGGAAGAAAACCGCACTAGTGGCTAGGCACCAATTTCTCTATCACTAGACGGATTCTGGCTAGGACCTTAGCTAGCAATTAAGCATGGAAACTGGTTTATAGGACCCACTCTGAATGGGATATTTGTCAGACTTGGTCACCATTACTAAGACCACCTTGCTCATGGAGTTTAGAAAACTTCCCAGTGTGACTGCTTCCTTATACACTTCTGGGAGTTTGTCAGGGATCATGTGTGAATGTCTAATAGAATTCTGGGGGCAGCCCATCTAAACCTGGGGTCTTATTATATGACATTTCATTCAGTGCTGCCAGCACTGGAGTCAAGCTATCCCTGCTGATGAAGGCTGATAGCCTGAAACTGGTCCTGGGATGCTTGATTCCGGTCCAGGGTAGACATGGCTTGGCAGCTCAGTCTGGACTGTTCCAATGAGGCACGTCCTCGAGTTGGGTTCCTCCGGCAGCCACGCTCCTTCCGCAGCGGTTGGGGCTCCCTTTCCTCCTCTCTCCCCTGTCGCTGACCCAACATGTCCTCTGCCTCCTCGGCTGTAGGCGAGCTGTGCCAGAACGAGCGCGGGGTCTTCCTGGACGCCTCCCAGCTGCTGCTTACTTATGCTGACAACATTTTAAGGGAGAAACCCATCTCGTTTTCCCCAAAAATGCCTCAGTCGATAAGCTCCGCAAAATCCGAAACTACATATCTGCTGAAAGGGAGAGGCAATTGTGTCAAGTAATAGTACCCCAGCAACTTCAACTCCACCGCTCCCTGCCACCTGTGCACAGCCCACTGCATCACAACCCACGCCACCGGTCAAGCCACAGGTCACTACCATCGACAACAGATCCAACAGCCTATTTGGCCTCGGAAATGAAGTTCTTTAAAGCCATACAATCTAACTTTCAGCACGTGCTGATGTACGAATGTCCCATCCTCCAGAGCAAGGCTTTAGCTTTCATCCTATTGTAAGAAGAAAGGATCCAATACAAGTTGTAGGTTAGAAGTCCTCAAGTATTTATTGCAGTACAGAGAACAGAACAAGCACACCACCAGCTGACCAGAGTCCAACTGCCCCCAGCTGGAACATTAACTACATGAGGTCATAGCATGTAGATTACAGTGGTATTCTGAGAATGAGCAAGGAAAGGGAAACAGTGAAAGGACTACAGAGGAAGTAAAATAATAACAAACTATTTACAACACATCTCCCTCCCTTCAGAGTTCAAAAACTAAATGAAAATAAAACATAAGAAATCAACAAATATAATCTTTCAGATACAATGGTGGGCGACGTAGTCTTGAATTCTTTACAGAGGAGTGACACTCAATCTCAGCATTGTTAATATCATTAGAAGAACTAGGAAAGCTCGCTAAATGTTGAGAAGCATCACCACCACCATCCTCCCCCCTACAGGTAAAAGAAGAAGATACACAACCGTCACCTTGAGTTGAAAACATGTAACCACTGTTGCCCGAGAAATGAGAACCAACATCAGAACTACACTGGCCAGAAGAGGCTTTATGACCTTTCTGAAATAAAGCAACTCTTCGAAAATTCCATTTCTCACCATTTTCCAGAATTATATAGTGAGGAAAAACCTTCTTCACAACATAAGGGCCTCTAAACTTGGTCAAACCCTTAGAAAACCTACCTGGTTTAACTTTAACTAAGTCACCAGCACTAAGACCACCCGAAGAAACATCTGTAATACCAAAGCTAGAACTTACATCATCAAAATTCTTAAGCCAAGACGGAATCAATTTGGTACCTGGAGGCCTACCCCGCATGATATCAAAAGGGGACTTCGAATCTTGTTTATGAGGAGTAGAGAGATAAGCCCAAACCATTTCCATAACTCTCTCCTCTGAAAAACAACCCAAAGCACACGTCATCTGTATGATACCTTTGACCAAACGATTGACTCTCTCGCAAATACCATTGCCTTGTGGATTGTATAAACTTGTGAAACGGTGACTAATACCACAACTGTCCAAAAACAATTTCATTTTAGAAAACATTAGCTGTGTTCCATTATCCGTTATGAGAATTGAAGGAAAACCTTCATCATGAAACACACCTTTAAGAAATCTTACAGTAACATCAGTAGTAATTTTCTTTACAAAGCAAACAGTCAGCCACTTTGAAAAAACGTCGATAACTACAATGGCAAATCTCTGGCTGAGCTGTAGCTCATCCATGGGACCAATAAAGTCTAAACAAATGCTATGCCAAGGCTTCGCTGGCGCAAAGATTTTGCCGGTAGACTGACTAGCCATTAACTTGAGTCTCTTCTCCCCTTCTTTACACCCTTCACAGTGTTCAACACAAGATGCAGCATCAGAATCAATAGAAGGCCACCAAAAATCGTTTTTAATCCTACGCTGGGTGAGTGATTGACCTAGATGTCCCTCATGAGCTATCTTAAGTAACCGTGGTCTCAAAGAGCACAGAGGAATAAATCTGTCACCTCTCATCAAAACCAATCACCTGAAACAGACAACTCATCCAAAACTCTTAAGAAAGGCTTAACACTAGGCTCGACGGTGCTCTCACGCCTAGTGCCCTTTTTAACTAAGTCAATAACCTTCAATAAGACAGAGTCCTTTTCCATGCCAGAACTCCACTCAATTTTGGAAAAAGAACCTTCGCCCTGAAAAACAACATCACGAAGAAAGGCAATATGACTCTCCTCTTGAACATCACACATCAGTCCACCAGAAATATCTTCCACTACAGGGAGCCTTGATAAACAGTCCGCTTGGACATTGCGCCACCCTTTAACAAAAGATATATCGAACTGAAAGCCTTGCAATCTAGAGGCAAGTCTGGCAAGTCTAGGTAACCCTTTCCCAGTACCACCAGAAGCCATGAGATTAACCAAAGGTTTATGATCGGACTTTAAAATAAATCTAGTGCCCCACAGGTATGTACGAAAATAATAAGTGCCCCAGACAGCCGCCAATGCCTCCCGTTCAATGACGGAGTAGTTTTGTTCTGACCTACTCAAAGGTCGAGAAGCAAAGGCTACAGTCTTTTCCTCATTTCCATGCCTCTGCAATAAAACAGCACCTAAACCAATTCTACTAGCGTCTACTATTAGTATAGAAGTTTGCTTGATGTCAAATGGTACTAAAACCTTTGCATTGCATAATTCTTTCTTAATCAGTTCAAAACATTTATTGTGAGTATCATTCCACACAAACTTCACACCTTTTTTTAACAGACATCTCATCACAGCAGTCTTGTCAGAAAACCCTTCCACAAACTTAACGTAGAACTCTATCAGGCCCATAAAAGACCTCAGTTGATCTTTATCCTTTGGACATGGACCTGATTCAATTGCAGCCAGTAAATTCTTTTTGGGTTTAATATCTTCAGCTGTAATAACATATCCTAAATACTCTATCTCTTGAACCAAGAAAGAGCACTTTTCTTTTCTCAAAGTCAAACCAGCTTCTTGTATCCTAGTTAAAACAGATTTAAGTATACAATTGTGTTGTTCAATACTGCTCCCAAATATCAAAATGTCATCTTGAAAGAACAAAACTTGACTCACACCTTTGAACAACTCAGTCACCATTCTTTGGAATACACTGGCCGCCGATATAAGACCAAAAGGCAACCTTGTAAATTGAAACGTTCCCTCACTCGTAATAAATGCAGTCAGGTGTTAAGAATCTTTATGTAAACATATTTGATGATAGGCATGTTTTAAATCTAGTTTACTGAAATATTTCGCTCCATGTAACGTAGATACTAGTTCACCTATATTTGGTAGGGGAAACACATCAGCCACTACATTTTTGTTTAATGACCTGAGGTCCATACAGAATCTTATTTTTTTGTCCGCTTTTTGTGTGATAACCACCGGAGAAATCCACGTGGCCGCTTCAACCGGTTCTATTATGCCCCCTTGCAACATCTCTTCAATCACACCTTTCACTTCTTCTCTGACAGCAAAGGGTACTCTCCTTGCCTTGTGCTGGACAGGTATGGCACCTTCCTTAAGAAGTATCTTGCGCTCGTAACCTACCAGTTCACCTAACTCATCTCTAAAGACAACAGAAAAATCTTTCAAAATATCATCCATGTTGTAACTGTCAACAACCATCACTTGTTCCTTAGCTCTGGGATCAACCCTGGAGTGGAGAAGTGTGGCTCAATGATTAGAGCGGCAGACCCTGATGCAGAGGTCTAGCCCGGGACCAGGGTTCAATTCCCCGCCTCGGCGGGTCTTGGGCTCAAAAATTCCACGGACCTGATAATTCTTGCCTCGGTACCTATTCCAATCATGGAGCCCCACTCTGCAACTCTGGGCAATAGCTTGCTTAATCTCCACAACGGCCACCACAACGCTAAGGATGCCTGGCCTCCACCTTGGGGGTGCCCAGGAGTGGACGCCTCACAGGGAAAGCCTGGATGAGTTCCACAGCGGTATTCGTACAAGCGCCTTGAGACCCTTGCGGGTGAGTAGTGCGCTATACAAGTATCAAAGTATCAATTTACCCTGATATGTAAATCGTACTTATGCATCCATCCCAGAATAAGTGGACCATCCACAGACTCATATACCTTGCCAATAGTTGATCTATTCTTGAAAATTATTTCACTTTCAAAATGTCCTAGAAGGTTAATTTTCTCACCTTGGTACCCAGTGGGAAGAATATTGCTGTCTAGCAAATCTTTCTTGCCCCAAGTTTCCTTAAGCATGGAGTATGGGATGATTGTCCACTTTGACCCACAATCTACCATAAGACTAACATTCTTCCCGTCAATTATAAAGTCAGCCCTAGGTCTCCTCTCTCTTGCTTCTTGACACACATCAACAGACAAGTCTTCTATGACCAAAAGTTTGTTTGACTCTCTTCTTATCTCAATATCATTTCCGTTGATCAAAGCTACTCTGGATTTAGTCACACTCTTACACATCTTTGCAAAATGACCTATCTTGCCACATTTCAAGCATTCCTTATTGTTAGCAAAGCAAAACTTTGCGTCAGAACTATGAGAGTAACTACCACACTTCGAGCAAGCTCTGTTCGTGAACCTATTCGTGAATTGTTTCTTTTGCAAAACATAACTCTTCTTTTTTACTGATGCTACAGTATTTTCATCGCTATTGTCACTATCAAATGTATTTTTGCACGAAACCTCCCCTACATTAGTATCAGATGAGCACTTTTGAAGTTCTTTTATACATTTTTCTGACTCTTCGACAACTTTTGCCAGATCTATGGCAGTCTTCAAATTTGGATTTTTTGCTGCCCATAACCTCTCCTGGATTTTCCTATTATTGCATTGGACAATTAACTGATCTCTGATCAATTCATCAGTCATTTGTCCAAAGCTACACTTAACGGAGAGTTCTCTTAATCTGGCTACAAAATCATCTATAGTTTCACCTTCACGCTGCTTATTAATGTAACATTTATATCTATTCATCACAAGGTTCTCTTCCTTTGCAAATCTTATTTCCAACCTTGAGATGGCCTCTTTAAATTCATCCAATGGAGATTGACTACTAGCTGGAAGGACCTGAGGAAGATATTTGAAAATTCTTTGGCCCTCTTTCCCTAAGGTGGTCATTAATGTGGCTTTCTTTCTCTTAGGAGAAAAATCTTCCCCATCCAAAGCTTCTAAGTAATTGTAAAACATTAAAATCCAGTCTTCCCATGGTAACAGTGGATTACCAGGTTCATTTAAAAACTGAGGAGGTAAAGTAACATTCACTTGTTTAGCCAAATTATAAATTAAATAATAACATATGGTATTAACTTATTATTTAAACTAACCACTTATTACATTGAATCATCAAATTAGTGACAAATGTTCAAACAAAAGTTCTACACAGTAGTGTGTTCGTTAAATAGATTACACACAACAGTGTGCTGCTCCTCAAAGATAGAAATATATTCTATAAGTGTAAATATAGTCAGTCAGGAACAAACAGTCACCTTTAAAATAGACGCTTTCTTCAATGAAAATAGAAATGATGGTAAATGGTAAACGTAGCGAAAATAATGTCTCCTTATTGTTGAGTCACTTTAAAATGAAGTGCGTAGTTCATTTATAAACGCGATGTTGAAATGCCGATTTCTTCCGAGTGCTTTCATTCAATGACCTTTATTAAGATGGCCGCCGACGTTCTCTGTCATCACGCTGACGTCCCACGTCACTGCGCATACACAACGTTGCAATGCTGGCGTCTCCCGTCACTCCGTAGAAAAACACCAGAGACAATGCAGCAATTAAGAAGCTTGCCGGTACCTGTGTTCGAAATCTTGATCCACGCCTTGCTTCAAGGATCGCAAACTTGTGCACGGGCAATGAAGGTGTTGTAAGACACACGCGCCGATGCAAGTAAGCTCGAGCAGATTCAAATCAGGTTACTTGTAACTGAAAGTCTCGAAAATGGTTTATATCAGTTTTTTTTGCCTACTGGAGCTTTAAGACTTCAATGAAAAGTACTTTCCACGCGCAAATTCTTTCCTGGGTGGATGTAGTTCGTCTTCTGTAGATAATTCAAATTGTAGAATATCCACTGCAATGATGTTCCTTTAAAAATTCTCTGGTCAACTACAGTAACTGTCGCCAAATGTTGTAAGAAGAAAGGATCCAATACAAGTTGTAGGTTAGAAGTCCTCAAGTATTTATAGAACAACAATGCCCTTGCACTATACAAATTTAGAACATTAAAGTAATGATATTGTTGAAAGAGATGATCAGTTAGTATACATCCACACTTTCGGAGTGACTTTAAGAGAATCAATTATCCAAGTTCAGGTACAAGAGTTCAAAAAACAATGTTCTGTTCCTGGTGTTAAGTAAATGTTTTATTGTTCCTTTGATAATGCCAACACGTGTTTCATCGCAGGGAACTCACTGCGAATCTTCAGGGCTGAACAGAAAACACAAAAAGGTGCATTTGCAAAAGGTTCTTGTTCTGTATGCAGAAAGCTAGTGACTTGTTGTGAGTGCCAATGTGAAAACGTGGTCATGCCAATGGTGACTCTGTGTATCTGTGACTTATGTTCGATAGTAGAGTGAATTGGTGAACTATAGAGTGTACGTGTGGTTGAGTGAATCTATTGTGACATGTATTAATATCTTTTATTTCTTTTTAGTGCACTTGTCCATCTGAACAAGGAATTAGTGAAAATAGTAAGTCTATACACTGGCCGTAGAGAAAGTGGAGTGGTATCGTGATAAAAGATATTAATACATGGCATGACCACGTTTTCACATTGGCACTCACAACAAGTCACTAGCTTTCTGCATACAGAACAAGAACCTTTTGCAAATGCACCTTTTTGTGTTTTCTGTTCAGCCCTGAAGATTCGCAGTGAGTTCCCTGCGATGAAACACGTGTTGGCATTATCAAAGGAACAATAAAACATTTACTTAACACCAGGAACAGAACATTTTTTTTTTGAACTCTTGTACCTGAACTTGGATAATTGATTCTCTTAAAGTCACTCCGAAAGTGTGGATGTATACTAACTGATCATCTCTTTCAACAATATCATTACTTTAATGTTCTAAATTTGTATAGTGCAAGGGCATTGTTGTTCTATTGTTATTTGTGTGGATCTTCTTGGTCCAACCTTGAGCGGTTGTGTGAGATTACCACTCGCCCTTTTGCCTGTACCGACCACTTCACCGTGCTCTCTACTTTGCGGATATACAGGTGTGCGCCCAACCTCCCTGGTAAATGAAAACATCTCCTTGTTGTATAACTCCTCAAGTATTTATTGCAGCACAGAGAACAGAACAAGCACACCACCAGCTGACCAGAGTCCAACTGCCCCCAGCTGGAACATTAACTACATGAGGTCATAGCATGTAGATTACAGTGGTATTCTGAGAATGAGCAAGGAAAGGGAAACAGTGAAAGGACTACAGAGGAAGTAAAATAATAACAAGCTATTTACAACACATCCCAACTCCGACTTTGAAAAGTAAAGCGTGTGAATCACTGATAAAGGCTAAAGAAGTTGACAAAGACTGATTTACATGTGGCCATGTCTGAACTGGGCTGGCTTGGTGAGCAAAATAACGATGGATTAAACCCAGATCTGTGTTTGAGGGTGAATGTTTTGGCATTGTGCAACATTCTGTCCATCATCTTGTGTGTCTTGTGTATTTATCTCCTCTCTGAGGCCATTTATACGTTTGTACTAGATATTGCTGCAGCACTACATTAATATTAGCCTTTGTGGAAACCTGTGTTCAATTGCATCTTGCTTCTTGACTGGGGTGTGTGGTAACTCTCTTCACTATAACCATGCAAGGAGTTTACCTCAGTTGTCCTTGTCTCTGTGGAGCCTACTACTATAGGAGAAGCCCATTGCATTGGACCAGTTTAACACTCAATAATATCATGCTTAAGTAACGCTTCAAGTTCTTTCTCAACAGCTTGTTGCAAATGAAAGCAATTTAACTATGTTTCTGAGCAACAGGGCGAATGTCCTCAGTAATATGTATCTTTACTTTCATAGTCTGAATCTTTCCCAAACCAGGAAATAATGAAGAGAATTGATTTACTATTCCATAGTGAGCATTCATGTTGTAATTCATGGGAATCAGTCCAATATCAGTGGCAGCACTAAAACTGAGTAGACTGGCACTTGACGCTGTGCCATGAAGCACATGGATGTGTGCTTGCACCTCTTTTTCTTGTTGCCACAAAGGAACCTTGACTATTCTCCAAGTGAAAATGTATTTAACATGTCCCATTCTCCTTAGTATTTTTTGGGGCTGTCAATATTTCAGCTCTGGTAGCTGCAGTCAAACGCTGCTTACTTTGTAAACTGGTCACTACTTTTTCTTGTTGGGACGGGTCTTCTTTGAGTTGTTGCTGTATTCCTACCATTTTACGAATGCATTAGCCCCCTCACTACATACTTTAAAGCCTCCCGTTCCATAGCTCTATTGGATGCCATACCCCTGTTCGTTTCAAAATGGGTGTCCAGTATCTCTCTCATCTCAGTGCAAAACCTCTGGGTTTAGTATCCATAAGGTTACTTGAGGCCTAAATGGTGTATTACGATAATCAATGTCTAACAGGAGTGGTCCGACTGAAATATTGTACTTTTTGTGGGGAGGAGCTTAGCGCGCATCCAAGATGGTCGCGTGAGCACAGGGCTCCCAAGACCCTCGCCTCCTCCCGCATATATCCTGTCACTAATCCTAATGAAGACGACGGGTTATTAAGGACATGACCCTGCTGACATAAAAGCTCTTTTCAGGAATCGATTTGGATGCCGGGAACCGGACTTATTACACTCCGAATATTGACAGCCTACACCGAGGAGCAGCCAGGGACTCGAGTCCCCGTGATACCCAGGTGATAGTTGAATAACAACGGCCAGTGGAAGTTGACTAGTGCCCTTGAGGTACTTTCGGATTTCGTTTTTGGATTTTTCCGATCGAAACTTGCTACCACCCGACTTCGGTGGCCCATGGACTAAACTTTGGATGGTACGGTCGCCTGTTGCGTCTCATATCAAGACTCTCCCAAGACTGACTTGTGAGGAGCCATTCTTACCAGGTCTCAGAGGCCCTTTCGGGGCACATCGCTCAACATGGCGGGCAAGCCAGACAGCGAGAAGCGGACGACCAAAGTCACGCACCGAGGGGGCACCATTCAATCAAATGTCATGGATCGTTACAACCGGCCTAAAGGATCCCCCAGTGGTGTTAGTAAAACTTTGGAAGGGACCGGAGATGGCTCCGCAGCGACGGATGAGTTGACTTTGCGAGACGTCATAGGCGCCATTGCGAGCATGAAGACGTCCATGGACCAGCAATATGAGACATTGGCTCTAAAGCTTGATACTGTGGCTATAGACGTTAACCTGATAAGGACTGACCTGGCGAAGACCAACGAACGGGTCAAGCCTCTAGATATCAAGACCGCCAGCCTCACGACCGACATGTCCGATCTCCAAACAGAGGTTCGCAGTCTACGATCCTCCAACGATCTGTTTGCCCGCCGGCTGGAAGACTTCGAAAGTCGAGCAAGGCGCAATAACGTTCGTGTCATCGGAGTTCCGGAGAAGTCCACCGAGTTGACTACGGATCTCCTCGTTGAGGACCTAATTTTGAATCATCTCGCCCCCAAGTGCCTCAGTAACTTTTTTGCTGTTGAACGTGCCCACAGAGTTCTGGGCGGAAAGCATAAACCAGGCGCTCCACCACGGTCCATAATAGCTAGAATCTTCAATTTTAGGGATAGGGATGCTATCCGGCAGGCGTCGCGGGCCGATGGTCCCACGAAATTTGAGAATGCGACGGTTAGCTTCTACCCAGACTTCACTCAATCCGTGCAGAAGCAGAGGATGGGATTCTTGGGGGTGAAACGGAGGCTGAGAGACATGGGATTGAAATATGCAATGCTTTTTCCTGCTCGGCTACGTGTTGAATACAACGAACGGACGTTCTTCTTTGATCGACCTGAGGTTGTTAGTGACTGGCTTGACACTCTGCCGACGCATCGAGACCGCCCGGAGTACTCAAGGGGCGCAGAAGGTGGCCCGTTGGAACAAGAGTGAGGAGTGGTGACCGGCCCGAGCAGTATACGGACTTCACAGCAGTGGTTTGATGACTTTTTGTGTCTGTACATACAATTGTATATACCCAGAGGCGGTAGGGGAGACGGGACTCTCCCTCCTTCCGGGGTTCTTTTTCTTCTTGTACATTCGTTTTTATGTAAGGGCGACAGGCACACTGCAAGTTGGGGTGGCTATTTAGTCTAACGCAGGGGTGCAGGGTGGGGGGGTGTGTTCAGGGGATTTCCTTGGGGGTGGGGGGGACTTTGTTTTATTCCTTTTTGTTTAGAGGCAATATATCACTGTATGTTTTGATTTTGGTGTCCTGTTCGCTGTGGGATGGAGCCTGCCCTCACTTCTGGGATGGGGGTAGGGGGTTGAGGGTACTAAGTTGGAATGTTAACGGTTTGGGGGGCAGGATAAAACTAGGGGTAGTACTACAGCTTTTGAAACGTCTTTCCCCTGATGTAATATTGCTGCAGGAAACACACTTGATAGGGAACACGTGCCATGCAATGAACCGGCGAGGTTATCGTTTAGTTGCGCATTCGGGATTCACCACTGGATCTAGGGGGGCGGGTATCCTAATCAGGAGTTCCCTCCCCTTGGAGTTAGATGATACGATCCTAGACGACAGGGGACGCTATGCCGCCATCACGGGCAGATGGGAGGGGAAGACGATTTCCATACTCTCTGTGTATGTTCCACCAGGCCTGCAAACAATGACATTTGCTGACTTGGGGAGAATAGTATTGGGACTGCCCGAAGGTATCTTAGTCATAGGTGGAGATTTCAACTCAGTAGTCTGTGGTAGGGAGGACCGCAGCCCCCCTAGAGAGCTTGCGAGATCGCAGTCTTGGCTGGGTAACTTCCTGGAGACACTGGCCTGGTGGACTGTTGGATACTGATGCACCCTGGACAGGCACAGTACACTTTTCACTCTGGTGCACACGGGAGCCTTGCTAGGCTCGATTATGTCCTTATGCCGGCAGCGCAGGCCGTCTCGGTGAGGGAGATCAGGCACTTGGCCAGGGGTATTTCGGACCACTTCCCACTGTGGCTCTCTATTGATATACAGCTGGGAGCTGAGGAACGAGTGGCTCCGATTAATCCCTGGCATCTTCATAACCCTAAGACCCGGGCAGGCTTGGTTAAGTCTATAGATCACTATTTCACCGAAAATGTGGGGTCGGTTTCCTCCTCAATCTCACTGTGGGAAGCCTTCAAGATGGTAGTCCATGGTCAAGCTTTGTCGTTGATTGTTTGCGCAAAGAAAAGAAAGAATGAGGAGGTAGTACGGCTAGAGGCTGAAATCACTGAATTCGAGGGAGAGTTGGAATCGGGTGCCACACATGATAAGCTGCACGCTCTAAACCTCAAACAGTTTGATTATAGAGCCCTGGTGACGTGGCCAAAGCTATGAGGCGTGAGCAGCAGGTGCGGTTGTATGATGTTGGAGATAAAGCGGGGAAGCTGATCGCCTGGTTGGATAAAAAGGAAAGATTGAATCGTGTTGTGCCTGTGATTGAGAGAGCGGATGGAGTGCGAGTTGTGGACCCTGTGGAGATAGTGGAAAGTTTCTCACACCATTTCCAAAAGGTATATGCACCAGTCTCAGACAGGCCGGAGGAGGACTCGCATTTGTTGCTGAGAGATATCGCGCTGCCTTGTTTGTCTGATTGTGACAGAGAGTTTATGGATGCCGAATTTTCCGACGATGAAGTAGCGCTCGCTATCCGCTCCATCCGATCTGGAAAAGCTATGGGCCCAAATGGTATCCCCATTGAGCTGTACAAGTTACGTCCGGACAAAATGGCGCTGTATCTCCGTGAGATGTTTCTGGAGTCGCGAGATGTTGGGTCCCTTCCCCGAGATCAGAGATTTGCATCCATTGTTGTGATCCATAAAGAAGGGCAACCCCAGGACCTATGTGCGTCTTACAGACCGATATCACTTTTAAATGCAGAACCTAAAATGTTGGCAAAACTGCTGGCAAATCGGCTAATAAAGGTGATCGGCGACTTGATACACCCGGATCAGTCTGGGTTTATTCCACACCGCAATACCGCGCTGAACCTGCGTCGTCTTCATGGCGTCCTGGCGAGAGCGGAGTCGTTGCGTGAGCCGGCCATCTTGGTCTCTTTGGATGCCACGATGGCCTTTGACACCGTGGAATGGCCATATTTGTGGGCTGCTCTCGCAAAGTTCGGTTTTGGCCCAGGGTTTGTCGGTTGGGTTAAACTCCTTTATGAGGAACCACTGGCCCAGGTTGTGGTAAACGGCAGGGTCTCGGAGTCCTTTGTTCTCAGGAGGGGCACGCGGCAGGGGTGCCCATTGTCTCCTTTGCTCTTCGCACTCGCTTTGGAACCCCTTGCTGCTTGGTTGCGGTGGGAACCATCGCTTAAGGGTATTAGGTGGACCCCTGACTTTGAAGATCGCATATCGCTATACGCAGATGATATTCTGCTATACCTCACATCCCCCCGGAAGTCACTAATAGTACTGTTTGACGTGCTCAGTTCATTCGGAAGGAACTCTGGTCTAGTGATTAATTGGGCTAAATCCTGTGTCTATGTCCTCACTGGAGATGTACCCCCCTGCCGCGTATTTGCCCGATACAGATATCACAGATTGGTTTTAAATATTTGGGGGTTTTTATATCTCTTGACCCCGCTATTCGATATGAACGTAACTTGCTTCCTCCGCTTCTTCGGCTTAAATCCGACGTAGCGGCCTGGTGTGGCTTGCCGTTGTCTCCTGTCGGGAGGGCAGCCCTTTTTAAGATGATGTCCCTACCTTGATTTCTATACGCCCTTCAAAACACACTTGATCTCATGCCTGCAAGTTATTTCCGTGAGGTAGAGAGCTTTCAGAGGCAGTTGATATGGGGCGGACGTCCTCGTATTGCCCTAGCGAAATTGACACTGCCCTGGTACGATGGGGGCATCGCGTTACCGGACATCAAGCGCTATTACTGGGCATCTCAATTGAGCGCAATTAATCATGCCATGTACGGCCCTATGCCGAATCCCGCTTTTGAAATGGACAAGTGGCAGTTACTGCATGGAAACTACAACAGGGCGTTATACTCTAAATCAGTTGGCAGGAAGTTACTGGGACCCACTGGGGTTGCGGTGCGAGTGTAGCATAGTGCGAACACAGCAATGGGGTGGTCGGATATGTTGACCCGAGCGACCCCGCTTTACGTCGCTGAAAGATTGGGTAGCTTGTGGACAACGAAGGGATTTGAGAAGTGGGATCTCATAGGTATCAGTAGGGTTGGGGATCTTTGGGTCAAGGACAGGATTAAGACCTTTGTGGAGCTGCAGTCGGAGTATGCGCTTAGTGATAGTGAGCATTTTCTCTATAGGCAGATCTGCCATGCGCTTTCTTCGGTTTCCCGGCCGGGGCCGCGGTTCCGGAATCTTCTCCTCTCGAAGATAGGGTGCTTGACTGACATGTTCCGGATAGCACTATATCTATGATATACTAAAAATTAATTAACGGCAGAACGGATTTACTTCTGCAGCTTCGGGAGGCTTGGACCAGTGATGGACTGGAATTGGATGATGAGGATTGGCAGGCTGCGATATCTTCTCCTAAAGAGGTCGCGATCCCGGCCCGTCTCCGGCTGGTGCAATTAAAGATCCTACACCGTATCTATATAACGGATCTCCGTCTGCTCCGTATGGGTTATTCTGTGGATGGGTTGTGTAAGCGTTGGTGTGGATTGATGGGTACTTTCCTCCATATCATGTGGGAATGCCCGGAGGTGGTTGTGTTCTGGAACCGTGTGCACGCAGTTATGGAAGAGGTTACGGGAGTTTCGTTGTTACCTGAAGCCCGACGCTGTCTACTGAACGTACGGAAACCGAATGATTATAATGTGGCAAAGACTCAATGGGCTACCATTGGGAATATGGTAGCTAAAAGAGACATAGCACAACTGTGGGGGTCCCAAAGAGCACCTACGGTCTCAGCGTGGAAAGGAAACATGGACTGGTGCATGTTCGGGGGAAAAAACAGTGTATGTTGCACGTGGCAGACCCAAGAAATGGGGGAGAATATGGGAACAATGGAATTCATACCGAGGGGAGATGTGTACTCCTCCTTTTGTAGACATTCCGGAAATGTCGCAGTCCCCATAACCGAGCATTCCTTGTACTGTAAAGATCCTTGATGACACTGTGATTACTTACTCCCTGCCCCCCCCCCCCCACTTTTTCATCTATTATTGCTGCGTACATTGTTTCACGGCGGGGTTCTTCCCCCCAGGAGCAGACACCTGCCGACATAGCTTCTATTGCCTCGTTAGTTTTGGTTTATTTATTGTTTATTCATGTATACTTAAAATGTAAAACCTTAACCTCATTCTGTGCAATATCCTATGATTCACACGAACGGTACGCTGAATCGCTGCCGGGCCCCCGGGCTGTCGGCTGAAGAGCTGTGTATTTATGCAATACCAAGTTTCTGTTTCATTTTAGTGAAGGCCGGCCCCTGTGGTTATAGGCCCACACATGTATTGCTGCGGAAATGAATAATAAAGGTTTAAAAAAAAAAAATATATATATATATTGTACTTTGTGTATTTTGACCGCAATATGTGTTACCACAAAATGATCTTATCTACTGTAGGTGTTATGGGACAGTGAGTGACAAGAATATATTTTCTATTAAAATGGTGTAACCATAGATCCACTCAGGTCAACCTAGTCATCACCTTTCATAGACCTTTGGTGATGGATGGTTTTACATGTAGCTGTGGGGGTGGGGGTGGAGGAGGGTCGCTAATCATATCCTCATCTGAGGTGCAAATAAAATCCCTGGCCCATATTAGAGGTGCATTTACATATGGTTTGAGCAAATCCATCACCTCCCAGAAGAAGTTTGTCAGCACCAAATTTGGAGTGTATATGTTAAGAAAGCAAATCTCCTGTCCATTCAAAAGGCCATATGTATTATGTAGCTTCCCATTACGTCTGCCTTGGTGTAGCGATGTGACAGTGGGACTCCAGGAGCTAGTCATGGGACTCCAGGAGCTAGCCAGATAGACACCCCTCTAGAAAAACAAGAAATCCTTGCACATGTTACCATATAAACATACACATTGGGGACTTCCAAGAGGGGGAACTCCGCTCTCTAGAGGTTACATCACTTCACTAGGTCTCGTAGGTGAGGTTGCAATTCTGTAACTGATCCAGCTTCGGAGTGTGTAGTATTTCTTTTTGCAGTGAGATGAAAGTGCTTTCTTTTTAACAAAGGATAAGAACTTTGGTGCACAATATGTTATTGTGTCTGTTGTTTGATTGTTGCCGGTTGAGCTCTTGCTCCCGCACAACCTCACGAGAAGTCTTTGATTGCTCACCCTCACTACCCTGAAAGTCAAGTATGCAGAGCCTTGGTAGGACAAACACAGGACACCAGTAGCAAACAACCGCAGCCACCATTGCTGTAGACTCCATTTGCCCTGCAGCCTGCTGAATGGGGACTGAGAATCCCCAATCTACGTCTGTGTCCAGGGCTCCCAAACTTTAAAATTGTTCTTCTTTGATCCTAGTTATAATGGAATCCTTTGAAAGTTAGCTTTCCATTCTAATTTTAACATTATCTCTTATACTGTAGTTTAATACCCATAGCCCATAGGAGGGAAAAGCTACATAAAAAACAAAAAAACTTTTCAAGTTGATGAGATCCAAAGTGCTTTCAATACCATGGAATTTAGACATTTAAATGTTTACTTTGTTTGTTACGAGATATAGTGATTGCAGTATTGTCTTAAAAATGTTCATGATTGTAAAATACATTTTAGAATTTTCAATATCATATTTTCTGCATTTTCTTGTCTTTATTAGGACTGCGTGCATCCTATTCTAGGTAGTCCCAAGTATTATCATAAGTAACCACAAACAAGTACTCCCCACAATAATTACATGGTCTTCTTTCCTAATGTATTTCTTCTGTCTCTTAGGAACTGGACATATTTGTGAAGAAGATCTTCCATTTCAGAATGTTTACAAGGCTCATGAATCAAATACTACTTATGGCTTCCCAAACCGATCCATTGGTGCTTTTGTGGCGGTAGCAGTGCTATTGATCATTGTTCTGTCAACGGTGGTGTACGTGCGGTGTAAAAAACGTAAGCACTTATACTTTTTGTTATCCTCTTATCTCAGCGACACATTAAACATTAGACTCGAATGCAAGAGATCTCTGGTTAAAAATTGTAAATTATTTATGTTGCAAAGGGACCGCTTTTTAGGTTGTCAACCTCAGTTTTTCTTTTTCTAGGGACTCACATACTGTAATGCTTGAAATTTAACACTGGGACTCTGCTATCCAGTGCCTAGCTTAGGTGCTCTGACCCTAAAAACATGTCAAGGATTGGAACCTGATTGGCACATTTATCTATCCTATAAGGCCATAGTATATGATGCAAAAATACACCCATGGCATTGAAAGTTAAATGCCATTCGTAGTCTGCACCATCTATTGTACAATCCACTACAGTGGCACAGAAAACATGGCTTAAGGCCCGCCATGTGTAATATCTTCTGCAGTGTAAATCCTGCAATGTGATCTGTCAAAATAACCCTTTTTAACAGGTGACAACCTCCCTTTTAAATATTAGTAAATAACCTCTATGTAGGCCTGGTAGCCCACATGGCAGAGTGCATGGTATTTAAAAGTGGGACATGGAAAAAAGTAATGTTTCCATATCCCTACAATGACCATGCCCCACAAGCAGTTTTATTGTTGCAGACCTATCTGTTCTCTGTCGAAAATCTGACAGATTAAATAATAATAATAAAATAGTAAAATAGTAATACTGCTATCTCCAGAATAGGACCAGATAGAAAAATAATTAAACCACTATGTTTAATAGTTATTAAAATCCAATTGAATGGTGAATTTGGATTTACAATAAATATTTTTAAGAAAGCAACTATTAGAAAATACACTTTTTTTTTCCCGACCTGAGCCTTCAGGATGCTAATTAGCATTAGCCTCTGACAGCTGCTCAGCATGCACTTGGCCTGAATGAGTATGACCTTGGTGTGAACTTCCTCCCAGTAGTTACAAAATTGGTTAACTTGATTGATAGATCACCTTGAATGGGCAGGGTTGACCCCTAGGTCAGCTAAATATTCAGGGTAGTCATTCTGTTAGCAAAAGTTTCAAATCCTGCCTGGTAGGTCTATGTGAGGCACATGTTAAATATATGTGCTCTTGAAAACTGATCAATAAGGACCAGCTAACAATTATTGTGCATCTCATTTCTGGTCACTGATGGACCCTGCTTTGTTTTACTAGCCTTCTGTCTCCTGTTGTGCTGTGGGTCTAGGGATTTGACTTTATTTTTAGATGTGGGACACTGATGATTTCCCTAGGTCACTCCCACATCCCCCCGCCCTCTGAACCTAGGTGTAATGCGGCTGAAGGCTTTGCCATCTTGACATTTTCCTGGCACATGGTATGTTGGACCTGTTTTGCCGTAAGGAAAACAGAAACTACTGAAAATGTGGACAGGGTTGACCCTGGGAACATTTACTCCATTGATTAAGGAGTGCCTAGGAGGCACCCCCACCCACTGGACTAGCTTTATAACACTTTCTGGGCCTGCAGAAAATGACAAGAGGATTGTATCTACTATCAGTGACCAGAGTGGATCCCTGAACTACTGCACCTGCTCTCTTGTGTACCCATGACAAAGAAGTAGATTTTAAGGCTCAGTTGGGTGACCTTCTGTGCGGCTACAGGGAGGCAACAAGCTGCACGAGGCCTTGTCTCCAAAATGCTCAGCTGGCTTATCTGCTCTGGACCTTGCTGTTCACCTCAGCCTTGACACCCTGAGAGTCTGGGGTCCTTAAAAGTCTACTCCTGTGGTTACCAGGGTACTGAAAGATAGGTTAGAAGCATTTAAACACTTTTCCCCCAGAGCTCCAGCAGAACCTGCAGGAAAAAGTGGCCAACCGGCAGTTCCACTGAATCAGGTTGAATTTCAGCTTAGTCACGCTCAAGGCTTTGTGCACCTTTGAGAAAACAACCAAACCCTATGATGCCCTGGGACTTGGAAAAAAATCAGTGAGAAATCTCCAAAGCTCTAGCTGCAGTCGTTGTTTCCAAGTGGTGGCTACAAATTCAGCAGTAGCCCACAAAAGAAGGATTTTTCTTCTCAAAAAGTCACAAGTTTCTGAATTTGTCAATGCTTTTCTCCAAAAAAGTAAAAAAGTCTCTTACTGAAGATGAGCTTGGAAACTATTTGTGAACGCCTTGACTTTCAGACATTCACAGGAACCAATCCACTTGATGTATCTGACCATAGTTCCTTCATGGTCAGTCTCAACTTGCTCCTAGGTCCCAGTCTACCATGCCCGTTGATCATCATTGGTGCTATACGCTTTTTTGGCACTATTTTCTCTTAAGTCTTTAACAATTCATATCTACAGTTTCCCTTATTGGACTTTTGTCATTTTGGACATATTTTACTCATAAAATGTGAGAAGTTTGTGATCGACTGTGTCGAATGCTGCTGATAGGTCTAGGAGAGTGAGGAGGCAACATTGGTCTGAGTCAAGTGATTTGTGGATATCATTGATTATGTTGGGAATCACGGTTTCTGTGCAGCAGCCTTTTCTGAATCCCGACTGATGGGAGTCAAGGAGGTTGATACTGTCCAAGTGTTGAGGTAATTGTTGGAGTACACATTTTTCTAGGATTTTGGATAGAAGAGGAAGGTTGGAGACAGGTCTGAAGTTATTCAAATCCTTTATATCCAGGCTAGGTTTTTTCAGCACTTGTCCCACTTTGAGGCAGTCTGGAATTATTCCACTTTTTAGGGAGCTGTTTATAATCTTGCACCAGAGTGGGGCTAAGGAGAGTTTCAGCTTTTTGGTCAGTTGCACGGGTAGAAGGTCTAGAACGTGAGGTGAAGGTTTGGAGATGGAGATCAGTTTGACTATCTCCTCTTCTGGGATGGGACGGAAGTGTTACCAGGGTTTAGTGTGGGGTAAGGGAGCGCTACCAAACACCCCAGACGGGCTGCTATTGGAAAGGGGAGCGCTATTGATGTCCAATGAGCGCTCGATCTTGGAAATCTTGTCATTGAAGAAGCTGGCAAAGTTGTCGCAAAGTTCTTTGGATGCCTGCCCTAGGGAGCTAGTTGGTTTGGAGGTCTGTTGTCTGATGATATTAAAGAGTTCCTTGGGTCTGTTTTTTGCGCTATCCAGTGCAGAGCGGAAAAACGTGGATTTTTTGTTCTTGATATGACTGTTGTACTTCTTCCGGACTGTTCTGAGTTGATTGCGATGGATGGTAGTAGGATTGTTCCTCCAGCATCTTTCTGTGGCTCTTAATTGTCTCCTTTTCTCATTGATGTCTGAGTTCAACCATGATCTGCACGGAACAGCTCGTTTTTTTATTTTTATTTCAGGGGTGCTAGTTGATCAAGTAAGATTACCATATTCGAGTTATAGAGCAAGGTGAGATCGGTTGTGGAGAGGTGGTCATTGCCGCTGGGGAGGAGCAAATTTAGCCTTTCTTCCATGGCGCCAAGGGGAATCTGGGTGAGCTTTCAGGATCATTTGGGTGGGTCTTGTACAGGTGGCAGGGATAGTACTCTTTGGTTGATATGGAATAAGATCATGTGGTGATCCGAACAGTCCACTGGTAGAATGTTGTTGATCGTAATTGCGTCTCAATGAGTGATGATAGCATCCAAGGTTGCTCCTTTATGGTGAGTTTCCTCTAAACAGTGTTGGGATAGATTATTGTCACAGAGGAGATTGTTTAGAGTTTGTATTAGCGTGCTGTTGGCTTCATTCCAGCGTAAGTTAAGGTCACCAAGGATTAGGTTGTTAACGTCTCTGATTTTGCAATGGGCAATCAGGTCTTATAAGTGTTCCCCGAATGTGGGGGTGTTGCCTGGTGGATGATAGAGAAGGTGACAGAGTAATGGACTACTATCCTTAGTCTTGATGTTGACAGTAAGACATTCAAAGAAACTATACTTGCAGGTGTCCATTTCAACAATGTCGTCCTTGTGGATGATAGCTCCACCTCCACCTCGTTGATCTTTTCTATCTTTGTTGATGACGGTAAAACCTGGGGGCACAAGCATACCCAAGCATGGTGGAGAGATCTCATTTCGCCACTTCTTCGTGATGAAAGCAATATCTAAGCCCTGAGAGAGGATGGCTTCTGCTAATTCCGTTGCATGTTTGGGGGCTGATCTACAGTTCATGAGCATGCAATTAGTGGAGAGCTCTTTTTTGCTGAGATACTTTCCAGATGGGGCACTAGGTATGGTGGAGAGGGAGGGCGGGGGTCTTGTGATTTTAGTGGTGGTGCAGTCTCCTCTGAAGCCTGTGATCACTTGAATTTGGGATTTAGGGGAGACTGTGGGAGGAAAGTCGTATGTGGAGGCTAGATCCACTGCATCTTCTGCAGACATTGCTGCATTGGTTGTAGAAGGTCTATGTGTCTTGATCTCAGTATCCTTACTTAGGAGACTCTGTAGCCCCGAGGCGGGTGCTTTGATTCTTGTGTGACTCTGTGACGGGATCTCTGCGTCGGTTGTAGTGGGTCTCTGTAACTGGGTCACGTGAGCGGATGAGGGCCCGATATGGTGTTTTAGAAGGTTGGAGTTGATCGGTGAAGAAGCACTGGGCTGGGATTTTCAGGGCTTTCGGTCCTTGTCAAGGTTGGTAAGGATTTCATTAAGGCCCAGGAATATTATTTCTAACTGACTTTCTAATAGGGCCAGACGGTGCGCCATGCTTTCCGGGGCTGGGGGCATGCAGTCTTGGGTAGGGACATCTTGTGTGGTAGGGGCAATAGCCGTGTTGTGAAGTTTATTGCTATTTGTGTTGGCCATGCTGCCTCTTTTTGCGACCCTCAGTAGGGGATGCAAAGGATCGAGTCGTGAGATCTTCCTCATGGTTTCTGCGGGAGTGGAATGGATGTCAGTGGACAGTGCCCAAGGGGCGGTGATGTGGTGTTGAAGATGGTGAATCTGGGGGGGCTGTGGGGTCTGATGTTCCTCGGATAGTTGGAGGTCACGATTTGTGGGGACGGAGGAGTTGGTGGAGACTCGAGAGGGGGGCTGAAGGTTCTCGCCAGGGGTGTGGGAATTGATGTTTGCTTTGCCTGATGGGGCAGGTTGACCGGGGCAGGGAGTTGAGGCGGGGAAGGATAAGTGAGTGTAAGTGGGTGGAACGAAGTGCAAGGAAGGATGCCATCATCACTCATTGAGACGCAATTACGATCGACAACATTCTACCAGTGGACCGTTCGGATCACCACATGATCTTATTCCATATCAACCAAAGAGTACTATCCCTGCCACCTGCAATAGCCGTGTTGTGAAGTTTATTGCTATTTGTGTTGGCCATGCTGCCTCTTTTTGCGACCCTCAGTAGGGGATGCAAAGGATCGAGTCGTGAGATCTTCCTCATGGTTTCTGCGGGAGTGGAATGGATGTCAGTGGACAGTGCCCAAGGGGCGGTGATGTGGTGTTGAAGATGGTGAATCTGGGGGGGCGGTGGGGTCTGATGTTCCTCGGATAGTTGGAGGTCACGATTTGTGGGGACAGAGGAGTTGGTGGAGGCTCGAGAGGGGGGCTGAAGGTTCTCGCCAGGGGTGTGGGAATTGATGTTTGCTTTGCCTGATGGGGCAGGTTGACCGGGGCAGGGAGTTGAGGCGGGGAAGGATAAGTGAGTGTAAGTGGGTGGAACGAAGTGCAAGGAAGGATGCCATCATCACTCATTGAGACGCAATTACGATCGACAACATTCTACCAGTGGACTGTTCGGATCATCACATGATCTTATTCCATATCAACCTAAGAGTACTATCCCTGCCACCTGTACAAGACCCACCCAAATGATCCTGTCGAAGGCCTATAGGTTCTCATTGTTAGCCTGTATCAAAACTGTGGCATTTAAATAAATGGTCACAGATGTGTTCCCGTTCCTAGTCGACTGGTTAGGGAGAGAGGTCGTCAATTTACAGCTATGTGTGGTAGTCGTCGTTTTGGAGATGTGAAGTTGCATTCTTAATGTAGTGTTCCAGTTCTCAGGTCTATCCGTGTGGAAGATGAAATCCATCTTTATCTGCCCTTTGGAGGTGCAGTAGTATGTGTCCACAAATAGTGTTTATAGATGCTATCTGATCAGTGTGTTTGAAGTTTTTTCTCGCTTTTGGGGAGAGGTTCGGGGGGAAGCTAATTGCGTAGGAGTTCACACCGTGCGGTTTCAGCTGGATCGGCATGGTCGGGTTGACGGAATTTGGAGTGCCCGGTGACATTGTTGCATTTCTTTGAAGAGGGGGCCATGCTTCTGATAAGGAGGGGGGTCTCCCTGGATCAGGGAATGTCGTCTGGGGAAGCTGGACACGACGTGCGGTTGACAGGCGTGTGGGGTCCCTCACAAATATGGGAGCCGTGAGACTAGATTGAGAGAAAGACCTTTGCGTAATGATGGAGGAAATAGGTGGCTGCGGGTTCTAGTTGCCGAAATAGGTGTCAGTGTTCTGTGTTCTGTGTTCTAGTTGCCGAAATAGGTGTCTGTGGGTTCCAGTTGCCCTGATCTGTGGTGGAAGGACAGTAACCCTCATAGATATGGGAGCCGTGCGACTAGATTGGGAGAGAAGCCTCCGCGTAATGATGGAGGGAATAAATGTCTGTGGGTTCTAGTTGCCCAGATCTGAGGTGGAAGGAGGGCAGTGTGTAGGGGCCAGATGTAGGGGCACTCCTTCACTGCAGGTTGAGTGCAGAGTGTGGGGGCCCTTTCTCTGGCTGTCAGGTTCTGCTATATAGCGACATATCAGGTATGGGGGGAGATGCGGTGTTGGGCGCTTCAGCGGGGGGTGTAGGAGATTAGGCGTAGGTGTGTAGGAGTTAGGGAGTAGGAGATTAGGTGCCTTTAAATTAGGGAGAAGGGCTTACCTGACCTGTTTTACCGACCTTTAGCTTCCACTCATTTCAGTATTTCCGGTCTCCGTAGAGGTTTGGGCAATTGCACAGGTCATTCAAGGATGGCCCGGGACAGCTTCAATATTCACGCCAGCTGTAAGTTGGTAATCAGTGGGAGCTGATCTCCATTTTGTGGTCAGGTGTGGTTAGGTGAGAGTAACAACATCATAACTCCCTTTGATTCGGACTAAAGATCTGTGATTTCTGTCTTCACAGAGCCACCATTGTGGGGTCAGGTTTCCAAGTCATTTTACCATTAGTCTGTGCCTTCTAAGATGCGCGTTGCTGCAAGTGGCACTCGCTTTGACACTCATTGTTGAGCATTGCAGGGAGTTTATCAGGGCTCCCGGTCTCATTTGGACCCATATCAGTGTATGATGCGATCTTTGGGGAGGCCGAGTGAGGCCATCTTAAGATCAGGCAATACGAATAAGAGAGTAAAGGCTGGGGGGGCCAATCTAGGCCCTGGTAGCACAAATTGGTCAGCGTGTTTAATGCAGGGGGGTGAGAACGTCCAGACACAGGCCAGAAACAGGTCCGCTTCCTTAGTGTGGACCGGTAGTCAGAGAGTTGTCGCTTTTATCCACTATCAGTGGGTCAGGCAGTTTGTGAATTTCTAGGAGGACGGACTTATTCCTCACCAAAGACCTAAGGAAGTCGAGTTTCGAGATATTTGGTTAGCACTTCACTAAGCGCCGAAGGTGTATCGATTATCGGCGTGCAAACCCCGTCATTGACTTAGATGCCATTCTCATTTTGCCGAGTTGGTTCCAGCGGCGGCCAACTTGGGGACAGGCAGTTTGTATTCCGCCCAAGCTTCGTGCCGTCCTGGAGCGGGATCGCTCTCCTTCCTGGGCTTCCTCCGAGCAGATCGCAGGTAGAGGGAGCGGGGCCTCACTCCGCTAAGTGCTCCGGTGTGCGTGGACAGCAAATCCATGCATGGAGAGCTAGGCGGTCAATGGCACCCATCATGGGGTCTGTCTGTCACAGCAGCTGGGAGACCGCTGGGCAACGCAATATGCGGGATACTGATCCGTGCTGAGCCGGCTGAAAACACGTTACTAGTTACCCCGATAGAACTCAAGACTCCTGTGGGATTGAACGCGGGGCTGACCTGGGGACACTTGGAGGTCTCCGTCGCCTTGGACTTCCCAGTAGGACCGCTTGCCATCCGGGGGGGAGGGGCGATCGCCAAGTGATTCTGCTTGCCGTAGCCTGCATTGGTAAGTCCTGAGTTTTTACAGGTAGTGGCTGTGGCAGGGTGAACAGGTCGGGTGGGATTTGCACTAAGTTAGTGATCCCAAGCCCGAGAGCCCGGTTTTAGAGATCTTGCCCCGCGCCATCTTCCTAATTGCAAAGGTAACTCCCCACTCCAATGTAGAAATGACTAAAAATATATTTGTTACAAATTGATGTAAACTAATTTATATATTTATGTTAATTATGTTGATCCTAATTAAAAAAGAAACAATTGTACAGCACTATTAACCTATTTTTTTAATAAATATTTAAATATTTTAAATTTCTTAAATTAAAATCGTTTTTAAGTTTTATTTTGAAAAATCCAACTCAATGTAAAATGTAAGGTCAAATATTTATATGTATGTTGTATGTATTAAAAATGACAAAAAAATGCATAGAATTGATGTTAAATAATCTAAGTATTTAAAAAAAATAAAGCTGCATTTGACATACACGTAAATGTACTGTAAAAATACAAAGGTTAAAGGGACATTATAGTTAGGTGAAAATGTCAGTTAAAATATAACCTTTTAACTGAAATCACCAGTTATAGTTATTTCAAGTAACTATAAATCATGCCCTAAAGTAACTGTGCAACAGCCTCCATTTTTAGTTCAGCTTATATACGTCGTAGTGAACATATTAATAATAATAATAATAATAATAATAATAATAATCTTTATTCAGTTTTTTAGCATTGCAAAACCATAAAAGATGTCATAGCACACAAAAATATACAAAAAGTTTTGTTAAAAAGTACAGTTAAATATACAGTTAAAAAGTGAAAATACAAACGGTCGGATACTGTACAAATTAGTCCTCTGTTTTACAGGTTATTTCTGTGCCTCATTATACACTTTAGAAAATTCAGTACGTGATAAACGGTACTTTCGGAGTCCAGAATTTGAAGTGCCAGCATGGCTGGACGACATTGTCTATGGCCCCATTTTTTTAATAGAGGGATTAGCCAGATTTTTCGGTGGGTGTGGAAAAACTTGCAGAACAATATTGTGTGCATGGTGGACTGTTGGGAAAGGTCATCACATGGGCACGGGTCCATGTGAGTGTTCCAGTTATTTTTTTCAGGAAATGTCACTAGTCTGAAGAAAAGGTTCATTCTGAACCTTGTTAGGAGCATCTTTTCATATGCTGTAAGCTCCAAGGTCAAGTATAGCTGAATTTTCGGAGACTGCTGTGTCATGATTGCGTGAATAACAGATTTTTTTGCTGTCCGCGAAGTCAGTCTCAGGGATTCCAAGTGGCTCAGCGCTATTTGTTTCAGTTCTTTCTTGGATATTTCTTTCAATTTTTCAGGCGTGTGGTAATACTTTTGTAGGCCTAGGTCGGAAAAAAAGTGTCTTACATAGGAGAGCCAGACTATTTTGTGGGCGTGGTCCAAATCCATGGTGTCCTGTAAAATGGTTTTAGTCAGACTATTTTTTTACGACAACCAAACGCGCCTCGAAAGTAAAAGAGGTTGGATCTTTATTAAATCTTCGATGTATGAGATTCCCAGTTCCATGTGTGAGGCATAGGTGGAGGTGCCTCTTGGAGTTGACAAGAGGAATCTCATGAAGATATTCTCCTCTTTTTGTAGAGAACCGGTGGGTGTATGTCCCCAAATCCCTGCACCATATAGTGCGATGGCTTGGCATTTTGTGGCATAAATCTGTAGCAGTTCTACTGATGGTCTTTTTCCGAGTTTATTGGAGAACTTCATCAGTGCCATAATGGCTCGTTTGAAGAGATGTCTCCTGGCCTCAACCGCCGCTTTCCAGTTTAGGGCGTCATCGATCATAATGCCTAGATAGGGATATTGTGAGGTCCTTTCGATTTTTTGATCTTTCAGAAAAATGGACTTGGTTGCTTTTCGTGATCCACCAGCTACCATGACAAAGGTTTTTTTGACGTTAATGTGCAAATCCAGGGCACCCATAAAATCTGCGTATTTAGATAAAGATTTCTGAAGTTCAATTGGGGTACGTGCTAAAATGACTGAGTCATCCGCGTAAAGCAGAGCGGGGATCGGGCAATGTTTCACTCTAGGGAGGTCCCTCCCCCCTCTCAACATGGTCTCTTCTAGGCCGTTGGTGTACAAAGAGAAGAGGAAGGGGGCCAGGACAGTGAACATAAAAAACATACTGCCTTTGGTTACATTTTGAGCGCCATCTTGTAATGTTTAACCATCACTTAAAATGCATGATTTCCATTCAACACAAAATGCGTTATATCATAGATATTTTCAGTTTAATGTACAAACTCCTAATTTATTCTAAGCAGCATAGTGCATTATTAACATTTTATTAACCCCTTCGCTGCTCCTGACGAGCTCAGCTCGTCATGCAGTACACTGGTCGTGTTCTCATGACGAGCTGAGCTCGTCATGAACCATGGAATATAACAATTTCCAGCACAGGAGAGGAATCAGCTTAGCAGTCATGTGGTTAATATCACTGTAATGCAACACAGAAGGGCCTGTTCAGATGGCAACTGTCAATACCCTCTACTGCCATCTGTAGGAAAATGCCCCTCTGTTGGGGGCCATCCCAGATATTTCATACAGTATTTGCAGCCAACATATGTTGGTAAAGCTGTGCAAATAGGATTAGATTTCAAGTCTCATTGGTCAGTGGGTTTAACTACCCAGTGGACCTCATCTGGTCATGCACTGTGGCAGTGGTGTCTACACACCGCAGTGAATTACCCACCTTATTGATGGTCTTGTCAAGTATTTTCCGTAGCACTCACTAATTTAATTGACCCTGTTTCTATGCAAAAGCAATCATTACAGATAAAAAAAATAACTATAGAAAGACACTGTTAGGCATGTTTTGTGCATCCTGGGGCCCTAGCAGGGCTGGAATGGATGTAATGGGCATCAGACGTTTCCCCGGTAGACTGGAAAGGTGGGTGTGAGAAGTTGGCCTGATATATGATGCTCACTAGTTCTAGTGATCACCTTGTATCAGTCCAAACAACCCTTATGGTGATTAGTTGTAAGTCAACCTTATAGACCAGCTATCCTAGTAGCGTGGACAAATGCAGTCTTTAGGCTAAACTCTGAATGGCATGTGAAGCCAGCTGTTTTACCACATATAACCCCTTGAATACCAAATGAAAGGACACCACACAGGTTGTTTTGAAAATAAACAGATATTTATTAACTAACAAACACCTCTGAACTCTTTATGAGGTCAGAGGGCTAAGCACATGACAATACTACAAAGGAAATACGAGTTTGCACAATATTTACAAATGCGCCTGAGGGGCACAACAAACCATATACTCAAAACAATGGAATGCGAGAAAGGAAAATACTGTAAGGAGATCCAGAGGCTTGAGGATCGCTGGGACTATGCTACAAACTAGGTAAGTAAGGAGCAGGAGGCCCACAGGACTCACGTGCAGAGTGGGAACTCTCACGCGGGATGCGTACCAACGTCTATGGATACTACAGTGTTGGAAAGTTACGGATTCCGGATGAACCCGACTGGATGGAGGGAAAACAACAGTGGACCTGGACACTAGGAGAGTGAACACAGACTTCAGCACCTAGAAGCTTTAGTTACCTAACCCACAGGCTGCGGGTGCATAGGGCTGAAGTTGCGTCAGGTTTGCTGCGTTGTTCCTGGTGATGCCTGAAACAAGGAGTTGCTGGCAGGCAGCCAGATGGAGGAGTCCGGTGGTTCCAAGGATGGAACTTAGAAGAAGGAGTCCTGAAAGGGAAGGGGACAGAGTCTCGGTCACTAGCTAGTGACGGTGCTGGAACCAGGAGGGAACCAGATGCTGTTGCCGCAGCCAGGTGAAGGAAGGGTCGCTTCTCTCTGTAGCTGCGCAGACCAGGAGCTGTTCTTCACGACCAGGCTGGAGGCACGAGCTGTCCCACGTAGTCTGCTGCTGTTTGCGGTGTTGGATCGTCGATCTGGTCAACAGGCCTTGGCTAATGCAAGCCACGCGGTGGAACAAAGATGGCGTCTGGTGCGGACCAGGAGGGTCCGGGGTGCTCCTCTTTTACAAGGAAGCAAGGCCAGTTTGGGGGACCAGACCAGCGGTGTTGGATTCTTTGGATCGTCGTCTCAGAGGCCACAAGCCAGCCGGCAAGTGACCAGACAACAGGAAAAGCAGCAACCAGGCAAAAGGGCCCCACGCAGATCTCGTGGATGCTGGGGGGCTGGTCTTTGGTGCAGGAGCTGCGTCGTGTGGGGCTTCTCAGACCCCAATGCACTCACTCGAGGATCCCTCGGCGGACAGGCTGGAAGCGCTGTGCAGGTTTCTCAAGATGGCCGTCTCCACGTTGCTCGTCGCACCCACGGGTCCCAGCTGTGCTGTGGATGTGGGTAGAGGTCAGAGAGGTCTGGAGGTCCGGGTCTTGTCGAGCTGGGTCGTCGGATTCCAGGATGGAAGGACTCTGCAGCAAACCGCACAGGAGCTTGATGGTGCCCGCAAAGCAGGATGGTCACTCCCTGACCATAGGGGAGATTCTTCAGTCTTCTGGTAATCAGGAGGTCGAAGGTCAAGAGTTTCTTCGTGGAAGTTGTCAAGATTAATCTGATTTGGAATGGGACCAGCTCCTACCTTTATTCAGCTAAAGGGGGCTGCACTACGACTAGGTCCCTCCTCTGGGTGGGACCAAGAAGGGGGGTGGTTACACCCCCTTTCCTTTGTCCGGTCTGGTGCCAGCTCTGGGGCTGGAGTGCCCCAGGAACTGGTTCAGAACGGTGTATGCACAGGGCACCTTGTGTGCCCCAGGCATGTCTCATTCCTTTGAGCCCTGTCCTACCTAATGCACAAAATCCTGTCTGGGGTGGTGCTAGCACCTCCCAAGGCAGGAAACCCCTTGTCCAAGCCTCCCTCGCTGGAAGGACTCCCAGCAGCAGGAGGTCAGACTTGTGTCTGTGGTGGCAGCATCCATTTTGTGATGCTGAGACTCGAGTTAACTTTTACCGGAGTTCACAGTTACATACATGTCGTGTCCCTCTAGAAGGGTGGAATGCTAACCCCGTCGCCAGAATTGGCGAGGGGTTAATATTCCAATTCGTATGACACCTTACTCGACATGTTTTGATAATGCTATGCCAAAGTTAGCATTTGACCGCGAGGTTCATAATGCACTTAAGAGTATATGGTATAGCGTTATCATGGAACAGCTATTAGGACTTGGTTCCGCAAGCTGCAAACGGGCTCAGCTCATGCCAGAGCACCATCTCACATAATTCCAAGCACTCTGCCTTCAGGATTGATACGGCCTGCCATAGGAGTGACCGATAGGAATATATGTGTCCATTTTAGGGTTAGATATAGGAATACTATATCTAAAGCAAAGGGTGATTACACCACCTTGCCCCAGCTGTCATGCAGCCAATTGTGTCAGATTTGGATGGCCAGCCAGGGGTGGCATAATACATGCTGCAGCCCCTGGTAGGCCCTGGGTACACCTATGCCCTGGGTACCTAGGGTACACTGTACAGGGACTGATAAGGTGGCCCAGTACCAATTGGTAAATGCACCTAAGGTACATGCTTGTCAATTTAGAGAGAGAACAGCTAGGCTGTGGGTCTGATTAGCAGGCCCACAGCCAGGGAAAGTAGTAAACCAGTGAAGCAAAAAGCAAAAATCGGGGGTGACCATAGGATTGCAGACCCTACTCTCCTACATAACCCCCCCCCCCCCCCCCCAAACTTAGGGACATTAAACTAACCTTGACCAGGTGAGTCTTCTTGTTCTAAGTGGAAGTACCCGGAGAGACCATCTGCATTGCCATGGTCAGTCCCTGGTCTGTGCTCCACTGTAAAGTCCATCCCCTGTAGGGAAATGGACCACCTAAGAAGTTTGGGGGTTTCACCCTTCATTTGATTTAGCCATAAGAGGGGCTTATGGTCGGTCTGAATCTTGAAGTGAGTGCCAAACAAGTATGGCCTCAGCTTCTTCAGAGCCCAAACCACAGCAAAGGCCTCCCTCTCAATAGCTGACCAACGTTTCTCTCTAGGGGTCAGCCTTCTACTTATAAAAGCAATGGGCTGGTCATGACCATCAATATTCAGTTGAGATAGAACAGCTCCCACACCCAACTCAGAAGCATCTGTTTGGACAAAGAATGGCTTGGAGTAGTCTGGACTCTTGAGAATAGGTGCAGTGCACATGGCCTGCTTTAGGTCATCGAATGCCTTCTGACAGCTAACTGTCCACTGAACTTTCTTTGGCATTTTCTTACTTGTCATGTCATTAAGTGGAGTCACAATGGTTCCATAATCTCTGACAAATTTCCTATAGTAACCAGACAGGCCCAAGAAAGCTCTGACCTGTGTCTGGGTGGTTGGAGGAGCCCAGTCCTTTATGGCCTGTATCTTGCTCTCCAAAGGTTGAACTTGGCCTCCACCTACAAGGTGGCCCAAGTATACAACTTGACTCTGCCCTATCTGGCACTTAGTAGCCTTGATAGTGAGGCCTGCCTTTTGCAGGGCCTCCAAAACTTTCCTCAGGTGGATCAGGTGATCCTCCCAGGTGGAGCTAAAGACAGCCAGCCCAGAGAGAACTTGGTTCACCAACCTTTGAAAAGTGGCAGGCACATTTTTCAGACCAAAGGGCATCACCACAAACTGGTAATGACCTCCTGGGGTAGAAAATGCTGTTTTGGCCTTCGCATCCTCAGCTAACCTGATTTGCCAATAACCAGCTGTCAGGTCAAATGTACTCAAGAATTTGGCAGAAGCCAATTTATCTATGAGTTCATCTGCTCTTGGTATTGGATGGGCATCTGTCTTAGTGACAGCATTGAGACCCCTGTAGTCTACACAAAACCTCATCTCTCTCTTACCATCCTGGGTGTGAGGTTTAGGCACTAGAACTACAGGACTAGCCCAAGGGCTCTCTGAGGGTTCAATGACTCCCAATTCCAACATCTTTTGTACTTCTTTCTTTATACAGTCCCTGACGTGGTCAGGTTGCCTGTAGATGTTACTCTTTATAGGCAGACTGTCACCAGTGTCCACCTCATGGGTGCACCAGTTTGTCTGACTGGGTGTAAGAGAGAACATTTGTCTGAAGGATTGAAGAACCTGTTTACAATCCTCTTGCTGATGCACAGAGAGGCTGTCAGAAAAGACTACACCATCTACTGACCCATCATCAGGGTTCTGAGTGAGCAGGTCTGGGAGAGGGTCACTCTCTTCCTCCTGTCCCTCATCTGTAGCCATGAGCAAGCCCATGTCTTCCCTGTTGACAAATGCCTTGAGCCTCTTCACATGAAGTACTCTGTGAGGGCTCCTGGGAGTTCCAAGGTCTACCAGGTAGGTGACCTCTCTCTTCTGTTCAATTATAGTATGGGGTCCAGACCATTTGTCTTGGAGAGCTGCTGGGGCCACTGTCTCCAACACCCACACCTTCTGTCCAGGCTGGTAAACAGTAAGGACAGCCTTTTGGTCATGCCAAGCTTTTTGTAGTTCTTGGCTGGCCTCAAGGTTTTTAGATGCCTTCTCCATGTACTCTGCCATCCTGGAGCGGAGACCAAGTACATAGTCCACTATGTCCTGTTTAGGCTTTTTGAGAGGTAATTCCCATCCTTCCTTCACAAGACACTGGGGTCCTCTTACAGGGTGCCCAAAGAGAAGTTCAAAAGGGCTGTAACCAACCCCCTTCTGTGGGACCTCTCTGTAAGCAAACAGAAGGCAGGGTAAAAGGATGTCCCATCTTCGCCTAAGCTTTTCAGGTAACCCTTTTATCACCCCTTTGAGGGTCTTGTTGAATCTCTCAACAAGCCCATTGCATTGTGGGTGATAGGGGGTGGTGAACTTGTAGTTGACACCACACTCCTTCCACATAGCAGTCAAGTATCCTGACATGAAGTTTGCACCTCTGTCAGAGACAAACTCCTTTGGACACCCCACTCTGGAGAAAACTCCAAGTAGGGCCCTGGCCACAACAGGAGCTGTAGTGGTCCTAAGGGGAATAGCTTCTGGATACCTGGTGGCATGATCCACTACCACCAGTATAAATCTGTACCCAGATGCTGTTGGGGGGTCCATTGGTCCAACAATGTTAATCCCCACTCTTTCAAAGGGTACCCCCACCACAGTGGTATAAGGGGGGGCCTTTGTTGTGCCACCTGATTTGCCACTGGCTTGACAGGTGACACATGAGCGACAAAACTCTTTAGTGTCCTCAGACATATGGGGCCAGTGAAAGTGTGGGACAAGCCTGTCCCAAGTCTTGTTCTGGCCTAAGTGACCTGCAAGAGGAATTTCATGGGCCAAGGTGAGAAGGAAACCTCTCAGAGACAAGGGGATGACCAGCCCCCTGGTAGCACCAGGCTTGGGGTCTCTTGCCTCAGAGTAAAGGAGTCCATCATCCCAATACACTTTATGGGCACCTGTGGCATTCCCTGCAGCCTCAGCAGCAGCCTGCTGTCTGAGGGGTTCAAGAGATGAACAGTCTAATTGTGCCTGCCTCAAGTCTGCCCTGGAAGGTCCCCCTGTCCCAAGAAACTCAACCTGTTCAGGCTCAAGTTCTTCTAGGACAGTTCCTTCTGGGGTCTTTGGGTCAGTCTCCTGTGAGAGCTGATCCTCACATTGAGGCAAGGGGGAAGGCACTGCCTTAACCCTACTGTTCTTACTCTTGGTTAGTGTCTGGTCCATTGTTCCAGGATCCAGCACTAGTTCAGCTGGGCATTTCTTGGCCTGCGACCTAGTCACAGCAAGGACATGTGCTGACAAACCTAACATTTCCACATGAGTCCTATACTCCACATCTGACCATAAGGAGGAATCCAAATCATTGCCCAAAAGACAGTCCACTGGGAGGTCTGAACTAACAACACCCCATTTGAGGCCATTTACCCCTCCCCAGGAGAAATTAACAAGTGCCATACTATGGTTGGTAGTGACATTGCTAACATTGGTCACTAGGTAGTCTGAACCTAGTATTACCTGTCCAGGGTCGACAAATGCTGGTGTCACCATAGTGACACTGGCACAGGTGTCCCTGTAGGCCTGAGCCATTTTTCCATTGATCAAAGGCGTCTGCCTGTACTTGCCCAGAGTACTGGGACTTATTGTAGGGGTCAAATCCATGTCCCCAGTACAAACAAGAACAGCCTGGGTAGGTACTCTGACTAGGTCAGAGCCTGCCTCAGAAACCAATGTCAACCCCACTATAGCCTTAAGGGGAACACTACCACTACTAACTGAACTAGGGGTTGCAGGTGCCTTAGGGGCAGTAGTGGTAGGAGTTGGGCCTTTCTTGGTGCACTCACTAAACCAGTGAATATTACTTTTACAGTACAGGCACCATGGTTTCTTCTGACCATTATTCTTCTTCTTTTGGGAATTCTGGGACCCACCCTCCTTAGATTGTTGGGGCCCTGTTGAAGACTTCTGGTCATTTTGCTTATTCTCATTACCCTTCTGGTCTGCTTTCGTCTGGCCACCACCCTGGTTCTGGTTCTGCTGCTTGACCCTTGTCCTGACCCATCTGTCTGCCTTCTTTCCCAATTCTTGGGGAGAGGTCAGATCTGAGTCAATAAGGTGCTGATGCAACAACTGATTCTGACAATTACTTAAGATTTGTTCTCTCATAATTAGATTATATAATCCTGTGTAATCAGTAACTTTACTTCTCAGTAACCAGCCTTCAAAAGCCTTAGTGGCACAATCAACAAAGTCAGCCCAATCCCGAGACTGAATTTTCTGGGTGTCTCTGAACAGCAATCTGTACTGCTCAGTTGTTAAGCCAAACCCATCAATCAGTGTATTCTTCAGGACTTGGTAATTGTTAGCATCCTCAGCTCTAGTAGTGAGGAGCTTATCTCTACCTTTACCTTCAAAGGAGAGCCACAGTATAGCTGCCCACTTACTCTGGGGGATGCACTGGACAGTGCAGGCCCTCTCCAAAGCAGTCATCCATTTGTGGATGTCATCCCCTTGTTTAAAGGGGGGCACTATTTTACTCAGGTGTCTAGTATCAAAACTCCTGTCTTTATCTCTAGGGATAATGCTGCCACCAGTGGGGTCTGCCCCACTCAATTTCTGCTCTCTGGCAAAGGCAAGTCTTTCTTTGGCAAGGGCAAGTTCTTCCCTCTCAATCCTCAGATTGACTTCCCTCATCTTAGCTTCATGCTCTCTTCTCTGAGGGGATGTCATCCCTCTCTGAGAAGATGCCTGAGAGACATGGGTGTGAATAGATCTGTTAGAGCCTCTGGAGTGAGACCTAACTCGTCTATTCCCAAGGTTAAGCCTACCTGAGGGTGGGCCTGGGGGTCCCCCAGTTCCATTCTCATGTATGTTTAAGTTGGTCCTGGTGAGCCTACTGACTACTACTGGACCTTTGTCGGCCTCATCCCCTGATAACTCCTCTTTCTCTTCCTCCTCTTCACTTTCTGCTCCATGGAGGTTAAGGTCAGGGTCACCAAGGGTTCCCTCTAAGGGGGGCATGCTCCCATCTGGATTAGAGGGGCCTGTGTTAGAAGCCCTTCTGGCATCATATGTCTCTGAGAGACCTATCAGAAAAGGAGTGGTAGGGTTAGAACCCTGTTTTCGTTTCCTGGAGGTACACAATTGTCTCATCTCCTGGAAACTAAGGGCTGCATATCTGGAAGTGACCTGTGGAGGGTCATCAACCACAAGGGGGGCCTCTGTGTTCCCTCCTGTGGTAGACATGCTTTACTAGTGAGGTGTAAGTGGTGCACTTACCTACACTATGGGTTTACCTACTGATCCCTTGCTAAGAGTTGTAGTCAGGGTGTGCTACTCCCTTTCTACTACAACAGCTGGTTCAGTAGAACTCAGAGTATTTTTAAGCTTGTTATATGTACCTATGGTACCTTATGTGATCTTTCAAATGATATCTCAAGATTATATTTGATAAAAACAACAGCAAGCTCAAATCCCAACCGCTGCACACCAATGTGAGAAGTTGGCCTGATATATGATGCTCACTAGTTCTAGTGATCACCGTGTATCAGTCCAAACAACCTTTATGGTGATTGGTTGTAAGTCAACCTTATAGACCATCTATCCTAGTAGCGTGGACAAAAGCAGTCTTTAGGCTAAACTCTGAATGGCATGTGAAGCCAGCTGTTTTACCACATATAACCCCTTGAATACCAAATGAAAGGACACCACACAGGTTGTTATGAAAATAAACAGATATTTATTAACTAACAAACACCTCTGAACTCTTTATGAGGTCAGAGGGCTAAGCACATGACAATACTACAAAGGAAATACGAGTTCGCACAATATTTACAAATGCGCCTGAGGGGCACAACAAACCATATACTCAAAACAATGGAATGCGAGAAAGGAAAATACTATAAGGTGATCCAGAGGCTGGAGGATCGCTGGTACTACGCTACAAACTAGGTAAGTAAGGAGCAGGAGGCCCACGGGACTCACGTGCAGAGTGGGAACTCTCACGCGGGATGCGTACCAACGTCTATGGATACTACAGTGTTAGAAAGTTACGGATTCCAGACGAACCCGACTGGATGGAGGGAAAACAACAGTGGACCTGGACACTAGGAGAGTGAACACAGACTTCAACACCTAGAAGCTTTAGTTACCTAACCCACAGGCTGCGGACCAGGAGGGTCCGGGGTGCTCCTCTTTTACAAGGAAGCAAGGGCCAGTCTGGGGGACCAGACCAGCGGTGTTGGATTCTTTGGATCGTCGTCTCAGAGGTCACAAGCCAGCCGGCAAGTAACCAGACAACTGGAAAAGCAGCAACCAGGCAAAAGGGCCCCACGCAGATCTCGTGGATGCTGGGGGGCTGGTCTTTGGTGCAGGAGCTGCGTCGTGTGGGGCTTCTCAGACCCCAATGCACTCACTCGAGGATCCCTCGGCGGTCGTGCTGAAAGCGTTGTGCAGGTTTCTCAAGATGGCCGTCTCCACGTTGCTCGTCGCACCCACGGGTCCCAGATGTGCTGTGGATTTGGATAGAGGTCAGAGAGGTCTGGAGGTCCGGGTCTTGTCGAGCTGGGTCGTCGGATTCCGGGATGGAAGGACTCTGCAGCAAACCGCACAGGAGCTTGATGGTGCCCGCAAAGCAGTGTGGTCACTCCCTGACCATAGGGGTGATTCTTCAGTCTTCTGGTAATCAGGAGGTCGAAGGTCAGGAGTTTCTTCGTGGAAGTTGTCAAGATTAATCTGATTTGGAATGGGACCAGCTCCTACCTTTATTCAGCTAAAGGGGGCTGCACTACGACTAGGTGCCTCCTCTGGGTGGGACCAGGAAGGGGGGTGGTTACACCCCCTTTCCTTTGTCCGGTCTGGTGCCAGCTCTGGGGCTGGAGAGCCCCAGGAACTGGTTCAGACCGGTGTATGCACAGGGCACCTTGTGTGCCCCAGGCATGTCTCATTCCTTTGAGCCCTTGACTACCTAATACACAAAATCCTGTCTGGGGTGGTGCTAGCACCTCCCAAGGCAGGAAACCCTTTGTCCAAGCCTCCCTCGCTGCAAGGACTCCCAGCAGCAGGAGGTCAGACTTGTGTCTGTGGTGGCAGCATCCATTTTGTGATGCTGAGACTCGAGTTAACTTTAACTGGGGTTCACAGTTACGTACATGTTGTGTCCCTTTAGAAGGGTGGAATGCTAACCCCGTCGCCAGAATTGGCGAGGGGTTAGTATTCCAATTCGTATGACACCTTACCCGACATGTTTTGATAATGCTATGCCAAAGTTAGCATTTGACCGCGAGGTTCATAATGCACTTAAGAGTATATGGTATAGCGTTATCATGGAACAGCTATTAGGACTTGGTTCCGCAAGCTGCAAATGGGCTCAGCTCATGCCAGAGCACCATCTCACATAATTCCAAGCACTCCGCCTTCAGGATAGATAAGGCCTGCCATAGGAGTGACTGATGGGAATATATGTGTCCATTTTAGGGTTAGATATAGGAATACTATATCTAAAGCAAAGGGTGATTACACCACCTTGCCCCAGCTGTCATGCAGCCAGTTGTGTCAGATTTGGATGGCCAGCCAGGGGTGGCATAATACATGCTGCAGCCCCTGGTAGGCCCTGGGTACACCTATGCCCTGGGTACCTAGGGTACACTGTACAGGGACTGATAAGGTGGCCCAGTGCCAATTGGTAAATGCACCTAAGGTACATGCTTGTCAATTTAGAGAGAGAACAGCTAGGCTGTGGGTCTGATTAGCAGGCCCACAGCCAGGGAAAGTCGTAAACCAGTGAAGCAAGAAGCAAAAATCGGGGGTGACCATAGGATTGCAGACCCTACTCTCCTACAGTGGGAGCCAGGTTTGCACGAGCGGGCGGTTTTGTTACTGGGGGCCAGTTTCGGGCAGTGCTGCAATATCGGCTTCTAGTAACAAAAAACAACAGTGTGTCGCACTTGCAAGCCCCACCCTGGGAGGCTGGTCTAACAATACTGCCAGGGCTGCTTTATGTTCCCAGTCTGTCCCTGGCTCCGAGGTTGTTACTGGGCAGTGTACGTGGTAGATGCTATTGTTTACCATTAAAGCCCGAATACTATATCATTCCAATTGAATAGCCAAGGTACACTTTTGTACATACACTTTTGTAAACACTGTCCCAAAGAGCAATTTGTGGCTTTTGATCACAGCCACTATGTACATTATGGCTGCTGAGAAAAGGTTAAGCTTCAAAACCCATCAGCTATGCCATTCTCTACACTATGTAAGATTAAATGCAAGCATCATCATCATCATCATCATCATCAATAATCTTTATTTCGGCTTGATTGCCATAAAAGATGAAGCAGAACAACAATACAAGTAAAAACAAACAATTGCTTCCCGGACAGATAATCAAAGAAAATTTTGTTATATAGCCAATAGCCTGAATCTTTGATGCAAATCATCATGCAAGAGGCTGTAATGAGTCCGTTAAGGTGATAAGAATAATAAAAGATAAATACATGTTGATGATGTTTAAGATTATACAAATAGTTTACAGCCCTGGGTGCAAGAAGCTGTAGTAAATCCATTTAAAACAGTATAATAGTTAGGAGATAATTACATTTAAAAGTGGTTAAAATTATAAAGTTAATCTACAGCCCTCGATAGCAAACGTCTTCTCATCTGCCAGAAGGTTTCCAAGTATTTGGCTACCGCAAACACTATCGTGCTAGAAAGGTCCGATTTGAAAACCCTGTATGCCTGCAGGCAATGAGTAAAGCCTAGATTTTTGCAGGCCGGAACTATCCACTTCCTTCTCACCTGCCCATAGGTTCGACAGATAAACAGTATGTGCAGCTCGGTTTCCTGATCGTAGTTGCACCCGGGGCAGTGACTCAAGGGGAGGTCAGACCATTTACTAGTGACGGCTCGGATTGGCAAATTTCCGTACCTCCACTGTAGGTACAGTTTCCTAGTATTTTTTTTTATTATTTTTTTTTTTTTGGAAAACCTTTATTTATAGAAAAAGTACACCGCTATTCAGCCATACATCCCGGAGGCCAGGCAGCATTGAGGTAGCAGGTCGGTTCGCGTACAATACTGTAACAGAAGCAATCAGGTTTAATTTTCAGATAGTGCTGAACTTAGGAATAAATAAACCAAGAAATAAGAAGCCACAAGGCCAGAAAGGGAAATATGCATTAAGCGAGAAAGGAAGAAAAAGAGGAAGAAGGTAGGCTGAGGACGGCACAGAGATAGTGGACTCGTGTAGCGGGAGGAGGTCAGGGGCTGCACACCCTAGACAGCACACAATAATAACAGCAACAGAAAGTCATGTGGGGAGTAGCTCTTCAGGATAACCAGTTTGGAACCACGGGTAAGGGGCGCTACGGGGACAGTTGGACATCGGAGTCTATCTCTACAGGGGGGTCGCAAATATCGCCTCTATAGGAGTTCCAAGCTCCCCATACGGATCTCCACATTCTAGGTTTGCCCCTGGCCACATACACCGTCTTCTCACGCAGCATGCACCAGTCCATGTTGGTTTCCCATAAGCTGAGCGAGGGGGGGGCAGGCGCACCCCATTTCTGAGCGATGTCTCTTTTGGCCACCATGTTGCCCAAGGTGACCCAACGGGTCTGGGCAACGCTGTAATCATTCGGGCCCCAAATATTGAGGAGGCATCGCCGGGCCTCTGCCGGCAGGGCCACACCAGTCACCTCGTTCATCACGTCATGCACGCGTGTCCAATACCGGGCAACCCCAGGGCATTCCCATATAATGTGCATGAAGGTCGCAATCATACCACATCCTCTCCTGCACATACCATCCATTGAAAGCCCCATATGTATAAGTCTGGGGCCAGTGACATACACCCTGTGCAATATCTTCAGCTGAACAAGGCGGAGCCGTGCCGATATGGCCACCTCTCTAGGGGAGGAGACCGCCGACTGCCACTCCTCGTCGTCCACCTCTATGCCATCATTCACCCAGAGCTCTCTCAATCGGCTAAGCAAATCAACTCTCACATTAATGAGCTTCTTGTACGTTAGGGAGATAGCGCTGTCCGGCATGTGGCCGTCCAGCACCCGATCCTCCAGAGGTGATGACTCGGGGATCGCCTCTCCTTCCGATATGTGGGGGGAGAGGGCATGACTGAGCTGGGCGTGCCGGAAGTATTCCGTCGCCGCCAGTTGGAACTCAGACTGCAATGCCTCAAACGACTTGATCCTCCCCCCAGCCACCATGTCCCCAACCTTGGATATCCCGATGGTGTCCCATCTATCGAAACCCTTGGTATGCCACAGCTTCCCCAATATGTCCGAGTCATACAATGGAGTGGCCATGGTAACCCTATCCTGCCAGCCCAGAGTTTTAGTGACTGCGCGCCATATGTGTACCATCGTCTTAGTGGGGCCCGTCAGCTTCCGATCCAGAGACCTGGAGTATAATGCTCTATAGTAGTTCCCGTCCCCCACCAGCCACCGATCCATGGCGTAGCCCGGGTTGGTCGCCGGGCCATAGAGGCCATGGTTGACTGCCGCGAGCTGGGACGCCCAATAGTAGCGTCGCACATCAGGCAAGGCAATGCCCCATCATAGCTCGGTATGGTCAGCTTGACCAACGAAATCCGTGGTCTGCCATCCCACAACAACGCTCGCTGCAAAGATTCGATCTCCCCGAAATACTTAGCTGGCACGGGGTCTTGTGTATTCTGCAGTGCATAAAGGAAGCGTGGCAACGCCATCATTTTGAACAGCGCCGCCCTGCCCATCAGGGAGATCGGTAGATTTTTCCAACCCTCAACGTCCCGGCGTAACCGCACCAGAGGCGGAAGCAGGTTGTGCAAATACCGGGCTCGGGAGTCCCGCGACACGTAGATGCCCAAGTACCGAAAGCCCTGTTGGGCTAACTGTATTGAGCACCCACGGGGGAGGCGCGGAGTGTCTCCACACAACGTGTACAGTGAGGACTTGGACCAGTTGATCACCAGGCCCGAGTGGGCCCCAAAGGTTCCCAACAGGTCAAAAACCACTATAAGTGAGCGGCAGGGAGAGGTCAGGTACAGAAGGATGTCGTCCGCGTAAAGCGACACCCGGTCCTCGAAGCCTGGAGACCACGTTATCCCGGAGATATCGGGGTGTGTCCTGACCCAAGCCGCCAGAGGCTCGAGCGCCAGGGCAAACAGGAGCGGCGAAAGCGGACAACCCTGTCTAGTGCCCCTGTGCAACGCAAAGGAGGCCGACAACCGACCATTAACAGCTACGTTAGCCAGCCGGGCAGAGTACAGTAGCCGGACCCAGCCGATGTAAGCGGTTCCGAACCCCAACTTGGTCAGGAGGGCCCATAGGTAGTTCCACTCCAGCGAGTCGAAGGCCATAGTGGCGTCAAGCGAGGCGAGAACTGTGGGTGCACTAAGCAGATGAGCACGTGCCATGACCGCGTGAAGCCGTCGCAAGTTGAGCGCCGTATTCCGGTGCGGTATGAAGCCGGACTGGTCCGGGTGGACCAGGTCCGAGATCACTCCCACCAGCCGGTTGGCTAACAGTTTGGCCAGAATCTTGGGTTCGGCGTTCAAAAGTGAGATGGGTCGGTAGGATCGGCAAAGATCACACGGTTTCCCCTCCTTGTGTATCACCACAATGGTGGCGAGACGTTGGTCTAGGGGGAGTTCTCCGGCCTCGCGGGCCTCAAGGAACATGTTCAGCAGGGGTGCGGCAAGTGTGTCAGCCTTGAGTTTATAAAGCTCAACCGGGATGCCGTTGGGCCCCGGCGCTTTGCCAGAGCGCAGCGACCGGATCGCCAAAGCCACCTCATCAACGGTCAGGTCCCGATCCATGTCGTCTCGCTCGAGATCCGAGAGGCAGGGAAGTTCGATGTCTTCCAGAAGGGAAGCCGAAGCCGACTCCGGGAGGGGGTTCGCGGAGGTATAGACCTCTTCAAAATATTCCGCAAAGGACCCAACTATGGCCGCCGGGTCCGTTAGGGACCGGCCGTCCGCACCCACCAACTCTGGGACCACCCGGGACGCTAGCTCCCTTCTATCCAGCCATGCCAAGAGCTTGCCCGCTTTGTCTCCCGAGTCATATATCCTGCCCTGTTGTTCCCTGCTCAAGGCCTTCGCCGCATCCGTGGCCGTCGCCCGGAGTTCGGATTGTTTGAGGGAGAGAGCGTGCAACAGTTCGGGAGATGGGCCCAGTGCCAGCTGGAAGTTTAAGTCAGCGAGGTCAGACTCCAGCCTCACCACGTCTTCATCCCGCCGACGGCGGGCTTCCGCGATCAGGGAGAAGGCCTCGCCGCGAAGCACGGTTTTAAAGGCCTCCCAAAGGGAGATGGCGGATTCAACAGAGCCAGTATTCTCGGCGAAGTACCGATCCATAGCTTTAGCCAGGAGCGCCCTGGTCTTCGGATCGCGGAAGTACCATGGGTTAATGGGAGCAACCCGCGAGGACGCGGGTATCTGGAAGTCAAAAGAGACCCAAACTGGGGAATGATCCGAAATGCCCCTAGCCAAAAGACGCGCGGTGGAAACAGACTGCGCCTGGGCAGCCGGGGTGAGAACGTAATCTATTCGAGAAAGGCTGCCGTGGGCACCCGAAAGGAAGGTGTACTGCCGCTGAGTAGGGTGCAGCAATCGCCAGCAATCCACCATCCCCATGGAGCTCAGAAAGTCAGGTAGCCAGGACTGAGAAGGACGCAGGTCTCTGGATGGGAAGCGGTCCAAGTCCCCCGAGACTACGGAATTGAAGTCACCACCCACCAGTAGCAATCCCTCGGGAAGACCTAAGATGGCGCCACCCAGGTCCCTGAAAGTAGTCTCCTGCAGCCCAGGGGGAACATAAACCGAAACCAAAACTAGCGTGCGGCCCTCCCATTTGCCCGCCACAGCCACATACCTGCCCCTCTCGTCAACAAGCACAGACACCACCTCCAACGGGAGGGACATGCGCACCATGATGCCCACCCCTCTAGATCCCGAGGAGAACCCCGAGTGTGCCACCATTTTGAACCCACGTCTATTCAAAGCTTTACAAGCGTGTCCCACTAGGTGGGTCTCTTGCAGGAAAACCACATCCGGCGAACAGCGTTTGAGCATTTGTAAAACAATACCCCTTTTAATGCGGTCCCCCAACCCGTTCACGTTCCAGCTCAACAAGTTAAGAGATTTACCCCCCATCATCAAGGACGTTCCGCCCCCTCCCCCCCGCCCGTAATGGCGCCCACAATGAAAACATATCAGTCCAATGAGTCCTCAGCCAGAACAAAGAATAAAACAAGGAAAGAAATAGAGAAAACACACCCCAACTACCCCCCACCCTGCACCCCTGCATTAGACTATAATCCACCCCAACTAGCAGTGTGCCTGTCGCCCCTTAACTAATCTACAAGAAGCCCACAGAGGAGAAAGGAGGCATCCTATCCCCCCCGTCATCCCCCATATTATTGACAAAACGAGTCAAACCGATAGCTGCAGTGTCTTAAGTCGATGCCCCTTGCGGCAACCCAGCTCCCAGAGAGTCAAGTGATGAAACAATCATTCCTGTGCTTCCGCGCCTCCGGTGGTCTCCTCCCTCTGGTCAGCCGGCTCATGTCGTTCTTGGGGCAGGGTATCAAGCCAGTGTCCTACCTCATCCGGGAAGTCAAAAAACAAAGTCCGGTTGTCACGTTCGATGCGGAGTTTGGCAGGATAGAGCATGGAGTAACGCAGGCCCATCTCCCTCAGTCTTCGTTTCACCCCCGCAAAGCTCTGGCGCTTTTTCTGTACCGCCTGAGTGAAGTCCGGGAAAAAGTTCACATCCGAGTTCTGGAAGCAGAGAGGGCCCGCGGTCCTCGATGCCTGCAGGATAGCGTCTCTGTCCCTATAGTTGAAGAGCCTTACGATGATAGGGCGAGGGGAAGCGCCCGACTTTGGCGGCCCACCCGGTACCCTGTGGGCTCGTTCCACCGAAAAGAACTTACTTAGGCCCCCCGGCGCCAAGTTCTTAACCACCAGGTCTTCCACGAAGAGTTCAGTCGAGTCCTCCTCAGCCTTCTCCGGTACCCCGGTGATGCGGACGTTCTGGCGTCGCGCGCGGCCTTCGAACTCATCCAGTCGACGCGCCAGCAGTCAATTCGCCATCTTCAGGTCCCTCACCTCTGTCTGGATATCGGATACATCAGTGACCAGGCTAGAAGTCTTGAGATCCAGCGATTTCACCCGGTCATTAGTTTTCCCGAGGTCGGTCCTGATGAGGTTTAACTCAATCTTCAGAGAGTCAACCTTGCTGGACAGCGCCTCGTGGAGAGTGTGCATCTCCGTCTTCACCCCCGTTATCGCGCCCATGACGTCTCGTAGTGTTATTTCAGAGTCGTCTGGTGATTCATCCCTTCTCGGGTCTTTAGTGCGGCTCGCCAGTCCCGGTGATCCCTTAGACTGGGAGAATCGCTCCGGAATGGTGGATTGGGACTGGGACGGTTTTCTGCTGACCCGCTGAGACTTGCCTTTGTCCAAGTCTCCTCTGCCCGCCATGTTGGCACTCCCGGGCCGGGCGGTCAACAGGGGCGAAGGAGCCTCGTGAGGTGTGCACAATGTGCGCAGTGGTGTTGCCAAGGTCCGTTACCGAAGCCACACAACAATAGCGTTCAAATACCAGAGGCAATCATCGGGGGACGAAGCGCCGGCAGGAAGGCACCGTGTGAAGACACCGCTGTACCCCTCGACGGTCGCCAATGACACGGGCGGAGCCTCCGGGGTCCGTCGAGCTAACTAGGTCCAGGAATGTCCGATTTTCATTCTGAAAGCGGGTGCTGCCTCAGGACCGGCTTAGCAGTCGATTCCCACTATCGTGGGACAGGATAGGTAGCAGGATTGTTGCGGAGGATCGGGAGGTCTTCGGAGCTCCGAGCTCACGCGGCCATCTTGGTCGCCGGCGAAGCTCCTCCCCAGTTTCCTAGTATTAGATGGAAATATTACATCTAGGATTCCCTCCAACTTATAAGTATCCTTGATCTTTAGGAAGGAGTCGGTCAGGGTACCTGACTTTATGCCCTGTCTCTGTGCCACAATTTTGCTTTCTCGGTAAAGTAAGAGTAACTGTTTCCTTGAGACCGTGGAGCAGGCGGTCGCAGGGTCAAGCCACAAATCAAGTAGTCCCATGCGCATAAACTTGCTTTTTATGTGCCAGAACCAGGGAATGTTCCCTGCGCTTGGATAGTTCACAATTTCCAGGAGCTCAGACCTATAGCTTGCCAACTCTGGAGTGGTCCAAACTCTGCGCCAGAAGATTAGAGGCCTAACTCCCAGATCTTCGTCAAGTGGCCTTAGTCCCAAATCTAGCCTCATTGGCAAAAGGGGGGTGCTAGGGGGGAGAGATAAAAGCTGCCTAATACATTTGTTCTCCGTTACCACTAGCTTACGGTTACACGTATGGCCCCAGAGTTCACTGCCATACATGACCACTCCCCTGGCTTGCACTCTGTAAATCTCTAACGGGGGACCAAATGCCTTGATGGTAGATTTGTTTTTGTTTATAAGGGCGATAACTCCTCCCGCCATTTGGGCCAATTTGAGATGTGATTTTGTTTGGTGGTGACGCCAGGACATATGCTCATTTAGAGTCACCCCTAGATATTCAAAGGTTCGGACCCTCTCTAACCTATTTCCGCCAATGCATGGGTTAGGGCGTGTTTTTGGTGGGGGATTAAAAATCATATATTTGGTCTTGAGAGCATTAATCTCAAGGCCATGGATTCCTCAAAATTCCTCAAAACCCTTAAGGATTCGTTGAATCCCCATGCATGTCTTAGACAGAAGCAGGGTGTTGTCAGCAAACATAATCGCCGGCACCCTGCTTCCGGCAAGTTTAGGGACATCACCATCCACTACCCCGTTTAGGTGAGAGATTACCCCTTTGACATAGAGGAATGCATGTAATGGGCATCAGACGTTTCCCCGGTAGACTGGAAGGTTGGGAGCCAGTTTTGCACGAGCGGGCGGTTTTGTTACTGGGGGCCAGTTTTGGGCAGTGCTGCAATATCGGCTTCTAGTAACAAAAAACAACAGTGTGTCGCACCTGCAAGCCCCACCCTGGGAGGCTGGTCTAACAAAACTGCCAGGGCTGCTTTGTTCCCAGTCTGTCCCTGGGTCCGAGGTTGTTACTGGGCAGTGTACGTGGTAGATGCTATTGTTTACCATTAAAGCCCGAATACTATATCATTTCAATTGAATAGCCAAGGTACACTTTTGTACATACACTTTTGTAAACACTGTCCCAAAGAGCAATTTGTGGCTTTTGATCACAGCCACTATGTACATTATAGCTGCTGAGAAAAGTTTAAGCTTCAAAACCCATCAGCTATGCCATTCTCTACACAATGTAAGATTAAATACAAGCAGAGATGGCTGAAGTATTTGTTGTTCCTACTCTGCTTTCAGTTTTCCTGTCAATTTTAGATATTTAGGTGTAAATTGCAAGTTTTAAATAAGTAGATAATTCACCAGATCCAGTGGGGTTAGCCTTTGTGGAACTCGTGCCCTCTATTTGTTATAGAAAGATAGCTTTCTAGCATGTTCATGACCTGAAATCCAATATTATATTACGCAACCTAGGATCTGAATTATAAAATTATGAAAAATATATCATTAGATAGTCAGCATATAATAATAATATTAATAATAATATTACAGTCATTTATAGAGCGCAAACAGCTACCTCCAAGGAGGTGTCCTGGCGCATAGCAACAGGTGTCGCATGAGAGTCCTAAAACGGCCCAAAATCCCCGGAGAATTAACTTAGGTTAAAAAGCCATGTAGCTTTCCTGAATTGCGTTTCAAAGCCAATCTGGCGCAGGGCATTGGGCAGGGAATTCCATATCATGGAAGCCCCGTACATGAAAGATCTGCCACCTAACCAAGCTTTCTTAACTCAGGGGGTGCAAAGCAGATTCTGGAAGTTAGACCTCAATGACAGAGTCTGCTTATACGCACCTAATCTCCGCTTCAGGTAACTGGGGCATGATCCATGACCCTCACGAAAAGCTAGAGTTAAAGCATTACATTTAATTCTATTGGCTACCGTAGAGATTTGCTGCTGAAAAGGGACTCTTATGATTAATCTCGCAGCCGTATATTGAGCCATTTGTAGTTTCTTAACCAGGTAAGCCAGAAGACCCAAATAAAGACCCTTCGCGTAGTCAAGACGAGAAGTAACTGTGGCATGGACTACTACCCGATGACAATTCTCGGGAAATAGGTGTATGAATTTTCGCAGGTTTCTCAAACTGCCGAAACAGACAGCTGTCACCTGCTGAATTTGGGCTGAAAAGGATAGATAAGTGTGCCATATTACTCCCAAATTTTTGCGCTGCCAGCAGGGACGATTGGGGGGCCCATTTCCTCCGGCCATCAGAGATCTGCAGCAGGGGGCTGGTCTTTACCAAAGAACATCACTTCCGTTTTGTCGGCATTCAGCTGAAGTTTGTCGTTATTCATCTAGTGAGCAACGTCTCTGAGACAACCCTTAAAGCTCCTGAAGGAATCTTCTGACTTATCCTTAAAGGAGAAAACCAACTGGGTGTCGTCAGCGTAGGAAATCACTTTCATGCCCCAGTTGGCTATAAGAGCAAATAAAGGGGCCAAATATATGTTGAACAGCAATGGGCTTAAGGCCGACCGCTGTGGTACACCACATCATAGGGGGGAACATCCTTTACAACGCAACTTTTACCACGAAGTGCTGTTACAACGCAGGTTTTACAACAAAAACCATTACAACGCATTACACTGGGGGGCACTCTAGGATAAGGAATAAGTTTAATTTACTATCCAAAACCTTCCCTAGTGTCCACGGGGACTGGAGTTGGAATAGTAAATTAAACTATTCACTATCCAGCACCCCCAAGTGTAATGCGTTGTAATGGTATGCATGGTGAAACCTGCGTTGTAATAGCATGCGTGGTAAAAGCATGCGTTGTAACGTCATACATCCCATCATAGGTGTTTATGGTCAAACTGATATGGTTGTAGAGCCATCCTTTGAGTGAGCTTAAAAAGAAATTACTTCAGCCAGTCGAGGGCAGTACCCTCAACCCCAGTGTCCAAAAGACGCAGAGCTAATATTGAGTGGTCTACCGTATCAAACGCTGCTGATAGATCAAGCAGCACCAGCATCGCTGATGCCCCTGAATCTAGCGCCAATCCCACTGAGTCCGCCTCCTCTAATGGCGCTGTCTCTGTACTAAAACCAGCACGGAAGCCAGATTGGGTAAACCTTTGCTCTTTTGTGCTCCTTCAGCATTTTATTGTACTAGTTCTGTTTTTAATTTATTTCATCGTAATCTGCATTCAGTTCAAAGGCAATGTTTAAAGGAGAGGTGGCCATACTGCCTAGTCTAATTTCTTGAGGCAGTCAGAACTGTTTCATACGTCAGCTCTTTGCACACACATTAATGTGGAATGGATTTCCACTCTATCACATTCCATCGTCATTTCCAGTTTGCTCTTGATGATCTGATCACTGTGGGTCTGTGGGAACTGGGCAAATTAATATATGTATAATTGTTCCTTCAAAGGAATAAATGTAACATTATATATTCATAGGGATACGTGCCTTTATGATCGCTTATGGTGTTGTGTTTCAAATTGATCTGTTTTGCTGATCTGAGATTTTATATGCATGGAACTCCCTGCCACTCTCTCTGAGAAGCCACAAGGACTACCTTCCTTTTAGAAAAGCGTTAAAAACCCACCTGTTTCCATAAATGGTCTGAGTTTGTTAAAGTCTATGGTTCTAGATCAAGCGCCAGGATGCCCTTTGGGTGACAGGTTTTGCGCTCTACAAATATACTAAATAAATAAATAAATAAATAAATGTCAGAAGGATAGAGATTTCATATTTCGACTAATTCAGTAAACACTCCATATATTTATAAGCAAACAAATTACCATAAGTTTATTTTTAACAAGCAAGATTCACAGTAAATATTGTGTTCTAATTTGATGGGCATATAATTGTTGAAAAATATTTGAGTACTTTTTGATTTGTCTCAGTGTGTGTATATATACTAAATATTACCATTGTGTTATCCTTTCAAGTTGTATTACTTGATACCAAGGGAGGGTCAAAGATGTCTGTTTATTCTGAAAACTAATCACTGTGGGTCAGATGTATGAAATCATTTAGAATTTCTTAATGGACTGAATCGCTATTTCGGGCTGTTAAGAAATGCTATATGGCCTTTCCTTAAGTCCTCATGCTGTTTGTGAATCACAGAATGCGATTTCTACTCCATAGACATCACATTTTGTGATAACCAAATAGGAAATCGCAAATAGTGGTTTCCTATTTGCGAGTTTCTAAGCATATGTACAAAGCATTTCCTAAATCCGAAATTGACATTTAGGAAATGCAAATACCATCAACTCCAAGGCGATGGTAACCATGTGCAATTTTTAAAACCCACCCCAAAATTGTTTTTTTTTTTTTTTTTAAAGTACTTTAGGCTCCGAGGGCATGTGTGTGCTTTACATGTGCAACAATTTTTTCGGGGGGATTTAGGAAGTCACAAATTAGGAAATGCAAAACCATTAGCCATTAGGCTCATAGGAACGAGTGGTTTAGTATTTCCTAAATAGCTATTTCCCAATAGCGATTGCTACAAAGTAGGAATTGCTATTAGGAGATCGCTAATTTCGTGCATTCCATTTGCAATTCCTAAATAGCTACTTCTGAGGATTCGCTACTTAGGAAATGCAAAATTTGAATGTCGTACATCTGGTCCTATATGACTGTTTTCATTTTAGTGTCACATGTTTTATTTGATTCTTTGCACTAGTGCAGTAGCATCAGGCTTCTTAAGTCTTCCTATCTGCTTGTTCTGATCAACACGTTTTAGCCAGTGCCTCTGATTCTAACAGACCTGCATTCGAACAGAAACACACCTTTGGGGTTAAAAGCCTTTGTAGGTGTGTCCACATCATATGTGCACAGTGATACTCACAGAGTTGGATGGCGTGGCTGCTGGCAAAAGTGGAGGTTCCCAGCTTGTGTTTAAGGTCAAACAAAAAATTAAGTGGCTCAAATCTGACACTGTATGCCTTAATGAAAATTTTTTCAAGAAACACATTTTCAAGTTTGCATAAACCTTTGCTAATGTTGCAAATAAATAACTTAGAAAACCCATGCAGAAGATGGGGAGCCGCCTATCTCTAAATAGTTTAGCAATTTGTACAACAATGATCAAAAAGTGATAACCAGATATTTTGCTTCAAAATATGGAAAACAAGTCAGAGGGACTTGATAAACTGATCACAATAATATCTACGTTTCTCAATGTTTTTGATGTCAGACTCTAGCAACCAGCCACATTATGACTGATATTTTAGTCTGGCACCACCCTGTGGTGACATGGGCAAATTGCTAGTTTATTATGTATTTATCATGTGGGTACAGCTCCATCACAGGATTGGGTCATCAGGTAGATGAACAGCAATGCTTCTGATTGGGATCATGTTGGATGCTTCCATTGTTGCCTTTGACCCCAAGTGTGACTTGACATAAAATTAAGAAGACAAAATATATAAAAATATATAAAAAAATATACCACTGTATTAACAAATCTAAGTGTCTGAAAGCTAGCAACCAAGTGAAGTGCAAAAACAGGTAAAAAGCATCTCTGATCTGGTTACTCCATATTGAACTCAGTATATATTTTTTTATGAGAACAGGTGTCCATTAATCATTTCATCAAGGGAGACACCCGTATGGTTCTTTGGATGTAACATTCAATGATGCGCCAATATGTCAAGTCAAAATGACTGGTCAATAGGACTTTTTAACTGTTTTGCATATATAATTTTTATGAATGTTGTAGAATATACCATTATCAATTTTATTAAAGACAAATTGTATTTTTCTAATTTAGTTTTTTTGTTATTTTGATGTCACTTAATCACCTTTGAGGAACTGAATTGGTCAGGAATAGTTGTATGATATAGTCGAATGAGAGTTATCTAATAGGGGAACATTCCACCGCTAATATTGATTAGTGGGGATTCTAATAGCCCCAGGAGAAATCCTCTTATTTTTACTTACCAGTGGTACCCCTACTCTTGGGTGTGGGGTCACTCCCATTTGTTTTTCACAATCTATCGAGTAGCTCCTGGATGAATTTCACACCTCATTCAAGGCTGAAGAAAGACTGGAAGCTAGCCGAGACTAATTAGCCTTTGAAATCTCAGATAAGTAAAGGGTAACTTTCGGAAAGTTCATTTTTGTTAATATGTTTTAAAAATCCTACTTCGCAATTTAATTGGATTATTAATATATATTAAAAATAGTGGTTTAATTATTTTTGTAGGTGGTCCCAATCCAGAGATACAGTATTCATATTTTAATATGTACTCTTTTTTCTGCATAGGACAGCTATGCCTGTCAGAGTGAAAATAGCTTTTAAAGCCTTGTCAGTGTCCCACTTTTGAATACAATGCATCATACCTTGTGGGGTACAAGACTTACAAAGGGGTGACTTGTTAACATTTTAAAGGGAGGTTTTTACCGAGCCAAAAGGGTTATTTAAACAGTTCGAACAGCAGGTTTACAACAAGAAACATGAAGGAAAATCCCTCAATCCTAAATATTAATGGGCTGTAGCTCCATATATATTAACCATGTCACCCACAGAAAAACTGGAGTCTCAGTTATTTATTCAGCATATTAAAAATCATTACGTTTTTTGGTACAAAACATGTTTTTCCATAAATACTTTCTTTTTTTTACATAAAAAAAATGTTTAAGTGAAAAATGTGAAATCACAATAAATAGCAACAAACAAATATATAATAAACGAAAAATCACAAAACAGAACAAGACCTAGAAAGAAGAAAAGTTAACAACACCAAACACAGAGTTAAATCACTGGCAAAGAGACTGTGAATGAATAACAGACCTACAAGTGAGAAAAACTAAACAACTATCCTGTAAAGAAACAAAGAAGAGATAACATGATACAGAACATACAAAATCAATACATCACAAATCCCACATATGACGACAAAGCTGAAATCTGGTTTAGACTCTAGTAGTAAGCTTCAAATGCAGGTTTGAAGTCATGTTTTTTCTCGTCACACTTGTGGACGGCACAGTAAGTGCTGCACTCCACAGGTGACATGTAACTTTCCATGACATAGGTGCAGTTTCTGCTCTATATAATATGGCATTGTAGGAGAGTTAAATACACCAATCAAGGATTAGACAATTTCTTCTTGTTTTACGGGTCAGAGCACATACACTGGGCACTGGACAGAAGTTGCCTAGTGTGCAGAGGCTAGAAACCAGCAATTAAATTCTCAAGAATTGGGGGACGACCAAACAAAAGGCTCATTTTCTGACCCAAACTATTGATATTTAGCATTCCAAATTTCAAATGGAGAGGACACTCAAATCGCACTCCAATCTAATTGCAAATCAGAATAGGTCTGTATGCTCCATTTTGTCAGTCAGAAATGTTTTTTGATGTGTAAAATGGGTTTAGTACAGAGCAAAAAGCCATTTGCAGTCACAAACACTGTAAATTGCGACCTCAAATTGCTCGGTACATATCACCATATATATTTTGGTCATATGATATTTAGGCACTGATATTCTAGCACAATTTAAGCATATCATTTATGGCTTGAAAGAGGGTAAGTGTTGTGAACTGAAAGCATGCCTAAATGTTGGAGGTGGGTATAGGATGTGTGGTTGGGCATAGTTACTAGGAAAGACATAACGGTCCTGCTGACATGGCCCGGAGGTTAGTCGAATGGCTCTCAATAAAGATAGTTTTGCAAGAGGCAGAACAACAGCCATTGAGGAAACTACGATTGATTTAACTCCAGCATTCCATAGCTGTTTCATTTCCACCAATTAAGAACTATTTAATCAGACATACGCAGACGCTGTACCAGATAATATTTGTTGGTTGATATAAATGCATCTGGAGGGTTACCTTGAATAAAAATGTAGTGGTATCAATGCAGTAAGTGTTCTTCATTTGGAACAATCCTGTACATGTCTTGAGCATTTTGCAAGCGCTACAAGTACTCGAAACAGGGAATCTATGGTCAAGGTTGTAGGGTCCCTCAAAGGAAAGAAGGCAGGAAGGATTGATGGATGTATGGGTGAATGGATGGATGGATAGATGGATAGATGGATAGATGGATCTTAGATTAATCTTAGGTTGCCTCTGTGAACAGTGTGTCCTATTGTGCTAATGGCTGTAAAATTTCAATTTCTGTTGAATTTATATCATACGCTATAACTGCAGTAATGTAGGTCCAGCATTAACCAAAAATGTGATGCAGTAAATATGTAGCTCTATTAAAAGCTTAAGTGTAATTTTAACTTTCACGTGGAATCATCAGATTCATAATCGGGGATCCCCTTCTATATCTGTTAGATTTAATATTGTTATTATATATCATGTGGTGCTCATTCTTTTTATAAATACTTCATATACTCTGTTGCTAAATAATAACTTTTCTTATCTTCTTTTGACCTATGTAAGGATCTTCAGCAATGGAAGTTACTCCCTAAAAAGAGATGAAGAAACTCCAAAACCAGAAAAAAGTGTGAAAAGAGAAGAAGTGGGCTCCATGCAGCACAACACCCCAAAAATCGCCTTCAACAAATCGCCTGCATTTTCAGGACTGCCTGTAGGGTACTGGAAGTGAGACATTGAAACTCGAGAGATGGTGTCTTCGTGTGATTAAAGCCATAGCAGAAGATTTCATGTTACCATGGCAGTTCAATAATCTCTTTATATGCCCTATATACCTTTTTATTTTATCTGTGAATCCTACCTCATGGGGTATGTTTAACTGCATTGTACAGCTTATCAAATGTTATTGGATATTTACCAAGCACAATTATCATCAATCATATAATGCATATCCTTCCATTCGCTTGTTGGTGAGATGCAAGTGTTGATGGGTATCTCGGAAATAAAAGAAGCAGAGAAAGTCCTTTACATTACCTTTAGCATATATTTTTTGGGTTATTATGTAGTGTGGGTTTCACATTATGTACTGGCTGTATCAATCACAGTGAAATAATTTTGATCATTCATTTAGACGGTCTCATGAATTGGTGGATTTTTGGGGAGCGAATACTTGAGGATGGATTTTCAGATTCTGGCTGGTATCCCCCATCAACTGATGAGCATCGCAAGTTATTTCACTCACATACATTGTATTTATTTATTAAGAAACTTATAAAGTGCACAGCTACCCCCAACGTGGCTGCCCGGCGCTAAGACAAGCAGCAGTTGCTAGTACCAGTAGGGGGCTAAGGGTTAGAAAACAGCCAGGTCTTCAGAACATATCTGAAAATACTTTCAGACTCGGCCATACTCGGGGAGAGTGGCAGGCTGTTCCTGATTTTGGCAGTAATCCCTGCAAAAGCTCTGCCACCCATTCTGGACCGGCAGAAACAGGAAGTTGCCAAAAGGCGGAGATGTTTTGATATAAGGGTACGGTTGGACTGCGAGTGCTCGAGTCGAGCTCTAAGATAGGCTGGACCATGACCATGAAGTGCTCTAAAAGCTAGGAAAAGAGACTTGAACTGGATAGGTTTGATCACAGAAAGCCAGTGAAGCTTCTTCAAGTGGGGTGTAATCGAATGGCGATATGGGATGTTGCATATCAGCCTAGCTGCCAAGTTTTGAACGATCTGCAGGCGTCTGATCAAATATGCTGGTGCCCCCACATACAGATTATTTGCGTAGTCGAGATGTGAGATGATCAAGGCATGAATAATGGTCCGACCAGAATCCAGAGGGAGAAAGTGAAGGATTTTACAGAGCATGTGCAGTTTACCAAACAGGCAGAAGCAACCTGATAAATTTGGGATTTGCAGGATAGCTCTTTATCAGACAGGAACCCAAGGTTCCTAGCCGAGTCCACAGGTTTCGGCGGAGGATTCAACTCAGATGGCCACTAGAGTAATGGAAGAGGGTTTTTTTTTATTAAAAAAACAGAACCTCAGTTTTGTCTGAGTTCAGTTGTGCATTAGAGAGTAACAAGAAAACGCGTGCATGCCAGCCACTTTTCCACAAGAAATCCACCCTTATAGCTCGGATAAGAGGCCAACGCTGGAAGAAGTACACTGGGTTGGAAAGCAGGGGTGTGTGGGATGGGAGGAGAGCCCAGCAGGGCTGAATAATGTTACGGAGACAGTTATATGTTCCCCTGCTCTGTAGAAGAAGGGCAAACAGGAGTCACGCTGGACCTCTGCCAAAAAACACAGCCCACACTTTAACCAGATAAGGATCTGCCAAGTCCAATGCTTCCACACCTGTATTAACTGGGTCAGATCTTTGCAGACCCTGAAATCCTGGGTCTGGAACCACGGGTCTCTTTTTGCCTCCCAGAGCCCTGTTCCTACCAGAGTGTAGGGTTGTTTGCCCCTGCTTTCCCTACACTAAACACCTGCCTCTCACTTTGATTCACAATTGTATCTTCCCTAGGTGCATATTTATCCAGTCTAGGCTCCTGTCCCTCCTTCCCACTGTGCCAGTCTCCCTTTCTTGGTTCTCTGCTATCTATTATGACAACACTGGTGGTTCCTTCACAATTCTTGTCTTTCTTCCTGAGATGCACGTCTCTCCTCCTGGGAGTCACTCTTCTCTTCCCATGCCCCCAATTCCTTCTTCCCTGTGCACCTTGAGTAATAGTGGCTGCTTTTCTTGCTGATCACCATAACTTGCTGGACCATGATCATCCCCCAGATGCGACTCCTCAGGCTCATACTGATGCTGATGATTGGGGCCATTTGGCAGCACCAAACAATCCTGGCAATTAAAGCCCAGAAATATCAAAACTAAATAGTAGATGGTCAATGGACAGACTAGACCCATGGAGTGAGTGAGGAAGGGTGGTACTCCTACCAAGTGCCCTGAGCCCAAGAACTCACCTTCCACACATAGCACTCAAACCCTCTAGTGTTAACTTACTTCATCTCTTAATCACTAAAGAGGTTTAACATTTTTTATACTATCTGGTATTGTACAAAGAATTTGCAAGTGAAACATAAAAAAGATTTAACCTCATGTATTGATATATTTATTGTCTACGCTTTAACTAAAAAGGGAAAAGGGTTGATACGTAGGATCACAGATGTGCGAGAACCACAGGGCAGCGGCCCTAGAATTAAAATAGAAACCTTCACTTGACACAATCTAAAGTAAAACATGTAAAGGTTTATTTTAAAATTAAGAATCATTACAGAAGTCAAAATGGTTAGTTATTCAGAATCATAATCAGCATCTATAATCAATCAAATGCAAATGTGATAAGATCAATATAAGTTGTACCTCCAAATAAGTGAATGGTCAATTCAGTGTAAAAGCAAAGAAAAGTCTCAGTAAGTCAATTGACGGACATGGAGTCTGCTTTCGAGAAAGTAAGTGAAAAGTCTGGCACATATCCCAAAAAAGGCACATTTTTAGGGGTGGGTGGAACTCGCGTCGTTTTAAATCAGTGGCATTCTGCGGAGTTACATAGAAACGCTGCGATTTTCAATGGAGTTCTGCCCACCCTAATTAACTACCAGTTACATCCGCAAAAACACTGCGATCATTTTCCTGCTAATAAACTAAATTGGCAAAACCATAACAAAACAAGTTTGCAGAATGTTGCTACACAATATGCATTTCCATCACCTATAAAAGTCTCCCTTGACAGATCAACAAACAAGTGAATTCCGATATAAGCATGTAAAATGAGTCTTGTTTCCCTGTGCAGAATTTCCCACGCATGACGATAAACCCCATACCCTTGCACTGGTGTAATAAAAGCCCTGTTGCCAAAAACAATATATAAGCTAGACCAACAAAACAAGGTGCCTCATGCGCAATGTAAACATGTGCTCATGCACACTTTTCACTGCTTGCGTTTATAGGAGTGTTTGTGAGCATCTCGAGTGATGCACATGGAAAGCTCTCAGAGTCCCCCCAACATTTCAATGCGCGTGCTGTACTCCTCTAGCAACACATGTTTTTTTGGGTAGATCGCTCAGTTGCATGGCTGTCTTCCCCGCCTGCCTAGACTGGTCTCTCTAAGAAGCAGGGTGACAGCTCAAGGGTTGGAAGAGCTGTAGAGTGTGGACATTAACTTCCCAGTGAAAACTCTGTACCTCGTCCCCCATGAATAAGAACATCAAAGTGCTTACAGAAAGCAGCACGTTCCTCCAGATGTTGACAATTAGGTTATTTTATACCTACTGAGGTTGTATCCAGAACATGCAGAGCGGATGAATGATTATATGAAAAGTAAGACTATGAACCGTAGGACCCCCATAAATATCTCTAGCTGCAGTACTGATCATCAACAAAATCATTGGGCGCCTTCAAGCTAAAGCACACCTAAAATGTCAGCTCAGTCTACGAATGACTTCTGTATATGCCCAGCTGTGCCCCCCACGCTTATATAGCAAAAAGGACAGGGAAGGAGCTGTAGGCATATGCATTGACATGCATCAGGCAAACAAAGCAATTGAATGAGAACAACATCCAGGTCCACACCCTGCTGACATGATAACGCAATTAAATGGTAGAAAGGTCTTCTCTTGCCTTGATTTAAGAAAAAGGTTATCATCGGTTAGAACTTGAAGAAGATTGCAGGTACATTACAACCTTTTCTACACATGTTGGTATGTTTCGATGCAAAAAAGGAGTTTTGGTGTGTCGTGCTGCAGAACTGTTTCAAGACAATCATTCGACGTATCATATAGCCTGTCATGAATACGTTCAATTACAGCTATGCTAAATTGGTTTTTGGAACTACACAAAAAAACACAATAAAGCTTACAAAAGTATGTCATTTACTTGCTGAAGCAGGTTTGACTTTCAACGCAGACAAGTGTGAGTTTCATCAGACAAATCTAAAATTATTTGGCCATATCTTTTCTGATGGGGGTATTATATCAGATCCTGCTAAAGTACAAGTGCCGTCAAATGCTTATCCCCCACAAGATGTTTCTATGGTACATTTGTTTCTTGGCATGGTCAGTTACTGTTCCAGATACATGAAAGACTTTGCCACTTTAAGTGCTCAGCTGAGACTTGTTGAAAAATAATGTTTAATTTCATTGGTCACATAAATGTAAGAAACGTTTTAAGAAAATCAAACAAGCCATTTAGAATGCTACTGAAATGGCATACTTTAATCCGAAGCTCCATACAGGGGTTTTTGTTGACTCTAGGACAGTCGTGTTAGGTGCTATCCTTCCACTGTACAGAGATAACTCAAATGCTTGAAGGCATATTGTGGCATATGTAATTAGTAGTTTGTCCCAAACAGAACCTGCTTATTCACAACCTGAAAAAGAAAGCTTTCCTGTTGTATGGGCTTGTGAACATGTCCATGCCGTTCTGTATGGAAAACACTGGTAGCTGATCATCAAGCTTTACCGACTGTATTTGAGAATCCAAAGGCCAAAATCCCTCCTCACATTGAACGATGGGCACTACAGTTACAAGAGTATAAGGAAGGCTTCTGGTTTTCAGTTTTTACTGAATTTTACAGATAAATACATAAAGAAAACAATGTGTTTCCGGTCTGTTTTTATTTTTAAAAGCAGAAAAATACTAAATATAGTGCTTCTTGTGAGAAACTCTCCATGCCGTGTTTCTTAAAGTCTAGGCAACAGCTGAGCAGGCAGTTAGCATGAAGGGTTAAAAAAACATGATTAGATTTCCTTAAATACAGTCAAATGTTAACATATATTTGTAATATGATGCTTACATGTACCTGTGAGTGTAGTCTTTTGTTATACGTGGCTGCTTAGTTTGCTAAATCGTAACAGGCATCCATGTTCGAGTGCACGTCAAAGATTTATATAAACACAGAAATATACCATTTTACAGCTGAGATTTATTCTTGAAACACAAAATAAATATGGATAAATACCAATAAGATGGGAAAAAAATAAATGTGGCTGAAAGACGGAAATGTTAAGAAAATAAATACCATAAAACCAGGAGCCCTAAGTATAATTGTACCATTGTGCTTTGTACAGGAAAGGATGAGAAGTCTGCGGACTACTTTTCTAGAGTGCCTATACAAGGTCACAGTACTCCATCCAAGACGGCTGAGGCCTGTATTAACTTCATTGTAAAATCTAACACACCAGCTGCCATTTTGTTAGCCCAGATTATCACTGCCATGAGCCATGATAGTGACTTATTAAAGCTGAAGGATATCATTAAACGAGTCATGGAACCAACACACTCTACCGCTCACCATTGATGGTGAATCACAAAAATGTCAAGGATGAATTGACCATAACTCGGGTGTTAGCCTACAAGGGTCGAGAACCCTGATTCCGCAGAGTCTGCGACAGGAAATATTTGAAGTGCCCATGAAGGGCATCATGGAATCGTTGCCACAAAACAATCTCTCTGAGACAGTCTAATTTCCTTATCTCGATGACAAGGTTGAGAAGGAATTAAAGGCCAGTCCTCTATGCCACTGCCTTTCAACAAAACTACCACACCTTGAACATGTCAGATCTACCAAAGCATGCATTGGAGAGAATAGCCATTGACTTTTTCAGTCCATTCGACAATGCTGGTAGTTATGGACGAATACTCACGATTTCCATTAATTGAAGATCTTTCAACTAATACTCAAGAACAAATCATTGAAATTCTAGATGGCATCTTATCGACATGGGGTGTTCCAGCCATAACGAAGTCTGACAATGGCCTGCCTGTCAAAAGTTGGGAGTTTAAAGAGTTCTTGGAGCATTTGAATATAAAGCACCAGAAGAGTACACCTTTGTGGGTGCAGGCCAATGGACTTGTTGAGCAAGCATTGCAGCATGCTACTCTTGAGAAGCACGATTTATAAACATTGTTGAATTCTACCTTGAGAGCTTATCGTTCAATACCCACTTGACTATTGGTGAAGGTCCTGCAACATTGATGTTCAGGAGAGCAATAAACATCAAGTTACCTCAAAGGACCAATCATAGAAAGAAAGATGAGAAAGCGACTCATGAGAACAACTTGTTGAACAAACAAAAGTTGAAAGCATAAGCTGACCAAAGTCGATGTGTGAAGAACATCATCTTTAAGAAAGAGTTTAAGTGGTCGCACAAAAGATGTGGAGAAGAAAATCTGATGCTCCACTTGATGCAGAACCTTATCAAGTGGTGTCTACCAAGGGACCCAACACCCTGGGAAGTCTTTTACCTGAGACTCTTCTCATTTTAGTCACTTAAAAAATCGTTCATCCGATTTAACGGTGGAAGGAGGGACTGGGTCTGAAACATCAGTGACTGCAGTTGGTTCTACACTGGTGGCGCGGATTCTGACATTGGTGATAAAGTTCCCAGTATCCAAGAACAATATTAGGTTGAACAATAAAAGCACCAAAAAGATTGATTAAAGAGATTTGATTGTTTATGTCTATCTATATATGTTACTTGACGTTGGTAAGCGAAGAAAAAACTCCACTCCGCTTTTTTTTTTTTTGCAACTCTGTGTGCTCCGCAGAGCGCGGAGTGCGGAAAAATCATCGACTCTGTGAACGAAGCAGAGTTCATTGCCCGGCCTATGAAATACTGGTCAGGTGGCATGCTGTGAAGCACATGTGTTTTGGTTCATATATTTTAAGCCACGCCCTTCATTACATGGGCCACCCATTTCAGAAAGGATCCCTAGTCAGTCTTATTTGGCCACTCCCATTTTAGAGGCTCAGTTTTTTATCCCACTTAAAACATTGGTGCTGCCCAAAAGGAGTAGCAGGAGCAGCAACGTTCGTCTTTCCTAGCAGGCTGGCTACGACATTGTGAGCTGCAGCAGAGGGGGAAGGATGGGCCCTGCCAAGCATTGGCCTATCTCCATGCAAGATACAGCTTTAACTTCTAGCAGTATACAACATGAGTATTGACCAATGGATAGGAGGCCTGTGCAGTGTGCAGAATGCCTCACAATGATACCACTTTCACTTCTTTGCTTAGGTGCTGAAAGCAAGCTGCCTCAGTAGGGGCCTAAATCACAAAGGTAAACTTACACTTTTTTGTAAGTTTAATATTTTTTGGGTGTTCACAGACTACAAGATTAATTTTACTAATAGTAATTTTACACCTGTGGAGACTCAGCAGTCAGGAGAACTCCGCACATAAAAAGTTAGGACAGGCCTATCTTATTATTTGCAGAGTCTCTGCCTCTAGTGTGAAATCTCCACAGTTGTAAAATTACTATTAGTAAAATTAAACTTGTTGTTTGTGAATACCCCAAAAAAAGTTAACTTCCAAAAAAGTCTACTTTTACTTTTGTAAATCAGGCCCTATTTATCAGCTGGCAAAAGTCATAGTCCCCACCATTTGTTCCTTGGGCGACCATTGGCAGTCACCAGCTAATATTCAATACTTTGTTCATTGATGGCAGGACCATCTTTTGCCAAGCAGTCTTACTGTGGAACTCTCTTCCAAGCACCATCTAGAAGGAAATTGGCCATTGTAGGAGGGTGGTTTAGTATATGGTGCACACTTATTTAAGTGAAGCACCTTGCACTAATCCAGACAACCCTTATGGTGATTTTAGTCGTCTTAGACAAACATAGAAAGCTGTGCAGAGCAGCCTTCAGGCTTAGTCCAGAAGGAGTGTTAAGCAGCTTGTTTACCAGATCTAATTATATAGTGTAGTTTAAGTGAAAAAGAACCACACAGTGTAGTTATAAAAATATGTCTATTTATTATACAACACTCACTAACACATTGGTATATCTCCTACCTGGAGACATCAACAAAATGCACACAATACTTCAATTGTAAACAGATAAGTAAGCGCAATACACTGTGGTCTCCAGGCGGAGACCAAACCATATACTAAGAAAGTGGAATGCGAACTGTGACCGAAGTCAGGACTTGGACCAGGAGACTCAGAAGAGCTGGGGACACAAGGAACCACCCAAGGTAAGTAACCAGGAACCCCATGGAGGCTGTGTGCAAGGTGGGACACATCTGCACTGGATACTCAATAGAAGTCAAAGGGAAAGTTGTGGTTGCAGTTCTGAAGAAGAAGGAGGGACCCTTCCCAGTGGACATTGAAGAAACCCAGTGGATGACAGAAGGTTGGAGAGTAAACCTACCTGTGGATAGTCCATGGACCAGTATACCTAAGCCAGGGATGCCGGGTGCATAGGTGCGAAGTGACGTTGGAAACCGCCGTAGACCACAATGGAGGACTTCAGTAAAGATGCCGCTGGCAAAGACTGTGCAAGAGTCCTGTGGAATCCAAGTGTGGATTCTTGAAGAAAAGAACCTGCAAGCAAAGGAGACGGAGTCTATGCCACTCAGAGGTGACCAGAAGACATGGAAGAGCAATGACCACCGATGACGGAAGATGCAGAAGTGATGACGGTGACCTTGTCACTGCAGCTGTGAGTACCAGGTACTGCTGAGGAAGACCAGAAGCCATGCACCAACTGTCCCATTTTGCAAGTTGAGAACCAGAGGGCCGGTGTCTGGTGGGAGCACCAACAAGCCTTGGCAGCAGCAACAGACGTCGAAAATGAAGATGGAGCAACGTTGGAACCAGCAACGTCCAAGGGTCTCACCAATGCAGGAGAGTCAAAGTAGATCCTGAGCAAGCAGGGGAGCCCACTGAAACAAAGGAAGACCCTCGCGAGGACCCACAGGATGAAGACATTGGAGTCGCAAGTGGACCTCGAGCTGCTCTCTAAAGATGAAAATCTTGGCATGAAGAGTCCTGGAGCTTCTTGTAGCCCGCAGATGTCAGGAGTCCAGACCCTACAAGCCTTGGCAATGGCAAGTTGACACGGTGCACAGGGGTTCGGGCCCAGCGGTTCTGACGAGGGATACTTGTCTCAAAATTTCAGCGAGGACAGGTCAGGCCTCGAAGGATTTGCAGAACCATCACTTGTATTGCTGAGCCTTTCAAAGTCCATGGGACGTCAGCAGCAGCAGGCCAGTCAACTTTGTTGCAGTGCCTGCAGATGCAGGGGAGGGACTCCTTCACTCCAAGGGAGATTACTTTGGGTGTCCTTAATGCCCGCAAGTCTGTTGAAGATCCCGGATGAAGCACAGACGCAGACAACAAAGAAAAGTTGTAGAACAGCGAGATCAGGTGCAGCAGGATTCTTCTGTGATGCAGTCTCAGTTCCAGTCAAAGTCTAGATAAGTCAAAGTGTCCAGACAGTCGAAGAGTGAGTTGGATTCAGTCATGAGTCTTGTCCCACGATGAATCTGAGGACCTACCTACCTACAGGTAAGCCCTTTTTTACCCTAGGAAAGGGGTTAGGACGACCTAAGAGTCCCTCTCAGAAGAGGGGCTGGACAGAGGGGAGCGTACTCTCCTGTCCTTTGTCAAGCTTCACGCCAGAGGGGGAGCCTAGGGCTCCCAGAAGTGGTTCTAACTAGAGTATGCAAAGAGGCACAAAACGTGTCCTTCAAAGAGACCCCACCTCAGCCCAATACAGTAAGTCCTGTCTGGGAGGTCTCACCTCCCTGTGGCAGGAAACCTATTGTTCTACCTTACCCTGCTCAAGCTCGGCTCAGCAGCAGGAGGGCAGAATCATGTCTGGTGTCGGCAGCTGCACTAGCTTGCTGGCAACCACGGATGGCTGCTATCGGGAGTACTGGGGGTTTCCCGGAGGAGCCCCCCAGTGCATGGAATCCTACCTTCAACACAGGGAATGGTGTTGGGTAAGATTTCAACGTGTTTGATAAAGATGCCCAGGTGCGGCACAGCCAATATATAATTAGCCAACTCGTAATGACGCGTGGCCACTATATGTATAAAAATGGCTGACTGCACTTACAAAGCCTAGAGAATCCACTCTGGAGTCTTAGGGGGTGTCCTACTCATGCAAGGGCCTCTCACACTTATAACCTAACCCCCTGTTTCAGGATTGAAAGGCCTGCCTTAAGGGTGAATTATAGGTTTTAAGTGCAGTGACCTCAGATATAAGGAAACGTAAATCTCTTGTAAGTGGTGCTAGCACCAGCTTACACAGGTTGCAATGGCAGGCTTGTAGTCACAGTTTGATTGGTCTCCCACAAATGGAATAATACATACTGCAGTCTATGGGAGACCCCTGTGTACATCACAGTGGCTGGGGTCCTGATTGGCAGGATCCCAGCCATTCCAGTCAAAAAAAAGCATACTGACACCAGCAAAAAGTGGGGGTATTCATCACTGTACAACATTAGACAGGATTTATTGACACCGCCATCCAGTGCCTTTTAGCCCCTACATACCTGGCTGATCCATCAGTAAACCACACATGCTTCCTGTCCTCTAAGGACAAGTCTTCAAATGGCTTACCCCACTTCACAGGAGACTCCTGTATCTCAGGTACATTATGCAACACCTCTGTATCTCTCATTGGGGCTTGCAAGTAAATTATTATGCCAATTGGGTACAAACCAATTTGACCATATTTTAGGGAGAGAGAACAGGCGCTTTAGTACTGGTTAGCAGTGGTAAAGTGCCCTGAGTCCTAAACTAAGTATGTATCTGTAGCAGCTACAACAGTGTTTACCTGTACCTTCAGATTTTTTGCTTAGCTAGATCAGGTGAGAAAGTATGCCTGTGCATTTTTGGCCAATTTTTTTCCACGTGTTTCAAGCTTGAAATTCCCACCAGAGCTGGCTTGCATTAATATCAAAAGGCAGCAGGTGCTATAAGCTGACCCCAGCCACAGTATAACTTTTCTAAATGCACCTGAGGGAAGCTCTAACCTTTCGCTAATGCCACAATGGGTTCTCCCTCTGCTCATCACTCAAACCTGCTGGACGCCTGCAGGCCCTCCTGACAAACAGTGGCTGTTACATCAGCCAGAATCTTCCATCCACACTGTGGCAGTTCACAAGTTCATAATTAAATTCTTCTGATTAAGCTGGGATTTTTCAAAATTACTTTCTAAAACGGGTTTTCAAAGATATGAGAAATGTGTCAACTATATATAGCGGTTAGGGAAAATTCACTATAAATGCAAAAGTGACATTTCATTTTATTTTATATGCTAAACTGTAGATGCTTGGAGCCATCTTGGAGCTCAGCAAACATAATGACTGTAGGAAAGTAGGATCTGCTTTCATTGTACAACAACTAATCGCAAAGCCAATAGGTTTCACCTATGCAGCATCTATTGGCTTTGTCAATAATTTGTTTGCCATTTTGCACAGCAGCGCATGCTGCTTTGCAACATGGCTTAAAGTAAAAAAAAAGACTTTTGTTTTCTTTAAGCCATGTTGCACAGCGACACATGGTGCTGTGCAATATGTGTAAAAACAGCACTGGGGCAAGCAGGCAGAGGGAGGATTGAGGGTGGGAAATAAAGCACAGACTGGAGGGGGATGGCAGGGACAGAGGAAGGCGAGCGGGTGGTGGGAAAGCAAGCACAGACATTGGGAGGTGGGCAGGGGTGGGAAAGCACATACAGTTGGAGGTTCAAAGCAGCAACGGACATTGGGAGAAGGTTGGGGGAAAGCAACACGAGGGAGGGAGCAGCAACAGTGGGAGGAGAGCAGGGCTGAAGGAAAGGAACTGCTTAGACATGCAGTCTAAGAGTGCATGTAAAAAGTAAAAAAAGAGTATCTGCAGGAGCCTGTGGCCAGTGGAAGGGCACTGGCCTCAAACAGGAAGCTGTACTTGGTCCATGCTCCACAGCAGGGACACACAGGAAGCTCGTTGAGGTAGCTTAGGCAAGGCCGAGGCTCTGATAAATTAGATGCAAGGGAACAAGAGTGATGTCAGAACCAGCAATGCTAATTAATGGTAAACAAGGGGCAGGGTCTAAACCCAGTTTTAATTCATTTGTAGTTTACAAGAGATTTCACAAGCACAGCGCAAGCTAAACCTAAAAATGAGTTTTGGTAAAGAAGAAGCACAAGCGGGCTCAACAAACAAGTGCAATGCCCTAGAGAAAGTAACAATGGAGAATGAAGAAAAAGATGCTGGGAAAAGGACAAAGCAGTCCTACAATTGAGAGAACAAACCAAAGAGATAAAGACAGAGAAATAGGTGAATGGAGAAAGAGAGTAATAAAAAGGGACATGCAACAAAAGAAAAGCCCATGAATAGATAGAATATTCAGACAGTCAAAGAGAAAGAGGTGGCTGTGGAGAAAGAGGCATACAGAGAAACTCATTAAACAATAGAAGTGCAACTGACATAGGGAATACAGAAAAGAGCAATGCAAAGAAGGAAGGTGCAAAAACAGAAACTGCTAGCTAACTCTCGCTTCCTCTATACCTCCCACAAACTCTTTTTTTCTCAAATGTTAAGCTTGGAGGCTCAGAGACACAAAGGGATATGCAAAAATTATAGAAATTATTTGAGTTTTTGAGGGAGGAATTGACATTGCAGAATTATGTATTAAAATCCAGAAAATAATTGAGTTTATTGACAAATCATGTTTGCATACAATTCTATATCTATTTATCAATGCAGATTTTTCTTCTCCAGATGTATACAACACAGGGGGTGCTAGTATTTATGATGGCATTAAAGTCCCTATATCCAGTCTCCTCTTTGTTTTTAAAACAATTCGCCAAGTTATTGCAGAAATTTTGGTTCGGTACTAACATGTTACTAGGAGTTATGCAGTCCAGTGCTTGAACTGTTGTTAATAGCTCTAAGATGGATTTTCTTGCCCTATTAATCCTTTATGTGTAGAACATTGTTTTTTCTTCAATAATCTTGTTTTTATAAGCCTGCATTAGTTCTTTATTTCTCATCCCTGGAGTAATTACACCTCCAAACTCTTTCCTGCTTTCTGCATTCCCTTTTCAACTTCCTTAGTTTAGGGCAAACACCAGGGTGCAGTTGGGTATGTCCTAAAATGTTTATTAGATTTGGCTGGAGCTACTTTATCAGCTGTACATTTAATCCAATTCTTGTAGCCTGCAGCAGCCACATTGGAATCACCCCTCAGCAATGGTTGAGAGGAGTCTTAAATATGAATCAAATCTTCCTTGCTGATTTTATTCCAAGCCCACTCTGTCTTAACTTGGCCTTAACAAAATGTAATGGCTGGTTTCTATGAGCTTGGACAAATGCAGAAATCAAACGCCCTATTGTCTGACCACTCAAGTGGCAAATTGTATTCTGATTGGAGATCAGCATGATTAGTGAAAATGCGATCCAAGCTATGTCCTCCCACATGCGTGGATGAAATAAAACTTTGGGAAAGATTAAAACATGATATGTAATCTAGCAAAATTATTCAGGTGGCTTTATTATTCAAGTCAAGTCCTTGACATGTGACTAACTTTAAATCAATGCCCAATGCACTCTATTGATGCTCGCTGAATTACTCATTTGAGGGTGCCCAAATATCGTTCAACAACACCATTGGCCTGGGGCCTGAGAGGTGTACTTTTTTGATTCTTGACATTGAGTAGAACAAGAAACTTCTTGAACTCTTTGCTATTGAAAGGCGAGCCATTATCAGATTTGGGAATAACGCAGATGCCCCACGCTGCAAAGATGTCAACAAGCTGCTCGATTACTTTGTCATGGGTTGTAGATGATAAGTCTTCAACCAAAGGAAAATGTGAGTATTCATCAGCGACTACCATGAGGTGATGTCCATTTCCAAAAGCCCAAAGAAATCAACTGCAACTCTCTCCCAGACATGCACAGGAAGATCCGACATTGTATGTGGATGCTGTGTCACATTGGGGGATAAGCAGTTACAAAGGATGGCACTCTTTCTCAACTTGGTCATCTAGGCAAGGAAACCACACTCCGTCCCTTAGGGCTCTTTTGGTGGCTACCATGCCACATGTCCTTCATAGGCTGGCTTAATGACTTTCTGTCTCAGGCTCTCGGGTATCCTGATTCTCAAGCCTCTCAAATGATATCCTCTTGGGTAACGGATAGCTCATCCTGTACATTTTTGAATTTTTGAAATTCAGCATCATCAGAAAAAGGTTGAATACCTTTCCTCCAAGATTGCATTGTAATGAGGTCTCTGAGGATGAGCATCTCTTCATCTGCATTGTTAGCAGCAATAATCTGTCCAATGGATAGAGCTACTGGTGTGCTGGACCTCACTATAATGTTGAGATATTCTTCAGCCACTTTAAATGTCGAACTTTGGCGATTGAGCGGTAGTCACGAAAACGAATCTGCAGGGTTTCGGTCTTTCCCTGGCTTTTGTACCTTTACATAGTCATACTCTTGCTTGCTCAATTTGAGGGGGCATTTTAGCTTTTAGATTTCCAAAGATGATGATCAACGTCTGGTGGTCTGTGATAATAGCGAAACTTTTCCCATATAGAAACACATGAAAATGTTCCTAGGCCCACACTACAGCCAGACTCCTTCCCTGGCAGAGAGTAGACACATTCTGTTTCAGACAGGCTTCTACTGGCATAGGCCACAATGTGTCTCTGGGTATTTGAATGGCCATTGTGTTGAGCAAGGATTGCTCCCAGCCTCACCGGGCTGGCATCTACTGTGATCTCAGTATGTGACTTGGGATCAAAATAGGCCAGTCATGTTGCATTCTCAATCGTATGTTTTATTTATTTGAAACTTTGGTCACATTGAGGAGACCACTGGAATGGGACAGTCCACTGTTTTAAGTTTCTCAATTGGGCACTCACTGTAGCAAAGTCACAAATGTACCTTGAGCAATAACCAGTCATTCCTAAGAAGGATCCCAGCATGGTTACATCTTGTGGGGAGCAAGCAGATGACAGTGCTTGCACCTTATCCTCTACATGCCACTGGAATCAAGCTATCCTGTCTGATGAGGGCTGAAAGTCCGAAACTGGTCCTAGGATGCTTGTTTCCAGTCCAGGGAGGACCTGGCTTGGCAGTTCGGGCTGGACTGTTCCCATGGGGCACAGGGTCAAGATTGATTTGCATATGGCTGGGTTCAAACAGGATTGGCATGGTGAGCAAAAAAACGATGGATTTAGGCCCATATCTCTGTACTGGCGTGAATGTACGACATTGGCCTGCATTCTGTCCATCACCTGTTGTTTTTGCACCTTATCCTTGTCAGGAGTCATTCCCCCATCAGAGATTATGTGCCCAAAGAATTTAAGTTTGGTTTTGTGAAATTCACACTTTGCTGCATTGAGCAAGTAATTGGCACACTTTTGTAAGAGCCTTGGAATACTACTTTTGTGTTGTCCCAAAACACCAGTATGTAGTCACTGTAATTGAAAGCAAATGTAACAGGTTGAATTATTCGGCAAATAACATCCTGAAATATCTCCACAGACAAAGCTACTCCAAAACTCAGTCTTTTTTGCCTGAACAAACCAAGAGGAGTTGAAAAAGTAGTAATGTACCTACAGTTCTCTTCTAGTTCAAGTTGATGGTATCTTTTTTTGTTCTGGTCCAGACGGGAGAAGTCTTTGGCTCCATTCAGCTGCATGATCATGTCCACTATGTGGGACCAGAATATCTTTCTCTCTTATTGCTCTGTTGGCCTGGTGCATATCAACACAAATGCGTACTCCACCTCCACTTTTGGCACTACAACTATGGGTGAAACCCACGGAGTAGGAACGGTGGAGCGTTAAATGATGGTGAAAAACGACTCAGTTGTGCCGTTGGGCAACAGGGCGAATGTCCTCATTGATGTGAAGATGCGCTTTCATTGTCTTGAGTCTTCCTAAGCCATGAAACAACAATGGTGAACTCTGCTCTGTTAGTGGAGTTTGCAGAGTTTTTTGCACTCCACACTCCGCTCACCACAGAGCTCGCGGAGTTCCGGAGTTTTTTCCCCGCTCGCCAACAGCATGCGTCTTCTGAAAGAGTCTGAAGGACAACCAACAATGAATCTGAGGTGCATGACTTTGTCATCATCGAAGCCACAGAACTTACAGTGTTTGATAAGTGCGTCAAGTCTCTCAACAAAATCATTCATCTTTTCACCAGCTTGTTGTCATGCTTCGTTAAAGATGTACCTTTCATAGTTGAAATTCAGCATCAGATTGAATTTAGCTACCAGCGCTTCTTTTTTCTTTTGGTACAATGTTGCATCAGTTTGTGAGACTTTCTATAGCACTTCTTTCAATCCATTACCAACCTGATTTTTCAAATATTTAATCATTTTCTTATTGTCTTCGTCTTCTAGTGCATCAAAGAAGTCATCAAATGTTTCAATCCATGCAGCCCACCTGGCCCAAATGTTCCGCTTCTTTGCTGTGTCGAATGTCTGTGGTGGTTTCAGATAGACGGCAGCATCATACTTTGCGCTATCTTCTGTCGCCATTGAGAGAACATGCTGTTCAGGCAGCATTCTTCACGCAAAGTGGGACTGGCAATCTCTCCACACAACACCCCTGTGGCTTGGGTCTGGCTGTCTCGTCCAATTTTGAGGTCGTATAGCACTTCATTTGCTTGTGTTAGTAAGTACATTTCTGTTTTCATATCTAGTTTTTACTGCCTTTAGCGTTTGCTTCATATGGATGATGGCTTTGTGTTACGGCGCGGCACAGTCTTTCTTCTTTCAACCTCACCAACGGGTTCCGGCGGGATTTTCGAATGTGCTCCTTTGCAGGGCCTTCAACTTCTTCGATGGCTGTGTATGGGCTGGAGTGAGATTATGACTTCACATAAGGGAACCGCAGACTGTCTTGCATCGATTTGGGGCGCATGTGGCACACAAGAGCAGTTTGCTGTACCGTTGCAAATTTTCAGGGAGAGCAGCCTTGTTTCTTTGGGGCAAGTATCCCCTGCTCGTTGTCAGTTGTAGCATCTGCCCCAGCCCGAGAGAAAGCAAATGAACATGCCACACATAGCTCGTCTTAATTCCTCAGCATACGATCACACACTGTGCACATTGCATCATGACTTTAATAACCACACCTTAACAGCCTGCTTAATTCCTGTTTAGAATCCACCCAGAACTGCAAGCGTCCTGGTGCGCATAATATCAAAAACACTACATACACTTCTGGCTGCACAATTTGACTGCTTACATCCACAGTTGCCTGCATCTTCTGACATCCTGCGTCATGTGAGTGCCTGGCCACCAGACCCAATGTGCACTGCCAGCCTATCAGTGCCTCCATTAACCTTATTCTTCTCCATAAAACTACCTTGTGCCTGTCTACTTCCTTCTGTACTCCCTAACATCCTCTTCAATCAGCTGTGTACACTCTGCAGCTTCACCCATTATGACTCTCCGCCTTGAACTTCCCACTGCTATTTGCCACTGCACATACATTTGACTGACCTGCTGACTACCTGCAGAAATATCTGACTGCATCAATTGTGTCTGAATGCCGCATTAAGCCACTCCAACATGCTTGCTCTCATCTGTCATTGCATCCTCTGAATGCCTATCCCTCTTTAACTGCTCATCACTTGGCCATTCTTCACCACAGTCACCACAGTCACACTCCTTCCTCATCTTATCTTGATGTCTTTGTCGCTGGGGGCAGAATTTATCCCCAACGCTCTTTGTATGGAGAAACACAGATGTACGCCCTAGGGAGGATAGCTCAGTTGGCTCGAGGCGGGAAGCATGATAGACATGATAAACATAGTACGTGTTACATCACTGAAGTACTGACAGACATTCAGTTACGCACACTTCTGCAGCAAACAAATGAATGATATATGCCTCTAAGTGTCCAGATATAGAGACAGTAGTGCAGTCAAAGACAGTTTCTTTTTATTTTCCTGGTTGGTTGGGGATTTATTTTAGTGCATTAAAAATGCAGGTGGCTTCTGTCTAAACACATATATTGTTAGACAAACTGTATGTTAAACTGTTTGTACATATTTGTTTGGTGATAAACTGCAGCACGTACAAGGAGAGGCAAAGCCAATAGGACTGGTTTGTAAAAATGCATGTCCGACCTATTGGTTTTGCCAGTGCTTGTTTTAAGTTAGTTCATCCTCTGTTGGGCTCCACCTGATATCAAAGAAAAAAGACAAAAGAGAGAACGCCAGCAGGCAGGATGGTCACACTCCATTTCGGTCAATTTCATTAGTGTCATATGCTACAGCCTTAAATACATCCTTCCCAAACCCTCTACTTTTTCCACCCAGAGATTTTGAAGTCAATAAAAGCAACAAAGGAAATTGAGCCCATGTTTGTTTTGTATCACATAATAACACAGAAAAGTGGGCACTCTCCTTTAGCAAGTCACTAAACATATCAAAATACAAATAAAGCAGTGTGATCTAACCAAGCTACATACGATGACCATTCTACTCTGCAACCATCCTTTTGCAAACAAGAGCTGCCATAATCAATCCTTGTATTTAATCTTCATTGCTATTAGTAATTGTACAGTAACACTCATTAGCTGACCCATATCTGCACCACTTATATTTGAGAGAAGCTTTACAGTTCTTTTAGCAAATATTTTGGCAAGCATCTTAAATTCTTTCGTTGCTATAGAAACTCAACTCTATGATTCATACTGATTACCATTGGCTCTTTTGTGCTTTCTCTTTTTTTGTCAAAATTGTATTTATTCATCATGACTGAGCAGTATCACAATACAATAAGGCTCAAAGAGGGTTGGCATAGTGTACCTCGTTCAGTGAAATAGCTCTAAATTAAAGTCCAGCTTCTCTAGATATGGGGCCTCCATACACCCTCCCCTCGTTCGTGTCAGGGTAATTTTTTGTACTGTAATATCAGAGAAACAGCATGCAAACAGGACAAGAAAAGAAAAGAAAAACATTCCCCTTTGTACTATTAAAAACCTCCATTTCCCAGTGCAACCCCCTCCCTCCCTCCTCTTCCCTGGTGGTGGATGATCCCTTGTCTACACTCCATCAGGCAAGCGGAGCCGCCCCAGTACAACACATTGGGTCCTGGTCGATTGCACAGACCCTAGCTGATTGCTGGTGTATCTGAACAGGTGATATCAGGCGGTGAGACCTTATTTAGAACTGGAATAGGTGAAGTGCTCGGATGGCAGGCAGGCACACTGCTAAGGGGAGCCCACTTGAGAGAAAGGAAACCAATAGGCGCCATTTGTATTCAAAGTTTTATGGTCTTCCCTGAAGATGTCTGCTAATCTCTCCATTGTTAGGATTCTACAGAGACCTGCGTGCCAAAGTGACAACCCTGGCGCCTCTGTCCTCTTCCATGCCACTGCAATCATCATTTTTGTAGCTCCCACGCATGTCCACATTATAGCTTTGTCTACCTTTGTCTGGTGTTCTAATTCTGGGTGCCTGATGCCCAGAAGCACCTCCGCAATAGAGGTCGGGATTGGGTAGCCCAGCATCTCTTTGATGTGAGTGAGAATCTCCTCTCAAAAAGGCCAAATAGTGGGGCAATCCCACCAAATGTGGCAGAGGTCCCCAGGAGACCACACCCACGCCAGCAGAGATATGAGGCATCAGGAGAAATCTTCTTGAGTTTAGAGGCATAAAGGTACCAATCAAAGAGGGTCTTGTAATTGGCCTCTCTTAGAGTCACCGAGTGGTTCTTGGCAATATCTGACCATAAGTGTTTCCACTTATCCTCTTAGATGTCCCTCCCAATTGTATGTTCCCAGAAAGATTTGTATCGCGCACTTGGGGCGTGTACTCCCAAAAGTAGTAACAAATATAGAAAGGAGATCGCCCCCTTCATGGTTCCTGCCTTCTGTAGCCACCTCTCTATCAGTATGTATTCCCTTGTGTCCGCCTCCCACATCTGTGGTCCTGAAATCCAATGTTTAAGTTGAAGATAGTGACAGTGTTCTGTTTGTGGAATCTCAAATTCTCTTTTACAACTCTTGAATGTGTGCACTTCATAGTTGTGAAACATATTCGACACGTTCCGACATCCCCCCTCCCGCCATACGTCAAATGGACCCTCCCTCGCAGCTGGAGGGAAATTGGAGGTAAAATGAATGGGAGTGCATGGTGATGGAAAGGAAGTCAGCCTCCCCTCTTTTGTAACCTTATCCCAAACCTTAAGCATGGTGCGTGTGGGGGTGCTGATGTATGCATTGGCAGGTCTCTCTTTCTTCGGCCTCCACGGAATATCCCAAATCGATCTTCCCAATATTGCCCTGTCCATGTGAAGCCACTGTGTATCAGATTCTATCAGAGACCATTCCACTAGTACTCTCAGCTGGGCCGCCTTGTAGTATATCGAGAAATCTGGTAGTGCCACCCCCTCTCTTTTTTGGGGCGACGTAACACATGAAAGGGGAGTCAGGCTCTTCCCCCCTGCCATATGAATTTAGTTATTAGCGAGCGTAGTTTGGGCAGTAGCTCGCGTTCGAGCTCTACTGGGAGTGCCTGAAATAGGTATAGGAATTTTGAAAGCTGCATCATTTTGACAGCATTGATCCGGCCTAACCTAGATATGAAGAGTGGCTTCCAGCGTTTGAGATCGTTTTGCATTTGGATCAGCATTGGGGGATAGTTGACCTCATAGAGGTTCTCCACTTTCGGAGTAAGTTGGATTCCCAGATACTGAATGGAGTTTTTGGCTCATTGAAAGGCAGATTGACGCTGTAGTTGTTGTATCTCCTACTCATGAGTGGTAAGATTTAGTGTGAAGGACTTTGTGGGATTGACTTTAAACCCCGCTACCCCCTCAAATTTATCTGGTTCTCTCTGGAGCACTTGTAGTGAGGTGAATGGGTTTATCAGAGACCTCAGGATGTCGTCCGCAAATAGTGAGGCCTTGTACTCCGAGCCACCAAAGGGAATCCCTTTTATTTCAGGGTTACCTCTGAACCTGACCTCGAGGGGTTCGATGCTCAGGGCAAATAGAAGCGGTGATAACGGACAACCCTGCCTTGTCCCTCTACTTAAGGCGAAGAAGGTGACTGTGACCCCTTAACCTACACCCTCGATTGTGGGTGCGTGTAATTGACTTGGACCATGTTGATAAATCATTGCCCAAATCCGAATTTTTGCATGGTAATGAACAAAACCGACCAATCCACCCTGTCAAAGGCCTTTCCGGCACCCAGACCCACTAAAACAACAGTAATATTACATTTAGAGACTTTTTCGATTAGGTGGACAGTTCTACAGATCTTGTTATGTGTCTGCCTCCCCTTTATAAAACCTGATAGATCAGGGTGGATTAGCGTGGGCATTATTGTATCAATTCACGTGGCTAGAATGGCAGAGAAGAGCTTGGCATCAAGGTTTAGCAAGGCAATGGGGCGATAAGATGCACAATTGTGTGGGCTTTTCCCTGGTTTGTGGATAACCGTGATTGCTGCTTCCGCCATAGATTTAGAAACTGCTGACCCATCGTCTTGCATTGAATAATCGAGTGAGGTATTGTGTGAGCTCTGCTGCTAATATTTTATACAATTGGGCCGTCAGACTGTCCGGCCCTGGAGATTTATGTAGTTTGAACTTTGAGATCGCCATTCCCACTTCTTCTGTGGTTATGGGTTCATTGAGCCGGTCACTTTCTGCTGGTGAAATATTTGAGATGTTCCAGAGAGTCTAGGTATTGTTGTTGCTTCACCCCATTCAGTTGGGACCCTGTGTAGAGGTCGTTGTAAAAATTCCCAAAAATACGAGCCTTATCGTCATCCCTGTGAACCATCCCGTCACTCCCTGTGTATATGACACCTGCCGAAGCCTAAGCAATGTGTACTCCGCCCTGTTCGTGTATATTGCTTTAACTTTCCCCTTCAGAGCTGTGAGTTGTCTCCGTAGGGTCTGTGTGGGAGCTTTCCTGTGTTCTCTCTCGACTTTATGCCCTTCCTCCTCTACTGCTAACCGTTCCTCTGCCCTCCTATGGTTTAATATGGAGTTTAGTTCTATGCATTTGCCTCGGAGCACAGCCTTAAATGTGTCCCAATTATTCTGGGGTGAAGTAGCTTGGGGTTGGTTCATCTCAAAGAACTCCGTGATCGAGCTCCTCAGTTCCTCCCTTAAGAGTCTGTCCCTGGTCACCGCTATTGGGAAGTACCATTTATGCCTGCTTGTCCCATCGTGGCCCCAAGACAAATTAAGAGCTATTAGGCTGTGGTTGGATATTGTGATGGGGAGCATTTTTGCTGCGTCCAGAGAACCCAGGAGTGACTGGCTTATAAAGATGTGGTCTAGTCTAGAATAGGTTGCATGTATTTGGGAAAAAAATGTAAAATCTTTTGCCCTCGGGTATAGCGTCCGCCAAGCGTCCCGAAGCCCCAGAGCCTATAGTTTCTCCTTGATGCTCTTAGGGAATGTGCTAGCCACCGCCCTCTGTGTATGTGTACTATCCATCTCAGTCTGCCAGACCAGATTGAAATCTCTGATAAGTATTGTTGGTCCTTCAGCAAACTCCCCCAGCTGATCTAATAGAGTGGTCAAGAACCCTGTTTGGCCCGTGTTGGGGACATATGTAGATACAAACGTACCTAATCTGCCTCTCAGCTTTCCCTTTACCATTACTATTCGGCCCTCCTGATCTGTCTTAATAGCCTCAGTTTGGAACTTTGCAGAGCTGCGAAACATCAGGGCCACACCTTTCTGCTTCAAAGCAGAGGACGATCTATATATTAAGGGATGCTGTCTGTGGCGTAAACGTAACACTTCAGATTTTTTAAGGTGCGTTTCCTGTAACGCAACTATTTCGAATTGGTGATCAGAGAGGTATTTCCAGATGTTTTGTCATTTAAGGGGCAAGCTCAGACCCTTCACATTCCAAGAGGCTATTGAGACCATATTGCATGCTCCTGAAAGTTGGCTCTCTCATTTCGCCTCCCACCAATGTGTGCTGCCTCTTCGGCCCTCCCTCGATGCCCCCTTGGTAACTCATGTCCCTCACCAAACACGGTCCTGTTGCTTTCCCCTGTAGGGAGAGTCCTCCCGCCCTTGAATCCAAATCCAAGTACTGCCCCCTCAATCACCAAAAAAGGAAGGAAAAATCCCCATCCCCAAGCTGGATGGCCAACGGGCCATCAGCCTCTTCAATCTTCAGGAAACAAAAGACATTCATGGGAGACTCGGGTCAAGCCCGGAGCCCCGCTCGGAGCAATTTCCCCAGAAAATTGTTCCAAAAGAAGATCCAGGGGGGGCGTGGCCAAGATGGCGATCTCTTTCCTGATCCCCGTATCCAGCCAAATTCTCAAGGAAAATCTCCTGTTGTGCACCACAGACGGTGGTACGACAAGCGGGAGTAAGGTGACATCCCCGAGAGCCACTGCAAACGACGTAAGCCTCTGGTTGACACTCTGCACGGCCCGGCAAGTAGCAGTTGGAAATTGCGCCCAGGCCGGGAATCCAGTACAACGTCTGAGCGGGAAAAAAAGACACGGCTCCTCATCGGTGGGGGCACCGGCGGACCAAGCGACGGTGAACCGGAGGGGCAACTGGTGCTGCAGTGAGTGAGTATCCGCAGCAACGGCAAAAAAAATAGGGGCAGCCGGGAAGGGTGTAGCCGTGGAATGATCCATGTCTGGGCAGCAGCGTAAAATTGAGAGCGCGCTTGCTGGCCTTCTCGGGCGCAAGACCGACGCCCTTTTTCAAAACCCGGAGAAGAAGCGGCGCTTGGCAATTGCCACTGGGGAGGCACGAGAGGAGCAGCGACCGGCCCGGGGTGCCCTCCGCCGCCAGGGACAGCATTTTCAACCCCTAGTGGACATTATCAATTTGTGGTAATGCCCTTTGGTCTGAAAAATGCACCTGCCACATTTCAAAGGTTGGTGAATAAAGTCCTAACAGGCCTGGAAGACTACTGTGCAGCTTATCTTGATGATAGTGCTGTCTTTAGCTCCACCTGGGAGGATCACCTGATCCACCTGAAAAATGTTTTGGAGGCCCTGCAGAAGGCAGGCCTAACTATCAAGGCTACTAAGGGCCAAATAGGGCAGAGTCAGGTTGTGTACCTGGGCCACCTTGTAGGTGGAGGCCAGGTTCAACCATTACAGAGCAAAATCCAGACCATAATGGACTGCGTTGCTGCAACCACCCAGACTCAGGTCAGAGCTTTCTTGGGCCTGACTGGATACTATAGGAGATTTGTCAAGTGATGTGGTTCCATAGTGACACCCCTGAATGCCTTAACCTCTAAAAGAATGCCAAAAAAAAGTTCAGTTGACAGTCAGCTGTTAAAAGGAATTTGATGACCTTAAGCAGGCCATGTGCACTGCTCCAATTCTGCAAAGTCCTGACTACTCCAAATAATTCATTGTACAAACAGATGCTTCTGAGTTGGGTGTAGGGGCTGTGCTATCACAATTAAAAAATGAAGGTCAAGACCAGCCAGTAGCTTTTATTAGCAGAAGGCTGACCCCTAGAGAAAAACGTTGGTCAGCTATTGAGAGGGAGGCATTTGCTGTGGTTTGGGCTCTGAAGAAGCTGAGGCCGTACTTGTATGGTACTCACTTCATAGTTCAGACAGACCATAAGCCCCTCTTATGGCTAAAACAGATGAAGGGTGAAAATCTCAAACTGCTCAGGTGGTCCATTTCCCTACAAGGCATGGACTATACAGTGGAACATAGACCTGGGAGTAACCATGCCAATGCAGATGGACTCTCCAGATATTTCCACTTAAAATATGAAGACTCAACTGGTCAAGGTTAGTTTAATGTCCCTGCATTTTGGGGGGTGGGGGGGTGTAGGTGAGTAGGGTCTGCTTCCTATGGTTGACCCCACTTTTTGCTGTGTTTCACCGGTTTTTCGACTTTAGTCTGGCTGTGGCCCTGCTAAACAAGACCACAGCCTAGCTGTTCTATCTCTCAATGATACCATGTACTTTAGGTACATACCAAATTGGTTACTGGGTTACCCTTGTGAGTCCCTGTATATGCTACCTTAGGTACCCAGGGCATAGGTACCCCAGAGGCCTACCAGGGGCTGAAGCATGTATTATGCCACCCCTGGGCAGCCTTCCAAAATGACACCACAGGTCTGCACTTGCATCCTGGGTAAGGTGGTGTAAGCACCTCTTACTTAGATATAGTATACCTATAGCTACCTATATAAATAGACACATATTAACCTATATGTCACTCCTATGGCAGGCCTTGACAATCCTGAAGGCAGAGTGTTTGGTTGTGTGTGAGAGGGTGCCCATGCATGAGCTGAGCCCCTCTGCAGCTTTTGGAACCATCTCCTTATAGCTGCTCTATGATATAGCCATACCATATACTCTTAAGTGCATTATAATCCTCGCGGTTAATGCTAATTTTGGTTTGGCTTTATCAAAACATATCGTGTAAGGTGTCAAACACTTTGGAATACTACCTCCCCTCCCCCACCATTTCTGGTGGCGGCGGTAGCATTCCACCCTTCTAGAGGGAGAGGACATGTACACACTGGTATACCTGGTTAAAGTTTAAAAGAGCCTTAACATCACAAAATGGATTCTGCTGCCACAGACACGAGTATGACCGCCTGCTGCTGGACGAAACTCTGGCAGGGGACGCCTGGACAATAGGTTTCCTGTCCAGGGAGGTGCCAGTACCTCCCCAGACAGGCTTTAGTGTATTGGGGCAGGGTGGGTTGCATTCAGTGAAAGCTTTTCAGACACTGCCTGGGGCACACAAGGTGCTCCATGCTTTCCCAGTTCAATCAAGTTGCTGGGGCACTCAGCCCCGGCTCTGGCGCAAAACTGGACAAAGGGGAAGGGGACCGCCCAGGTCCTTCCTTAGGTGGGACCCTAGAGTTAGAGTTAGGATGGCGGTGGGTATCGCGGTGGATGCAGAGTCGGTCTGCCCCTTTTCCGCCAGTGGCAATCATTACGATTGCCTGCCGGGCGGAGCTGGGCCACTTATATGGTGGCGGTGCCAGGCAGGCACCATCCGCCATATTAGGTTGTGTGTGTTGTGGAGGCCTTTCCATGGCGGCGATGAGGATTGGCCCCCTCTGTGGGGGGTTGGAGGGGTCAGTGCCATAGCACCCCCCTGCAGTTCCCTGCACCAAATGGCAGGCACTGCGTGGTGCCTGCGACGTGGTGCAGGGAAATGCTGTGCATGCTATTTTACTATTGAAGATGGTGCTGCAGCTAGCAGCACCGTCTGCAATGGTAAAAGGCAGAATGCGTCCGCAATCTTGGCAGGCGCATCCTAATTGCATTGGTGGGACCACCGCACATCTGGGGGCCGGTCTCATCCCCGTTATGATGGCGGGCAGACTGATGTCCGCCCGCCATCATATTGAGCCCCTAAGTTCTGTAGTGGGTTGTGGGTTTATAGGGGAATAGCCTGGAAGGTAATTTAATGTATGAAATGTTATAAATATTTTGTATTTGTTTAATTGAGATGTTATAGTGTTAAACATTTAAAGTAATTTATTATGAATTAATTCTTTGTTGTCACTTAATTTTAATTAATTATTTTGCAATTAATTATGATAATTGTGTAATTAGTTATAGGCGTGTGTTGTGGTGTTCATAGGTGTAAATTGTGAGAAAGGTGGGAAATAATTTATTTTTAATTGATGAATTAATAATTAGTTGTTAATTAATTTTAAATAATTAACTAGTAATTAATTATGGTCATTGTGTAATTAGTTTTAGGTGTGTTTTGTGGTGTTTATAGTTGTAAATTGTGGAAAGGGTGGGAGGTAATGTTATTTTTAATTGATGAATTAATAATTATTTGTTCATTAGTTTAAATTAATCAATTATAAATTAATGATGGTGATTGTGTAATTAATTGTAGGTGTGTGTTGTGGGTATTATAGTGTCAAAGCATGTGTATCTAATGAATGTTTATTATTTTTGATTATTAAATATGTTAATTATGGAAATAAATTTAAATAAAACTTGACTTTTTTTATTGGTGTGGTGTTATAAGGTAGGAAATAAAATAAATACATTTATGTTTTAAACATTTGTTTGTTTGTTAATAGTTGCTCCTTTTAAACAATTATTGTTTATAAATGTATTTAATAATGTATTTAATAAATATTTGTACCTTATTGTTATATATAATTTATATTATAATATGTGTTCTTTTTACATGTTTAATATATTTAATCGTATATTTTTAATATTGTTTATTTATTTTTATTATTTAAAAAAAATCTATTGTTTAAATGTTATTAGTAATTTTTGTTTCTCTGCTATCCAACACTTTCCCTAATGTTGCACTCTCTGGAGTGTGAATAGTAATTTTTACCCCTCCGCTATCCAGCACTTTAACTACTGTTGCACTCACTGGAGTGGGAATGGTAATTTTTACCCCGGTGCTTTCCAATCCTTTCCCTACTGTTGCACTCACTGGAGTGGGAATCATATTTTTTACCCCTCCGTTATCCAACACTTTCCCTACTGGTGCACTCACTGGAGTGGGAATGGTAATTTGTACCCCTCCTCCACCCAGCACTTTCCCTTCTGTTGCACTCATTGCAGTGGGAATAGTAATTTTTATTCCTCCGCTATCGAACACTTTCTCTACTGTTGCACTCACTGGAGTGGGAATAATATTTTTTACCCCTCCGTTATCCAACACTTTCCCTACTGTTGCACTCACTGGAGAGGGAATACTAATTTTTACCCCTCTGCTATACAGCACATTCCCTACTGTTGCACTCACTGGAGTGGGAATAGTAATTTTCACCCCTCCGCTAACCAGCAAATTCCCTCCTGTTACACTCACTGGAGTTGGAATAGTAATTTTTACCCTCCCGCTATCCAACGCTTTCCCTACTGTTGCACTCTCTGGAGTGGGAATAGTAATTTTTACCCCTGTACTATCCAATACTTTCCCTATTGTTGCACTCACTTGAGTGGGAATAGTAATTTTTACCCCTTTGCTATCCAACACTTTCCCTACAGATTGGCTTACTGGAGTGGGAATATTAATTTTTACCCCTCCGCTATCCAATACTTTGCCTACTGTTGCACTCACTGGAGTTGGAGTGGTACATTTAATTATTTTGCTATCCAACATTTTACCAACTGTTGCACTTATTGTATTGCGAAATGTAAGTTTTTAATTTAAAAATAATAATAATTTAATGTTTTAATTTATTATAGAATGTTTTTTATTTTAAATTATTGCTAGAATGAAATGTATTTTGTTAAAAATGATATTAATATTTAATATATTTAACATTTTTTTTTAATCAATATTTTTTACATCTATATTTTTTACTTCGATATTATTGATTAAATAGTTTGTACTTACCTGTTTAGTTATAGGGTGTCGATATTTTTACATGCTATATTTTTTCATCGATATTTTTTTCATCGATATCTTTAACATCAATATTATGTTAGTGAACTGTTCATAGTATCCCGTTAGGCCTAGCTAACCTTGAAGGTTTGGCATTTTTAATCATTGCGCAACTCTCTTTGAGATCTCTAAGTCGTAATTACATAAATCAAGATGGTGGAAATGATGCCTGTGTTGAGTAAAGATCATTAACATGTGTGCCACTTTTCGAAAGGAACATAAGGATCTTTTGCATTAGTGTGTGATCCAATGCTCCTGCCAACTAGCAGAACTCTTTTGAAACTTTTGACCTTGCTGCTATGTTGAGCCCCAGACACTTCTTAATGTTGTTGAAGACTCTTTCTTTGATGTTTACATCAAATACATGTGGCGGTCCCGCACACCCAATTAGGATGCGATCGCAACCATGGTGGTTGCATTTTGCACTTTAACATTGCGGCGGTGCTGCTGACTGCTGCACCCGCCGCGATGTTCAAAATGCATGTTGTGCATTTCACTGCACTACTTGGAAGGCACCACACAGTGCCTGCCACTTGGTGCAGTGAAATGTAGGGGGTGCCATAGGTACCCCCTCAGTGCATCCACACCTCCCCCCAACACAAGGGTGGCCCACAACAGGCCCCCAAAGCAAATCTCCACCGGCCTTTTAAGGGCTGTTTCACGGCCATGGAAAGGCTGGCTGAAGACAGCATCCTGATTTGGTGGGCAGTGACTGCTAGGCACCGCCACCATTTTATGGATGAAGACCGCTCTGCCAGGCAATTGGTACGATTGCCTGTGGCGGACGGTCTTTGCGTCCGCCACAGTCGCAGTCTGGATCTCCCCGCCATCGTAATGTGGCTGACAAAAATCGTGGTTCGACTGTGGAAGGACCGTCTGCGCATGGCTGGCGGTAGCGGTCCTTCCGTCATTGTAATCGGCCCCTAAGTCTTGATCTGTAGTTTTTTAATTTTCATTTTATGATGATTCATTTCTTCCTTGATCAGTTAGTACCATCAGCAAAAGTTGTTTTTTTAAGAATGCTCTGATTAGTTTCCGATATGCGCTTTTCTCTCCTCTCCAATTAAGATTTTATATTGAATGTTCTGGTCTGGTTGAGCTATAGCACAGGAGTTAGAAGATAAGTAATTAAAGACTAAAGTTAGAAGTTGTTCCCAGTCCTTCCTTCAGTCAAAAGATGTATCGATTTCCATGCTGTTAACAGTCTATCATGACATAATTAATTCAGAGATTTCTAGATAGGGGCTTTTGAGGTGAAATGTGCGTCCCACTGTATCACTTTCCGATGTATCTGAGTGCTGAAAGTGGTTCCCAGTGCTTCTCCTTCGGCCGAAGGTCACAATTCAATTTTAAGGTGATTTGCGGCGGTTTATAATCACTCTCGGTCTTAGGGATAGTCCGGAAGCCTTCGCATAATGAAAAGTGTGAAAAAATGTACTTAATTTCACTTTTGGAATGTGTTCAGTAATAGAAGTTACATATATTTATCATACACAAATGCTGATATATTATTGTTTTCATTAACTAGAATAGTTAACTGCAGTGTAAACTCAGTGGTGACCACTAGATGGCGCCAATGTGATTGATGCGCACTGCACTCCAGAGCTGAAGCAATGCCACATTTTCATCAAACCTCAAGCATATAATATGCTTGGTTGAGGCCCTCGCGCACCTCTGGGCACACTTGAACACCAGTCTCATTTACTTCTGCAGCTCTGAGGCTCACATGAAGTTACTAAATTAGCCTTCCGTCATTTCTCACGAGCCGGCCTTCTCGTTGACTGAGCCCTCCCGCTCCGGGGCCTGGCAGAGCGCGCCGACACCTCAGACGGGGCGCGCTCCCTCGAGCGCGGGTTAACATCCTAATTTAACGCAGGTTTCATCTGACAGAAGGCATTAATACAGATTATTCGAAAGCAAATCGTATTCACTGATCACGTGGATAGTTTATATAATCGATGCATTTATATCGCGTCTGTAGTACGATTGGTGGAAGACCAGGTGTCTCGTGCTGCAGCAAACTCTGGGGCATGTTACCAAGCCCAGGGCACAAGTCCTATAAAAATAAGTGGGGGGAATGACAATATGCAAATGGCCTCATGACGTCACGTGCTCAACGTGTCCCGGTGTCTGAAAATTACACCGGGACATGTTCAGTTTATTTCTGTGGGGCCCAGCTTCTTGGCAGAGGGGACGACGTCCACCCTGTAAAAAGAGTGGGGGGACGCCGTCCTTCCCGCGTGTACCCCCGACTCGAGCCCTGACCAAGACCCCATTGCCACCACAACAATACTTTTTGTGAGGTTGTGGTGGCGATAGGGTCAGCGCCCTCTTACAAAGGCAGCGTTAAACCACTGGAAGTGGCTTAAGGCTGCCTTGGTAATAGACAGCGTCAGATTGGTAACGCGGGCACTAGGGCAATGCCTGAGGGGCCGATGTCCAGTTCCAGCTGTGGGCTGCTTTTTTGAGCAGCCTTGGGACGATTTGGCAGTTACTGCATTATTCGGATGCCGCCAGCAGCCCAGTGAGTGCCTGAGTGGCCTTTTTGGAGACAGATCAGCCTCAATTACTTCTCTTTTATAATTGAGCAGAAGTGTCATTCCCTTTCTCTCGCTGGGTCCGGCCCATTAACATATGGTTATTGAGCGGGAGCAAGGTGCATGACCAATAGCGTCCTCACTTATATACAGGTGTGTTTCACCAGTGCAAGCTAATCCATGCATTTTTCTTAAACTCCCTTTTTTTTAATAAAACTTCGCCGAAGCAGTGTTTTGCAAAGGCAATATGCAAATGTGGGCCACTTTTTTTATCGTGCCCGGGCCGATTTTCAATCCCAATCTAACCCTGGTAATAGAGCCTCTTTCACGCTAAAATTAGCTTACAAGGGGCGTGCAGTGGGTGTTTCGTTGGGCGTTCCACCGCAACACCCATTCCCTTCGACGCTGCCACCTATTATCGAGAGAGGCAATAATAGGTGGCAGCGCCAAACTTAGGACCAGGAAAATCCTGGTCTTAAGGTGGCAAAACCAGAAGAAATGCTTCATTTCTCCTCCTTTTTGCTTTTTCCATGTGTGCTACCTTGTGCAGCATACATGGATAAAAGCAAAATGCCAAGGTGTGTTTATGTACACGAAGGTGTCCCTTCCTGTACATAAACAAACCTTTATTTAAAACGCCATTTTGTAACTTACATGTGTGCCGCATGAAGCAGCACACATATGGTGCAGCCTGGCCTTTCCGAAGTGGCGGAGAGAGGCTTAAAGCCAGCCGCGACCCGTGGAGGGAGTTACGGTGGGGCAGGAAGGCGGGGTGGGGGAGGGACAGGGTGGGGGATGCTAAAAACTGGAATATGGATAATTTGAGGTAAGTACACAATTTAATAAATAAAACGAATTTCATAGCGCGCCCTGCATCGTAAAATGTGATGCAGTGTGCGCTATGAAATTCGTTTTATTTATTAAATTGTTTACTTACCTCCAATTATCCATATTCCAGTTTTTAGCACACCCCACCCTGTCCCTCCCCCGCCCCGCCTCTCTGCCCCACCGGAACTCCCTCCACGGGCTGTGGCTGCTTTAAGCGAAGAAGGCTAACGCCTCTCACCGCCCCTTCCTAGATAATATGCCCCTCGGTTTAATGACTGTCAGCGGTGCCGCGCGTACTGACAGGTGTAGGGTTTATACCCAGAGGTGCAGAGTCAACCTGCTAGCCTTATGAGGTAGAGTCAAACTGCATCAAGTAGGGTCTGACTGCCCTATCTAGTCTGGCAGTTCCCTGTTACTGGGGATAGCTAGGATGAACAATTTCTGCCCCAATGTTGGTGCATGGTCACCCATGGCCCTCGGTATGAACCTTGGTCCAGATGAACTAAGCTCTTATGTTGAGATTATGAGGCAACACAAGGGCTTTAGTGATATTTACAAAACCACGCAAAGCCACCTTGCGTGGCTCTGTGGGGCTAAGTAAATATAGAACAGCTGCTTTGCATTACTCTGCGTTGGGATGGCGTTCCAAGGATTCAGTGTGGGAGTTCCTACGTATTCACCCATGATTGTTGGTGCATTCTCAAAATTACTAACAGTAGTAAACCAGAGAATGCTTAAAAATGCTATGCCATCGCAACAGAATTTGAATTTGTATTGGAATTTGAATTTGAATTTATATAGCGCGTAAATCACCCGTAGGTCTCATGGCGCTTGCAGAAATTCAGTGAGAGGACAGAGTGAAGGGTTGACCAAGGATCTAAAAAAGCCAGGTTTTCAGGTTCTTGCGGAATGTGTTGTGATTCGGGTCTATTCTGATCGGTAGGGGTAGAGAGTTCCACGTTTCCGGGGCAATTTTAGAGAAACATCTGTCCCCGTTTCTGACCGTGCGGACTTTTGGGACTGTTAGGAGGTGTTTGTCTGAGGAGCGGAGGGTTCTAGTCGGACAGTAATCAGAATTTTTTCTTTCCAAGTATTTTGGTCCTTAGCCATTGATAGTTTTATGGACTAGGCAACATATTTTAAATTTGATATGTTTTTTCATGGGAAGCCAGTGTAATTTTCTGAAACAAGGGGCCGATGAAGTGTGAGGGGGAAGATCGAGGACCAGCCTGGCCGCTGTATTTTGAAGGGTCTGGAGTTTTGTCAAAAGACTTTCATTAATGGCGGTGAGCAGTGCATTTCCGTAGTCCAGACGACTTATAATTAAGCCCTGAATTAGAGGCATGTAAGATGATATAGGGATCCACTTAAAGATCTTCCTGAGGCTGCGCATTAGTCCTAAACTGGTGAGATGACATAGACAATTTATTGTCAATAGTGACTCCCAAATTGCGAACCAGGGGGCATATTATCAAGGGGGTTTATCTCCGCTGTTTTTGGCTTTAAAAGCCAAGAAAGCGGAGATAAAATTATCTCCCTATTACCTAGCTGTCGCTAACACCAGTTAGCGACAGCTAGTAGGAGATAGCGATCATCTTGGGCCCCACTTTGCATGTCAGTGATATTTATCACTAATGACACGCAAAGTGGGCGTGCCAAGATGTTAGCGACTGAAAACAGTTGCTAACATCGCTATCTCCTATTACCAACTTTTGGAGATATTTGCGCTAAACACGAATATCTCCAAAAGCTAACACCTGCCCTGAGCAGTTCTTAGCCATGTTATCCAATGGGAGGTGGATAACATGGCTAAGAGCATTAGCTCGGTAATGCATGAATATCGCTGACTTTGCAGCGATATTCATGCATTGCGGCGATTTTTATCGCATTTGCGATAAACCTTGGTAATACCAAGGTTTATTTGCGGTAAAAATCGCCATAGCTCTGCGGTAAATTTTTGTCTCTAACCAACAATAGCGATAATTATCGCTATTGCTTGGTAATATGCCCCTGAGTTCTTCGGGACAGGACAGGGGCCTAATGTTGGTGGCCACCATTCATTTGACCAGTATTTTTGCGCATTTCCGAACAGCATAATCTCGGTCTTTCCAGCGTTAAGCATCAGGTAGTTATTGGTAATCCATTCCTTTATAGAGGTCATGTAGTGTTGGAATCTGGATTTAGTGTCTGCAGGGTTTAGTCCTAAGGTGATTAACAGCTGAGTATCGTCAGTTTACGACAATGTTTCAAAGCTGTAAGCTCTGATTAACTTTGCCAGTGGGGATAGGTATAAATTGAAAAGTGTCGGGCTCACTATTGATCCCTGGGTAACACCCTTATCGTTTTCCACATTAGCTGGGGAAAATGGTCCAAGTTGGACCCTAGACTGTCTTCTGGTCAGGTAGCTCTGGATCCAAAGTAGGGCTGGGCCCTCGACACCAATCCCAGCCAGGCGCTCTAAGAGAATGCTATGTGAGATGGTGTTGAAAGCTGCCGACAAGTCGAGTAGGATCAGGATGGCTGATTGCTTTGCGTCGCTGGTCAGCAGGATATTATCCATAATCTCAAGTAAGACAGTCTCCGTGCTATGAAAAGCTCTGAAGTCTGGCTGGGATGTATCCAGTAGCTTGTTATCTTCCAGGTGTTTAACTAGTTGTTTATTTATTAGTGATTCCATGACTTTCCCAAAGAGTGGTATGAAGGAGATCGGGCTGTAGTTTAAGGGTTGTTTTGGATCTGCGTTGTTCTTTTTTAGTATTGGCCTGATTGTGGCTTCTTTCCATTGGGAGGGGACCAAACAATGGACTAAAGAAAGGTTCAGGGTAACGGTCAATTAAGTGATCAGGGCCAGTGCAATTTTAGCTAGGATTTGGGCGGACGCGGGGTCTGCTGGGGACCCTGATTTGATACTCTTTATTGTGATGCCTACTTCTTCCTCTGAAAATGTGTGAAATTCTTTAAGGGCATTATCGGGAACAGAGGTGTAACAAGGAGAAGTATGTTTATTTCTCGTCTCATGTTTGTTTTTGATCCCTTCCCGCACAAACACAATCCACCCTATAACGCAGTTACCCTTGGACCTTGGCACAAGGGGGCCTGCGTTGGTGTTAGGCCCACGCAGGGAGAGAGGTGGAAAGTGCCATATCTTTGTGAATGTGACTCATTCCAGCTATCTCCATTTCACACAGTACTGCAAGATGTCTTGCTGCTTGTGAAGCTGGTTTCAGAGCAGGACGGGCTACCATGACTCCACCATGTCTAATGTCCTCACTCTAGTTGTGGCCTCCTGCAGCGTGGGGCTGGTTTCTGGGCAGGATGGGCTGCCACGACTCCACCGTGGATTATGAACCAACTCTAGTCACGGTCTCCTGCAATATGGGGCTGGTTTCAGAACAGAATGGGCTGCCATGACTCCACCATGTGTAATGGCCCCACTCTGTTCGCGGCTTCCTTCAGTGTGGGGCTGGTTTCAGAGCAGGATGGGTTGCCACGACTCAACCATGAATTAGGACTCAAACCTAGTCACGACCTCCTGCAGTATGGGGCTGGTTTCAGAGCAGAACGAGCTGCCATAACTCCGCCACGTGTAATGGCCCCACTCTAGTCGTGGCTTACTTCAGCGTGGGGCTGGTTTTGGAGCAGGATGGGTTGCCATAACTCCACCATGTCTTAAGTCCCTGCTCTAGTTGTGCCTCCTGCAGTGTGGGGCTGGTTTCGGAGCAGGATGGGCTACCATGACTCCACCACGTGTAATGGCCCCACTCTAGTCGCGGCTTCCTTCAATGTGGGGCTGGTTTCAGAGCAGGGTGGGCTGCCACGACTCCATCATGTCTTTTGGCCTGCTCTAGTCGAGGCCTCCTGCAGTGTGGGGCTGGATTCATAGTAGGACGGGCTGTCATGACGCCAATATGTCTTACGACCCCACTCTAGTGGGGCTGGTTTTAGAGTAGGATGGGCCGTCGTGACTCCACCCTGTCTTATGTCCCCACTTCAGTTGCGGTTTCCTGCCCTGTGGGGCTGGTGTAAATATTTTTGCCAGAGCTGATTTTGGTTCCAGTCTGGTCACCCTCTCTCTGCTTTCGTTTATCGCTTGGAGTCTGCTACTCTCTTCTCTAAACAGCTGCCATTAACTGCAGGATTCCCAGCAGGGCCCAGATGCAGGCTCCCTGGGCCTGGTGTTTACAGACCCTGATCAGAAGGATATTTCCACATCAAACCTATAGAACAAGTCCAGGGCTTTCTATATTCCAATGAGGGAATCCCTCATTCAGTCATTCACTCGTGCCCTTGTGCATCTCCTAGGAGAAGGGGCCCTATAGCGACAGGGGTCATGGGATCCCTCTGCTGCATGCACTGGTCCCTGGCACAGAACTCTGGCAAAGACGTTCGCAGAACCCCTGGCGACCTTGAACTCCTTAAGAGCTGAGGCAGTGCATGTGCGATAGAACGCCTGCCATGTGACACAGGCACTGCTCATATGTGCCTGTGAGTGTGTTACTGACCTGCGCACTATGCGAGACAGGAAGTGGCAAAGCTTTAGCCTGCCAGTGTCTCCTGCACAGTCCTGGTTGGGCTCAGATCCACCGCACCACATGGAGAAGGCAGTCTCTAGCGCCCTCTACCTGTTGTTAAGAAATGCACACCTTAGGGCTGTGTCCCTGGTGCCCCGCCATCCCTGGGGCCAGAGGAAGATATGCGGGGCGCTCACCTACATAAACCAGACATGTATTATTCTGCCACAGAACTAGTGCACCATACACTCTTACTCCCATGATATGTATTCTGTAAAGAGGCACATGGTTCCCTTTTGGAATCTGACATGCTTACTCCTTTTCACTTCTAGGGTCTGTCCAAAGTAAGACATTTACATTTCCTCAATTTAGTTGGTCTTCAGTGACATATCTCTATTCTGTTCCTAATCTTCCTGGAATGGTGTTTTTGAGGCTATCCGTCTCACCCACAAACTCAGGTGCAGCATCTGTTTGTCGTATAATAGGATCCACTGGTGAGCAACCAGATCAGCAATGCGAGCTGACAGCACAGTGCTCCTTCTGACAGCCCAACAGAAGACCTGATGAGCCAGAATGAAGTAGATATTATTCAGTTCAGTTAAGAAGAGCTTTATTCGACAGTAAGTCATAACATTGACACCTGGATGCATGAAAATAAATTAAAACTTAATGGGGTGAAAAAGGAACTTCTTCTGTTTGGTCATAACACCACCCTATGGGGGCCCCATCACTGCCCACCACAAATGGGCACTCTCCCCGTCCCCTCCAAAACTGCTCGCAACCTTGGCATCATCTTTGATGACCAGTTGTCTTTGAAGCAACACATGGTCAGAGTCTCTTCCACTTGCATCACCATCCTCAAGTGACTCAGAAAGATCATCTGGATGCTCCCTCAGGACACACAAAAAACCGTAGTCCAGGCTTTAATTACATCCAGACTGGACTATGGCAATGTTCTCCTGGGGGCCTGCAAGGAAGTGACTCGTAAATTACAGACGGTACAGAACATGGCTGCCCGGCTCCTCTGCAAACTGTCCAATAAGTCCTCTACATCCATCTCTCTTCGAAGCCTTCATTGGCTCCACATCGAAAGTCGTACAAAGTTTAAGGCCCTCTGCTTTATGCACAGAATTAACGCAGGCAGGGCCCCCCCTTATCTCAGAACACTAGTTCATCAATACTGCCCTTCCCGCACCCTTCGCTCATCCAATCAGCACAAATTTCAGGTCCCCAGGTTTAAAAAAGCCAGAATGGGAGGTCGTTCCTTTGCGTATCTGGCTCCTTCCCTGTGGAACTCTCTTCCTTCTCCCCTGCGTACTGAACCTAGTTACCTCAAGTTCCGCAGGGATGTGAAAACTTGGTTGTTTATCCAGTAGGCCTTCCCTTTTCTGAGTCTTGATCTTGCCGGTACTCTGCCCTCATCCTGTTCTTAGCGCCGGGAAACCTCCGGGTAGCTGTGCGCTCTATAAACTTAAATATAATAATTATAATAATAAAAGCACAAACACATCAATCACAAGACACAATAAATAGTACATAACAATACACAATATAAAAAGATATTAAATTCAATTGATCACTGTCGATTTAAAAACAAATTAAAATTCATATATGATCCAATAAAATTAGTTCGTAAAAATGGGGGCAGCATAGTAGTAACATACATATTGCTAACTAGCGACGGGGGAAGACGGAAAAGTGCGAGTGCGTATTATCCAGGCCTACCTTAGGAATTTTGCTACAGCAACATCTATGCAAGTAGAGCAGTCTGACCCTAGGATCCTTAGTGCTTCTATATGTCTTTGCGTGCCCAGATTTAAGCAAATCGGTCTAAGCCACTTGCGTCGTGGGGCAGCATAAAGGGGACATACAAAAAATAAGTGGGCTATAGTTTCTGCCATGTCTAAACAGTTGTGACATTTGTCATCAAATGATGGCGCCCATTTACAGGTAAAAGCTTTGATCGTTAGGGTTCCAACTCTAAATTGAAAATATAGCTTACGGTCTAGAGGCCTCTCAATAATATCCCAATACGCTTCACAAGATGGGCATGATTTGTGATCTAGGAAGCGGCCAGTTAGGTTGGAGTTTATGGTGGCTCTATGGGATGCTGACTGAACCGTTTCCCAGTATTTTTCTTTCATTTGTTTTTTAGATGGGAAGATCGTGGTGTCCGGTTCATCCCATAAGAGACTTAGATCTAACTTTATTAAGAGGGACCTGAGCTCTTTAAGCGAATGGATTTTATGGAAACGATCAACCAAGATCACGTCCTTCAGGCCCTGGACATAATGGGTTAATTCGGGGGTCATCCAAATTTGCCTCCAATACAGTAATGGCCGTAACCTAGCTATATCTACAACATTCTTCCTTCCTAGATCAAGTAAAAGCGAAACAATAGGGGTGCTTTGGGGGACACCAACTAAATTTCTTAAAAATGTATTCTCCGCTTTGGCTAGGTGATTCAAATTGTTAAAACCCCATAGCTCTGATCCATAGAGGGTAGTGCTTATCACTTTCATGTTGTATATCTCCAAAGCAGGTGTAATTGGCTTTGTGAGGGAAGATTTGTGTTTGGAGGATAAGACTTCTGCAAGCTGGTGAAATTTTAGGATGGCCATATCCATATGACGATTCCATCCCATGTTAGCCTGAAGTAATATGCCTAGGTAGGTAAAAGCCTCAACCTGCTCAAGTGGTGTGTCATTCAGGAGAATTCTACCTTTATAAGGTTTATGCTGATTCAAGGACATGAACTTGGTTTTTGTGGTGTTGATCTCAAGTCCACGCTGTTGACAAAACTCCCCGAAGGCATTCTGCAGCCCACTCGGGGTCCACAAGACAATCAGAGTATCGTCCGCGAACATGAGGACAGGTACGCGAACCCCAGCCAGTATGGGGGCATCGGTTGGTGAACTCCGAAGGTGGCCAACTATTCCATTTATATATAAGGAAAACAGGGTGGGGACCAAAACACATCCCTGCCGAACACCACGTTCGACAGGGAATGAATCAGTGACCTCACTCTGTGCCCCCCACCTAATTCTAGTGTAATTGTCCTCGTGCAAGCGGACGAGAAGGGTCAATAGCTCAGGGGACATCCCCAAATCAGAAAGAACCCTCCAAAGTTTACAACGGGGGGCTAAATCGAAAGCCGATTTCAAGTCTACAAAGACTGCATAGAGTGATCCCTTGGTTAGGACCACATTCCTCCAGAAGAGTGTAATAAAGTAGAAAACTTGGTCGATGGAACTAGTGCAAGGTCGAAAGCCAGCTTGAAATGGGGATGAAATGTTGTGTTCCTCTACCCATGATTGAACTTTATTTTATACTAGGCGACCACCAAGTTTTTGTGCTGAGTCTATAAGACTAATGGGCCTGTAGTTATTTGGGAGCGATTTGTCACCCTTTTTAAAAACCGGGATTATTTTGGCTCCCTTCCATGAAGCCGGGATGGGAGCAACCCTGGCCACTGAATTCGCTAGCAGGGTAAAATACTGACACCAAGACGATCTGTCACTTAAAAAGACATCAGCAGGAACGCCGTCCATGCCTGGAGCTCTGCCACTTGTCACACAGTCTAATTGTATACTGACATCTTTGATAGTGAAGAGCTGGCTTTGATAAAAGATAACAGGGGTAGTGGACACTTCTCCTCTTCCAGATTTCGGGGTATTGGGGGTTACAAAATTCAAGCCACTGTGACTGGGCTACAATGTTTTGAGGAGGTTCAGCTAGTTCTCCCCTATCCCATTTTACAAATGTTCCAGAATTGCTTGGAGGCTTTTACCTCACAAGCGTGTTTCAGGTCCCGCCACCTATCCTCGTCCCACTGCCCTCTGAGCATATCTATATGCATCCCTTGCCTCTCTCACTCTAATGGGATTTGTTGCCCTCAGTTCTACACTCAGATTTTGACGGGCGGATTTACAAGGCTCGTTGTACCACCTAGCCGTAGCCAAAAATGCTTTAAGTCTAAGAAACAATTGGGTATGTGTCTCTGCCATAATTTGGGGAAAGTCCGGGCTACTAATTTTAAGATTAAGTTGGGACAATTCACTAATAATTCAACTTTGAGTGCATCTAATTGAGCAGGGTTCTCGATAAATGTATTCCATTTGACATGGATAAAGATATCTAGTGTAGTGGTCCCTCCCCTTGAAGGCTCAACACTATCCCCCTTTTGAGCTTGAAATAATGAACAAAGGGGTTTGTGATCGCTTTCCAGCCGAGGTTTAATGGCCATATCGAGCAACCAATGCCATAGTCTGATATATACCAACAGATAATCTATGCGACTGCTGTTCTGTCCATTATCAAAAGTGTTTGCTCCCTGCTGGTCCGAAAGAGTTCTCCCATTTGCTGCTCTTAGACCTCTTTCTAAGCACATAGCTTTTAGCTGAATAGCTACAGCTGTCCATCTTTTTATAGCAGGCAATTCAAGTTTTGGGATTCCCCATCTATGATCCTGATCTGCCGAGAGATCATGGTCCTCTTTGCCAAGTGGTTCATAGGTGGTGTTAAAATCTCCCCCCACTATTGGAACAATCTGCTCTGGAACAGCCTCTAGCTGAGAATAAAGAGCGGCTATTACCTCTGAAGTAAGTCCCCCTGATGACCCCCTGGCGTAGACATTAAAAATAGCCACCTTGTGGCCGTAAGTCCATTCAAGTCTAACTGTCAGAATATCATTCACTTGGGACTCAATATGCTGCACCTTACATCTCAATGTCTGGCAAACCCAGATCACCAAGCCTCCTGCAGGCCGACCTTTTGATTTTTTCAATGGCAGGGCTATAAAAATTAAGGAATCCTACTCGAAAGACTTGGGCTACTGACCAAGACTCATGAAAAACATTAATATCATACTGATCTATAAAGCTACACCATTCCGGGGACATTATCTTGTTACCAATTCCTGCAAGATTACATGAGAGGAGGGACAGGCCTTCCTTCCTCAGCATGGATGTACTCATGTTAAGGGGACTCTCTGTTCCTCCTAGGATGTCACCCACCCTCTCTGGGGAATGTGCAGCAAAGGTAAGCTTTGGGGATTGTAGATTTGGCGAGATTCTAAGCGTTATACTGGGTCCACACACTCTTGGAAGACAAACACACCAATGGGGGATTAATTTCATGAGAGATCCCCATGTTGGCAGGCGATCCAACTACAAAACATGCTGGTGACATAAAATCTTGGTGTACGCCCGCATTAGCTTGCACCCTGTAACTGTTCACTTGGTCATTCGGGGGAGTTTTGCTCAAAAAATTATTAGAGACACCCTGTAGTCAGTCGCAATCCTCCATATCGGTCAGGACCCCATATCGATTCATCAGGCTAGTTCCATCCAACAGGGATGGGAATCCCCGTCTGAGTGGCGAATATGTGTACATACGTTTTGGCCTAGACCTGCTGAAAATCCTTTCACACCAAGATCTATCATAGAAAAATTCTAGGGTTAGTAGTATTATTACAGAGCCCTTTGTTGTGGAGGGAGTAGGTTTGCCAAGACAGTAGTCAACACTTCGGAGCTTGCAAAATTCACAGCTATACAATCACCCTCTAATCTTTTCTTACGGTTACCCAGCCATGTCACCCTTCTAGCCATTATAATTTCCCTGGCTAAATGCTGTCCACCCCTTTCGGATATCCTCATATTGTTAGACAGCCAGTGCAGTGCTTTGTCAATTAGAGTGGCTACAGATTCTTCTTGGCCAGAACTTAAACAAGGAGCATTAGCTAAGACAAGTACCAATGGCAGGGCCCCAGGTATAAACTGGAATGCCTCTCTCTCTGGTAGGGGTTTTTGTATACCTATCGGGCCATTCAAGCGAATAGAGGGAATGGGAGGAGGCACCCCATTCCCAACATTTGAAAGCCCTTTAGTTAGTATTAGCCCTATAGTTCCTGGGGCTTGTCCTTTGTGACAGATCCATCAGCAGCCAGTGGAAGATCAACCCTAAGCTGGATTAAGGACATATGGGGGGCCAGACCCTCTGGAGTGACTGACTGCCCGACAAGCGTCTGTGGAACTAATTCTGGTCTTATCAAAGGAGCAATAGGCTGAGATGTCAAGCCACTGTTCAGTTCCAAGCCAGACATCCTATCTTCAATAGAGGATAACCTTATCAAAATGGGAGCCAGAGTAAGATCTAATTTCTCTTTAAGAATTTCCCAAAGTGAATCTGTTAGATCCTCCAGTCATGGCTGGGTAATTGGGGATGGTTGTTTAGCTGCTTTAGATTTTGCTTTTTGTAGCCTAGCCCCCCTCTGTTGTTTGGCCTTACTAGGTGGTACCAAGCCACCAGCCCTAGTACATTGTCTCGTAGTTGGGGTGGGCAAGGGAGAAATACTAGGTGAAACATCTTTAGTACAACCTAGGGGACAGACAGTTTGGGACTGGTCAATACAACTCATAGAATTACGCGATATTTCATCCTCGTCAATCAAATCCCGTGGTAGACCTGGTGATATAGTCAATGGCTGGGAGGAAACTCCCTCTGGGACATCATGTACCATGGCTATAAAACAGCGACCAGGATCCATGGAGAACCTCCTTTCAGTTCTTTCGATTTCATCGTTCAAGCAAACTGGATACTTTCACAAAATACGAGTCCAGGGTCGCCGCACCCCCTCCATTGGGTTTGCAGCCTTCTGTTCTCTTTTTTCCCATGTTTCCCTGACGGGTTAATTAGAATAGTATAGTACCTTCCTTGTGGCAGATGTTCGAGGGTGGGCCCAGCCCAGCCCCTTCCAGCCCCGGACGGCCACAGACGGCCCACCCTTTGCCCAGGCTTCGCACGGTGCCCGCACGCGTATCGCAAAGCTGGGGCCGCGAGAGGTGAAGTAGAGGGTTGAGGCGGGATCAAGGCGGGACCGGAGGATCAAGCGCAGGTGAGCAAGCCGATTCCCTGAGGCTCCTGGGCTTTGTAGTGCTCAGTTCGTGAGACTGCCACAGTTCGTTTCCCTCAGTTGCACTCTAGAATTCACCCTGTTGCTGCCACACCTCACAAATTGGCCACTAGCAAAAACGACCTCTGCGAGCGGGCAAGAGCACAAACCTTGTTGCAGGAGCCACACAGTGCTTTGCAAAGGGCCATGTTAGAAAACTGAGAACAAATGAACAGGAAATTAGAGAATCCTATGTACATTTTGTAAGAATAAGTGGGAGGATAGACAGCCATGTGGCAGATGGGTTAACAAAAGACGACTTTGGAGGATTTTCCTGCTGAAGGTCCTATCCGAATGGATGACACCCACTAATCACTGCAAGTTCCATGTCACCAGCCTGGTGCCTCCTGTTGTGTTCCTCTTGCTGCTGTTGTGTTTTGCTTTTGACCTGGCTGCGCGTCGACTGTGCCTGTTAGCATCATCTCTACTTCCTAAACTCCATTCCCACCCCAGCTTCCCTCTCTTACCTCTCTCCAATCTAGACTCCTGTTACCTCCACCCTTCCCTGCCACTGTGCTCCTCCCTAGCAGATCCCCAGCTCCACCTCGCTTCCACCCCCAAGCTCTCTCTCCTTTCAGACCGGCTTTGCATCTACTCTACTCTTCCCTCCATCTGCTTCTCACTGTCTCCCGCCATGCCAGAATCCTATCGCTATCTCCTTAACTCACCCAACTTTTCCTACTTATCTGGATTCCCACTGCCACTTCCCTTTCTCATCCCTCACTCGTCTCTGTGCCCCTACCCTCCATCTACACCCTAGTAGACCTTCCATGCCCTCCACCAGTTCAAGGTCACTTTACGCACCATCTGCGCAACTTTTTAAACCCGCTGCCTGCCACAATACACTATTGGCTTATCCTCTTTAGCACATTTACTGCTCAATATCTGTCTTTCTTTGCCACTGTTTTGGGCTGACTAGTGTCTTAAATAGTTGAGAAGCTGGAGCAGTGCTATTCATCACCTGAGACCATGGTATGGTTGCTTATCACAGGTACTTTTAAGGCATGCACTGCTTTTGGATGTAAATATAGCAGTATTTGTTAACGTAGCTAAAGTAAACAACTAAACATAAAAGTATAGCATACGAAACAACATAAAAGAAGTAAAACATAATAGTGCAAGTCACAAAAAGACATAGCAAAATACAATACAACATCTGTATTACAAGACATCTGAATCATATTACAATAATGCAGCAACAAAACACAGCAGCACAAAAAAATAGCAGAACACAGCACCAATGCAACAAATGCCGCACAAAAAAATGTACACAAATGTTCTTGTCAGGTATTATCATCTCCAGAATCCAGTGGTAAAAGGTGTTTGGACCACCTGCTGCCTTTACTTACTACCAAGGACATGAAATAGGGCCTGTCAAGAATTTCTGTGATCGGCCCTTTGTCTTTATGATTGGGCAGCACACCAGGGAAAGAGAATGGCGAGCTGATCAAATGTGTTGGCTTGGCTTATTAGCAGGAAAGTTAGGAAGCTGACAGGAAACGTAAGAAGCTACTGCTCTGCATTAATTTCACAAGATTCATCTCAGAATAATTAGTAACAGATTTGTACTTTATTTGTTTTTCTTTAAAATTAAGTAAAACTTTCATTTTAAACTGATGTTAATTACTGCAGTTTTTATTGCTCTTTTTAATGTCTTTCTTTATGAGGGAAACTACCCCCTAGTGTCAGTTAATTCTACCAAAAAGTGCACGCTTTATGTTTGCAAAATACCTATTGTTGATGTAATAAGAACGTACGTGATTACAGACTGCCTATAGCTTACAATTGGTAGCTGTATTGTCACATTTGCTTGCTTCTTATTCAATGGTTTTCTGTGTTTTAGTGTGCCTATTTTGTGTTGGTCTGTCCCTTGGAGCATAGCCTCTTGACCTTCACACTCACTGGCTGGACTGTATCCTTCCACTGCTTCCTTCTTAGGGAACTACTTTTTTCTTTTTCCTTAAGCACTCCATAAGAGTGCATGTGTTTTCCAGCTCTCTCCCTCGGGGTCTTCCACCCTCTCTGTCAAATACTCACCACCTGCACTACAGGTTGCTTTCTTCCTCGGGTTGCAAGCTCTCTCTTGAAGGCCTCTCCACCCAGCCATCCTCCCTGCCCCCCCCCCCCCTGCACTCCATGTTGCTTTCTTGCTGGGCTGCTTCATTCCCCCACTTCTGTGTTGCTCTGACTTGTGTGCTGCTTTTCCCCTCCTGCTGACCACTCTTCGTTGCTTTCCCTCCTCCATTGCGCCCCCCATGTCTACGGTCTTTAAAAATATATATATTTAATTATTTTTCTTTTTTTAAAAGTGCTTTAGAGATACTTCTACACCATGTTTCTTATTTACCAATTCATCCCTCATCAATACTTTAAAAAAATGACAACCGTGTGATTTTGTAGACACGCATGCGTGCACCTACTATCTGGTGCAGCCGCTGTGCTGTCATTGCTACTTTTTCTGCTTTTTTCCTACTGTTGGCCATACTATACAGCATCTTGTCAATGCAGTACTACATTGCCAAAAGGCATTGGCAAAGCTAGTAGGTCTCAAACACAAGACAAATTGGCTATGCCAGTCGTTGTTTTTTCTTTAGATTTTCTTTTCCCTATTTTTAACTTAATCATTACTCTTTGTCCTTTTTACTAACGTTGTACCAATATTTTTGTTCTCATTTTTATTTTTATCTTCAGATTTTTTTCATCTGATGCAAAAAATCCAACTCAGCCTCTGCTGCACATACATGATGAACCCTCTCCCACAACATTTGGATATTAAAAGTTTTAGAGTGCAGACTGATGCTTTGATGCGTGTGTTACCTTGTTGCTGCACCTGTTGAGTTGTTGGTAGCACACATGTTTACATTGTTGATAGCCAGTCTGATCTCCAACATTGCAAACATTGCTGCTGATGATGCTGTCACAAGTTATTTGTACATGCTTGTTACATTCCTTTTGATTCACTCTGAGGTTTCTTTGGCCCACATGCATCAAGCATTTTTGGAGTCGCAAACGGTGCGATTCCTTAAAATCGGCCGTTTGCGATTCCATAAATGCTTTTTGAGATGCATCAAGCAATTTTAGAAATCGCAACATTTTTGCGATTTCTAAAATTGCGATTGCTTTTAAGAAATCGCAAATTTGCGATTTCTTAAAAGCAATGCATGAATACTTTTTAAATTGCGAATTCGCAATTAGAGGGATAAATTTACCGAGTAGTTGAACTACTCGGTAAATTTGCAAAAAGTGAAAATAACGCTGAAAATGCATTTTTTTAACATTCATGTTACGGACACACATGTCCTTAGGACATGTGTGTGTGTAACATGATGAGAAAACAGCATTTCATGGGTGCAGGGGGGGTTCATTTGAACCCCCCTCACCACCCTTGAAATGCAATCAGGATTTGCGATTTTCAAATTGCGAATTCGCAATTCCCATTCATTCCTATGGGCCTTTTGGCCCATAGGAATGAATGGGAATTGCGAATTCGCAATTTGAAAATCGCATTTTTTATGCGATTCGGTAAAAATAGCGATTTCTACCGAATTGCATAAAAATTAAAAAAATAATCATGCATAGCCTTTTGCGATTTCTAAATTGCGAATCGCTATTTATCGCAATTTAGAAATCGCAAAAGACGACATTGATGCATGTGGGCCTATGTGTCTCTCTTGTGGCATATTATGCTTTTCCCATTTTAAGTTAATCAACTACCACCAAGATTCATATCTTGTTTGCTGGGTTTCAAATTCTAATTTCACACCTTGAATATAAAAATAGGAGAATGCCATAAATTATGAGAATGTGTGCGATTGAAAGAAAGAGTGAAATATAGGAGAAATGAGAGCAAATTGAGAGGCACCAGAGATTTCTCAAATATACCTTCGGTAAAATCCTATTCAGATGCTTTGGTGCTGTCAGAAATGTAAAAAGTACCAGAGGGTGGATTTAAAGTTTGTCCGATGCAAGGCATCTGTGGGGGGTGGCATGGCTACCCCGTTTATAATATATTGAAGTCCATATTTTATAAATAAGATGAATGTAGCATCTGCTGCTTTTTGGCGAATATCTCATATTAGCCAAATTCTAAATCAGGTTCTGGGTATTTTGTAGACATGTGTTTTGTAAATAGTGGAGGGTAGGACCATCCTCATCATCTATGAACTCTTGACACCAAGGACTTCAAATGACTAAAATCCCAGGCATAGTGGGAGAGACATTAATCGACCTTTGACCATAATGACATCACAGGTTGTGACATCATATGGCCTTTGAAACTGAGACTTTCACATGACTGAGATGACTACATGCCACATGACCTTAACCTCGATGATATCACAATAAGTGACAGCCGAAGTTCCATAACAACTGTATGATTAAGGTATCAACACAATATGTGCACATGTCTAGTTTAGATGCCACCTATATTAGGGTGCTGATACGATGTTTGTAAGTTCTGGGCCATAATACTAGCCCCAATTTATAGCAAGCAAGAGAAGCAAGCGAGGCAGACCTCTTCTAAGGCGGTTAGTTTAAGGGGGTCCTGCCCTGAGAAAGTTACAAAAAATAGTGCCAAATAGATTGAAGCACACATTCACAAAATGTTCTTAGGAAGTTATAGGTTCTCAAGGGACACCCTTAACATTCAAGCCCTTTCGCCCCATTCTGTCCCCATATGCCAAAAATCACCTCCATTGTGCCAGGGCCAGCATTTTGTTATGGATGCCCTCTTAAACCAAAAATTACATACAATATACCAGAGCCAGATGTTTTCCCTTACTGCCACCAAAGTAAAAAATTAGCTCTGTAGGACAGAGTCGCACATGCTACGGCTGTTCTTTCTCATGACAATAATTACCTGTGCTACTGAAAGCATTTGGCTATGGTTGCCCATATGCCAAGACTTTCCACAAGCGTACCAGCACCAGCTTTTTTCAATGGGTGCCCTATATTCCTAGAATTATGTAAAGTTTGCAAGTACCATTAGTTTAACATTATGCCATGAGCTACCTCCAGCTCTAATTACCTGCAGTATACCACTGCCGGTATTTTATCATATGTACAAAATGACCTGTATTTTGTCACAGGTACCTGTCATGCTAAGGATTGCCAGCATAGGTGCCTCTACAAGACAAGAATTACCTTCACTAGGCCAGGGCACACAGCAGACCCACAAGCATAATAACTCATTCTAACTCTTACATTCACTCACTCACTTACTCACTCGTATTTATTCATTTTCCCTACCTTGTACTTTTCTTGACGTTCTCTTCCACTCGTTCTAACTCTCACCCACTCTCGTCTATTTTCACTCGCTTTGACTTAAACGCTCTCACTCCTTCACACTCACTCTCCCTCAAATTCACTTTTACTCTGAATAAAGCATACTTTCTCACTGACTTCCAATTATTCTTATTCAACTTTTTGTCTCAGTCACTGTCGGTTTCTGGCATTCTCACTCAGATTGATTCTAACAAGCTCTAACACTCCCTCACTCATTCATTCTCATTGACTCACTTGCATCCACTCGCACTGTCATTCAGTCTCAGTCATTGGGACTAACTCATACTCACTTACTGACACTCAATTTCCTGCATTATCACTCCCTCCCTGTTACTGACTGTCACTCAATTTCACTTACACGCACATGCTTACACATACATTCAAATTCACACATACACACACTCTCTCGTTGACATCAATGCATTCTATCCCACAAGCATGTGCACAGCATACATTTAAAAACCTTTCTTAATTGTCAATGTTAATATTAATGGTAAATAAGGATTTATAGAGCGCACAGATACTCAACAGAGTGTCCCGGCGCTATGACAGAAGAGACGAGAGAGCTAGAGCTCGGAGACAGAGAGAGACTAATACATTAAGGGGATTGCTGAAACATCCAACTTACCTCAGCTGACAGGGAGGGTCCCATTCCAGCTAATTGTGTTCCATTAAAATTGCACAACTAGTGAATAAAATAATATTATTCACTATTAATGGAATAAAAATATTCAGAAAAAAGGAGAGTTTAGCCCCAACAGATGAGTTGCCTTGTGTTCCTGGCACTGATTTTGCCACCTTTAAGGTCAGGGGTCACAAAGGCAATGCCAGGGGTCACGGGGCATGCCTGGAGTCAGATTTCGGAACCTTCGCGACCCCTGAATGATGTCCATGCTTGACATAGCAGGTTCTGGTATCCACTAAAGAGACTAAGGATCGCATTTAGAGTTGGCTGGTAACTGTAAAAACTGGGTTATTAGTAGATAGCAATAACCACAATCCTTGTCAGGATAAACTACTAAAGTCACTGAATTAACCTAAGATCAACCCCCTGGTAGTTATGGCACAGTGCATATAGGCTTACTTTAGAGGCAGTGTGTAAAGTATTTATGCTGTGCCAAAAAGGAATAAAGTCAAACTATTTCACAAGACATCCTTCTACTGCTTGCAGTTTAGAAATTGCATTCCCTCAAATATAAGACTTTGAGCTGTAAACTGGCATCAAGCAAACTGCAAGGCATGGGGTTCGATCCTTATTGTTTTCTCAATCTGTTGTTATTATAAGGCTGACAAAAAGAGGTTTTTGGGATAGTAATATAGTCGTATTAGTACAGACAACCCCAAGCACTGTGTTAACTGTTAAATCTAGAATTTGTGTTTTTCTTGGCCCTGCACTCTTAACATATAATCCCTACCAGTAAAGCTGATGTGTGACTCCTACAAGAGGTTGAAACTCTCAATGTCTTATGAAACGTCCTGTACATTGATTTACACATTTGTGTAATTTATTGCCAATGTATACATTGTGTATGTGATGTAAAGTGCTCTGACAACCTACATTGGGATAAACAGTGCTACAGATGAATTTGTTTAAAAAGTAAGTGCTATTTAAATTTTTATTTGTGTAAATACTGGTACAGATTGATACATCTGACATTCTTACATTCTTTATATGTCAAGAATGTGGAAATGAGTATTGATTGTGTCAATGTGATAATATATTTTACTTCATTTCATCCTTGTATTACTTATGTATTCACTGATGTTTTATTTTTTTTTATTTTTTTATTGAGCAGAGCACAGGTAAAGTACAATACAGACAGTGAAATGTTAAGCAAGGAAATGAAATACAAAAAATGTACAAAAAGCTTCTTCATATAAAAAAAAAAAACAGGGACGAGGGGAAGCTCTTCAGCTAAATGTAGTCCGTTAGCAGTCAAGTTATAAAGTATTAATACATTATCAATTTATAAGCAATGTGCAAAATACGCAAGTTCAATGCTAAAGTGCAAATGCAATTACAGTACATTCCAAACTAAGACAAAAAGTGCCAGTGCCTACGAATTTTCGAAAAGTGCAAAACACGCCAAAGAAAGTTTAATAGCTTATCACTTGAACCTGTCCCAAAACGTAAGACTGCTAGCGTGCATTTTAACTTAATATCAACATTAATCTGAGATGTTTCGCTTATTTAATTAAACCCCCTCGTAGCCTCAAGAGTCTCCAGGTATATCCAGTTATTTTCAAATTTCCTAACTGCACCCATCCTCATAGCAAAAGCTTTTTCAAAACTCCTTGACCTCCTCATTTTATTAAGCCATTTCAGATGTGATGGAACTTCCTTGGTTTTCCAATTTTGGAGAATTAGGGAGCGGGCAATGACACAAGAAATAAATACGAACGTTTCTTCAGCATTTTTAAGGAACCCTCTGTCCTTACTAATCCCAAATAGGGCCAACTCTGGCGTGGGAAGGAGTTTTTTACCACCCAGAGCCACCTCTAAATCTGCGAAAATGGCTTCCCAAAAAGATGTAAGCTGGGGACAAGTGAAAAAAATATGAAGCCAACCACCCTGGCTCTCCGCCTGGCATCTGAAGCACTTGTTCACTACCTCAGGAAACCTTTTCCCAAGTGCCTCCGGAGTCCAATACGCCAACCAGCGGGACAAGAAAGCCATTCTCTTAAAATTGGCAGCACGCAACGATTTATAACCCAACACACTTAAAGTTTCCCAACCTTTATGTGTAAAATTACATTGTGTAAGGGTATCTATTTTGACTAGATGACAATCTATCATTGCGGCTTGCCCCTCGAAATGAAGCTTTTTGTACCAGTTTCCTATCCCGCTGATTTTAGACTCGTACAAAAGTATTGCCATCTCATTCGTTGAGTCTAATTGTAAATATTCAAGAAACATGGGTCTATCAGAATTACATGTTCTAGCCAATATTTCTTGCCATGTAATAATGCTATTATTGATGATAAAATGCCTCATCTCCCTAAATCCCAAATTCTCCCAATTTATTATATGACTATTTCTGATTTGCAGGCCTAAACAAGTACACTCTCGTAAGCTCAAAAACTTAGAGGCAGAGGAGCCAAGGTGCTTCTTGAAAAAGGACTGCACTCTGAATAAGTAGTCTTTCAGAGTCTTATATCGGGTCCTTTTTGGTAGCTTTGCAGTTTTTAAAAACACCTGGACTTGAGAGTCAGCCTCCTGTAGCATTTTTTCTAAGAAGAAGCAATCACAAGAGTTTTTTGCACCTATCAGGCCTGCCATTATATCGATAAAAACCGCATCGTAATACGTTTTAACATGTGGCAGAGCCAATCCCCCTTGTTCAGTTGGAAGTTGGATTGCGGACAGCTTCACCCTTGGTGCTTTCCCACCCCAAACAAACCTTCTAAACATGGTTTCCATGTCTCTAAAAAAATAAAATTCAATTTAATAGGAACATTGCAAAACAAGAATATACGTAGGGGAAGGATCGACATTTTAATCAAGGATACCCTGCCAATCAGAGTGAGGGGAAGTAAAAGCCATTGAGCAAACCGATTCTTAATTTTATTAATCATTCTCCCATAGTTGAGAGAAAACAACTGATTATATTCACAGGTCACATAAATACCTAGGTATCTTATCGGGTCTCGGCTGGCAGCCTGAGCGCGCAGGCAGGATGGAAAGAGTCTGAGTTTAGTATTTAGCACGAGAACTTCAGTTTTCTTTGAATTTATTTTGTAGCCTCCTATTTGTTCATAGGCCTTAAATTCCCTCAAGATACAATCTAAATTCTCTTTATTTGGCCCTAAATAAAGGATAATATCGTCTGCGAAGAGCTTGAGCTTCGCCATCCCATGGATAGGGGGGGAATAGAAGGATTATTTCTTATTTTGATCACCAAGGGTTCAATAAAATTCACTGATGTTGTTGTCATTTTTTTTAATAATATATATTTTCTACAAACAAAATTCAACAAAATGAACTAAAAAGAGATTTAAAAATAAACAAAACTCTATATTTCTTTAATAACAAGTGTTGATTTTTTGTATGGTATGTAGTGTGGTTATTGTTTTATTGCACCTAGAATATTTTCTTGTGGTTATATAGAAGCTTGCTCTTGGTTCCTATACTCACTTAGTTTTGTTCCTGCGCATAGCAAGCAAGTTGGTTTGGTAGAGGTCCCATTCTTACAAAAGCATTGTCATGCAGTCTGTCAGTAAAGTTGTACAATGCGTGAACATACATGTGAACACAATGTCAATCTGCATCTCCCCTTCACATTACAGAGGGAGAATCAACACCTCCTGCAGAGCAGACCCAACAACTCAGCACTGATGATGAAGAGGCCCTCCCCAACATCAACACAGATGCCCTTCAACAGCTCATGGACAGCTCAGGCACCCCACCTCCAGGTGCAGGACAGCCCAGCTGCATCGAGGAGACCCAATTCCCTGCACAGACCACACAGCAGGAAGCACCCACCACCACGGCTGCCTCCCAGGATCCCCACTACCAGCACATGGCATTCCAACGCCGTGTGTTAGGGTGCTAGGAGAAGATGGCTGATCCGCTGTGGGTGGGGTTCCACATCATTGCAGCCTAACTAGATGCCATACGTGGATGTCTAAGTCCCATCAGGGATGACTTACAGTCCCTAAAGGACACCACTGTCCACTCCATGATCTCCAAAAAACCATGGCTGACATCGCTGGAGTCATGACTCTGAGCCAAGAACAACTGTTTAGTCAGAGAGGCTCCAGCGATGTCAGCCGGAAGTAGGGACACATAAGGAGAATGATGGGGAGCGTGGAGCGGATACAGGTGGAAAGAATGTTTGCCACTGCTACACACCAGCGAGATGTAGCTGTGATCTTCCATGACCTGCAGATCCTCATCATGGCATTGCCGCCACAGGGCCTGGCGCGAATGAATGCTGCTGCTACTACTCCATCCACATCACCACCCCCTGAAGTGTCAGTGCCACACAGTGTGGCAGACATTCCACCTCCGGCCCCTGATGTGTCACTGCCACAAACATCACCACCCACATGTGAGGCACCTGACACATCAGAGGACGAAGATGATGATGAATCTGACTTTGTGGTTAGAATGAAGTGGTAGCATTCATCTCTGTCATATGGCTGGTTTTAGCTTGGTTCTGCCCTCTACATCATGCTCTGGAATAGCACCTTCCACGTCCCCAGATACGCTCAGTGACACTCACCTTGGACCTCGACACGGACTGCCAAATTTTGTTTTGTTACCAATGACACAGCAATCATACTACGAACTGAAATCTTCCACTTCTGAAGAACTTGTCAATGCCTAAAGGACTCTGGCTGGCCCTCCACTAGGCAACAATGTAAAGTGGGGTTTGCATGGCCCTGTACTGGTCCAGCTTCAACACTCCACTGAATGTGAATAAAACTTTCTAATTCACACAGATGTGTCATGGCCATTATCAATCAAGTATGAAAGTATGGATGAATGTAGGGACAGTGATTCCACAAAAAAGGTACTCCCTGGGTAATGCCATCAATACGCAGATATGGTTGTGACCCAGATAGGCAGTAAGACACACATTATCATTCAAATCAACACACATCACAGTTGAATACAAGTGAAGGTACGTAGACTTTATTAGCATATGCGTGTCAGTATGGGCAAGATACATGCCACAACATGCAGACCAATGCAGCAGTATGTCAGAATGAGGAACATTGCCAAGCGCTGCTGTCCACTCTGGGGGAGTGCCTCAGCTTTCACAGGTGTGCAATGGGTTCCAATCAGTTGTGGCTGCAGGTAAGTAGTTACTCACCCATGAAAGCGATTGCAGCTTCAGAGGCTATCAGTCCCAACATGAGGTCATTTTTTACTTCATCAAACAGGACGGTGAGGCGATCCATTAGCAGGTACGGACAGATGTGCTGCGTCCACCCCCTTTCACCAATTAGCACTACAGCCCAATAGGGGAGTGATTCAATGTGGTCACTGCACACGAGGAGTTGTGCAATCTTCCAGGTCCAGCTGCCAGCATGTATGCCAAGTATTAAGGCATCACACAAACGGGTATCACAGTGACACTCCTGGTCGTAGACCAACAGGTGGCGTGCACACATGTCAAAATCCAGTTCAGCTACTGTCCTGTTGGATAGGCAGACATCCATGGACCACTCGAATATGCACGATCAACAATGCAACACAAGCTGATTGCAGGTGACGTTGTCAAGGCGGAAGCTTAGCCGGTAACTGATCTGCAGCACTGTCAATGGCAGTGCCCCCAGTAAATGCAGCATATGTGCATGGTACAGTTCCACGTGACAGGGGTTGTGAATGTGTCTGGGATGTTCTGCCATTGTGTTAGTGGCTCTGGTTGAAGCGGCACTGTTCTGAACTGTGCCAGTTTTGTGGATGAAATGACACAGCTTGGATCAATAAGTTGTTTAAGTGTGCAATGGTTGTACGCCTGGGATGGTGTGGGAGTAAGTGTGAAGGCCATTCCATGCAAGGACTTCTGTGTGTGGGGTGTGTATACGTGGTCTTTTGTCAGGCTTTGCGTAGTGTGGGAGTCTTCATCAACTGCTATAGTATCTGTCAGGGGTGCCAGGCACATGCAATTCCGAGGTTGGAGGTGCAGATGTGCTTCCGCCTGATGGGGTCTCCAAGCAGCAGCTCGGGAGCTACTGGTAGCTCATCAGCACCCTCAAAGTAGCTCTCAGAGGTGAAGCCAAACCAATCTCAGAGATTCTGTGTATATTAAAGAAGGCAGCACTGCTCATTTCACTACCCTTAAGAATTACAGACAGCCAAACCAATGGCAGGGCCTGTTGATAACACTCAAACACACACTGTGGTGGCCTATCAACCAATCAATCAGGGATTTATAGAGTGCACTACTCACCTGTGAGGGTCTCAAGGCACTGGGGGAGTGTGTGGGGGAGGTTGGGCAGCTCAGGTCATTCGAAAAGGCAGGTCTTGTAGTTTTTCCTGAATGCTTTCAGTGTGAGGCTTCATCTGATGCTGAGTCGGAGTTCATTCCAGGTCTTGGCCATGATGTAGGAAAAGGGTGTGCCTCAGGGGATTTCGGCCAAGGCTTGGTCAGCCGAGCTGAGTTTTCGTTTGGGGATGTAGAAGGAGATTCTTTCGTTGAGGTTTTGCGGTCCGGTGTTGTGGAGGGCTTTGTAGGTGTGTGTGAGCTGCTTGAAGGTCACTCTTTTTTCGACGGGGAGCCAGTGGAGTGCTCGTATATGCTGGGTAATGTGGTCTTGTCGTGGGATGCTGAGGATGAATCTGGCTACGGTGTTCTGGACAGTCTAAAGTTTGTGGAGTAGAGATTTGTTGATTCCGGCATAGAGGGCGTTCCCATAGTCCAGCCTGATGGTGATGAGTGCATGGGTGACGGTCTTCCTTGATTCGGGTGGTGGGTCCATTTGAAGGTCTTGCTGAGTATGCGGAGGGTGTTGAAGCACGTGGAAGCTGCAGTGTTGGCCTATGGGTCTGCCACATGAACCATCTTTATCCACTTTAAATCTACCTAAGCAGGAGATTGACCATGTTATCGCCCTGCTCGATCAGTCGCACTGTATGTGACATCAAAGAATAGTAGCAGCAGTAAACAAGGCTGACCCACCGGGGTATGACTGCAAGAACTAAAGTGAAAATGTGTTAGTTGGGAGCATTATCAACCAAAGAGCTGAAGAGAAGAGAGTATGCATCCAGGGCAGAGAAAATTAAAAGCATCACAATTATTTTTGTGTGGGTGTGTGACATTGTGTCCGTCCCAAATAAACAGTGTTGATTCCTTAAAGCTACTCCTAGCATCAAGGACTGCCAAATATGTATGCTGCTCTCCATCATAAGAGTATTATCTCTGAAGAAATTGTGCCCCACATGGTATAATTCTGCCATAGCCATAATATTTTCGTCCTATTTTTGGCATACAAGTCTAGTAATTACATACTTGCTGCCATCACTGACATATTGAGAGTATGACTGGCCTGCTTTTAGCCATTCCTGACAGAGTGGCAACCACTTCTCCCATGACAGTGGCCATAACTGATGTATTTTGGGTATCCAGCTGTGGCACAGTGGTCGCCCTGATTTAATGGTGGGCATTATTGGCATAACAGAGGCATTCTTAGTGCTATGGTGTGAAAGCATGGGCTATGATTCCAATACCTGTGTATTTGAAGCATAATTTGTCCATGAGAGGCATTTTTACATGGCGGTACTCAATGAAAACAAAAAGCTGATGTTTTGGGACTGTGTATTTTCTATCAATGAAAACTAATTGGATTTTTAAAGGAATAAATTATGCTTTTTCAGAAAAGGTTTTTCTTCCGGAAAATTGAGTTTGATTGCTCAAAGTGGAAAGGCATTTTGATAGAAAAAATATGTGTATTTTCAAAAACGAATATGCTAATGACGACAAAATACTGCAATTCTAAAACACATTTAAAGTTGTTAGCTGACTGATAATTCAATTTGAGTTGGGGAGACTTACTGCTGTGGTAATACCCTTTGTGGCACACAGCATGTGATGATTTGAATTTTACTTGATTACAAGCATTTAATATTGATAAATGTTTTCCTAGCATTCTGATGATAACTTCACCTGGAATTTTTGGGTGGTTTCTACTGATAATTGTGCTTAGGGTGGTCATAGTGTAATGTTAATACATATCATCAGCATTTGACTGATAAAATATGCTAGTAGCTCAGAAGTACTTTCCTTGAGCAGAATTAGCTCTCACTACAGAAAAGGTTGGAGAACCCTGGTTCAGACAAAAGAGCTTTCATTTCTAATGTTAGTTTGTCATCTGCTTGCATTCAGGAAATGTGATGTGGCCTGTTGGGGGTGGGGTGGGATGTGTGCGACTTTGGGATTCATGTTTGACATGTCTTGCATGTGGCACATGAGCAGGATCACTGTGTGCTACGTAGCCTCACACCTGCTCCTCCCTCCCCGAGCCTATTTACTTGTGAGCGCTGCACAGTTGCACCACTTGCACTCCTACGGCACACCATTGTCATGCCCGTCTGTGCATGTCCAGATGCCTGACAACTACACTGTGATGTTGGCCCTTGAAGGTGTGTGGCCACATGAGTGTAGGCCCATGGTACGGATAGGGCAGACACAGATGTAGAGTTCATGCCTGGCTGAACTTGCGCTGCGATTAGGGCTAGGCATTTGGCTCATGCTGCGGCAATACACACAACACTTGGCATGTATGAGCCAAGATCCCCACCGGTCTTGCACTTCTTAATTTCTCCGTTTGTGCGAGTTCGCCCTCCGGGTGCATGCTACATTGCAACATTGTCGATTGCGGGCCGGATGGCACCGACACTACAACAGAGACTCATGCAGTAGTTACTTCCTTCTCCAGGCCAGAACTGAACCACGACCAGAGCCCCGGGCAAATTCTTCACACCCCTACGCTGGACTGGCGTAAGCTGGCCCAACCCACTCCACTTATGCTTACAATGGGGGGACAAGGCTCCATGTCCAAGGTCTTACTCACTGCCTGAGGTGACATGGTTGCGTCCGCTGTCCACCGCATAATGTAATGTGGTAGGGCCCGGGGCCATCATGCATACATAATGACCACATGGACACACTTACGTAGACAGTGGAACCGGCTACCGGCATGAATGACCAGTGACACTTGTGCTGGATGGGTGTGGGGTGAGTGTAAGCCAGCCTTCAGGATGTGATTGGTGCTGGTAACAACTAGAACAGTAGTCATCGGATCACATATACAGATTTAATCATAAAGGGTCCATGACTTGTGGTGCACTGAGTTAGGGGCACCAGAGCTGAGCGTGCTCATGCGAAAAAATTGTTAATGATTGTGTCCCTAAAAAACACATCTTGTATTTAAAATACCGCTGTTCGTATTGCAGGACTGGTTAATGCTGTTATCAAGTGAGCATAGTAGTCTCTTCACGACGTGTAATTGACGTGCGTCGTTTGTATGGCGGAATTGACATTGTTCATGTTGCAATACAGAAGAGTTAGGTTCTATGTGTGAAACGTCTAATCTTAATTGTGCTAAAATATACATCTTGTATTTAAGAAACCGCTGTTCGTATTGTAGGATTAGTAGCGTGCACAGTACATCCCGGAGGAATTGTATCATGCGATCGCATTCGTGAATCGCCTTCTTGCTAAAAAGCACATCTTGTATTTAGAAAACCGCTGTTTGTGTTGCAGCATTAACAGTGTGCATAGTACATCACAGAGGGAGTTAAAACATATGATTGCATCTGCATTCACGCTAAAGAGACAGAATGCCGTCATTTACCTGAGTTCAGAGTTTTTTGGCGACATCGATGGATACGGCCAGTTCAGCAGACCTGTTGCTGGTAGTTGAGAAGGGAATAATCGTTAGGTCTTTTGCAAATTTACTTACAGTTTCTGATCGTTTACCGGCGGCCGGCCATTTCCTGTTTTTCCGGTGTTGCTGTTCTTTGGACTTGTTCTGACACTGAATACTCGGTATACGCGCAACCGCTTAGGACTAGTTTTGTCATGTTGCGGTGGTGGAAAGCAACGTGGTTGGCTAAAGGATGTTTTCTGGAATCGATTTGGACATAGATGATTATATAATATACTTATTTAATTATGTGTGTTCATCCTGATCTCCTTAGGTGTTTTAGGATTACACTAATTATATAACCATTATCATATTATGAAAGTGAAGAGAGACTCTTGGTTGGCATAGCGGTTGGCAAGGGAAGTACTATGCATCCAGTGGATACGGTGGTGTGTAGTTTATAAATTAATTTAGTATGCTCATTATAGAGGCTCTGGAGAGTTATGTGGTATTGGTTCTCTTATATATTCTGACACAGCTGGTGATCCGTATGAGGGAATACATTCAGATATTCTTTCATGTATCTTGTATGAAGGTCTTATTTAAGGGAATGCCAGGGGATGTTATCATTTAATCCCTCCCTGTCAGTTTTCAAACGGTGGACCCAAAGTTGTTCCTTTTCATACAGTATTCATTCTGCATTGTAGTGTTTGACAGTGAGGGTTTCCAAAATCACCCAATCAATGTCTTCTGTAGAGTGGTTGGTCTCTATGAAGTGCCTGCTCATCTTCGTGGTGGCTTTCTTGTACGAGATGTTACTCCAGTGTTCGATTATTCGTTGTTTAACTTTGCGGGAGGTCATTCCTATATACTTGAGGTCGCAAGGGCAAAGGATCATGTAAACCACATGTGTGGATGCGAAGTTCCCAATTTAGATCGGGCAGTAGTTGGAGATTTTTTGCCACTTTTGTGTGTTTGCATACGGAACAGCAGAAGCAGGGGTAGTGTCCCACGATGGGGGTCAGCTTCCATGCTGCCGTAAGGGTGTTCGTCTTCTTAACAGTCTGGAGTCTTGTATGTACCAGTGTGTATTTTAAGTTTTTCGTTCTTCTGTTTGCAAACCTTGGTTTAGGCTATTTGAGGGAGTGTGAGGTGAGGATCTTCCTGTTTTTGTTGATAATCTTTTTGACTGAGTTGGTTACTGTGTTGTATGTGGTGACGCAGGTAAGCAGATCCTCTGGGTCCTCCCGGATATTTGTTTGTAGCATGTTCTCCCTTGGTTGGTTGCGTGCTCTCTTTTGACATTTCTTTATGGTTTTGATTGGGTAGTCCCTTTTCTTGAGTCTGTCCTCTGGGCCTCTGGCTTGCTGTTTGTAGTCATTTAAGTTGCTGCAATTACGTTTCAAACGTAAAAATTGACTGTAGGATAGATTCTCCCTCGGGGGCGAGGTTGAAAGCTGTTATATGACAGGATAATGTTGCGAGCCATTGGTTTATAGAAGGTTTTGGTATGTAGAGAGCCTTCTTGTACAAAGATAGGGATGTCAAGGAAGTCCAGGTTGTTCTTGTTGGCTGTGTAGGTGAATTTCAGGCATTCATCCCTAGTATTGATCCATGTTATGAATTCTGTGAGGGCTTCCTAAGTGTTATTCCAGATCATTATCACGTTGTCTATGTAACGGCGCCAGAGTTTGATGTCCTTTCGGTGTGGATTATTTGGAGTATGGATGTGTTCCTGTTCGAATGCGCTCACATACAGCCCTGCCATGCTAGGAGCTAATGTACTGCCCATCGATGTACCATGGCGTTGTCCGACTAGAGTCCCTTCGTATTCTAAATAGTTCTCGGTAAGGGCTAGACTGCACCATCAATAAATCAAGACACGCTTTGAATTGGGGGACTTGCTGACCGCAGTGTAGGCCGAAGGCATTAGTCGGCATACACATAACTCTGCGGTGCTGTGCCGCTGGGTGTGCTGGGGGCCTGTGTCGCGGAAGCCAGCAATCGGCTGAAGAGGCTGGCGGTCATGGCGGCGGACTCATGGCAGGGTGTGGGGCACCGCCCTGGCAGACGCGTTGGCCATACTGGAAGTGAACCACACCCATAGCCCCAGCCTATTTATTCACACTCCTACGATGGACTGGCATACATCAGACCAGCCCACTCAGCGTATGTTTATTGGGGACGACGACAAAGCTACATGACCGAGGTCTTCCCAACTGCCTGAGGTTACATGGCTTCAACCACTGTCCATAAAACTACAGACATCAGCGGTATATGTCCACATGGACATGTCTGTGCTCTGAATACTGAAGTCTGTCCAGCACATCACCGCCACACCTTTTTTTAAAAATATATTTTTATTGCAGAATTATAAACCACAGGATACAATTAATCAGCCAGTTCACTCGTGATATCCCCCGTCCAATAAGAAATCCAAATCGTACACAGCCATTCAGCCCGCATCCCGGTGGCCGGGCGGCATATTACTTCATTCAATAGGAAACATCACGGTGCACGTCCCATAGGGACCATGGTTGAAATATAGTTTTGCGTATCTGCTTTTACCCCCCCCACCCACAACAGCACTTCCGTCAGCCATCCCAGTGATATTCAGTGGTACCGCCCTTGTCGGGACCTGCCCTAGGCGCTATGGGTTTGTCACGCCTGGCCGCTCTCCCCAGCCATTCCACACTCCACACAGTACCCATCATCCTAGTAGATCCAAGGTGCCCTAACAGGCTACCATCTAATGGCTTCCGGCTCACCCCAAACTCCCATTAATCAGACCCCCCAAAGCCCCCCCTCCCCTGGCAACTGCTAAGGTGTATGCCTCGTCCTGTCGAATTGGATGGATCCACTACAGTGCGTGGTACAATACTTTTGTGTTCGCCCCGCGGTGTCCACCGGCTTAGTTCTCACCATCCTCATCCTCTACCAAAGAATCACGCAAAGCTTGCACCACTAACTCCCATGCACGCGCCGCATCCAATGCCTTCTCATTCCCCATCTTGACAGCCTGCTTCATCCGGAGCACACTCTCGCAGTCAGACCACCGCAGCAATTCATTCTTCCATCTACGCAGTGAGGGTCCCCCCCTGGACTTCCAATGCCACGATATTTCCCTCTGCGCCAATATCAGACCCAGGTCAATGAATTTGCTTGTCACCTTGGTGTGTTTAGTATGCGGGAACCAGAGCAGCAGGCACGCCGCCATATCGAATTCCACCTCCCTTTCAGTCACTTCGTTCAGGAGTTCCCCTACCTCCGCCCAATAGGTCCCCAGGCGTGAGCACCCCCAAAACAAATGGTCCATGTCCGCTCCCAGAGACGAACACCGTGGGCATCGGGCATCCGGCACCTGAAAGTACCGCTGTAATTTCTCAGGAGTCAAATAAGCCCTATGAAGCACATAGAAATGTACTTGCTGAAAGCGCGCATTTCTCGTGCCCTTCCACGTGCGCCGCAGGATGTGGCCCCATGCCGTATCCGGTATGGGCCGGCCCACGCTCTCCTCCCATTTAGCCTTGAGCCCTTGGAGTGGTTCCAGTCCCTCATTCAGCATCCTATTATGGAGGCACGTCACAGCTTTGAACGTACCTGCCGCCATCACCACATATTGGCACGCCATAGTCATTGTTGGTTCCATGAGCCCCCCTTTCCAGTGCTTCTGTATGGCAGCCACCACTGCCGCGTGTAGGAGGAACCCCCCATCGGGCAGCCCGAACTGGTCCCTGAGCGCTTCGAACGGCGCCAAAGCCCCGTCTATGTATAAGTCGCCTACTACCTGCAGTCCCGCCTCTTCCCAATCCAGCAACGGGGACCAATCTCCCCCGTGCGGCAAAGCCGTCAGCATTCCGATCGGGATCTCCGGTGCATAAGGCCGCGATGCCTTCGCTCTCCGAAGGCTCCTCTGCCAGCACAGCCGGAGCGTCCGCTCCTCCATGGTGAGGGCCCGCAACTCGAGCCTCTGTTGCATGATGATGTAGGACAGCAAGTGGCGTTGTATCCCCCGATCCCGGTCCTCCTCTGGACCCCGAAACACCCTAGCTACGTTCTGTGTAAGGACCTGCAACTGCGCCGCAAGATAATACAGCTCGAAGTCGGGCACCGCCATGCCTCCTTCTAGCTTGGGGCGAAGTAGCGTGCTCAGGGCCACTCTACGGCGGCCATGCCCCCACAGGAAGCCAATAATCATTGACCACAGGTCTCTAAAGACCCCCTGGGGAATCCAGACAGGCAGCGTTCGGAAATAATAGAGGAAGCGGGGGAGCGCCACCATTTTCAAAAGTGCAATCCTACCCAGAACCGTCAGCGGGAGGGTCGACCAGAAAGACAAGCTGCCCCTCAGTGCCCGGACACAGCGACCAATGTTGCCCTCCAATAAGTCCGCAGTCGCGTGGTAGATGTGAACACCCAGATAGGTGAAGCAAGAGGGCTCCCATACCGCGCCCAAATCGCTGCCAGGGACTGGCGATCCCGCTCGCAGCGGGAACACACAGGTCTTCGCCCAATTGACCTTAAGGCCCGACAGCCGGCCGAACTCAGACAACAGATCCATCGCTCCGACCAATGCCCCCGAGGTGTCAGCTAGGTACAGGAGCAAGTCATCCGCATATAGCGATATATAATGCCACTGCCCGCCGCTGGCTATCCCCGCGTACCTGTCACCTGACCTCGCATGGACCGCCAAGGGCTCCATCGCCAGAGCAAACAATAGGGGGGAGAGAGAACATCCCTGTCGTGTGCCCCTGCCCACCGGGTACGCCGCAGACACCAGGCCGCCCAAACGCACTCTCGCCGTTGCCGAGGTATATAAGACCCTCGTCCACCTGCGGAACCCCTCGCCCATGCCAAACCTCTCTAACACTCCATCCAAGAAAGACCATTCCAAACTATCAAAGGCCTTCTCGATGTCCACGGACAGGACCGCCGGAGCTCCCTCCCCGTCCAAGATGGCGTCCATTATTCCCACCAGGCGGCGGATATTCAGCGCCGTGCTCCTCGTGGGTATAAACCCGGCCTGGTCCCTGTGTACCAGGCCCGTCATATGTGGGGCCAGCCTGGTGGCTAGGATTCGGCTCAGAATCTTATAATCTACCGTCAGCATGGATAGCGGGCGATAAGACCTCACATCCGCGGCATCCCGGCCAGGCTTTAGGAGCGGTACAATCAAGGCCTCCTGCATGGACCCAGGCAACGCCCCAGCCTCGAAAGCTTCCGTATACACCACCAGCAGCCTGGGAGCCAAGCTGTCCACATACTGTTGATAAAATTCAATCGGCAGTCCGTCCACCCCGGGCGTCTTGTTGCGGGCCATATGTTTGATGGCCACCCGTATTTCTGTGAGCGTGATCGGGCTACCCAGCTCCTTCGCGTCCTCCTCGTCCAGGACCGGAAGCTGCCTCTCCCCCAGGTATTCCGCAATGTCCTGAACCCCCACTCCCAGCTGACTCTGGTATAATTCCTCATAATACCCCCTAAAGCGTTCCAATACCGCTGCCTGGGAGTACACCATTTCTCCCTGCGCATTATTAATGCTGAGGATCGGGCAGCCCCTAAGTTCCGGGTTAGCCAGTCTGACCAAGAGGGTACCCACCTTGTCCCTTTCTGCATGTGCCCTGATGATATACTGCCTGTAGTCATAACACCTTAAACGTTCCGTCTCGGTGGCAACCACTTCCTTCGCTTCCAATAACTGGGCCTGTAAATCCGGCCTAGCCGGCCTGCGGCGCTCCAAGTCCCTCAAAGTTTCTTCCGCTTTCATGAGGTCGTTCAACACAGTCGTGCGAGCATTCGAGAACCTACCCAAACACACCCCTCTCACCACCACTTTCATTGCATCCCATTCAGTGGACCTACTCGTGGCCGTGCCCTCATTCACTCCGAAATAGCCATCAATGCCTTGCCGAACCGCGTCGCTGAACACAGAATCCTCAAGCGTCTCCGGCCGAAGCCGCCATGTTGGTATCACTGAGCGCTCTCTCTGCCACTGAATGTGTACCAATAGGGGGTTATGATCGGAGATAGTCCTAGCCAGGTACTCCGCATGGGAAATCAATGGGGCTAGGGATCCACCGCAGAGCACCGAATCAATCCTGACATGCAGATCATGGAGAGCAGAATAAAAGGAATAATCCCTGGCTCCCCTGTGCCGCTCCCTCCAGACATCCAGCAACCCCCATCTATCCTGCCAGTCCTTCCTGTGCGCGGCCAGCCTGCGCACCGGGGAGTCCACCAGGGGGGGATGGGACCTATCCAGAGCCACATCCGTGATCGAATTAAAGTCCCCCCCTAACACTATCGGGCCCACCAGGAAAGAGGCCAAGGACCCCGAGAGGCTATCAAAGTATCGAGCTTGATCAGTGTTCGGTGCATATACACAGCAGAAAACCACATCCCGTCCATATAACCTCCCCTCCACCGCCACAAACCGGCCATCCGGATCCACTACTTGATTCAGCACTTGAAAGGGTATCCCAGCCCTCACCCAGATCAACACCCCCCTGGCATACGCTGAGTAAGTGGTGCCAAACACCTGGCCCCGCCATCTTTTCTGCAAGGCAGCGCACTCTTTTTTGGTGAGATGAGTCTCCTGGAGCATAGCAATCTGAACCCCCCTGCGTACTAGATATGCATGGACTTTGTGGCGTTTCACCATAGTTCGTAGCCCCCGGACATTCCACGTCAGGCATTTCAAATTAGGTAATGTCCCCATTCCAGCTTCGTACAGTCCGATTCAAATAACGAAGGTTCATAGCCCCCCCAATGCAGTTGCCCCCCCCCCGAACATACCCAAAACAGAAAAACTTCCCAAACCCCACTCCCCAGGACAGAGCACACGAACCCAATGGCCGCCCCCATTCAAACCTTGAACCAACTTCTCGCACTCCTACCCTGTGGTCTCCACCACAGTCGGCCTTAAGGGCCCAAGGGGGGTGAGTCACCGCCGACCCCAGCAAGCGGAGCCCGCGCCCCGCGCCTTCATCCCCTCCGAAGCACACAGCTCCCCCTCCCGGCATCCCGCCCTCCATCAACAGGATACCACCCTACCATGAAGTCTCGATCTAGTCCCAATTCAATCTCAGCCGCAGAAGATACCATCCGATGTCTGTGGGGTCACTATCGGCCCCTTCGAGCTTTCCGCCTCTGAGAGTTCCTCTCCCGTCCTGCTGCCTTCCCCTCCCGAGTCCGTTTCTGCCCGTTCACTGTTCTGTTGCGACCCTGTAATGGCCGCCGTCGCTGCGAGCGCATCCCTCTTCTCCGCCGCCATTTGAGCCTCCCGTTTCTCCCGCTGGCGCCTGTTGCGGGATCTGATGCGTTGTGATTGCCTCACCCGGGGCTGCTTGGGTTGGACTCGCCTACTTTTGTGCGATCTGTCCGTCCCCGCTCTATACGACTCCAGCCATTGCCAAACTTCATCCGGAGTCTGAAAAAAGTGCGTAGAGCCATCCATTATGATCCGCAGCTAAGCCGGGTAGAGCAAGGAGTACTGGATGCCTTCCTCCCTGAGCTCCTTCTTCACCGCGAGGAACGATGCCCTGTTCTTCTGGACCGCTTGAGTGTAGTCCGGGAAGATATTAACCTTACTGTTCTCCACCTCATACGGGCCCGACATCCTGGCCCGCTGGATGAGGAGATCCCGGTCCTTGTAGTGGAGGAGCCGCACCACCATCGGTCGGGGGGGCGGCCAAGCCCCGGCGGGCGAGCAGGTACCCGGTGAGCTCGCTCCAGAGTGAAAAAAGGAGTAAGCCCCTCCGGCGCTACCACAGTGCGGAACCAGTTCTCCATATAGGCCACCGCATCCTCCCCCTCAATCCGTTCCGGCAGGCCTACGACCCGCACGTTGTTCCGTCTATTGCGGCCTTCGGAATCCTCCGCCCTCCGCTCCAGCGAGTCCAGTCGGGCCAATATGTCCGTGATCCTGTGCTCCGCGGTCACCACCGATGGCTTCAGGTCCAGCAACAGTTGGTCATGGTCCTTGACCCTGTCCGCCAGCTTCGCGTGATCCGCGCGTAGCAGCCCCAGGCCCGTGGCCACTTGGGCAATGTCTTGGTGCAATGCTTCCTTAGTTGAGGTGATCGCATCAAGTATGGCATCCAAACGCCGGTTCAGCCGCTGTTCTTGGTCAAGCTCCGGGGAGGGACTCTCGCTCAGCCGAGTTGACGTTGCCGAGTCCCCCTCAGCGCGTCTCTCGGCCATCGGCCCTCCGATCGCCGCCATTCCAGGGTGCTGCGTCGGCGCCCGTAGTTCCGTGCCAGTCTCCGGGCACCGGGCAGTGCAATGTCCCCACCGAGGCTCTCAGGAGCAATGACCAGTTAGACGAGCTCCGTTCCGTCGGCCCCCTCGGAAGCCTGAGGGGGGAAGGATGAGTCTTAGGGCGGTGGCCAACGAAGGTCCCCAAGCTCCTGGGCGAATCAGGTCAGCGTCCCCTGGTCTCAGGACACAGCACTGCCGATCCTAGCGCCTCGATCAGCCGATTGCAGGATCTCTTGCCAGTCGGCGACAACTTGGCTCAGGGCTGAAGTTCGGGGCCGTCCGACCTCCTCGCCGCCATTTTCTTCGCACCCTCGGCAACACCTCGGCCGCCTCTTCAACTCGGTCTTCTCGGGGCCAGCAGTCCCCCAGCGACTCTCCGATTGTGCCCAGCTGTCCCCTCACACTTCAGAGGGCAGGAGCGTCGTCTTCGGGTCGCCTAGGGTTCCGAAAACAGGAGAATTAGCGGGATTCCGCGCGGAGCTGCGAGCTCACGCCGCCATCCCGATCGGCGTCCAAGCCACGCCCCCATCACCGCCACACCTGGCATTGTGTACATTCTTATTCATGGGAGGCTTGCCTCCTTACCACATACTTTTTTCCCACCTCTCCCCACATTCTGCAATTGTGTAGCTGAGGGGCCATGCCGTTTTTGGAAGGTCAGCTGTCTTATTCTGCGCTGCTTCGGTGGTAGCACTGGAAGAATTCAGGGGGGGCTGGGGGTGGTGGCAGTGGGTGTTGTGGCCCTCTTGGGTCTCTGAGCTGCATGATCAGTAGCTCCATGACATGTGCTGGTCTTCAGATGTGTCTCTGGGCTGGGCTCCCCTTTAATACTTCAGGTTATTGTCCTGCTTAACACCAGTAAAGGGCATGTGTTAAATCGCTGCTGCTAACGCGCCTTATTGCCTGTTTTTGAATCGCATCGCAGATCTGGCTGGTTGTTGAGAATATCGCAAAGTGGTGTTTTCGTGTGTTTTTGCACGGAAAGGCCTACTCTGCATATCATTAGCGTTAGTTGTCGCTCTCATCCGAGGTGATGTTTTTTGCGGCAGCTATCGATGGAAAACTGGCGATATCTGCAGTTTGCACCAGCTTGAGACTAGGGTGATAAATCTATCGCCACTTTTGCGGTGCTAAAGTGCCGATAAATCGGCGATAAATCCGTGAGAAGATGCCCTAATATGTGCTGCAGTCCACTAGTGGCATTTAACGTATAAGCCCTGGGCCCACCCTGTACCGTTTGCTGGAGACTTTTAGGTAAGTAAATATGCTGTTTAGGTTTATTCCAAATCAACCATGTTAAAAGGGGCAGCACATACTATTTAGTACTAGTTAACAGGAGGAAATTGCACAGAGTTCTACAGCCAGCAAAAAACAGACAGCGCAAAAATCTGGGGGCACACTACACAAAACATGGTAATTTCCTACAGTAACAGAAAAAATACAGTTTTCTGAAAAGGCAGTCAAAACACACCAGAGGTATTTTTTTCACTGTACTATCCTCATAGTGCAGACAATGTTGATGATGGAGTCTATTTCAGATTTCGCACCTCCTACAAAAATCATTAGATTTTGCTCTATCAACCAGCACAAAATCAGACTCGAAACAAAATAAGCATTGGAAAAGCCCATAGATCTCCCTTCCCTGCGCTAATGCGGGTAAACAGCACTTATGCCTGCCTTTGTTTGCATGTGTTAGCGCATTTAGCAGGTAGTCAGTTTTGGCCACAACCCAAGTAAAACACTGCTCAAAGATTTTAAAACAATATATCTAAGAACGGAAACTGCTGTTGGCTTAAAAATCAGGACAGAGTCAAGTTGCTGAGAGGCCTCTAATTAGCATCTAATAACATATGATGAGAGTACTCTGACATTGGAATGGTGGCCCATCCAGGTGGGATTGTGGCATCTCTAGGCACTAGTGTGTGTCTTTTTACCAAACTTCAGTGTCAAGAGGGTTGTGTCTGGGGCAAAGCTAGTCCCTCACCCTGCTTGCGCACACACTGTATCCTGAAGTGGCACAGCCCTACTTGAAACATTAACAATCACAGGTGCATCGTCCTCCATGCAGTGGAAGCACAGCCTACTGTCACAGTCCTGAACAGTCCCTTGATATTGCCAAATAAGTTCTTCCACTTAAAGTTCTCTGTTCACATCCACAGTCTCTGGGGTGCAGTATTAGCCAGACTCAGAACAGATATGTGCTCTAAAACACATTAGCAAGCCATGTCTGTGATGTGTAAGAAAGCCCAGTGCAGCAGTTGTGTATTCACGAATGCAGAAGTGCCTGCACGTGCCTTGTAAGCAGTTGCCAGAAATTCTTTATTAATTTCATTTACATTGTTTTTCTACAGCTCCACTTCACCAAGTGCTGTTAGGGCGCTTTACAATGAAACAACAATTCCATATTACTGGAGTATAATATGTGTAAAAGTCACATAGACATATATCACAGAATCATAGCTCATGGATATGTAGGAGATAAGCAAGAATGGAAGTGAGATCCTGAGAAATGGTCATAATGCTGTGAGTGGGTCACCGGGCACCAAGTGGACTATTGTGTCCTCCATCAACAACCCTTTGTCATCAGGTGTCAGAGTCTGGGATGGGGCGAGCCTTCTGGCATCTGCTAACACAATACAAAGTGTTGGCCCTAGCTATTGCCTGCACAGTAGCTCTGGCAGCCTATGTGGGGTCCTGCTGAGGGTCACTCATCAGAGGTTAGACTAATGCAAATAGGATGTTGCTACCAGCTTCACCACTGAAATATCATGTCATGGAAATTAGAGCCCTTCTAGGAGTTGGAGTCTAGAAAATGTGTGTTTAGTCCTCAAATACATGGGTTGTCAATGCAGAGAAAGGACTAAAATGGGAGCGCAGCAGGAGCTGCCCCATGGTCTATCATGGCGTGGAGGAGCGGTGAGGTGGTCCTCAGCCGGGGTAGCACATGCTTGGCTTCACGTGTGGCTGGGCGCTGGGCTTCTAGCCACTTGAGCTCTTGTGATTTACTCTCAGAGCCTTGAGGTCTGACTGTAGTGTCACATGCTGGAATGGGACCTTGGAGGAGAACCACTAAGGTAACCCCCAACCTCAGTTTCATAATTGAGAATCCCATCCCTGGGAATACAGTGGGCAGCGAGTGCCAGTCGCTGCTGCCAGAGAGAGCCCCCCAGGACAGAGACACCTGATCCCAGTTGACCAAAGGCGTCAATCCATCAATCCATGCTCTGCAAGTTCCAGTGAAGTGAGTGTACCTAGTCAGGGCCCGTTCGGTGACTTTTGAAGTGCGACGCACCCCTTGCTCGCACCAGTAACACGCTGTTGGGCCATCATGAGCACTGGAGCACTTTGGGCTGCCATCTTGGCTCGCGGATGATTTTAGGGAGGGACGCACCGCAGAGCTTAGAAGCCAGTGGCAGCTGGTAATTCTTACCAATAGTTGGGCGGACACAGGTAGGCACAAAAGCACACGCTCACTTCCACTCCTAAGTGCACACATGTACTCACAGCGACGCATACACTCATTCAGACGCATCCATTCACAAGCACACACATACTCACCCCCACCCATCCATAAGCACACTCCTCACACTCATCCATTCACAAGTGCACATACTAACACCCACCCTTCACAAGCGCATGCACACATATAAATGCCCAAAGCCATCCAGACACGCAAATACACATACATTCATTTATACACACATGCACCCAAACATTTACCGACCTGCACCGCTGATGGCAGGACCAGTGAGTGATGGGAGGGGAAAGCCCAAGGGGCCTCATTTATGAAAAGTGACGCATCGCTGCGTGAAAACAGCGATGCATCACTTTTCACTGCGCCCTCCTTGCGAGACCAATCATACGTCATATTTACAGTAAGACGCATCATGGCGCAATTAGTTACAGATACGTCAGTATTTCTGACGTATCTGTAGGCGCAAAAGTGACGCATTGCTGGAGTGTGTCACAAAAGTGACGCAACTCCAGCAATGTGTCCTTTCACATGGGACAAGCCCCATGTGAAAAGGCCTGCGTCAGTCTTATGCCTGCTGTGAAGCAGGCGTAAGAAATTGACGCATTTGTGTCCTAGAAGTGGCGCAGTGAAATCTTATATTTTGCGTCAGAACACTTCTCCTGCATACATTATACCTGGCGTAGGTATAATGTAGCTCAGGGTTTTACAAAGTGACGCATCTACCTAGATGCGTCACTTTGTAAATATGGTGCAACAAGGCACATTTTTTACGCTGCTGGTGCGTCACAAGTGACGCACCGGCGGCGTAAAAGTGACGCACGGCCTCATAAATGAGGCCCAAGGTTCTGTAAGAAGCTGGATGCTTCCGGGAGGGAAGAGAAAAGTAGAAAATCCTTGTGCCTCATCTCAGTGGCTAACTTTGTCATGGGTCAGCCAATGATAAGACGACCTTCCCTAACTCCTCATAGAGTGGGGTGGGGTCAGTGCGACTTACCGACCTTTGTCCCACTCTGTGACAAGGTGCCATTGATAGACAAGCAGCTCTGGGCACTACAGGGTAAAACCCAGGGTGGACTTTATTGGTGACGCTTCCTCGTGTCATGAGAGGAAGGACCTCAAAGGGCTTTGCTGGACTGATGAGGTCACTGCCTTAGGCTGCCAGGCATCTGCGTTTTACTGCATATAAAGTGCCAGGCCTCCTGACCCTGACATGGTGAGCGTCTGTCAGGTACACCTTTGCTCAGGTTGACAGACACTCTCATGCTTTGGAAAACGGAGGGGGGTGTGGGGGGAGAGCTCTGCCACCTATAAACACAGGCCACCACTGTTAGATACCGGGAGGCCGGCTTCCACCTGCGAGGGCTCACCCCACCCTCAGACGGCAACATAGACAAGTCAATGTGCCATCTGCTAAAAACGTGCCCAGGTGTGTGCATTGCGGTCATGATGGTGCACTGACAAATGGAGAGGTGCAGTGAAGACATCACGGACTTCATCACTCCACACGCGCTCCCCTCCGAGGAGTACATCCTTCTGGGAGACCTCAACTTTCACCTTGAAAAGAACAACGACCGCAACACCACCACCCTCTTGGACAACCTCGCCAACCTCGGACTTAAACAACTGGTCACTTCCCCCACCCACATCGCAGGTCATACTCTCGACCCTATCTTCACCTCCAGCAAACACGTCTCCTTCAGCCACACTACGGCTCTCCTTTGGACTGACCACAGCTGCGTTCGCTTTACCTACAACAAGCCTAAACTCATCAACCACCCCCAACCAACTCTGCAAAGAAACTGGAACAAAATCACCATCGACCAGATCTCCTCATCGCTCCTTCTAAACACCGCAGCCCACTCTTCTAACCCAGACCAAGCCGCCAACAACTTCACCCTATGGTTATCCAACAGCGCCGACATCCTAGCACCACTGAAAAAACGTCAAAGCAAACCTGGCAGCAAGAAGGCCTCATGGTTCAACGATGAACTTAAGAAGTCCAAGAAACTCTGCCGCTCCCTTGAAAAGGCCTGGAAAAAAGACCCAACCACTAGCACCAAGGACGCCTTCAAAAACGCTACCCGCATACACCACCAACTAATCCGAAAGGCCAAGAAAACAGCATTCAAGGATCGACTAGATAACAACGCTGTAATGGCAGAGTTTTTGGCTCTATTTAGCAGTGATATAGATCTTAGTCTTGCTCACATCTAGGATTGGTATTCTTAGCTTGTGTTGGCCCTTTTAAGCCCTTTCTTCCAGACCTAGAAGAGGATAGCTGCTTAATATGATGATAGATCCCTTATTCTTGACTCTAACCTGTCTATTGCCTATTGGCTTTGACATACTTGACACATTGGTCTGGTTTATGTAGGTATTCTGGCAGAGCTAAGGGGCATTTCATCCCTTTCAGGCCTACAGGCCTAGAGCTAGAGGGACTCCATCTTGATGGAGCTGAGAGGCTTTTCAGGGTAAAGGTAAAGTTTATAGTTAAAGCTGTTTTTCACTTGGAGAGAACCGGTCTGGGCCAGCCCTTATCGGTAGGCTGTATTATTCTCTGTGTCGAAGACACCACAAAAGGCTGGCCAGCTGGGTGTGTGTCCTTGATGCGAAGTGGTGCAGAGATCTGGTGGGCGGCAGGCTGATGGCTGGAACTTTCCATGAGGAAACAGCATTCTATATCAGTGAAGTGCAGAGGCGGAGTCAGTCAGTCGTGTTGAGGTGGAGGAGTGGTAAGCAGTCGAGTGGAGTTGGCAGAGAGAGAGGGTTCAAGCTGGAGAGAGCTGAGTTGAATAGTGAGCTGGAACTGAAGGAAGCAGTCAGAAGCAGTTACTTATCAGGAGGAGGTGTGAATAGCTGGAGTCTGAAGTAATGCCTTTTAGAAGAGACGGAGGAGAGATCGTGGACTAACCTGTGGGAGCAGATGGAGTTAATTGGACATTGGCGCAGAGACAGAGTGAACAAGCTAGTGGAATGAAAAGCATTAGAGCGGCAGGAACCATTAGATTGAAGCTGGAAGGTGGAGACAGTTCGTGGGGGAGAGGAGTCCAGTGCAAAGTGATCAGCGCAGAGGTGTATCAAAGAGTGCAGGAGAGAGAGAGAGTCTGAGATGAGCCAAGGCACAGACGAGAGAGGAACCCAGATGACAGCTAGAACAAGACTTCACACTAATCAGGTGATATCAACTCCATCACATTAGTTTACTTTACACTTGCATCTTAATCTTGTCCTTATTCCCTAGGCTATTGTATGTCTAATCTTTTCCCTTTCAGCGGTGTGTTCTATCTATAGTCTTTGCCAGTTACAGATCTGTGTAGGTGTTTATATAGTTCTAATAAAACCCCAGTTTGTAGCAAACTGCCATGTGCCTTGTATTCTTGTTCAATCCAGGTAAATGTATCTCCTAGGTGTTTAGTGTTTACATGAATGGATGAGTGACCCCAATCAGGTAAGTGGTGATCACATAAATAGGGAGCGAGTGGACCTATGATGCCAAGAATAAGAGGTACATTATATTAATTGGCTAACTCCTAATATTGTAGTAGCAAGCCCTTAGTGAATAGGGAGAGAGAGACTTCCCCAACATATAACTGAAGGTGTTCATAGGAATGTGGTTGTCGTTGATATACAGCGTTAGTGAGAGCGCTGGGGTGGATGACCAGCGTGGATACCCACAGGATTGTGGCTTGTGTAAGTGAGAGCGCCAGGGGGGATACTGGCGTGTAGGTTTGCCGGATTGCGAACCGTTTGGAAAAGAGAGCATTGGGTTCTGCAGGCCCATGTGTAGACGCACCGGATTGTGTGTCATATCTGCCCTGGGGTAGATTAGTCTGGGTCTGAGTGGCCGCGAGACTATAAGGTAATCAGTGAGTATTCTTAGTATCCCTATAGATTTAGTGGTGTTTCTAATAATATGAACTTGTATATTGCGAGTTCCCCATCCTCAGGTAGGTACCCAGGTGCCTGGATAGATGGTCCTGAGGAGGGATGTGGTTACGTTCTGGCTGGGTTGGAGGGGCCCCTAGGGGCTGATCCCATCTAATCAGAAAACCCGACCATTACAAACGCCCACAACAGCAAGGAACTTTTCAACATCGTCAAGGAATTTACCAATCCCTCTGCCAACTCTAACGACATCACCCCCTCTCAAGCCCTCTGCGACTCCCTAGCTTCATTCTTCCACAACAAAATTGCAGACATCCACAACAGCTTCGACAACCAACCCGGAGACCAACCCACCCAACCATATGCTGAACATTCACCCCCCTTGAACACCCTTAACGACTGGAACCCAATCTCCACTGAGGACACCATCCGCCTGATGAACTCCATCCACTCAGGATCCCCCACAGACCCATGTCCTCACCACATCTTCAACAAAGCAGACTCCGTCATAGCACCGCACCTCCGAGACGTCATCAACTGCTCCTTCAACTCCGCCACCTTCCCGGAAAGCTGGAAACACGCTGAACTCAGCGCCCTTCTGAAAAATCCCACAGCGGACCCCACCGAACTCAAAAATTACCGCACCATCTCGCTCCTTCCATTCCCGGCCAAAGTCATCGAGAAAGCTGTCAACAACCAGCTCGCCGCTTTCCTCGAAGCCAACAAATCCCTCGACTCCTCACAGTCCGGCTTCCGAGCCAAACACAGCACTGAGACCGCCCTCATCGCAGCAACAGACGACATTCGAACTCTACTGGACAATGGAGACACAGTCGCCCTCATCCTCCTCGACCTCTCGGCAGCCTTCGACACAGTCTGCCACAGCACCCTTTTACAACGCCTCAGAAACATCGGAATACAAGGAAAAGCACTTGAATGGATCACCTCGTTCCTCACCGGAAGAACCCAGAGAGTCCGCCTTCCGCCATTCAAGTCCGAGGCCACTGAAGTCATCTGTGGCGTTCCACAAGGATCCTCACTCAGTCCCACCCTCTTCAACGTATACATGAGCCCCCTCGCGGCCATCGCCCGCCAACACAACCTCAACATCATCTCCTACGCCGACGACACCCAACTGATCCTTTCACTCACCAATGACCCTAGCACCGCCAAAACTAACCTACACGAAGGAATGAAAGAAGTTGCCGAATGGATGAAACACAGCCGTCTGAAACTGAACTCAGATAAAACAGAAGTCCTCATCCTGGGTACATCCCCCTCTGCATGGGACGACTCTTGGTGGCCGGAAGCCCTTCGAAAAGCACCCATCCCGACAGACCACGCACGGAACCTAGGCGTTATCCTGGATTCTTCACTTTCAATGAACAGACAAGTCAGCGCCGTCTCCTCATCCTGCTTCAACATTCTTCGCATGCTCAAAAAAACATTTCGCTGGATCCCCACCGAAACCAGGAAAACAGTCACCCACGCTCTGGTCACGAGCCGACTGGACTACGGAAACACCCTCTATGCAGGTACTACCGCTAAACTCCAGAAAAAACTCCAACGAATCCAAAACGCCTCAGCCAGGATCATATTAGACATCCCGCGTAACGAACACATCTCTGGTCACCTGAAAAACCTCCACTGGCTACCCGTCAATAAGAGGATCACTTTCCGACTCCTAACCCACGCACATAAAGCACTCTACGAAATCGGACCAGAATGCCTCAACTCACGACTGTCCTTCTACACCCCCTCCCGCCAACTACGATCTTCCAGCCAAGCCCTCGCCACTGTACCTCGCATCAACAAGACCACCATGGGAGGTAGATCCTTCTCATACCTGGCAGCTAAAACATGGAACTCACTTCCCACTTACCTTCGCCTCACCCAGAACCACCTAGCATTCAGAAAGCAACTTAAAACGTGGATGTTTGACAAATAATCCTCCTCCCCTCCCTAAGCGCCTTGAGACCCTCTGGGTATGTAGTGCGCTATATAAATTTTATGACTTGACTTGACTGTTTTCCCACCATTAAGATCCCTATGTACTTGCAATGCTTGACTAGGCCAACCACAAAAAATCCTGGAATTTAATACATACTCCCGCATGAAACAGGGAGTACTTACAGCCTCGACGAAACTGCACAGTAAGCAGCAACCTCAAATAAGAATAGGATTTATTTTGACAAAATCAATCAATGACTTAAATGATGTGCGGATGGAGCAATGGTATATGTTACGTAAAGACCATTCTCAGGAAGAAGTGCAGAGATCAAATCGGCACTTTTTAGAGTTCTGTAAATTGAGGGTCATTATTTGGAGTAGTGGCGATCCCCTTTTTGGCAGTAAAAATCGCAAAAGTATAGTACGAATGGCCGACACAGTGACACGGCATTTTTACTGAAGCGCCATGACTCGGGGTTTCAGCTATTAATTAATAACGTGAGAGCTGTGACTTTGAGAGAGCGTCCAGAAAAGTCAAATTAACAATAATAAAGAAAATGTGCCTGCTTACCTAGAGAACTCCGCTTCCATGCAAAGTGCAAGGTTTCTTTTTCCTTTGTTTCCTGGTACTTGTAGAATTCCAGATGTAAGAAAAAACTACATGTCCTCGAATGGAAGATAAAAAAGAGGGGTTTGCGGGCTACTTGCACCTCATATGGAACAGTATAAGCTTTCTATATAAGTGAAGAAAAATGAATACATGGTCCAGAACCAAATCAGTCTGTAAACCATAGATTAAAAGAAGGCATGCAAACCCAGTAGGAGAAGGCGATGTCTGTTTTTTTTAAATGTGATGCTACGCTGAGGGATGTCCACAGAAAAGGAAAACAACAGGTGAATTTAACCATATCACCCTGTGTTCCTGCATTGACACATAGATCATTATTTTACTGTCCCTAAAATGTTAAAATACACATGTACTCGGGGCTGTGTGTTGCTTCATGACATAGGACCACTTAAAAAATCTCAAGAACTCTTTGCGTGACAGCCATGATTGGAAAATCTAATTCTGCTTTTTACCATCCAGTACTTGTAATTTTAACATGCCACCACAAATGGCACACGTCAGTTTCTGTAATGCACAAAAGAACTGCTTGCGATTAAGTGTCAATCAAAATGTCTCCCATGTGGACTGTAAATGTCACACACAGGCACTCCACAAACGGAAATGTCACATGTGCACCGTGAGAGCCTGGCAGCTGTGGACAGGGTATTACGAGATTCGTCTCAAAGCTCCACCACATATGTGCACATCTGCCTTTGTATGCAACTATGCAGACAATATACATCTTCTCGTTTATTCCTTTAGTCCTTTTAAAGCCCTGATCTACTGACATTCATTTGCCTTCCGTCAAGGGTACATGCTGCAGCCTCCCCTGCTGCATGTCTGTCTGCCTTTTCATTGCAGCTTTTTCATCGTTGACCCTTTCCGCATAATTCTGTGGGTCTTTTTTACTACTTCACTGTCACTGTCTCATCGTTTGTAATTTTAACTTGTATTTTTTACATTACCCATAACACTTACTATTTACACCTTAAAATTACCCCTTACCATTACACCTAGTTTAACCTCTGACCATCTATTATTTACCCTTATATTTACATATAACTCCTAAATGTTCCCGTAACCTCTTACCCAGTTGACCCTTACCTTTACATTCTTAACCTCTTACTCCCTTGTACCTTTACCCTTACCCTTCACCCCTTCTCACTGTCTCTTTACCCTACCTACAATTTATCCTCTGCTCATATCCCCTTATCCTTTGAAGGAAGTGACCCGATTAGGGCCGCCTGGGTTACTTGCGGCCACCTCTCTGCCTTCCGCACAAATGAAGTGTCGGTCAGACAGTAGAGAATGCAAACCAAAGACATTTATCGAAAGTACACCCAAGTGGAGTCTGGTCTGACCAGCCTCCTTAGATTTCTGCAGAGGGACTGACTTCAGTCAACATGGCGATGCATAAAGTACATTTCCAATACCCCTAAAGACACGCCCAGGCTGGATTTTTCCAGTTAGTTGCTGGTGAACAAAGGAGATACATGAATGATGGGTTGCAATCCAGGGACCGGGCACACATTATCTTGCAGTCAAGGTTACTCTGCCTGCTCTCACCGCTCTGGGTGGGGGGAGCAGGTCTATCTAGTCAGCAATGTATGCAATATTAAAAGTGGTCTATTCATATAGACAACAAAACTCAACCTTGGAGAAATACACGCACAGAGGATACATTGGCAGCTACTTTTCGTTGAGGCAGAAACAAATTGTACAGTGCATAGGGTATTCAGCAAAAGCATTTCATCCAGTCCAACACCTTCCCTTTAACACCTAACCTCTAGCCATTTACCCCTTACCAGTTAGAATTACCATCTTATACAGTTGCCCCTTACTCTTAACTCTGTCCCCATTACTTTAAACCTTAAACTACTTTACCCTTTACCCCCTTACCCTTATCCCTTGCCCACTTAACCTGAACTCTTTCTCTTACATCCACATCCCCTTCCTTTGCCCCAATCCTACCCTACTTGCAATTAAATGTCAAATGATAAGATGATGTACAATGACATTGTGTTGGAAATGTCCAGAAGCAAATGACATGACACTGAAATGGTTGCAAACAAATAGTATGGAGGGATTACCTTAAATAATGGGAGTAGGATATGCTTGAAGATCGAGTCTGTCTGTCAGCCTAATGCCCATGACATTTACACAGGCATTGTGGCACTTGGTGCATACATGCTTTACGTTTTAGGTCTTGCCAGCAAACAGCCTTAGTTGTCTGGTGAAAGCTCATGTCATCACACTCCACACATCACACACTACACACACAGTACATACTTATGCATGCACACAAAGGGGCTTTAAGACGGCCCCTTTCAGCCATTGGAAACTGTTCAGTTTGCATTAGGCATTGGCTTTATGGGTTGCGCATCAGACTTTTATCAGCAAAAGAGGGGGAGTTTCCTTTCTGTGGTTATTTCTGTATCATTATATTCTCATTAAGACCAATAGAGTAAGACCCCTGTTATGAAACAAGTTTTCTAGTATCCTCAGTAATACATATAACATCAAACCAGAAATTGTATCAAAAATTGTCACATTTATTAAAAAAGAAGAAAAAAGCATTAATATTAAAGGTTTTCATACAAATTTCACATAAGCATAATTATATCATAGAAATACATGCATATACTTTTCCTTCCAAGTATTACAATAAAAACATATACAGAAAAAATGTTAAAATAGCCAGTGTTGTCGACGCGTTTCGGTGCTTAGTTGGGTAGAACACCTTCTTCAGGACTATGTTTAAAACTTCATGAATCTAAAAAACAATACTATATATGGCATGACATTAGTATGGGGTACATGAGGATATTTTTTTAGAAAACAGAAACACTTTTGGTCTAAATTCATACAGGGTCAAAACTACTAATGGTCAAATAATCTTACTTTAAAAGCATTTTCAATTTGCTATGCCAGTCTTGATCCTGGAGTGGAATGTCCTTAGTTTGTATTCTCTTCAGCTTGACCATATGAAGAATCTTAAAAATGCAATAATACTCAATTTAGCTTATGGTTCTCTAAGTAGTTCATATTTTTTCCTTTACGTGCACCAATGCTTACTTGATAATGGTGTAGTGCTGAATGGAGACTTCTGCAAGCGCCTTCGTTTTTTCTAGGTCGCCTTGAAATATACAGGAACCTTCTTGCAAGTTAATTTAAATTACTTGTTTCTTTGAAGGGAATTAAGGCGAGATTCTCACCTGTAAACGAAATTAAACCGGCAAATTTGATTACCGTGGTTGGTTATAAGTATATTTATGTGCATACAGTCAATTTACAGCAGCTAGCACTTGATCCCTGCTACGTTTTATTATTTACAGAAGCCTAAAGGCGCTTAACTGGTGGCTACAAAATTATAGCGCGATATGATAAGAGTGCCTAGGTTAGCTTACTATAAGGCTACTCATCAAATGGTGGCTATATCATTTATGCCTCATTGTGTTCGTGCTGGTTTTTCTTATTACAATTGAGATAGCATTGTAGATGCAGTTGCACCTCCGTATATTGGGTTCGTAATCCATGGCCTTAGAGTGCGCAGGCATTATTCGTGTAAGGCACATGTTAAAAGGTTTTAAAAAAAAGCTCTGTTTGGATCATGATAGTAGAGCGAGCTAACGGAGTATTTCAGCCAATACGGGAAATATATGGCATAAAAACTGCTAATAGATGCATTATTTTTTATCTTAATTGTGGCGATCATATTATTAAGGCTAAACAAACAGAGAACTATTTAGAGCATGGTAACAGTGTATTGCAGCCAATGCAAAAATTCCCTGGCACAAAAAGCGGCTACTACATGCACTGTTTTTACTTTTCTGTAGCGGCGATATTCATAAAATAGACGGGAGTTGCATTTAAACTGGGCAGCCAGAGAATTGTATCTCTGTACATGCATGTTAGGTTCCGCGATCGAGGGCAGAGTCTTACCTGGATTCAAATCTTTTCGCGCTCTCCGCCTGGTCTCCCCGGTCTCCAGAGTCGGTATGGAGGCCGGGGCGCGGAGGTTGTATTTATACGCGTTCAAGAGAGCGGTAAGCATGCTAACTAGATGCACCTGTTAATTATCAGGTGAGATGATCGAACAGCCGCGCCATTTTAGTAGTTTTTCCATCGGCTTTAGGACTCCGAAAGTGAGGAAGGACTTAAATACGTGCCGATTAGTTGTCAAAATGCCGTATATTTTGCGTTAGTGTCCGAAAATAAACACAGGCTTAGTTTACCGTCGGTGCCATTATTTTGATAAATGGCTACAAAGCGTGCATCAAAAGGAAACGGGTTCCACTGGATTTCTTTAGCATATTTAGTTCGTATTTACGACCTTTTGAAATTAAATATATATACGCAAGACCTTACAGTGATCTTTCAAGCAGTTTCATTTGTGTGTAAAGTTAAATTAACAAATACATTCGGTTCACAGATATAAGGAAAAGAACGTTCCTATTATCCAGCCTGCAATTCCAAATGAGCTAGTTATACAAGGATATAATATAGGCAGTAGTGGAAATACATAAGTTACATTACGGCACAAGAAAGTTTTAAGGAGCAGTAATACTTGTCGGGACACCTTATGTAAATATAGGAATATATGGACAATTCCATATATATGGCTATTGATAATGGAACGTTCTTGTACATCAATGGAACCAATATCTTGAACCATCTGGGCAGTTATACATCAGTATTATTTATAGAAGTTGTTGTTTTACTGCATTATGTCTTCAAGTCATCTTGCAAAGTACATAGTTATAGTTTACAGACATGTTTGGTGCATTCGTAACATGATTATGTCTGCAAATTTCATTACACATCACATCTTAATATAATCTGACATATTCAGCTATCATATGGTGGAGCAGTGTACACTTAGGGGTCGATTAGGATCGCGGACGGACTTGAGTCCGTCCGCGACCCCAGAGTATGAGGGAACGTCCGCATGGGCTGCGGCGTTCCCTCATGTGCGATTAGGATGTGACCGCCACCCTGGCGGTCACATCCTGGATATTTAACATTGCGGCGGGTGCTGCTTCAAGCAGCACCCGCCGCAATGTTAAAAGTGCATGTGTAACATTTACATGCACAAAGCGGCAGGCACCGCGCGGTGCCTGCCGCATTGTGCATGTAAATGCTGGGGGGTACCATAGGTACCCCCCATGTGCACCCCCCACCCACCAACACCCTGGGGGCCCGCAACGGGCCCCCAAAATCAAAAGTACACATGCTTTTCCACGGCGGAAAAACCGCCGCGGAAAAGCATGTTTTCAAATGCTTCCTAATTTGGCCGGTGGTGTCTGATAGACACTGCCAGCCAAATGAGAGCTTTTCCGCCGCGGTTGTAATCCGACCGCGGCGGAAAAGCAGCGGACAGAAACCAAGACCCACAAGCCATCGTAATGTGGCGGTGGGTCTTTGGTGAGCCCGCAATGGATTTTCCGCCTCCTCCGGGCCGGAGGTGGCTTCCGCCGGCCCAGAGGAGGCGGAAAATCCTCCATCCTAATCGGCCCCATAGTGTTGTAACCATAAAGGGGCATTATTTCATGATCAATATTTGAGCAGGATAGTAACTAGATTATACTGGTGGGGTAATTCTATCTTACCAATCTCTCCCACTCTTCTCTGCTATTAAGTCCATGGTTATAGGTGCGGAACTTAGACATGAAGAACTGCTCCCTTTGTTTACGTTTGAGGTCTATGTTACCACCTCTTGCTGATATTTTGATTTTTTCTACTATGAACCACTTGAGTTCATCCTCCTTATGATTTTCCGTTGTCCAATGTTCAACCAGAGGAGCATTCTTTTTCTTATTCTTGAGCGCCGACCTATGTTCGTTCAGGCGCAATCTCATTTCACGGCTTGTTTCGCCGATATATCCTCTCTGGCAGGGGCAAATTAAAAGGTATACCACATTGGACGTTCTGCAATTAACGTGATCATTCATCCAACGTGATGTACCATTCAATTCCACCTTGTCGGCTTGAATGATTGATGTACAGTGGGAGCATGATCCACAGGGTTGATTACCTCTTACTGGTCTTCCTTGATCTATGCTTAATTGCCTGCCAGTCTTTGGTTCTCTATAAGTATGAACCAGGCAGTTCCGTATTGTCCTATTTCTCCTATATGAAAAAATAGGTTTGGGAAGTGGAATTCTGCCTTGTTTGTTGAGAATGGACCAATTTTTATTTATAAGATTTTTAACTTTAAAGCTGAGACCATTATAGTTTGAAACCATAACAATAGTGTTGTCTGGTTCCTGGTTTTTATTTTTTGGTTCCAGTAGGGTCGCTCTATTCTGATACTTTGCTCTTTTGTAGCTGTCTCTAATAAGTCTTTTCGGGTATCCTCGCTGGAGCAATTTAGTCTTAAGGTTCTCTGCATGTTTCTCAAAGCAATTTTTGTCGGTACAATTCTGTCTTATCCTTATAAACTGACTGTAGGGGATGCCTTCTTTTTGGTTTTTGGGGTGATAACTTGTGGTGGAGCAAGGTATTACGGTCAGATGGTTTGACAAGGAGCTCAACACTTAGCTTCCCCATTTCTGCTTTAATTTTTATATCTAAAAAGTCAACTGCCACTTGACTTTTGTTGCTGGTAAATTTAAGGTTATCATCCCCACAGTTCAGCCACTCAATGAAGGCTGTGAGATCAGTTTCACTACCTTCCCATACAAAGAAAACATTGTCTATAAATCTAGACCAATGTTTTACATTTTCAAAAAAAGGACTAAGTTCGTTATAAATGTGATGTTTCTCAAAATTACCTACGGACAAGCAGGCAAGGCTCGGCGCATAGGTAGCACCCATGCTTGTACCTTTTATTTGGCAGAAGAACTCATTGTTAAATAGGAAAATGTTATTAAGTAACACAATTTCTATACATTCAACAATAAAAGTGTTCTGAGCAGAGAGATAGCCTTCTTCATCACTCAAAATCTCTTTCATCATCCTAATAGTATCATGTTGAGGTATGTTGGTGTACAAGGACTCGATGTCCAAGCACACCAACCATTGGGTTTCATTATTGAAGCTGATACCTTCAACCTTTGAAATCATATCTTTGGTATCTTTTATGTAGGATGGTAATGTCTCTACTAAGGGACGAATAAAACAATCAGCATATTTGCTGAGTGGCTCTGTAATAGAATCTATACCTGAGACTATTGGTCGCATGGGGGGGTCCTCAATGTCCTTATGGACTTTGGGGAGTCCATATAGGGCTGGTATTTTGGGATTGCTGTTAACTAAGAATTTGTATTCATCCTCACAGATGATACAGTCCTCTTTCGCTAGAGTTACTACATTTTTCACTTTCTTTTTGAGACTGTTCCACTCGCCTATGGTTGATTTTCTATAGTGGGATTTATTGCTAAGTAGACCGTACATTTTTTGATTATAATCGTGAGTATTGAGGATCACAATACTGCCCCCTTTATCTCCAGGTTTGATGGGGATATCATCATATGTTTGGAGATTATTCAAAGCCGCTCTTTCCGTTTTGGAAAGATTATTCGTGGTCCAAGTTTTTCCGTCTAGCAGCTTTTCAAGGCCAATAGTGATGACTTTTTCAAAGGTATCTACTTCCTGGCTCACCATAGAGATGTCAGGGGTCCATATCGAGGGAGGTTTAAGCCCAGATTTGTTGTTCTTAGGTCTATTCTCCTTGTTCTCAAAGAATCGTTTGATTCTAATTTTGCGGAATAAGTCCCTTATATCTTTCTCTATTGAGTATCTACAGATACCACGACTAGGGGCAAAACCCAAACCTTTTTCTAGAATATTAATTTCCTCTGTTGTTATATCTGTGAACCGAATGTATTTGTTAATTTAACTTTACACACAAATGAAACTGCTTGAAAGATCACTGTAAGGTCTTGCGTATACATATTTAATTTCAAAAGGTCGTAAATACGAACTAAATATGCTAAAGAAATCCAGTGGAACCCGTTTCCTTTTGATGCACGCTTTGTAGCCATTTATCAAAATAATGGCACCGACGGTAAACTAAGCCTGTGTTTATTTTCGGACACTAACGCAAAATATACGGCATTTTGACAACTAATCGGCACGTATTTAAGTCCTTCCTCACTTTCGGAGTCCTAAAGCCGATGGAAAAACTACTAAAATGGCGCGGCTGTTCGATCATCTCACCTGATAATTAACAGGTGCATCTAGTTAGCATGCTTACCGCTCTCTTGAACGCGTATAAATACAACCTCCGCGCCCCGGCCTCCATACCGACTCTGGAGACCGGGGAGACCAGGCGGAGAGCGCGAAAAGATTTGAATCCAGGTAAGACTCTGCCCTCGATCGCGGAACCTAACATGCATGCACAGAGATACAATTCTCTGGCTGCCCAGTTTAAATGCAACTCCCGTCTATTTTATGAATATCGCCGCTACAGAAAAGTAAAAACAGTGCATGTAGTAGCCGCTTTTTGTGCCAGGGAATTTTTGCATTGGCTGCAATACACTGTTACCATGCTCTAAATAGTTCTCTGTTTGTTTAGCCTTAATAATATGATCGCCACAATTAAGATAAAAAATAATGCATCTATTAGCAGTTTTTATGCCATATATTTCCCGTATTGGCTGAAATACTCCGTTAGCTCGCTCTACTATCATGATCCAAACAGAGCTTTTTTTAAAACCTTTTAACATGTGCCTTACACGAATAATGCCTGCGCACTCTAAGGCCATGGATTACGAACCCAATATACGGAGGTGCAACTGCATCTACAATGCTATCTCAATTGTAATAAGAAAAACCAGCACGAACACAATGAGGCATAAATGATATAGCCACCATTTGATGAGTAGCCTTATAGTAAGCTAACCTAGGCACTCTTATCATATCGCGCTATAATTTTGTAGCCACCAGTTAAGCGCCTTTAGGCTTCTGTAAATAATAAAACGTAGCAGGGATCAAGTGCTAGCTGCTGTAAATTGACTGTATGCACATAAATATACTTATAACCAACCACGGTAATCAAATTTGCCGGTTTAATTTCGTTTACAGGTGAGAATCTCGCCTTAATTCCCTTCAAAGAAACAAGTAATTTAAATTAACTTGCAAGAAGGTTCCTGTATATTTCAAGGCGACCTAGAAAAAACGAAGGCGCTTGCAGAAGTCTCCATTCAGCACTACACCATTATCAAGTAAGCATTGGTGCACGTAAAGGAAAAAATATGAACTACTTAGAGAACCATAAGCTAAATTGAGTATTATTGCATTTTTAAGATTCTTCATATGGTCAAGCTGAAGAGAATACAAACTAAGGACATTCCACTCCAGGATCAAGACTGGCATAGCAAATTGAAAATGCTTTTAAAGTAAGATTATTTGACCATTAGTAGTTTTGACCCTGTATGAATTTAGACCAAAAGTGTTTCTGTTTTCTAAAAAAATATCCTCATGTACCCCATACTAATGTCATGCCATATATACTATTGTTTTTTAGATTCATGAAGTTTTAAACATAGTCCTGAAGAAGGTGTTCTACCCAACTAAGCACCGAAACGCGTCGACAACACTGGCTATTTTAACATTTTTTCTGTATATGTTTTTATTGTAATACTTGGAAGGAAAAGTATATGCATGTATTTCTATGATATAATTATGCTTATGTGAAATTTGTATGAAAACCTTTAATATTAATGCTTTTTTCTTCTTTTTTAATAAATGTGACAATTTTTGATACAATTTCTGGTTTGATGTTATATGTATTACTGAGGATACTAGAAAACTTGTTTCATAACAGGGGTTTTACTCTATTGGTCTTAATGAGAATATAATGATACAGAAATAACCACAGAAAGGAAACTCCCCCTCTTTTGTTGTTACTATTTCCCAGTCCTTTCTGGGTTTGTTCGGGAAAACTCTCTCTTGTTTTTCACTTTCCTCAGACTTTTATCAGCCCACTCCATTTCGCAATGTGAACTTCTTAAACTAGCACCTACACTGGCTAATAGGTCAGCTTGAACTGAAAGTCCAACTTCAGTCAGCAGAGAGCTCAGACACTCAATGCACTCTGTCATTCACCCCAACACTAATGCACACATTCACCCAACCTCTGACTCATTCTTGCAGTCACTTACTCACCATTCCCTTCTCCATACACTACCGATACCCTTGCGTATTGCAGACGTCAGAGCTTGTGAAATCACTGCATTACTAACAACCCGTATGACATAACAAATTGCTTGATTTGCATGAGCACACTGCATGGTATAGTGGTGAGTTATAGTTAATGTAGTGTGGCGAGTGAAGAAAGAAGACTATGTACAGAAGTGCGCAAGTAATGTGAATTTGAAGGTGGTGCATAAGTTGAAAGGCGAGTTATAAGCATAATTAATATCAGTGTGAAAGTGGTGCTTAAATTATAACATTTAGACATAAATATAACTGTACAATTTCTAATGTTTGAGTAGTTTAAGTTGGGTTTGTATAGTAAACATATATAAAGTTTGCCTAACTCTTACTTATGTTTAATCTTTGTTTTTTTTATTAATTAAAACATTTTTTTGTGAAGTTAGTAACAAATGTGTCATATTGATACAGTTTACTGTTCTAGAGTTGAGTATTATGAAGTAGATTGTAGTACAATATAGTGGTGGATAGTGTTGTAAAATCTACTGTAGTACAATTGGAATGAGGTTGATTGGAGTACAGTATATTGTGGAACACTGCAGTGGTGTACACTGCAATTTAGTAGACTTGATTGGCATAGAGTGGAGTACCGTACACTGGAATAGGGTACACTCCAGTAGTGTACCTTAACCTCTTAAGTGCTGCATCGGGGCGTTGGCCGACGGCAGCACTACCTCCCCAGTGCTGCGCACGTCCATTGGACGTCCATTCAGCACTAGTTCCAATGGACAGCGCAGCACTGGGGAGGGATATTTGCGCCGCATCTAAGGTGATAAAGTGGGGTACACTTGAGTAGCATATAGTGGAATAGCGTAAAGTGGAGTTGTTTACAGTTACATAGCGTTCAGTCGGGAGCAGTATAGTGTTGGGGCGTTGAGTAATGTTGCATACACAAAAGTGTAATAGAATACAGTAGTGAGCTTTATACTAGCGTAGAATATAGTGTTGTACACTGGAGTGGCGTACAGTGTAGTTGGGTGAACTACAGTCGAGTAACATAAAATGGTTTAGGGTAGAATTTAGGGGCGTATAGTGGAGAGTCGTAAAGTGGCCAGGCATACGGTAAATAGCATAGAGTGCAATGGTGTTAAGTCACCTCATAAGAGTGGCATAAGTGGAGTGTGTAAATTAAATGAAAATGTTCCATAAAATTATATGAAAATATGTCAATGTTATATCTCCAAATGATCAATTACTATATGTAAATGATAATTTTGTGGCTTTAAATATAAATAGTGTATTTGTTAACTTATAAATTGTATAAAACATACTTATATATTGTGCCATTGTATACTGTGTACAATCCACGGTACACCACGATATATGTGGCTAGGAACTGGTGATGTGATAGGTTGATGACTGTGTTTACCAAAGATAACAATCCGCCATGTAGTTTTATATTTTGTGTTGTGCCAAAACAAGGAGTGGTATTTTGTTTTCATTTAGCATGATTACATATTATGCTGCATAGATATTTATTTTGTCTAGAAGAGGTAAGTAATCTAATAATTTAATGTATTTAGATTTAGTCATATGTTTTATCGCTTTTTCATTGTTCCAAAACTGTGAGTGTTATTTTGTTTAAATTGGTCTGGATTAGATATTATGTTACACGGATGTTTATTTTGTGTACTGCATGTAAGTAATGTATTTTTTATTTATGTTTTAATGTATTTAAAGTTAGTGATATCTCTTGTCGCAGTATTTTGGCGAACTGTGCCAAGCCAACAGAGGGTTAGGTACAGGTTTATTTAGTGATTTTTGTGCTTCACCCTGACAAGGACTGTGCTTATTAATATTAAATACTACTCTAATTTCTTACATATATTGAATGATTGTGATGAACATAATTAAATATTAATATTAGTATTTAAATTTAGATATGTGCCTATTCTAGATGGTTTTAGAGAAACTTTAAAATAAAACATATATTAAATGTTCTTGTGATGGGATAAAGTATTTAATGATAGCAAAGTTGAAATGAGTTAGTAGATATTTTATTAGCTGCGACAAGAGATATCAAATCAATATTTATAATGGCATAACCTTGTATACTGGACATTAAAAGATTTTTTTGAAGCGCACTTGCTTAGATATGCTGTGCTATGCATCTGGGATGCACTGTGGCTACACCTGCACTTGCAGAAAATATATTTTGCTGTGTTCGCCACCAGGGATAGCTGCTTGCTTGTCACCCACGGTGTGTCATTCACCTTGAGTGAAAGATTTGCTGCATCATGCGTATATGCAGCTACTGCTATTTTAATACAATGTCAATGTGATTGTGTAGGCCCAGGAAACTAACCCTGAACATGGGGATTGTCCATCTAGAACAATTCCCCATTGTAGGGTTAGGGTATGTATTAGTGCACTAGAAGAGTACATTTCATTCTCTACAGAATTCTGAGGATTTTTATGAATCTCAAATATGAGAAATTCTGAAAAAGTATTCATTGTTTTCAAGCATCGGCCCCATTGAGACTGAGACTATAGCGTGATAAGACCCTGTCCTCTTCCAATGAGGGCCTTGTATTGGTGAAACACTATATACTCAAAGTGATTCCTTATCATTTTTTCTCATTGGAGAGTGAATGAAGGCCAAGGGGGGAGGGGTCCAGCCAATGCCTGAGGCAGGGCAGGGACTCTTAAATGTAGAGATTTGAGGGGGTGAATATTATTCCTGTGGTAACGTGGTGCTGTGTCGGGCCCAGGCTGTCGGGCAGCTCGCTCCAGAGCACAGGAGCACTGGTGCCTGGGCACGGGAGCCTGGGGGAACAGGCACTGCAGAAGATATTTGAGGAGTCTAGCGCGGCCTGTGGTATTGTGTCTGGACACTGAAACCCAGATCTCAATGTGTTTGTCGATGCCCTGCTCCTTCCCATTGTCTCATTGGACAGTGTCTGAGCTGCTGGTGTCTTGGGCCAAATTGCTCTGCACACTCCATGAATAAGGGAATACCTTGGAGCGGATGAGGAGTTTTTATCTTTTAGTTTCGCCCCCTAGTCTGTTGACTTCTAAGAGCTCACTGGATCACATTCACGCCTACCGTGACCTTTAGGAGTCAGGGTGAAGCTGATGATGAAGCATGACACTAATAGAGTGTGTGAGGGTTACATATAAAAAAAATGAATTTTTCCTTTACCACCCCTAGTAGGTGGTGTTTAGGTGTGGAGGTAATTCCTTCTCATCACATTAAGGGTTGTGAGATCAGGAGGGATACTCCTTCGGTAATAATAAGTATGCAGAACGCCTGGACATGTCTGATAGACTCATTTCGGATGTTGAAGATAAAATGCCACATTTTGTGACAGTATTATTTCATTATTACATCATTTTAGGTCGACCTTAGGCAGTGTGCATGTGCTGTCTGTAAGACCTGTAGTATTCAGTAAAGGATGTATCTTCCGCCTGGTGCTTACCATTTGTTCAGTGCAGTGTCGATCCTCTTTGCTGCCTTGTAACTGGTTTAGGCAGCGATACGTCACTTCAATTTTTTTTTCCTGAGCAGCAACGGCCAAGTATTGTTTCATTGCGCTAGGAAAGATTATCTGTTTTTTTGTCGGAACTCGTTTTTGTAATTGTATTGATTCATGCTTCTGTCAGTGCTCGGTGCATGTATGTGTCATAGTCCCCACCAGTGGCCCCTCCGACCCCCAGCTACCACTTGTTCTTTCTTTTTTTTCTATAGCACTGTTTTGTTTACTTAGCACGGGGAGTCTGTTTTAATTCCTTTTAAAGCCATATAAGTGCTTGCGTCAACTGCGGTCTACTGTCATTTAACACAAGGTTAATTAATTGTTCCCTAGACATGGTTGTAAAGAACAGTGTTTCCCTTGCAGCTGGGGCCTTCTAAAATCATGTGATGCGTGTGTTTGAAAGTGTTACTCCCTCTCCCTCCTCTTCTCTGCTGCATGCGCTGTTTCAAACACAAACATTCTCTTTTGTGTGGCCCCTTGTAACTGATTGCATCCTTCTTTGGTGCACACTCATAACTCATGGGTAACTCCCGTCACTCTCTCCAGGGCCCCAGAATTGGAGGGATATGGTCCATAACGAAAGAGCCTGCCTGTGCCCATACTTAAGGTATTTGTTCCCAGCATTTGCTGTCTGCATGCTCTACTGGGCTTAACTACACCACATGTAAAGCAAGTATCCCCACCCCCCGCATGGCTTAGAAAGAAGTTGTACAATAATGTATTTTTAAATTAATGGAACTAAGATGAAATTATTTACAAGGACTCTTGCATGCATAATACTTTAAGCCGTTTTGTTGCAGGGCTTGCCTGTAGGTGAGTGTGTTCTATGTCAGATGAAACTAATTGCACGTGGTCACCTTTGACCTTTTGTGTGCTTGGCTTTGGACATTTTATGTTTCAGGTCTAAGAAGATAATTCTCTGTGTAATGTGGATGGGATCCGTATCAGAGGCTGCTTAGAGGCAGTCTTTGATTGGTTCAAAAGACACGGTTTGAAATGCAACTCCGATAAATCGGAGCTGCTGTTCTTCGGATGTGTCTCTGAACCAAACTGGAAAAGTTGGTGGCCACAAAATCTGTTTCCTCCTGCCAATGCTAGTACCAAGGCTAAAAATCTAGGTATCATTGTTGACAATGAGTTAACCTTTGGGCCTCAAATTGCGTGTCTTTCAGGGAAATGCTTTGGAATCCTGCGGATGCTCAGGAAATTTCTCCCCTTGATTTCGGTGAACCATCGAAGGGTCATAGTCCAAGCACTTGTTGGGTCGCGTTTGGACTATGCAAATGCCCTCTATCTGGGACTCCCAAAATATTTGATAAGGAGACTGCAGGTAGTCCAAAATTCAGCCGCTAGGGCTATTTATGGACTCCCCAGACGAACTAGTGCCTCTAACTTGTTGAAGGAACTGCACTGGCTCCCTATAGCCAAGAGGGTTCTCTTCAAAAGCCTGACGTTAACCTATAAGGCTCTTCATGACTCAGGCCCTAGGTATATTAGAAAGCGCCTTGCTTTTTACAAGCCGAGCAGAGCTCTGCGATCTGCCTCCTTGTCTAAAATGGTCGTTCCATCAATCAAGCGAACCAGACAAGGAGGGCGTTCCTTCCACTACCTGGCTCCGCGCGCTTGGAATGAACTTCCTATTGTCCTTAGACAGGCCCCCAGTCTGTTGTCTTTTAGAAAGGCATTAAAAACCTGGCTTTTTACTAGTTAATTTTGCTGTTCCTTTTTTGCAGTTATGTTCCTTTCCATTAAAGGACTTCTTCGCCAAAGCGCCGGGACACTCCGACTGGAGTAGCCGTTGCGCTATAGAAGAGCCCAATTAACATAACATAACATAATGTCAAATGTGCTTTTTTTCTGCAAAACCTACATTTGGGAATGACAAGGTTAAACTTTTCTTATGAAGTAGTGAATTTGAGGAATTCAGAAACGAGATACTATTTATTGGGCGTAATACATTTTAAAACTGCTATTTTTACTACTTCCATTAAGAAATATGTGTGCATCATGAGAATGCTTGGTTTGATAGATTAAGGAGTTGGCATGCGTTAACGTTTGTTTAAATGAGGAATAAATGTAATTATCAGTGAGCCAATCATGACTCAGATGAAAGTGCGAAGTTTAGAGACAAAGCACTTTCTCTTTGCTTCACTGTATATTTCACATATTAGGGGATAGCTAAGTGTTATCGATATAAACTAATTTCAAACAAATCCAGAGCATAATAGGATGACAACTGTCTGAACAGCTTCCAGGCGCCCATATCAAGAATATTTTTAAACATCCATATTATCAACTGTTGATTCAATGATCACATCTACAATTTCTATTTTTTCTGCACAGTTTTCACCCCAGCCCGTTACAGAGACACTCTTTCTGGAAAATCGTAGTTGGAGGGACCTTTATGTGTACTGGCACCTATGGGGTTAATCAGTCTCAAATTCAGACATACATTGCCTGTAAAACCATGTTTCATGCAAGAATGTAAGTGTGTTTTTGTTTAGTGTGTATTGATTGCTTTGTTAACGTTGTTTGCATATTATTCGTCCAGGTCTGTGCTGCACATGATGTCATATAAAAGAGAACTATTAGCTCGCGCACTCGTCACAAGTGATAGTACTCGCAGCTTCGTGAGCTGGGCCAAAACTGCGCTGGACACTGGCCACCAAGAGGGAGCGCGATCGATGTACTGCGCGGTGACGTGTAACTCAGCTGGAGGGCCAATGACAACTGAATCACTCACCTTAACCAGCACCTTAAGTTGTGCAGGAGAGCGCTGTTGAAACACATTCTTCTCTTGCACAATGTCTCGGTAGAAAGAGAGTGCCGCAGAGTGTGTCAACATATATTGTGACATTTGAACTTACTTCATGTTCCAGCTATGCATCAGTTATAGGACAAATGAGTTGTGTTGCAACACATTGGCAGTGGCACTCGACATTTTCTTTTCTTATGGCTATACCCAGCCAGCGTCATGGGTTTTGGTACTTTTGTAATGGAATGTGGTCCCATGGCCAGTTCAAGAGTATGCAGATCTAACCTTTGCTCTTCAAGGGGTAGATTATCTCAATCTCTGGATTCAGTCAATTCAACATAGTGGTGTAAATGTGCTAGAAGGTAGCCCTGCTTTTTGCAGTGTCTGTCGTATATGCACACTACCTGATTTCTTTCCTTGGTGATGGCTTTTCAATGCTGTCGACTCTCTTTCCAAACTCTCTTGGCCTGCAAGCATGAAACATCGACAAGCCTAACCTCAACAAACTTTTATGCATCTTTTTATTTAATTCTACCCTTCTCCTAATGAATTATTTTCTTCTCAGGATTTAGGGGTGCGCAGATCTGTAAAATAGAATTCTCATAAACTTCCCACAATTCTTGGCAGTTTTTTTACTTACTATCTTATGGCTCATTACGTTTTGTGCATACAGGTTTTCTTGTCTGTTTTCAAATCAGGACTTTCAAACCCTTTTTAACTTGTTTTGAGAAAAGCATGTCAGCAATATTCAGTTAGATTTCAGAGGTAAACTGTCTTACATTTAACTCATGAGAAATGTTTTTTGAATGAAAGCCTGGATTCACAAGGAAATATTGCAAATTATTGTGAAAAAAACGACCCAGTGGCTTAAAATTCAGGAAAATGTGGAAACTTCTAGACCTACAGGTTAGCCAGCAATCAATCTCTACATGAGACTTCACTTGCGTAATTTTTTAAAAAGCACATTAAGTTCATGAATATCTACTCACAATTGGCGACAATTTTTAAGAACTGGTGTCATGGCAATATTTAAGACATGCAGGTATGAGGACCCTGCATGTCTTAATTATTGCCATTATGTCAGCTCTTGAAAGGTTCAGACATATAATGATTAGACTCATGTTGTCAGACAATTTTCACGTGTTTCTGCAACCTTTTTAATGTTTTCATAGGAGCCCATTATGAGTTTCTCAGAGCAGTCTGGGCAACTATGAGTGGTCTAATATGTCTGAATCAAAAATGACGGGGTCTTGAAACCCCAGACCTGGTTTTACTGGGTGTGAATCCAAACTCATTGAGAAGAGGAAAAGTAGATATGGGCAGAGGCACATCCAAGCCCAAAAGTCTACCTCCCCCCTCCACCCTCTGGGTGCCCCTTCTTCTCGTCCCTCTCACTGTCTCGCTCTCTCTCACACCTCTCTTTTGTTTTCTCGCCACTCTTCCTGTCACTCGCATATTAGTTCACTTCAGGTCTTCAATGACAATTTCTTTCCTGTGCCTTTTGAATATTTCCTTCCCTCAAACCCATGCTCTCCTCCGCTTCTTAGGGTCTCTTCTGCATGCACTCTTTATTCACCTATGGCCTACTCTCCCCTTCTATCTCTCTTTCGCACACACTCTTTCTGCTCCTCTATCTAGAGTTCATTCACCACTTTGTGCAAACACTACCTATCCCTCCCTATCTTCCTTTCTATCTATTCTTTGCAGCTCCCACCCCATCTATTCGCCATGCACCATAATTCCAGTGCACAAATCCACTTCCCACCACACAGTTCCACTCTACACAATTCCATAACTAACCATTCTAATTCAACCTACATAATTCCACTCCAAAAGAAATACATTCACTCCACTCTAAAGCAAAACGCATAGGTAAAAGACATTGTCATTTACAATCCAAATAGTTCTAACGCTCACCTATTGCAGTGCAAATGCTTGTTACACCTGGTATCAGTGTCTGGGAAAAATAGTTAATTTTCTTAGTATCAATTTTACACCTAAATACAGCAATAATCCACTGAAAGATGACCACTCAATGTTTGCAAAAAGCCTTCTCGTGCACAGGAACCCGAGTCGCCATATCGTTTAAAACGTTTGATCCGTTTTAGCTAGAAACACATTTTTTGGTTAAAATCTACAGATTATGCAGCAGATGATGAATTATGTGGCAAATCCATAACTATGAGAAAATTTGCCACAGCCACAAAATCACATAAATCCTGTGTCCATCCAGAGACTGTGATCTGGCACTTCAACCAAAATGATACAAAAGGGACCTGCAATAGGAGTGGGTCGAGCATCTTGCTGTACTTAGGCTTCGCAATGACGGTCCAGGAACTACGCAGGGTTTTTCTGCTGGTGAAGACGTTGCTCCAACGCATGAACCTAGACTGTGTTATGCTTTACCCTAGTATAGAATTAAACACAATGACAAGTTGTTCTTCTTCACTGACCTGGAGGCCCGATGAAAAATCTCAAATATGAGTCCCGTAACTTTTTATTTAAGGCTCAACGATTGTGAGAGATGCTGTTTCCATTGTGCTGGATGGGAATCACTGATACCGACTTGCTAAGACTATATCCATGTGTAATATTGCATTACTGTTTATTGAGGTTACAACAGATGTTGGAAATGTTTGCCATAGCGACTCCTTGGATCGTGGATGGGAGATCCCTATTAAATAGGTTTCCCTCTGTGGTGATGATATGGGCAATGTATGGTGTGAAGAGACTTGAACATTGATTTAGATAGTAAGTTGGGTCCTTCAATGACACTGATATGAATATTACTACTTTGCTAGGTTATTCCACAGTGATTGAACTGCTAGAAGCCAGGATGATGGTAAGGTGAACATCATGCCACCAGCAACGGCCTTTGATCTCTGCGGACAAAGTACGCTTATAGTTGCTTTTATGTTTTTATTAGAAGCTATTTTGGAGTTGAACTCATTTTGGATGGTAGGCATCTCTGTGAAATTGAGGATTCATTGTACAGGGGTTAAGGGTAAAATAATTGTTATCGGGATATGCATCAACAGCAATTGATTCCACTCCAGTACAATATAGTCGATGGAGAGGGCTGAAATCTTGCATCTACAGGTAAGGAGTTGTCACTGTTCCCTACATATTATCTGGTAATGCTGTAAGCCCATACACCAGCTCATACTAAATGAATCACCATGGTTAGCAGGGGTCTTAACAATCAGATGAAAGTCAGACCCCCTTGCAAAGCTTGCCCGACATGACACACAGCCTACCTACAAGAAACTCACCTTACTAGCATCATGGAAAGAAATGTTTCTAACAGCTGGGGATTACAACAGATATTTCACCTCATACAACTCACATGCCAGAGGAGTTGCAACCCTAATTAGATGGGATATGCGCTTCAGTTTCAGCGGTGGTCAATCATTGTTCCGGCAGGTAGACATATTATACTTCAGGGCTCCATCAGTAACAAACATTTAATGCTGAATAATTCCGATGGGCCCAGCACAGACTGTCCTGAGGTTTTTTTATTATGTTAATCTCTCAATTAACTAAATTTGACACTCGTACTATAAGGTGGGAGAGACACTTTAGTGTAATTTTAAATAAACACTTGGATAGATCCACTAAAATGAACATGTCCTTCACATCAGCAATGAAAGCTCTTCAAAATATTTCCAGGAATTATGTATCATTTGACAATTGGCTGCTCAAGCGCCCGTAAACTAGAGATTACTGATTCAACGCGTTAGTCCGTAATGCAGAGCGCCTCATTAATTATTGGCTTTTAACAAAAGATGCACGCACACGTGCACATTGGTGACAGAGATTTTACCAAGCACTATTTCAGGCCAATCCCCTGTGGCATTGGTACTGTCTCGCCTCGACTATGCCAACTCTCTTTATCGAGGAAGCCCTTCATATACCACGGCTCGTGCCTGATGGCATTTCCAGAATGCAATCAGCACTGGCAGTTTTATCTTGTTTCCATTGCCGCACTATTAACAAAAGAATTGAGTTCAGAGCCTTATGCATTTCCCATAATATAAGGGATTCATCTGGCCCACACCCCCTCTGGCATCCTATATCCCCATACAGTGCCTGCAGAGAGCAGAGATCAAATAACCTCTTCCTTCTTTCCGTCCCCAGAACCAAGAGAGCAAGAGGTGGGGGTGTTCATTCGCCTACTTGGCGCCCAAACTTTGGAACGCCCTCCCCATCCATCGGAAATCAAATAAAAACTTGCTAAGTTTTAGGAAGCAATTGAAAACACACCTTGTTATTTAAAGCAGTATTCCACAAAAAAACCTCACTCATCCTTTTAGCGCCGGGAAGCCCATTTTGGGTAGCTGTGCGTTCTATAAGAGCTGGTTGGTGATGACATTAGTGTTAACAGTGCCAACAGGTTTCAGATGACCTGGATCTTTCCCTCTAATGCTTACAGGATCCTGTTTTTAAAGATAAACTTAGTCAAGGAATGAAGGAATACTTTAAGATAAATGAGTGTTCCGTTTCGAGTAGTTCAAATTTGTGGGAGGCCTTTAAAGTATGTATGAGAGGGCCTTGTGTTTTCAAGCAATCAGGTGTCCTATAAGTAGTTCCCCATAGCAAACACTAGAGAAAGAACTTAAGGTGTGAGAGGAAGGATACTCAAAATATTGTGATACTGAGATGAGAGAGCAGATTCATAAAACCTTTTTGGAGTTCAGGGAGGCAAATGAGCAGATTGTGAACACTTTGGCAAATGTGCAGTTGCAAAACAGTTTGGAGAGAGACAACGCCCCAGTCGTACATTGGCCAGGGTATTGAATCCTAAATGGGCTCAGAGGGAGATTATGGAGGTTGGTTGTGCAGATGAGACTGTGTGTATTACAACGTTTCAGATTTTGGAGGAGTTTACTAACTATTATAATGATCTGTAGACTTTCAAGATTGGCATCTAAAAGAATGATAGAGATGACCCTCCTAATCATCATCAACAAAAAACTGGAATGACTGCACCAGTCAACACCATCAATGCATCCTGCTTTGACACACTCCAGATGCTGAGGAAGATCTTCAAATGGTTCCCAAACAACACCAGAAAAAAACAATCATTCACGCCTTAGTCAACAGTAAGTTGGACTACTGGAACATCCTCTACGCCTGGATAATCAAGCAACTCACCAGAAGACTACAAACTATCCAAAAATCGGCAGCCAGATTCATTCTCCCACATGTAACTCACTTCAAACCACACCTCGGGGAGCTTCACAGTCTCCCGATACAAAAACATACTAATTTCAAACTCCTCACTCACACATTCATGGTACTACACAACTTAAACCCACCTACCCGAACAGTTGCCTCTCCTTCCATCAGCCACCCAAACACTTCTGCTCTGCAGGTCTCCTACTCGCACACATGCCACGCATATACAGAACCAGATTAGGAAGATGAGCATTCCCTTATGTAGCTCATAAAGTGTGGAACGAGCTCCCACTCCACATCAGAGCTGCCTCCTCTCTTCTTGAATACTGCAAGAAACTGGCTTTTTAATTAACTGCCCTGCCATAGGCAGGGTAAGACACACACACCTGTTCAACACCAAGATACCCTCGCAGGTGATAGCGTGCTTTACATACACACATAACAAAACACATCTAGATTATCTTCCCCGAGCCACACTGGTTTGGTTTAAGGCTTATGAAAGGGAGTCGCTCAGAAAACTCATTACTTAAAAAGGATCAAAGCGTTAATAAGTCCTCTGCCTAATAGCAAAGCCCTGGGCTTCGGCATAGCATCTGAATTTTATAAAGAGTATGAACGTGCTGGTCCATATTTACTTCTAGTGTACAAATAGTCCTGTGAAGCTGGAATTCTCCCTCTGGTGTCGAGAAAGGTCACTCTCTTGGTTTTACTGTAACCTGGTAATCCCCCAACTGATTATGACTCTTACAGGCCACTGGCATAAATTAATGTTGACACTAAAAAATTGGCTTAAGTCCTACTGACCCATTTATAACCCTATATGTGAGGCCTAGTGCTCTCCCCAGCACTCAGGATGTATACCCAGGCCATTCTACGCTAGGTAACTGGTGTTCCTCCTTCTCCTTGGTATGCCAAATTGATCTGGAAATGGCCAATATAGCCCTTGTTGGAAGTGCAGAAAGCATCTGATTCTCTCAGATGGTCTTACATGCTCTCTGTGTTGAGGCTTAGGGGTATGGGGAGGGGTTGGTGTGGCGCTAATCCAATGGTCAGCATAGTAATAGTTAATAAGATATCATTGCCTTTTCGGATCACAAGAGGCACAAGACAAGGGTGCCGTCTGTCTCCCCTCTTACTTGCAGTTGCGATGGAACCTCTCACTTGTATCCTGAGAGTAAAGCACCCACATGGATTGATGGTTCTAACGATTTGATATCTTTGTATACAGATAATATAACGCTGTACATGAGAGACCCCTCAGACAATGCATCCTTCTTAATATAGGAAAGGCCTCGAAGCTAACTTACTATCATCCTTCCAGACTCCTTAGATCTTGGGATAAGTGCCTCTTAATGGTCCATGGGTCAAAACATCCCAATCGGGGGGCGGGGCAGGTCGTTCTTGTATCTAGCCCCTCTATATTGATATATTGAAACGCTGGACCTGACCACAGTCGTACATGCATGGATCACCTTTATTTTAGGAAAGCACTTAAGACGACACTGTTTTTTTCTACTACCCTCACTTGCATCTGAACCGTTGCGGTGCCGAGATTACCCTCCCAGGGTGATTTGCACGCATTAAAATTAAAATGACATAATATGAAATGTGTCTGATACTCTGGACTTCAGAATAACTGAAATACCTGCTGTACATGTCTTGACTTTCCCCTTGAGTGGTTTGAGAACCCAGTATGCTATTTAGGCATACAACTAGGGATGAAGAAAGAGTAGGTCATGAAAACTATGGGCCACTACCATCTAAAATGTAAGAAAAGCCATTAAAATGATGGGTTCCCCTGCCATCTTGTAGAGTAGCAATCCGAAAAATGTTTTTCTTACCAAACGTCTTGTAGCTGTTTGCTAATATGCCTATTATGATGCCGATATCCAATTTCAAGCAAATTTGCTAGATTCCTGTTGAATTTACATGAGCCAGAAAACAACGCTGCCTCATTTGGGAAAAATTGACTGTTCGTCACTCTAAGAGGAGTTGGCGGTTCTCAATCCCACACTTAGAACATTGTTACTCAGTGACACTTCTGAGTTCACAGTTGATTGGTTTCATCCTGAGTACAGACCCCCTCATGTGAAAATGGAGGAGGATATGATGACAGCTTTTCCTCCCTCTATGGGGTTGGCTAGGTCGCTCCTGTGTCCACGTGCACAATTCAACACTTTGGCCGCCACAATATATATTTGTGATAAAGTAGCAGGAATAATATAATGGGTCACGATGCAGTCTACTGCCTGGAAATACCCTTGATAGACATTCTTTGATTGACAGTTGTCCTAGGTACCAAAGGCTCAAAGTCAACTAACCCCATCCCAAATCATTAAAGTAGGTGGCTCCTATGTAGTAGGATAGATTCTGATGTTGGAACAGTTTACGGAGATGGGGAAAATCGTCCCTCGATATATTCTTATATTTTAGACGCCGCCACTAAATGCGGGATGGATATCCGACATTTCCCTCGGAACCTCCGTCATTCACAGCTTTAAACCATGTCATTACCTGTAACAGTCACTTAGGTCTTATGTCCAAATTTTATAAAGCAAATTCAAAGAAAAGACAAACAGCCATCAGCAGCGATTAGAAGAAGTGGGCGATAGACTTAGACAATTAACAACCTGACAAAATGTGGCTCTATTGATGCTCTCAGACATAGAGAATATCTCTGAGCAGTAGAAATAGATCTATACATAATTAATTTGTGTATATGTTACATTACATGTTGGCCAAATTGTGTGCCATTGGTCTAGATGTAGACCTCAAAAGTTCATGATGCTTTCAACGCGAGGCAGACCACATTCACGTAGCGTGGGTATGTCCCCTTATAGAACAGTTTTGGATCAAAGGGGCAGATTTACAAGCCCCTTGCGTCGTTTTTGCGCCGCAGTTGCGTCACTTTTTTTGACGCAGCAGCAGTGCAAAAATGCGGCCCATTTACAACGTGACGCATCTAGGGAGATGCGTCACGTTGCAAAGCCCTGCATCACATTATATCTGCGTCAGGTATAATGTATGCAGGGTGGGCGTTCCAAGGCAAAAAAGCCTCGTAGAAGTGACGCAGTGAAATCTACAAGCTTTCACTGCGCCACTTCTAGGGCGCCACTGCGTCAAATTCTTACGCCTGCTTGAAGCAGGCGTAAGGAGTGACACAGCCCAAAGAGGATAGGCCTCCCCCTGCATTGCTGGAGTTGCGTCGTGCTTGCAACACAACTCCAGCAATGCGTGACTTTTGCGTCAACAGATGCGTCAGAATTTCTAACACATCTGTCAATCCTTGCGCCATGATGCACCGTATTGCAAATACAGCGCATCCATAGTGGCGCAAGGGTTTCTCAAAGTGGCGCAGGGAAAGTCATGCATCTTCACAGATGCGTCACTTTCTTGTAAATCTGCCCGAAAGTGTTTGAGGCACTCTCCGTAATGACTGATGTATAACTCTCCCTCTCATGACTTTTAGTATTGGGCTGTGTAAAGGCGGCACCCAAGAGGGTGAGGTGATACACAGCAAAGGTTCATTTACTTACTTAAAGGAAAGTGGTTAAGATGTGGGGGTGGGGGTCCCGCCACACGCAAACCATAGGGACTTGTTGGCCAACTTGATACACTGTAATGATAAGGCTGATACTTGAGCATACACTGTACCTATCATATCGACCAAAACCTTTTGGGAACAATATTTGATGAATCACAGTATGGTACTCAAATAGATGGACCCTCAGGGTCACAGGATAGTGATGGGTGATATGAAACGTCTCACGATGCGCCAGAGACTATGTGAAGTTTAAATAACCTGATGTTTAATATCAACAGTAGGGTGATCTTTATGGGTACTTAAGTCCTAAAGAGGGTGAGTATGGTCCTACAGTCTTACCTAAATTTACTATGGCATCTAGTATAGTTTTGCTTTGTGATACCTTTCAGAAATGGTGGATAAGATAAGTCCAAGTGTGGGTAATTGTTTTGTACACAATTCGTCTGGGTAATGTGGCGCATGCGAATGGCACTGGGCAGACATGAGGTCCCACTCCCAACTTCTTTCTGAATATCTCAATATGTATTTGGATTTGATACGCGTCCCAAACTATGTGAATGTTCACCATCTCACATTTACTAGATGCTAACTTCTTAGGGTACAACATTGACATGGGAAGTATTTCTTATTCTGAAACCAAATGAAGCTGAATTAATTTTGTCTATGAAGTAATAAGTGTCACCATGGGTCAGATCAAAAAAGAGAGATGGAGAGGTCATATTCTACAGATATGATTTGTGATATGTCTTATCTGATTGGCATCATGCATGGGCAAAGATTTGGGGTAGTGACACTTAAGCAGCGAAAGGAGTGTTTTTTTTGCACTTGAAATCTAATCGAATGTGCTACTTATATATGGATCTATCAAACCATGTGTTGAATGAAGTAGTTCAAAGAAAACACATGCCACAACAACAGGACACCAAAAAAGAAACCAAGCACAGTAGGACACAAAAAGAACACAATAAGAAATCACAAGCGAACAGCCCAGAAATGCAACTTAACATAACCAAACTATGTGATTGCATTATTGCGACACTGTTTTGTTGTGTTGTGTTACTGTTATTGTGTCGTGCTGCTGAGAAGTGTTGATGACTGTATTGCATTTTTGTTATTTTTTTGTTAGTGGGCACTGCTGATTTGTTTCGTAGTTTGGGTCTAGTGGTATGTTGTGTTGTTGTGTAGCTGTTTTGTGCTATTTTTGTGTGTCTGCTGCATTTTGCTATTGTGTTTTGTTGTATTATGCTGTGTTCTATTGCTGTTTTGTTACTGCTGTGTTGTAATGTGGTCTTGTGGATAAGTGGTATTTGTGTTATTATTACATTCTTAAACAGGGAGAAACACTTTTGTCATGCATTGCTGCTGCCACATACACCCTTTCATGATGCAGATGGTAAAAGAGTTTGCACCACACAGTGGGCTTCTTATCACTGGCAACATGTAATTGTGGCAAACACACTGTCCGCGATTCTGACCCCAGTCTCAGAAGAGAGCCTTATGCAATATGTGATATCACTCCACCTTTGATGCATTCATGCTCGCCATGTCTTCTTTTACGTTGTTCGTCGCCTACACACTTTTTCCGTTAAGCTTCTCAGGATCCTTGTAGATTCCCTCACATATGTGAAAGGGTACATATACATTTATCCAAAATAAAATAAAAATGTGTTGTTTCATACTAGTTACATTGAAACGTCTGCAACATTTTTCTTACTCTTCCATTTCTGAACTGTCCTCAGCCTCTGTAACAGGAAGTGATATGAGAGGAAGGCAGGAAATTGAGCCTGCATATTGATTAAATCAACACAGATGTGAAGCAAACGGCTGCTTTTTCTTTTCTTTTTCACCATCAAGACAATGCAGCCCTTCTCTTTCCATTGTTGCTGCATTGCTGCACTTCCTGGTCTCCGTTGGTGTCACTTCCTGTTTGAGGGGCGTGTCGAAGTTTACAAAATGGAAGTCGTCCCCAGTAAGAAAAGTACTCACACACAAAAATAATAGGGGGCAGATTTATGTTAACTGGCGCATCCCCAGGGATGCGCCAGTTAATGTGCGCCACAGTGCGCCACAGCTACGCCACCCATGGTGCGCCGCATTTACAATGCGGCGCACCATGGTGCAAAAACGGCACAGATGCGTGACGCATCTGTGCCGGAAATGTGGCGCATTGCTGGAGTTGAGTCGCAAGCGCGACGCAGCTCCAGCAAGGCTCGGGGGTGCCCCATCTTCACAATGCTGCGTCAAGACCTACGCCTGCTTCTAGCAGGCGCAGGGTTTTGACGCAGCATTGGCCAGAAAGTGACTGAGTGAAATCTCATAGATTTCACTCAGCCACTTTCAGGAGGCGTTCCTGCGCAGGAACGCCCCCCCCCACCCCTCCCCCTGCGCAGTAACGCCTCCTTATGGCACAGGGCTTTACAACGTGACGCATCTCCTAGATGCGTCAAGTTGTAAATAGGGCGCATTGTTTGCACTGCCGTTGCATCAAATAAAGTGACGCAATTGCTACGCAAAGAGGCGCAAGGGCATCATAAATCTGCCCCTAGAAGTATAAGCATTACTGGTAAGGAACAACATATATTGCAAGTTTCTTTTAGGTATTCTTGAAGAAGTATCCTTACAGTGCATCATATTGTGGTAGGATGCAGACCCAAGCCTCGTTGTTTGAAATGTGTTGCAGAAAGAAAACTACACCTCTTGCAACCCAACAAAGTAAAAGCGTGACCAATAACACCAGAAGACATAATGCTAAAAAATCAATTTGTATTGATGACGGGATACTGGGAAAACATACGTATCTCACATTAGTACACTTGTCTGAATTGGAAGTCATGAAGTAACAATGAAAGGATAAAATCACATTACACATTCTCTGCCTTGGCAAGCAGTTGGTTCAGATTGTTGACACCTTCAACATTATCGCAAAGTCCAAGAGGTGGGATCACAGAGAGGATTCTGCTCATGTGCACTGATGGGGCGGACATCCCCCTCCCCCACCTTTTTTCCTGTTATTTCCCTCCCACCCCTGAAAAAAAATATTGAATATTGAATGGCTTCACTGGTCAATTCTTCACATTCACAGACAAATAAAGCGAAGGAGCATCCTCTCCACTTCGTATTGTGCGTGGGCGGCTCGAACCACCCGGGAACCATCAGTCCAGATCCACTGGGCGCTTCTACCTGGAAGCCTCTTCCTTCAGCTCTTTGTTCTTCCGCACCTCTTCGGCATGTTTGTCCTAGAAGATCATGGGGATAGAAAAAAAGGTGAGTCCTACCAGCTCAACCAACCTACTTCAAATCACTGCAGGATCAACGGCTGAAGTTCATAGTCCAGCAGGCGCTAATCAGTCCTATGGACACACATTGCATGGTCACTATAGTTATTTGACAGTGCGCATATAGCAGACAGCGGGGGATCAAATCAGTACTTCCTGTCTTTACCTGGATGCAGTTCATTTTGGGTGACTCATGATGTCTGATAGAACAGCGAGTGGCAGTACTTTAAAGTGCTGTTTATCTTACACAGCAGAGAATGCTTAGATCTTGGAATTACCCGCATATATTGTTGTGCAATTGCCGTGGATTGCATAGTGCACGTATAAGCACACAACTCAACTCAACATGAAGAAATACAAACTGTGTGCAGTGCTGCAATATCAAATTTCAGAATTCCATGAACCAGAAATTTTTTGGATGAAGAATGACACATTGGCCCTGATTACCAGTCAGGCCAAGCTGAATTAACGCATTTAATTTGCTGGACCTGATTATAAATTGGTTGGTTTCTGATTATCAGTGGGTAGGTTTGCACACCTTTATCTGGGTGTGGGAAAAGCGTACTTGGTACTTCCATCCAGTGAACCCCAAAGCCGCCCAGAGGCTTGTGCATACATTTACCATCAACTCATAGCATGTGGTAAATGTATGAGTTAAACCCCGTGGAACTGCAAATACTGTGTAGTTTTAGGACAAGACAAATCAGCCCCACGTGGTAATTCCCATTCCATGTAGTTTAACTTGTAATTGACCCATACAGCGGTGGGTGTGCTGCACAGAACAGGTACATTTGTACATTTACCTTTACTCAAGCAACACCAAGCTTGTAAGCAGAGTCATTGTGTCAAATATCATTCAGTGGTGCTTGGGATCACACCTTTGAGCACAGAGAAGTATAATACCAACATGTGGGAAGCAGTTATGCAAGGCATGATGACAAGTGTGCCAGGCAATCTGGAGACATGACTAGATGGCTCATTTACTTCTCATTTACACAGACACAAAACAAGATTGTCTATCAGCACTTTGAGTCCATCCCACTCCCATTAAACACATAGGGGCAGATTTATGTTAACTGGCGCATCCCGAGGGATGCGCCAGTTAACATGCGCCACAGTGCGCCACAGCTACGCCACCCATGGTGCGCCGCATTTATGATGCGGCGCACCATGGGGCAAAAACGGCACAGATGCGTCACGCATCTGTGCCGTAAAAGTGACGCATTGCTGGAGTTGCGTCGCAAGCGCGACGCAGCTCCAGCAATGCTCGGGGGGGCCTATTCTTTCAATGCTGCCTCAAGCCTTACGCCTGCTTCAAGCAGGCGCAGGGTTTTGACGCAGCATTGCCCTGAAAGTGACTGAGTGAAATCTCATAGGGGCAGATTTATGTTAACTGGCGCATCCCGAGGGATGCGCCAGTTAACATGCGCCACAGTGCGCCACAGCTACGCCACCCATGGTGCGCCGCATTTATGATGCGGCGCACCATGGGGCAAAAACGGCACAGATGCGTCACGCATCTGTGCCGTAAAAGTGACGCATTGCTGGAGTTGCGTCGCAAGCGCGACGCAGCTCCAGCAATGCTCGGGGGGGCCTATTCTTTCAATGCTGCCTCAAGCCTTACGCCTGCTTCAAGCAGGCGCAGGGTTTTGACGCAGCATTGCCCTGAAAGTGACTGAGTGAAATCTCATAGATTTCACTCAGCCACTTTCAGGAGGCGTTCCTGCGCAGGAACGCCCACCCCTGCGCAGGAACGCCTCCTCATGGCGCAGTGCTGTACAACGTGACGCATCTCCTAGATGCGTCACGTTGTAAATAGGGCGCAGGGATGCGCCACGTTTCCGCGCCGTTGCGTCACGCAACGGCGGCGTAAACGTGGCGCAAGCCCTTCATAAATCTGCCCCATAGATTTCACTCAGCCACTTTCAGGAGGCGTTCCTGCGCAGGAACGCCCACCCCTGCGCAGGAACGCCTCCTCATGGCGCAGTGCTGTACAACGTGACGCATCTCCTAGATGCGTCACGTTGTAAATAGGGCGCAGGGATGCGCCACGTTTCCGCGCCGTTGCGTCACGCAACGGCGGCGTAAACGTGGCGCAAGCCCTTCATAAATCTGCCCCTTAGTGAGTTAAAACATTTACCAAAAAAGATGACTTTCGAATCTGATCATTTGTAAAGTGTTAAAAAAGAACTGAAAGGGCACAACATAGTACAGCTGGGGATCAGAGAGGATTATAAAAATAACTTTACTACATCCACACTCACAACAAAGTCATAAGAATGAATTGATGCACATAAACACTGTTCAGAAAATATTGAGCAGAACTTACAGGGAAACATTGGTGAGCCGCGCCTCATGGTTAGGTATGCAAATTTGCCATGAATTTCACGGGGAAGTCAAGTCTAGAAGCATAAAGTTCATGGTTAGCCGGATGGTCACTTTTTTTTGGGTATAAGAAACATATGAGCTTGCTTGTGAGATGGAGCAGGTGCACTGCGTATACATGTGCGGGCTACATCCACTACTTCATTTTACATCCCCCCAAATCCCACTTTCTTCACCCGGCCAAGCAAACATTTCGATTCTCTGATACAGTCTAACATGATGGTTCATCAGTAAGCTCCCCTACTTGGGTTGTCTGTTTGCTATTCAAGAACCCCAACAACATGAGACTGTAAAAATACATAAAGGAGTCAATTCAATAAAGTCAATACATTTTGACTTTTGGGTTGGGGTGGAAAATGGTACGACTTCAGGCGACATCCCTAACCGGGAAAGTCATTGACCATAGGGACGTTCCTCTTGGTCATGTTGTGAAGTCCATCTCGACAACCCAAAAATTCTGGTAACCCCAATTCTGCTATTCCCTCAATATCAGGTTAGCAGGTAAACAAGTTGCTTGTATTCCAGGGAACCCATTCCAAGTGCACAAACCCTGAAACTCATGTCTGGTTCAGACCAAGTAGGACAGCGCTCACAAATGTTCCCCGTTACACAAAAGCAGATGACTTTGAAAGATGCACCCATCACAGTCAAACCAACAGCAGGAAGGGCAATGCAAGGACACTTTCTCATAGTCTTCATTTCATATACTGTTTATTGCGACCAAATCAGAATCAAGTGTTTGTTTTGCATTCTATAAGTGGTCTTTTGTAGATGTTTTGATTATGTGTGGTGGGTACCAAGGACTAGATTGAACTCCTGATCAGCCAAGGGAAAAATAAATAAATGTATTGCAGCAAAGTGTAACGTTTTGAGTATGTACCAGACCATTAAGAGAATTACACAGCATCCCAAATTAGAAATGAAAAATATGAGGCACTGAATGAAGCTAAAATGTGGCAGGCATTGAGAGCACTGGTTTGTGTAAAGGGTCAATACCCACATACCGCATACTAACTCTCATGCAGACCAAGCTGCAGTCCTCGGTGAGTCAGATGGCAGCGGAGATGAGTGCACCAGAGGCCACAGTGGGCATGGCCTTTTTCCCTACCATCATGTTTTGTCTCTATGATAGCTGTTTCTTCCTAGTCTTTTTCAGCCTCCTCCAAGGCTACCTTGGAATATCACGAGGAGGAGAACTTCGAGTCCAGAGACAAACATATTCCAAAAGCGGACACGGCTCAATACTTTATTATCTGAGCTTGACCCTCCTCTTCTGCTTGGATGACCACCTCAACGCTCAGTAGGCCCCTATTCCAGCAGTTACCTCAGCCTGTACCCACAGCCAACCCCCAAAGATTTTAGATGAATGCAGAAATTAAGAATTTAAATGTCAATGAGTAGAAGGGTCCAGAAATGGCATCTGCATCTTCATTTATGGTTCATTAGTAGTCGTTATTAAAAGGGGCGCTTGCATTGCCTCAGAACCATCAAGTGGACCTTATGTGAATCAATGTAATAGATTTCACGGTGGGGGCTTACATAAATTGTTACAGTCTCGACCGAGAGGGCTGGGAAATGGAGGCCACATTGAAGAGGACATATGCTCACATCAACCCAGCTTTGCTGGTGGCTGCACACATACACTAAGGGGGCCTTTTAGGCAGGGAATGATTGCTCTGGGGTATTATTCCTCACAGAGACCAGGCTAAATTCACTTCAGATGTGGGGTCTGGTGCACAGGTTTTCAGAGCCCAGGCAGAATGCCATGTTGCTGCTTCCCACTGTCTGTGCTCTAGTAACAAGGCAATTTCTGAAGCTACGTGTCCCAATCTTGTGCCACCTTGTGGACACTTGTAGTAGTGCTGTAAGGTCGGTGTCTACATCTACAGTGACCTCATTGTAGCAGTGGTGCTAAGGCTGAAGTATGGATAACCTCAGGCTGTCAACAGGTGCCAAGAGGGCAGTACGTACACATATCCCCCAGAGTGACATGAAAGCTCATGGTGGTCAGAAGAACGGCATTCTCACGATGGACTTTCAGCGGCGGCCGGCTCAGGTAAGCGCAGTCGGTGGGGCAGGGCACGACAGGTGGGGAAGCTGACAGACGGTGGAATAGGTGTTATTTAATAAATTAACTATACCTATTCCATCATCTGTCGACTTCCCCCTCTCACCCCGCCTTGCCCTTGCCCCACCGCCTCACCACATTTACCTGTGCCGGCCGCCACTGGGTACTTTAGGCCACAATGGAAGAGCCAGACCATAATTCCTCTAACAATTGAAAAAGAACAATGGATTTAACCCAGATCTTTTGACTGGGGGAGAATGTTTGCATTGTCAGCATTCCGTCCATCATTTGTTTGTTCTAACACTTCCCACCACCTATAGATAAAAGCTGTATCCTGGAGCCTTCCCACCGCCTATAGACAAAAGCTGTGTCTTGAGGCCTTCCCACCACCTATAGACAAAACCTGCATATTGATGCCCTTCCAGTGCCTTGGAGCCCTTAGTTCTGTAGGTTAGGATTTGCATTTAGGATCCGTGTCTAGGAAGGGGAAGAAAGAACTGTGCCAATGCTTAGTGACTTCAGATGCAATATCTTATATCTTATCACGCTTGCAGGGGCCTTTCCATCAGCACCATTTGTCCTTTACAATTGGGACTTGTTTCAGATCCCGCCAGTGCAAGTGGCTGTGACTTGCCAGAACAAGAGAAATCAGCCAGTGAGAGATGCCTATTGCCCCAGCAGCTCATGTAATCTGCCATTATACATATAGGATGGTTCAGAGGAATACAATCTCCTCTCCATATAAACTCTTTCAACTTAATATATCACCTTCCTATCTTGTTATTCTTTTCTGCTCCCCATTCTTTCTTCCTCCGACCTTCTCCTCGAAGCACCTAAAGGGAGTAAGGCAGAGAGAGTGTTGGAGAGCCTCTCTATGGATAAATGTTCAGGGCCACTAATAAACCTGCTGTCATCTTAGCTGAAGGATAGCAATTCATACTGCATGGTCCCCCAAAAGACCCTGGTGCCTCTAAATGCCTTGTTGCCATGTTTATGTGTGTTATTGGGGAAAATAATAATTCATAAAACTCTATTCTATGACCTCACCGAAGACATATGATCACAGTGACATGCTTGGGGAGCAATCTGGAGTTAACATAAATATTTAATTATGTTTAGCAAACATAGGTGACCAAATCACACCGCTGCATAAAAAAACTTGAAGACCATCAAGATTGGCCTGTGGACCTCTCCAGTCTCATTTCGACTCACCTTCTCCTGCAGCCGTTCCAGCATGGCAGCCAAGTGGGCTTCTCGGTTCTCTTTGTTGACCTCCATCCTCTGTGCCAGCTTCTCCTTGGCTGTCTTGATGAAGTTGTTGTTCTCCTCGATGGCTTTTTGGATCACCTCTCGCTCATGCTCTCGCTTCTCAGCCAGGTGCTTTAGAAGTTCAGCTTCCTGGTACTAAAAGTATCACAAGAAACGAAGATCTGTTTACTATGGAAAATTCCATTATTAGCATTACTGCCCACCATACTGGGCACACTATCGACTTATTACCCTAGAATGTAACCTTTCTTCCGCCTCTCATTGTGACAAGGTGCAACTCCTACCCATAGTCCTGGATCCTACCATATCTGCCTCTCAAATGCCACACCCACATTCAGAAAGGACTGGATGATATTCAATGTCTTTCCAATTGCTCTAGCATATTGGTTGTTCATTTAAGGAAGGTACTTGCACTATTCCAGTGATTCTGTTTCCCAAGTTTCGATTCATGTTATAAAAACATCTCTCATAAAAAAAAATACATAGGGGCCGAATACGATCACGTCTGGAAAGCATTCTGACCAATTCGGTTCCGGAATGCTTTCCGAACGACTCAGATCGGGGGATTCTGACCAAGCGATTTGGCTGTATCCGCATGATTCCGGATACGATTCGGTTGGACTCCCATTGACTTCAATGGAAGCCTGTGTTCCGACCGAGAACACAGGCTCCCATTGAAGAAAGGGGTTGCTGGGGAAAATCATGCACCCGGTGGCAGGCACCCAATGGTGCCTGCTACACTGTGCATGGTCTGAAAGGGGGTCCTTTCGGTACCCCATCGGGCCGATTCAGAAGGCCCTAGGTGTAGGGGGGCCTGCTACGGGTCCCCAAAGACAGATTCCGACAGCCATTTAATTTTGGGCAAACCGAATCAGAACAGCTGTGCGAATCGTTCATCATAATCGCTCGCTCCGAAACTGAGTCTATAGAGCTGTACGATTTCGCTCCAAAAGACTCGACCTGTCTGAATGCCTTTCGGAACCAATTCGGACAGCCCGAACGGTTTCCAGGCATCGTAATCAGTCAGTGGGAACTGTTTACAATTTGGTCGGAAACAGGGGTTCTGTTTTGGCAAATCCGAACCCGATTCGGAGCCCTTCCGAACGGCATCGTGATTGACTCCATAATCTTTATACTAAAGACTTTAGATTCTATTTTTCCTACATTTACTACTGAAACAGAGGCGCTAAGCAATCACTACAATACGTAGAGTATTTATTGATATATACAAAATAATCAATTACTGCATCTCAGATTTGCCACTGCCAGAGAGAAGACCAGTGCTCAGAGTTGTAGCCTGGTGCCCTTTCGCTCTCATACACTGCCATCAACATGTGCCGTGCACTCATTTTTTACCTTTCGCCTCTCCTCAGCTGCCTCCAGCTTCTTCTGTATCTCCTCAAGTGAGGGGTCCCGTCGTCGAGGGAGCGACGCATTGAATTCTGGGACCCCGTCAAAGGAAGGAGGCTTCAGTATGACCTCAAAGGACTGGCCCGAGGTCCGCTTGTTCAATTCAATCACCTCCATGTCTGATATGACACACCAGGTGAGATCCACAGTGTCTGCTAGAAAGACAAAAGCAAGGCAAACCTTTAATCGACAAACATTCATCAATAAGCACAAATAAAATCATACTATATTTCCACAATGAATAGACGGGATCAGCTTATTGGGGATAGTGAGTTTTTTGCAGTCAACTAAAGAAGACAAAATAATTTCTAATTTATGCTTTTGTAGAAAGCCTTCTTTTGAGTTCAACACATTTTTTCTAATGGTTTGTGACTAAATCTCAACCTCAAAATTGGTATAAAATGGCTTATGGAATTGCTTATTGGGTTGTTGTGACTCTGTCACTGCTTCTGTCCTATCAAATAGAATCTAACTCAATAGTGTCCAAAGTGGATCCAGGAGAATATATTTTAAGGATATCCTTATGCAATGTAGTTACGGACAATAAATATTTATCGAAATCGTTTAGATTAAGGTTATCCTGAAAATGTGGCCCGCATCCAGCCCTCTTTGCCTCATATAAGGAACCTCTTTTCCAATTCCTTGGGAAAAGATCCAAGGGCCAAAGGATGAACACAACTAGGACAATTTAAACACATCAGAAAAATAAAGTTGCTTCTACACTCCCTGATAAATTGTTGTTACTACATTCAATGGCATTTCTACAATACATTTATAATGCCACAGACTTTTACACTGTAATAGTGACTTTGCTGACATTCCTGTGTTTTGTGACTTTCTTAATTTGGATCAGCGTCATCAATGTTGCTCTAATGTTCCATTACAAAAGCAGCCCTGCAGAAAAGTATCTAATATCAACCTAAAATTGTCACTAGCAGGCACGCTCTTCTGGGGTGTTTGGAAGGATGTCCTTTCAAAATCACACCTTAGTGGTCAGCCAGTAAATTTATCGCCACCGCCAATCTTGGTTCCCATCAACATATGAGAAGTCAGGGGAGAAACTGCATATAATATAAAGAAAAATAACAATATAACCCATTTGTTTGCCCCTATTTGAAGGATGTTTGGGCGTAGAGCTCAGTAACCAATCAGAGATAGATACGGCAGTAGATGTGGTGGTCTACTGTCCCACGGGCACGCTGCGCCCACCCTGACACTGCTCAGGATCTTCCCCCTCTACCTTCAGACCATGTGAGTTGCCCTCGAAACCCGCGGTGTTGAATGTCATTCCTACCTTCGTGCGCGTACACCGGGTTCTTCAGGGGGTCGGACAGGAAGCAGGAACAGAAGAGGGACATCAGAGGAAGCTCTTTCATCTTCTCTTTATACGCTGTAGATGGAAAGAGGGAGCAGACGTAGTGTTAATTGACATGTGCAACTACTCAGCCATCACATATTGAACCAACAACCACAGATGTTGCCCCATGTTTACCAATGCTCTGTGATATATGATAAGAAATATATATATTTCTCCTTGTTACTTCCTATTTCCAAGAGTGCTGCAATCTGCAGCACACATTACAAGAGAAATCTGCCTTTAAGGATTGTTTGTCTGCGGGAAGGAATCTCTTTCTGCACAAAAACAATCCTGCCTGTAACGCGGGCACCCTTGCACCATGGAGAAGTGTGGCTCAATGGTTAGAGCGGCAGACCCTGATGCAGAGGTCTAGCCCGGGAACAGGGTTCAATTCTCGGTTCGGCGGGTCTTGGGCTCAATTTCCTCGGACCTGATAATTCTCGCCTCGGTGCCTATTCTAATCATGGGTCTCACTCTGCAACTCTGGGCAATAGCTTGCTTAATCTCCAAAATGGTCCCAAGAGCGCTGGGATGCCGGGCTTCACCATGGGGGTGCCCAGGAGTGGATATTTCACAGGGAAAAGCCAGGAAGGTTTCCACAGTGGTATGCGTTACAGCGCCAGGACAGCCCAGTTGGGGTATTATTGCACTTTACAAGTACAAATTACATTTACCATGTGGTAGGGGTGCCTGCTTTGATGCTCGGAAGCCCACAGTGCATCTGCTCTGGGAGAGAGCTGGCATGTCTTAGTAGATATGGTGCATTGCTGTTCTCTCCCTGTCATGCAAATCAGGGCAGTAAGTTGCCTTGGTGCGTTGCACCCTGTGACAGAAAAGTCAATCTGGCCCAGAGTCTCCTGCGAGTGAGAATTACGTGATAAAAAAAAGTTTAAGAAAAAAAAAATCTAGGTAAACAAATATTCGAATTTACACAAGATGACAGTAGCATAAAAGTGCAATAGTACTGTAGCAGTGCACTGCACCTATCTGAGAACTAGATCCAGGGTCTTTCTTGATGCGGCTAAGACGTTCTGTACCCCGGGGGCACTTGAATTAAGCGAAAGGACTGGAGAAACGCCACCCGAGGTTGGTAAATCTGCAGGGTTTGTGAAAGGGCTGGACTCGGGATCAAATTCCAGCTCGGGATGAATGTTTCAACTTTTAAAAGAAATCTTTCAAACTTTTTTAAATTGCTGATAAGGCAGGAAGTGAAAAAAAGGCAAAGATGTGGTTGTTTCTTTTTTTATTATTATGAAGTGATCCTTGGGATATCCACATTTAAAGAAAAAAGAGGACATGGGGCAAGTAGTGATAGGGGAAAAGAAGATTAAAATGAAATCGTAGGATTAAGGAATTTCCAAATGTAGGAAACAATTATTTATGTTTCTTTGAAATGGGCATTCATCAAGTTAATTTTAGTCAAACTTGACAATCCAATTTGGAATACAAATTTGGACAAAATGAATTAGAGCAAAATGTTCTAATTATGTCTCAATTCAGGATCATGTAGATAGCACCTGCTTGCCACCAAACAAGCAGGAGCCGCCCGTTCCCGCGTCAGCATCACACCCACATTTCATACATGTGAAGAAAAACCATCAGGCAGAAATAATTTTACTCAATCCAGGTAGAGGAAATTTTCTGGTCACTTACCAGCCAGAGTCATGGCGTCGGCTGGGCTTTCTTGCGCTACAGTCTAAGGAAAGAAATGAGAACACCCAGAGGACACAAGACCTGAAACAAAGTAAAAACATTGCATTTAGAAAGGAAAGCAAAGTTTCCATGGCAACTTCTTTATTTTGTTGAAAGCTACTGCTGCGCGCGCGGGCCAGCGCGTCAACGTATGCTTCAATCTGGGCCTTCTCGCATTTTAAGATAAGTTCTCCATGGAAACCACATAACGGAGTAGCAAAATTAAAGGAGGCAGGTACTCTTCCTACTGCACCTACTACTGTACCTACGTGGAGAGCACAAGTGCCTCATGCCAGGAAAATCCCCACATTACAACTTTTGATTTTTTTTCCTCGCCTTGAAATAAAATTGTGTCAGCGCGGGTCTGCAAGTTGCTAAGTGTTTCCAGTGGAAATCCCAGTTTCTATTGAATTGGACACTGGATTATAAATGTCCAGGGGTAAAAAATGCAGCACACTCTACAAATGAAATTTTAAAATGAACAATGATGAAATTGAAATCAACTGTAATTTGCTCCATGGCTTTTTGATAGACGTTGAAGCCCCTATTGCCCATCGCTGTATCCAGTAGGAACCATTTGTCACTGGTCAGCTGACAAGCTGGCTTAAATTCTAATAAAGCCCATTGAATATTCAGCGTTGTGAAATGTGCATTGCTTACTCGTAAGTACAGTTATCATAGAACATGCTCCCAGCTGGGAAGAAGGGCCTGAGACGTGAGTGTCACAACATTTATGTGGTCTGTGCAGAAATGTGCCTGACCCTGTGAAAATGGAACCTCAAACTGAGCTTGGATCTGAATTAACCTGGAGACTTCCCAGGGCACACTGGCAGCAGAAGCATGAGGACAGCGGCTTAATGTTTATGGAACAATTACCCAGCATGCTCTGGTAAGCCGCACAAGGAAGTCCCCACTGGGCATTGAACTCTTGAAATGGCAGGAGGTCTATTAATCTGAGCATGTTGCAATCAGGGCTCAGAGGCAGAATCGATCCGGTGCAATGTGAGAGTAAAGCTCCTGGAATGCACAGTTTATGAACCTACAAGCAGCAGTCTTGCAGTGCAGACCCACAGCAGCCATTATGAACCCAGGAGGGGGTTCTAGGGCCCAGGGCCATACAGCACAACTGAGTCCCAAACAGCTCAGCGTAGATTCCCATTTGAGGATCCTGTGATTAGTGGAACTTGACAAATGTACCAGTCTACCTGAGCATCTTTTAAATCTAGATTTTTTTTGCATGGATTAGACGTAAGCACCAGATTCTCGACAAACATTACTAGGCAGGGGCCTTCAGATCATGGCAACTTAACAATTGTTTCAATTTCAATGACTATTCATGTCGAAAAGACTTTCTATTATTTACTCAAAGTATCTGACTTTTAGGGCCGCATACACCTTTTTATGGGTGGCAACTTTGAAAACCTAGACTGTACCTTGCCTGTGTCCGATGGTCTTTTTTCCACGATCTAGGATTTTCTTGTCTTCTAACTGCAAACCACAGATTTAAATCACTTGTACCTGGTGAGCAAGAAAACAAAAGTTTAAACAAGATCAGTGAAAGACATTGTTGTGAAGGACAACTTGTGTTGCTACACAGGTGTCTTGCACACAGAAGCATGGCACAACTTTCATGTTTCTCAAGGTCTTCTTGAAACTTTACATATGTTCTGAGTTAGAGAATGGTAGTAATAGGAAAGCTACAAAAAATGTTGGATTCTTGAAAGAACGAAGGAGAAGCATGCGTAAGTGTGGCTTCTTTATTCAATACCTCACACTGATTATTACCTTTATAACTGACAAATTACATGTTCCCGGAGTGCATGCAAGTGCACAGGGAAATAGAACATTATGGTCATTTCAAGGAACACTTCGCACTGCTGCACATACCAACAGAAATGAACTAATTGAAATATAACAATTTTCTGTCTAACCCGCAACCAGTTCTACCACCCTCTTTTGAGTGCCATCAATATTGGCCGTCCCACTGGCAAAGACTTCCCCGAATTGCCACATTCTAAAGTCAACATTACTAGGTTATAAAATAGTATGTTATTTTATGTTAAATTATGTTATGTTATGTTATGTTATGTTATGTTATGGTTTTGTATGGTATGGTACGGTATGGTATTGAATTTTGAGGAGCAGAACTACTGCCAACAAGTGGACTCCTGGTTCTAAAAAGGTCAACGTTGTCATGATAAATTGATGCAGCTCTCTGTGTACCCTAGGAAACAATTTATAATGGATTGGGGAAGCCTGCTTCGGCCTTCCACTGTTATGAGGTCCTATGGATCTACAAATAAATGTGTAAACTGAATGTCACAGGTGTGACTGATTGGATTAGCGCACCTCTGAATGTGATATTAGCGATGGCCTATTCTCGAGATCCAATCAGATGCGACACTCTTGAGTACCTCGATAGAGTGGTGGTGAATCTTCACAATTCACTCTTTCCCTTGTCCTGCATTTGGTACTTCAATACATTTCCAAATCAGCCTTTTAGTACCATGTATTCCAGGCTATCCTCACCCTATGCCCAAAGAAGATACAAATTTGTAAAAGTGGGGCCTGTGACCTGGGTCCTACCGGGTTCATTACTTCCTTGTCGGAAGAGGACCAAGTATCCATTTATAATGACTTCAGGAATTAGCTCAAATATATGTTGATCATACTGGCCAATAGGAGGTCAACCGCCTGCATCTTTCCCTGCCACTTCTCTTTCAACCTATATGTGGTTGAGCTGATATTGGTGTTTGAGATGAAGCTTGTGAAATGAATAAACTGTGTAGTAAGGAAAATCTGAAAAGAATAATTACAAAGAGTTAATTCAGAAGGCCTAGAAAACAGAGCACATTTTATGTGTGTTAGTTTATTCTTGAAGTCGTTATAAATGGAAGCTGTAAACACTTAGAAGAAGGAAGATATGAACCAGTGGCACCACAAAGGTGTAAGTTGTTAGTCTTTACCGTACGATACACTTGCCCGTTACTGGGAAGTGCACTGTCCATCACAAGACCCAAAGCTCCTAAGAGAAGCAACCATGGTTGTTGCCTAGCAAAGCAGGCCAAGTACCCCGGGGTCGACAGGGCAGTGAGTGAGCTGAACACAGCGTGCCCTCCCATCAAATACACAACGCACCACTGCAATAATGCGACAAAGGAGGACCAAAATATGTGGCAGGGGTTATTAAACTACGCAGCAAGAGAGATCCAATTATGAGACATAATGGTTCATTTCTGCACCAGCACTATTTTGACATTTTAATAGACATGAATTCGGTGTTAGCAAACGTTACAGATCAAAAGTACCTGTTTACCAATTGAATACAGTAATTAGTAATTGAAAGGTGGCCAATTACCCTTTGCAGATGGTCTGTTGAGTGCCACCACTCTTGTATGGTGCTTTATAGTCACTTTTGATCTGCTTGAGCTAGACCCAGTTGTTTTTTCTTGAAATCTTCAAATTGTGCTGCAGAGGATTCATGATCTGGCAAATGTGCATACCCATATTTATGTGGGAAACATAGTGGCCACAGAATTTCATAATCCTAGTGGCCATGGGCATGATACATCCAACCTTACCACTCAGTAACCAAATTTTAATCCTGGCAATTAGTAACTCAGTCAAATGTCTCTCTGATTGATCCTAACAGTCATTGTACATTTATTTTTGCACGCCTTGGTTCCAAATTGACAGGTGTACAAAAGTGTCTCTAAATATTCAAAATAAAAAGCCCTGATCAGTCATAATCAAATGGAGTGTTATCAGGATCTGTGCAGAGGATGAGCTGAGAGAAAGCCTCGTCTGATGTCCTGGTCAGGAGCATATGGGCCGGCTATATTTATTCTGCGGATTCAGTGTCACATGCTAGCGCACTCAACAATTTGATAAACACAAAGCTATTTTAAAACTGTTTAACGTCAAATGCAGCCCCCAAGAGATGTAAATAGAACACTGATCTCACCACTGGCAACTGAGTCTCAATAATTTCACTTCCCTGATCGCTGATACCCACAAGATCGGTTTTCAAAGGTTTGGGGGATGTTTCAGAGGCTTTTTTCTTATCTTCTAGGAAAATGTATCTAAAAATAACATTGTCCTTGAAATATTTGGAAATAGTTCTAGACTTTCCTGCTCCTCCGCTCTTTGAAATTGAAGGTGAACAATGTAGCCATTTTACCCACTTGGAAGCTTTCAAGGGTAGGCCGGCGCCTCGTAGTCTGACACGTGGTGATTGGCTTGTCTTGGAAAGAGGTAGCTCTCCAATATGTCACGTGCCCGGTTATCACACCAGTACACTGACTCAGTGGCAGGGAAGGTTCAAGTTCATTCAGCCGCGCTCAGTGGTTAATTTGTAAAACAAAAAGTGTCAGGGCCTTCTTCAGGAGGCCACTGCACCTTGCCCCCCCATTGCCCTTGCCAATGCTGCCAATGACAGTACCAACACAACTACTAACCATCGCACTCATGCAAGGGTTGCAATTCAGACTATTCTAGGTCACCCAAAGCCATAAGAGTGATTGGGTGGCAGGTATCAGTGATTTTAGATGCATATTGAATTACTAAACAACTGTTGTTGTGCTCATCTCAAAATTAAACAACAGGGCCACCATGTGGCAGACTGTATAAAGTGCAGGCATTGACAATTAAGGGCTGGGGCTGAGCACTGGTTCAAAGCAAGCACTGGGGCTTATTCGTATGGCTAACAGCAAGCTAGATATCCACAAACTAGGGGCCCGATTCACAAAGGTAAACTGAGATGAAAGTCTAACTCTATGACTTTTGGTTTTCACAATGGGCATTTACCAGTAGTAAAGTTACACTTTTGTCTCAGTTTAACTTGGGTTTTGTCTCAGTTAGATGTAAGACCGAAACGTAAGTTAAACTGAGAGAAAGTTTAACTTTACTACTCGTAAATGCCCTTTGTGAATTCCGAAAGTCATAAAGATAGTCTTTTGTCTCAGTTTACCTTTGTGAATCGGGCCCTGGGTTTTCATCTTGAGTTCGACAAGACAGCATTTGGCTTCTTGCATACAGCTCTGCCGTGTTTTAGTTTGAGCATGGACACATTTTGTCTCCTTACTGTGACTGGCTGTGCTTCACAATTATCTCGCACATTCACACTTTTTCTCCATGCCCGATAGAGTTTGTTTGGAGCCGCACTGTGATGTTGAATGAGCGGATTATGAAGGATGCCTCTCTCTTAAGCGACAGTTCTTCAACTTCCATGTAATGGAACTGCTTTCTTTAGACCCCTCTTCTGAGTGCTCAAGGTGGGTCATATGCCCATCTCTTCCTATTAAGAGTAGTTTAGTATATTATTGTGACTTTCCCCATGTATTGCAGGGGGCACCCCACTCATCCTCGCCGCCACTGATCTATCCACCTTTGCCCTAACTCTAGAGATAGGCAACTTTTGCGATATCTCCTCCTGGTAGATCTGTGGCCAAATGAAGTTGATTGTAAGACCCCAAAGTCATACAACACGTCATAGATGCTATTTCCTTCAATACAGACATGCTGATAAATTGACACACTTCTAAAACTATTGATTAGCCTGCTGAACCTCTTCCCTTGGGTACTGCGACCTCTTACACAGCAGTCTCACTTCTCCCCAGATGCACCTCTTCACTGTGCTATCAAAGGGTCGCAGCTAGAGTTCCATGGCAAACGTTTTGCTTTCCAAAAATGTCTTCCCTCAGCCTGACCACTGGTGTGCTCCTGAGCACACCAGCCACATACAAGGCTGTCCACCCTAAGTGACAGACCTTCACTCTGCACCTTCATTCACACACACCCCTCTTCTAATCCACCAATGTAGTGCTGTGTGCAGTTATCTCCATTGTGATGCAGCTGATAGAACAGCGTAGAGGGCTAATGCACTTACTGCATAGGTCTGCGAGCAAGCTGCAGCATAAGTCTCAAGGATCTGCATAAGTAAGGGGACCAGGGAGCCAGGGAAGACTCAAGTTCAACCCAGAGGAGGAGAGCAGACAATAATGTCGAGGCCGCAGCTGTAGGAGTTCAGAGTCGGTGACAGTGATACAGGAACAGGTCAGGTCAGATACAGGTGAACTGGGACGTTTAAGTTTAACGCCGGAAGGAGGACAAAGAAGTGGTGGGGAATATTGTCTACATTAATGTTCTGCTGTGCAATGGGTCCTCGTGTTTACATGCACCTGGTGGGAAAGCTGTATCTCTTGCCCCTGTGTTTGAGCCCAAACGAGTGTGTCCCATTTGTGAACACAAGACGAGAACCATACAGCTCTTTTGTTCTTCACTGCAATGGCCGCATCGCCATGGAAACCAGACTAGGGTGTGCATGCTAGACACCGGATTTTACTGTCCTCTCCCCTCACATGTGAAACCACACTGCCCCACCCCTTCTCTCACCGCCAAAGGTATAGAAAGACATGGGCATATGCAAACATAATGCCCCTTCAACATATATTTCCAATAACCCTAAACATGCCAGGGCTGGTTGCAGGTGACTCATGCATCCCCTGCACTGTTGGCCACCATCCTGGTCGGTGACTCAGCCTTTCATCCATCCGAGGTCAATAACGACTATTAACGAGTTGGGCAACAACAATTATCTGTTATCTATCAATAGCGCAAATGACAGCTTTGGGGGTGAACGTGGTACAAATATAACATATCTTTTTTTATCACATCATCGACTTACGAACTCAATTATCATTGATATAGCAGGTGCAGTGGCACCGTGCCTAGTGATATGAGGACCCTTCCTTTCCTCAAACTATGCTACAGCCAGAGCAGCACACTTGAGGAACATCCCAAGAGGTCACCCATCACCCAAAAAAGCCCCTCTCATATCCCTTCATTACCTTCTTTACCCTCACCCTGCTTCCTACCGGATCCTTCTATTCCCTTCTGCGCCCCCAGCGGGCTTCTACTGGGTGTAAACGCTGACACCCCAACACATTCATAATCCATCTCCTTCTACAATCTTTGTTTGAAGTTTCAGAGAAGTGGTCAAGTCTGCCCTAAATATCGCGCCAAGAAGTTAAATCTTGAGCCTGCGTTAGATCCACACTTTCCAAGCTCTTCCTTCAGCTCGTCTTCTCGGGTAGTTGGGGTTCTGTGCCCCCAGACAGTCACTCTGCTGCATGGTAAAGACACATCTCAGCGTGTCTTTAGTGCTCTGGTCTAGTTGATCTGTCCTCGCCTCGGCTTCTGATGTGAATGAAGGCAGAAGCAATATTGTAAGTTCAGTTCTCAGCTTGGATTCCAGACTTAATGTGTGGCTTTGATCAAACCGTTGCACTTCTCTGTGACCGCGGAACTAGGAAGTGACCAGAGAAGTGCCTAGAATGCCTTGTGCACACTGTGGGAGCTGTAAATATTCCGTCTATTTCATCCTCATTGTAGCTGTCAGGCCGCCCCATGTTATACTGGAGCCTTGTAGTTTCACCCCTCGTACTGGATGCACGTGCCTACAAGTACCAGCATGCAACGCGTTCTTGGCTGAAAACAAAAGTCTGGCTACCCTGATGAGATGAGGCCGGTCGTCAGCTGCAAGTGATCAAATGCTCAACCATACGCCATCTGCCTGGTAGGATTAAAAACACATTTGTTTGTACCTAAAATCTGACCCCTTTTCTTCCCTCCCTCTGCTCCTCCAGAAGCCTCTCTCGTCTATGCAGGGTTCCATTTTTTTATGGATCACTCCATTGCTCTCAAGTAATTCAGATTCCTACCCGCAGTTATTATAGGCACAAGTCCTGACACCATGTGATAATCTGATTATAAAATGCTTCTGCTGCCATATTGTGCTATTGTTAGAGAAGGACTCATGTCCTGTGCAGCTGCAACCAGTGGCAGCGATGCCCGGTCCTCTGAGCCCCGCGGGTGGCACCGGCTCCGCTCCGGCACCAAGCTCTGGGTGGTACACGTGGCACGCCGCCCTCTCGCTCGCTGCCCTGGCTGGCACCGGCTCTGCTGCCAGGACCCTCATTGTGCTCTTCTAGACAGAGCTCTACGGCATCACAGCCAGGGGGCGCGCGTGCACAAGGCTGCGCGTGCACTTGCGGAGCGGCGCCGAGGTCTGGGGCGCAGACGTCGGTGCGCTTTTGAATGGATTACTAGCGGCCTGCGGGGCTCGGCAACAAAGACGCGCCCGCAGACACCGGGCCCCCCCCGAGGCATGTCCAGGGGCTGTGTGCAGGCAGCCACGTGCCCCCGGCTCCTGGGAGTATGTGATGGCGTGACCTACCGCCGTGGGAGCGGTGCTATATTTACATTCAGATACGTGTCTTTTAACTCCCCAATAACGCACCATCTGCAGCTTTCGGTAGCGCCCTCACCCGTGAGTACTGACGCCACCAATGCCCCCCACCCGCAGTGAACACTGCCTCGAAATCTAAATCCCTGTGTCTGTCCAGCACCCAGCAGATTCATACCCTTCACCCTGCTCTCAAAATCCAAATCTGTTGCTCTTCTTCACGTGCATCTGCACGCCCCCAGCATAGTTGGCGCGGATGGCACGTGCCCAGTGGTCACGGGCCGGGGGCCCTGTGCTGATGATTTGTACACTCTTTCTGGTTTGGGGATTAACGGAGTCTGAATTAACCCCACCCCACCCGACCTCCAACAGGGTGCGGTGGGGGGGGGGGGGGGGGGGATTTTGTTCCCTCCAATCGGATCATAGAAAGAGGACGCGAGCCCTTCCTGCACGTGCTGGGCCTGCATCTCTGCTCCCTGAGGGTGCTCCGAACTGGGAGACTTGCAGAAAACGAATTAGTAAGTGCATCGCTCATTCACCCGTCCAAGCAATGGCCCAATCATCTATTCACCCACCCATTCATCTATTGTCACAAGCAGCAGCTCACCCATCCACAAACCCACGTGCACAAACTCGTTAATGATTGAAGAAGCACACGATTACAAGAAGACCTATGGGCTTTGACAAGCTTCGGAGGGTGAGCCCCGTTGCAGCTGCTGGGATTGACCATGACCGTGAGTTCCCTAGACCGCATGCATTATGTATGACCTCGGCAGCCCTGGCCGTGCTTGACACGTGAGTCAATGAGTCAATCCCAATTAAATGGCGCCTTCGTTTCAGGGGCAGCCGCGCTTCACCTGCGGCCCTCAGGCCGCGGAGTGATTGACAGCTCCTGCGAGGGCGGCATCCCGGGTGAACAGTGATGTGGCCCAGGCATTCATTCATTATATCGATGCAATGCTCACTGGGATCAATGCTTCACTGGCATCATTTTAGAGTCCAGCACGACCTGTGGGTTGTAAAACAACAGCTCTCTGATTGGTTGAGAGGGGGACTCTATGGAGCTCAGATTGTTCATAATTAATTTCCACTGACCCTTTACCCTTATATATGTCCTTTGTTTCTGTCTGTCGGGTAATCAATCAACCGTTCAGTCTGCCTTTACATACGTGCATATCTACTATCTATCTATCTGTCTATCTATCTATCTATCTGTCTATCTATCTATCTATCTATCTATCTATCTATCTATCTATCTATCTATCTATCTATCTATCTATCTATCTATCTGTCTATCTATCTATCGATCTATCTGTTCTCAGATAGTAAGGGGGTTTCTCCATCTTTTCATCAGCCTTTGTCTGCCTCAACATGTCTGTCCAGGTCCCCTGACCTGTGCACATTCTGAGTCCAAGAGCACATGTGATTATTCACTTTGGCCTTAGAGTAAATTCTTCACACCATATCTACAACAGCACAGAAACAATCAATCAAGGTTTTGTTGAGCGCACTACTCACCTGTTAGGGTCTCAAGTAGTGGTGGGCGGAAGTCGCGTAAGGGACTATCGCGGAGAGGCACGGAGATTGAACCAATCTCCGCTCCTCTCCGCAATATTTCCGTTACTCGAGCCCGCCCGCCTCCCGCCCACATCCCGCTTCCCGCCCGCCTCCCGCCTCCCGCCCGCCCGCCTTATTAAATTATATTTAAAGGCTAAAATGAAACTTAAATAAAGCTTTCCTTATTGGGCCGCAACCTTCCCCCATCGCCGCTTCATCTTGGAAACTGCGCATGCGCAGTTTCCAAGATGAAGCCAAGATGGGGAAGGTTGCGGCCGCAATAAGGTATGTTTTATTTAAGTTCCATTTTAGCCGTTAAATATAATTTAATAAGGCGGGCAGGAGGCGGGCGGGCGACCAACTTCCGTTCCGACCGGAATGTGCGGAGATTTGCCCACAATTTCCGCCTTGTTTGCGCAAGGGCAAATCTCCACACATTCCGTGGGCGGAACGGAGATGTCCACCCACCCCTAGTCGTTGCGCATAGGCGCAAGGGATTATGTGAGTATTTTTAATCAACAAATTGTGTACGCTATAAGAGAATGTGGCATTAATACAGATGTATATTGTAATTTACAGTTACACCTGACGAAGAGCCAGATTGGCTTGAAATGCATTGGGTGTGAATAAACTGCTTTTTACGAACCTGGCTCTACTACGTGTTTTTGAAAGAGGCTCAGATGGCCCATCTTTAACATAAGAAACCTGGAAAATTGCTTTTTCTTCACATGTGGATTGGACAGAGTACATGTTGACTTAGATAAACAAAGTATCAAAAAGAGGGAAGAACAAGAGTAATAATCTCGAAATGAAGATAAAACAGACTGCTAATGGCGGTATTTTGCAGTGCCACTGGTTTGGGACCCAAAGTGGTGTCCCATTTTTGAATGTTGTTGAGATTCTTAGTGAGCGACAAGTCCAGTATGATCCTGAGGTTACGTGCATGTAAGCATGGGCGGAAAATCCGTTCCGCTCGCGGATTTTGCGGATTTTCGGGAAATTCGCAATCCGCGAGATTCGCGAATCTCCCGCAAAATCCGCAAATCCGCGAGCAGCGGATTTTGCTCGCACTGCTCGCACTGTTCGCGTGAGTTCGCGCCCCGCGAATAAGTGCAAAATTGCAGAAATACGATCTTAGCAAAACTGAAAGTAACTACTTACCAGGTTCAAAAGTTCAGGCTCATCATTAGTAGCCATTTCCTGTAGTGCTTCCTGAGGGGCCCCTCCAGAGTTCAGTTGCCAGTTGAAACTATTATGTGACCCTGCTCTGAACCTCAGAATAGTTACACATATGCCACAAAGGTCCTGAATTACAGCTAAGGGAGACAAGCAGGAGCCAGGCTGGAAGTTAAAATCCATTAATCAGCCCCTAATTCATTATTGTCAGTTGGGGCAGGGCAGGTGTTGTAACTAATTTTGCAACAATGAAAGCACTTAGCAAGTGCAAAAGATCACTAATCAGGGCGCACTAAGGAAGCAGGTGCCAGCTAAAAAAATATTCTGTGACACATTAATCAGCCCCAAATTAATTCAGGTCACTTGAGGCAGGGAAGGTGTGCTTTGCTTTGCCGAAAATAATGTACACTGGACAACCAGAGGGTGTGGTGATGAAACAGAGGGTGGCATGGGTGGGCCAGAGGGTGGCATGAGTAGTCAGAGAGTGGCAGTGGTGACAGAGAGTGGCAGTGATGAAGAAGAGTGTCCCAAACAGGCTGGACACGTAGAAACAACAAGTTCGCAAAACTTGCGACCCGACAGGTAAGTTCGCAAATTGCGAAATTGTAAAAACCCTCGCGAACTGGCAGAAACACAGGCGAACACAAAAAAAAAAAAAATTCGCGGGAATTCGCGGATTTTGTGGATTGCGAATCCGCAAATCCGCAAAATTCGCGAACGCGAGATCCGCAAAATTCGCCCATGCTTACGTGCATGGTCTGTCTGGATAGGTGGGTTTCCGAGGGAGGGGGTCACCAGGTGTCGTTCCATACGAAGGGGGTGGAGAGGAGGATGAGGACTTCTGTTCTCTCTGAGTTGAACTTCAGGCAGCTGTTCATCATCCAAGTTGTGACGGCTTTCATCCCTTCTTGGAAGTTGTGCCTGGTGATGTCGGGTTCCTTGTTGAGGGAGAGGATGAGCTGGGTGTCATCGGAATAAGAGACAATGTTGAGGCCGTGGTTTCTGACGATGGTTGCGAGGGGGGCCATGGAATCTGGCGGCTAGTGTGCGGTGGAGACAGTGTCAAAGGCTGCTGATAGGTCCAGGATAATGAGGGCTGCTGTTTGGCCTTGGTGAAGGAGGGCGCAGATGTCTGTGGCGGCGAAGAGGGCGGTCTCAGCGCTTTGGGCAGCACATCATAATTAAAAGCATCCGCTTGCTTAGTCTAAAATGCTTGCTTACAGCCACTGCCACTGATTCCAGTGAGGCTGATAGTACAGAGGAGCACTGTATATTCATATTACCAGGCATTACTGTTTTAAAGGAGGAGGGTCACTGAATTATCAGTGGTAATATGAGTCACAATAGTCCAGGTTTATAGACGTAATCGGAAAATGACCTTAACAAGACTATAAATTCCAAAAGTGTGAGACTGTCAAGAGTTACAGAATAGTTATGTTTGATTTATAGTTATATTTAATCTGATAACTCTATGGATGATTTTGATGATCTTTTGTACAGTCATACTAATTTACATCAACACGAGGAATGCAGCACACAAAATAGTTGTGATTATGTGCACATCTGTCATAAAGGAATTAGCTTTACTTGCAATTACTATGCCCAGAAACACGTGTCAAACAAATATATGTAATGACTGTCTATAATTGTACCAAACAGCATTGGGGCAACATGTTTCGACCCCTTATACTAGCCAGGGTCTTCCTCAGGACAAGACATAAGAGTGAAGACGATGCCTCAGACTGCGATTAATTCCATTTAGAAACAGTCATATCCCCCTATGCTGCTGGCCAAAGCACAGAGTGAATCATTCTTGACCCTTAATTTAGCAATTACTATGCTTCTGTACATCTCCTAGAATTAAAATATGGACCTCTTCATCCCTGATACTGACAAACATTATTTGACGCATTTTCTTAATGAGTTCATGATCTGCTTCCCTCTTAGATTTTGTCCTAAGAAACCCTTCAGCCCTAAGCTGCTCAGAAAAGTCAAAACGCATCGAAATGACTCGCTGACAGAACTGCGGGCCCTTTTAATGAGTATAGACAATGTCATTCATTATACTTCATTATACGATTTTTTAACAAGGTGAGACTTGAGTGAGCACTGGAGTGCTCCACAAATTTTCACACAGGTAAGAGCAATTATATTTCATTCTATAAGGTGCTCTATTTCTTTAGAGTATAAATGTGTGGGGTATATAAACACAGAACTAAAACAAGGCTGAAGGGTGGATTCACCATGTCAGTTGTGTGCTACATTTGCACCTGAAAGGAGGTAGTCAGACATATACAGGAGCATCATATTTAGGGACTTCTGTATGTCAGAGCACTTTACATATCATTCTCATCTGAATTAAATGTATACCAAGGAAATCATCTGTGTCCAGGCTATCACTCAGAATGCAAAAACAAGGAGATGATGGACGAAGCGCTGACACTTTTCAGACACTCACCCCCAGTCACATATCTGGGTTGAATCCATCATCGTTCTTTAGCTCACTCCGCCACCTCAGTTCAGACCCAGCTATATGCAAATCAGTCTCGACCCTGTGTCACACAGAATGGCATCTGGGATCATGCAATCACACACACAAAAGGGCATTTTTTTGTACCAGCAATCACACAGCATGTCGTCTATGTCCTGGCAGTCCCACAGAATGGCATATGTGATCATGAGATCACACACAAGGGCATTGATGTCCCAGCGAGCACACAGAAGTCATATGTGTCAGGCAATCACATAGAATGGCATCTGTGTTCAGGCAATCACACAGAATGGTACATACGTCTGGTAAACACGCAGGACGGCAGGGGTCCTACGCAATCTCACAGGGGGTCACCTTTGTACAGGCAATCACATAAAACAGCAAATGTGCCCAGGACATAGGATGAGACGCCACTTGAGTCCAAGCAACCACAGTGAAGCTACTCATGCCCAGGTAAATACACTGAATGCTGTATGTACCAGGCAATCACACAAAATGATATCTGTGCCCATTCCATCATGCCAAATGCCAACATGGGTTGGGTACAATCACACTGAACCGTGCCCAGGCAATCAAATAGAAAGCCATGAGGGGCCAAATGTTAACAGAAAATTGTACATATGAGCAGGTAATCACACAGAAATCAAATATGATAGGGGACGATACAGAACGTCGCCTGCACCCAGGCCATGGTGGCATACAACGTCACGTGCCTAGATATTCTCACAGGAGATGGTAGGAGCTGCAGGGGCAATCCTTGGAGCACGAACACAAGAATAATCTGCAGTCCATGACACAATTCTGTAACGGTTTATTTTGAACTTGTTTCCCCTGCTCGACAATTCCCCCCCATGGACCTAATGACGCTGTCCTTGCGGTGACGCCGCCGGTCCCTGCCCGCGTGCCAGGGAGCGCGGGCAGGTGAGGGATTACGTCATCGCCTGAAGCCCGCTGCAGCTGGAGCGGAAAACACAGCGATGAGGTCATCTCTGGGCTGCGGCACGTGACCGCGCATGGGGATGGGGGCCTCAGTCACTCACACCTCTTGACAGAATTCAGCGCACGCAGTAAACAAACACCGGGAATCGCTGTATATTTGAGCTGCTGTTCACATTATTCTCAGGCGTGCTAGACATACCAGTGTGTCGCCTGTGACTTCCGGAATTTATATAGGTAAGCCTATGTCACATACCTGAATTTTCTTCCAAAACCTACTTATACTAAAATTGAGGAGGTGGGTTACACACGTAGGGTGTGGAAAATGGTGGACTCTTAATGCATAGTTTTTTCTTAATTTTAGCTTTACATGGAATTTGTTTTCCGATGAGAAGTCTGCCTCCCCCCTGACACCTCTTGTAAGAACAGGGGACTCTGGAGCCCTGTCCCATACTTGCTCCACTATTCAATACCCTACTATTTATTTAGGTATAAAGCTTGAAGTTCATGTCTGAGTTGGAAAGGTGTTACAAATGTCAATGGTTACCTATAAAATGACAACTAGGCGTGCCCTGCTCACTTACAAGGACCACTCCCCTGGGAGCACCGACTAGGTGTGTCTCACTGTGAGAAAATAGAATGCTCACTTAGTACAACTTCTGTATTCGTAAGTGACCTCCCTGCGCGCAACAGTCTGACCACGCTGACTTAGTGAGCTAAGATAGAATTTACAGAGATTTCCACTTTTCTGTGCACCAGTCTGAGTTTTGCACCGAAAACATTTTTTGAGTCCGGTCTTTCGAGTTTGTGTTTGTGAAAGGTGTCAGCTGGTGGGCTCTGGGGAAGGAAGGCCTTGGCGAGCCAAGGAAATGGTCATGGCATGAGCAGAGAGAGAGCATGTTCTGCCGTCCATCTCTGGAGGTGGCACTGTTAGTGGCCAAAGGATGTGTCCGCTAGCCCTCCTCAAGGCTTCTTTCCTTGGGTAGAGCGGCCTCATGGTGATATTGTCACCATGATTACGTTAGAGAGTACAGCTGACCCCAGGAGTTGTCGAGGTCACCAACACGTTTCGCCAGCCTGCACTACTTTGTACTAGATCATAAAATACATTTTTGGTGATGGCTGGTCCATGCTGGAATTGTCACTCATCACAAAAAAAAAAAAAGAAATATAGAGTCGCACATTTTAGATAGAGTTCAAAGTTTAGCAAAGTACAATACTTTGTAAAAACTGCCCACTGAATTGTGTCCTGCTTCATCATATAGCTGCTGGAATTGATCTGGTCACCTGGAAGTTAAAGGCTCTTGTTACACAAATGAAATGACTCCAGATAAAGATTGCAAAAAACAATAAAGATAAAGATGAAGATAAAGATGTCACTCTTTAACAGTTACAGCATAGGCCACGCCCATCTCCCCATCCAATTATCTGACCTAAACGCCGCCTCTGATCTCTGGCCAACATCCCACAGGTGAAAAATTCCTCACATTTCCATGGTTACAGAGTCTCATGAGACATACCACAACTCTACCCGCGCCACGGGGTTCGGTTACTAGCAGTGGGTCATCTCATAATACACTTTAATTTATGGCATCTAATTGCAATTAACTGCAAATCACCCTTCCAGAGTTAGCAAGTAACTGTGTGATCTGGAGACCACCATCTCTGACCAGTAACGGTTGGTCATTGGAGATACCGCTAACAGCTCAGCAGTTGCTGATTGGTGGACAGGGGTCCCACTGCTGATCAAAAATATTGCCTGGGCAAAGCCCTGTGACCATTTGTCTGATACCTCCTCACTGGGGCTAGCATGACAGCACCGCTGTCCGAAACACACATCGTTCCCATTAGCTAAAAAATGTCAGCGTGGCTTTGGGTCCACCCACAGAATATGTATCTCTCATCTCTGGTTATTGGTTGGTTATTTGATGTATCACTCCACCTTCCAGACAGTGCTTCAATTGAGAGGGAATATGTTGCACCTGAAAAGTACACTCCATCATCACACTATCATATTCAATTCTTTATTCCTTCACACATTCTGCAGCGAAAGCAATCCTTTTATTCTACGTTTTTTCACAGCATAGGCAAGTCATTAGGACAGGCTTAGATGTGATAAACAGCAAGTGTGCATGTAGCACATTGGTAAATTACTATATTTAAATGTTGGCCCAATAAAGCCAGACCTATTAGCTTTGTCAATGCTTGTTTCAAATTTGCCCATCAGACTGCTTTGGGGCTCACTTCCTTCGATGCTCAGTTGGTCAGGCCTACTCTTGCATCAGGAAAACAAGCCTGATAGTTGCTTAATAACCTCAAGATGGAGCTCTTTGCTTCTGGGAACATATCGCAAAAGAGTGTCCCCAGCTCTGGGAAATCCAGAGGCGAGGAGCTGTACAGCGGGCAGGACACAAGCAACACCACACCGGTACAATCTGCAAACAAGCAGGCATCGGACACCACTGCTAGAAACCCAATCAAACACCATGGTTAGTCCAAGGATATCTGGGAGAAACAGAAGTCCAGGTGTGCGACCGCTGACAGCTGGTAGCCAGAAACGACTCTACGTCAACAATCACAAGCATTGGTTGAGTATTTTGACGGTAGACCTCGCCATGCATTCTGGGACTTGTAGTATTCAAGGATCGCGCTCTGTTTTTAAAGTGTGTGCGAAGGGGTGGTATGGTGTCACACGGTCACTTTAAGCTCATGCAACTTTCAGTTAATTTTTGCAGACGATGACTGGTCAGTAAATAGTGTTTTTTAACATGCCACGGTTGAAACTTCTTTCTGTGATATGGACTGAGAAGTAACCTGTTTCATATACCTTGGACTAATTGTGCAGCAAAAATGGTGCTATGGTAACTAAAGGCCTATAAAAGGGACAAAAGAAGAGTAACCAACCCTAAGCGGCAACGAAAGGAATGTGAAAACAGAATAAGCATTCGCAAAGCCAATATGTTTGGCCTTGCCAAATGTGCAATTCTTGTTTTTATTTTTGTAAAAGTCTGCAGTGTGCCAAAAAGTGTAAAACCATCAAACATGAAAACTGGAACCGAAGTGCTCTTATGTTCTGGTAACTGTGCACACCGATAGTGAAAGACAGACATAGATGAAGTGGGCTGGCCCATTACCCCCATGCTTTCTGCTATGGTTGGCAGAAGCAAAATGTGAATGACACTTGGACAGCCAATGGATGAACAGTACCGGCCCAAAGTGCCTTTATGGGTGTGCAACTGCTTTTATTATGATTCTTTCAACAACAGGGGACTAGCCAGACCTAAAAACAAGACGAGAAAAAAAGGACTGAAAAAACACAGCGAGGGAACTAACTGGTGAAACTACAACCATGGGGAAAAATTATTAGGAAGAAAGCACTGAGAGTCAGACAGGCGGAAAGAAAGATAAAGGCAAATGAAAGACTCGGTGAGAAAAGAATAACTACAGTATGATAATATGAGAAATGACCAGTTAGGACAACATGAAGTGACCGAATAAGAGGATATACTCTAGTAGGAAGAGTGGAAGACAAACGAAGAAAGAATGTACATGTGGCATTAAAGTTGTATAAAACGATGGAGTGGCGGGCGGGAAGAGAGACGGAGGCGTGTCAAGCTGTGGTTCTCTTGTTACCCTCCATTCTCGCCTCGGGCCCCATGTCTGGCAGGAGATCTGGACAGACGCTGGTGTGATCCTCTGCAGGTGAGCGGCTCGGATCACACCAGGCCAATCCCGGACAACAGACAACAGCCGCAGGGGTCAGGCGTCTCTCACAACAGCGTCAGATCGATACTGTCACAACAGCAATCACACTTGACCCGTTCACAAACTGCTCCCCCCTGCTGCTGCACTGACATAGATCCGAAGCCTCTGGGGGTGGCATTCTCAGTGTATAGACCGCAATCGTTAGCAATGGATGACTAATGCCGTATATCCAAATACATGCACATGCCACACACAGAGGTGCGCAAGTGTTGCGTGTGCGCGCACGAATAGCGCAAAGCCCCTTTAATCCTCAACAGATATCTCAGCCCCAGGCAGAAAGTAGCATCACCCTTCAAGGGGGCAACGTCCACTTTATACCTCCAGTGATGTTTACAAACACACTTACAATGATGCCAACTCTATTGTTGTCTAGAAATAGAGGGGCGAGAGAGAGACTTCCGACAGAAGTATAGACAGAGAGGATAAAAGAGAAAGCCAGGGATGCTAAAGAGAAACAGAGTGTCACGGACACAAACACACAAAGGTAGAGTGGACGTACACAATTAGATAGACAGACGGCAAGCTAGACAGATATGCATTGGTATTTCCCTCTACAATTCATACATTAGCGTGCTCTTCCCCGCATTGTTGTCATTGCGTTAACCCTTCGGGTCTACAGGGTTTTCTCTTCCTCAGATCCCTCCCCTGTCCCCCCAGTAATGCTCATTGTGTCTGTCCTCACCTCAGCCCCGGCGCCTGGCGTGCCGCTGCTTCTCGTCGCTGCCTCTGTCAGTGCTGAGGACAGCTCCCAGCATCAGCACCACTTCACCGGCTCTCGGCATTACATCACCTCTCAGCGCGCTGATTGGACGACGGCCGCCGGGCCTCCTGATTGGACAGCATCCGCCTAAGGAACAGGGCTTGCCTGAATACCTATTCTAACACCAGGCAGCCAAGAGGTGATGTCATCCACAGAGCTCCCCTTCCTCGCTGAACGATTACAGCATTGGACACACATAGAATGGTGAAATATGTGATGAATGCAGCCGGGGAGAGAGAGGAAGCAGGGTGAATCATAAAATATACAGAGCCAAGGCTTCAGGTGCAGATGGCGGATGCTGGCATGCATTTTAATGCATGCAAACATGAAATGCAAACACAAATATTCGGAGGTTATTCTTTATTTCGTGGATTCGGTATCACTCATTCGAATGGTTAATTTGGGGTATTTTTAATAATTAAAATCTTCGATATTGATATGATGTACGTACGTTTAGACATCTACTCCATCCCATTGGCTATTTTATGTAAAAACTACTATACATTTCAATAATGGTGAGATAATGCGGTGCATCGTGCTATTTGCTCATTTTCAACCAGCCGTTTGTGGCACATTTTATGTGGTGTGGACAACAATAACCGGAAGAGGGGGCCCTCAAACACACCCTGGACACACAGGTAGAGGCAGATGTCCTCAAAGACACCCTCTCTCATTCCATGGTTGCCCCAGCATCTCACCCACCCTTTCCCCTGCCTCCTTCCTGCTCCTGACACCCCTGCATCTTTGACAACCCTCTCCTCTCCCACTTCATGACCCCATCGCTCCACCCCTTCCACTGTTGCTGCTCTTTTCTGCCCCCTCGCTGCCAGTCAAGCACTGTACCCTCCCCCTATCACCCTCCCTTTATTCACCCCACCTCCCATGGTGGCACAGCCCTATCTGTTCTTCCCATTTCCTCTCTGTGCAACACCATGGCCTTCCTTTAGTGTACTTGGCCTCCAGCTCTGTCTTTGCTCTGCACCATTCTTCTATTTCTATTCAAAGCTAAAAAAAAGACACTGAGGACAGACTCGATCTCCTCTTCTGGCCAGTATGGTCGTCCCCACGGCGGGTGCAATACCACACACTGTCCAACTCTGTCCTGCACTTCTGTTATGAATTTATAAACAGAGTTAAATTTGATTTGATGGTAGGTCATGAGCACCAGATCCTTCTCTTCTACCCATTCAGACCCTTCTGATTCAACCCGTTGCCACTTGATTTCCAGAGATCACGTTAACCAGCTCCATGGTCATCGATGCCTCAGGACCAGAAAAATCCTGCAAACTCACTAAGATTCATGCAAAAGCAAAGTGTCCATCCTCACAACCTTTCACAACCTGGGAGTTTTGAAAAAACAGTCCTATAGCTAATTACTGGTGTTAGGCTAATAATGCCTGCCCCTCATGCAAATGGATTGACACTGTGGCTGTGACCTCATCTGGCATCCTAAAGTCTTCTATTGACAGAGAGAAAGAGAGAGAGAGGGAGAGAGAGAGAGCGAAGGAGTCAGGCTATGCATGTGGGGAGTCAAATGACCCCCCTTGAAAGTCAACACTCCTTTCCTGAAACCCCTTCCTTTTTAACCACTCTTCATGTCTCCCATGAAAGACAGCGGCTGCTCTCTTCAGCCTGGGGTCTTTCTCATACTGCTTCTGCCATGATTGCTTAACCCTGCTCTGATCTCTACAGTTTTCCATTCTCTTTCCAGTGTTTAGTCCTTGGGCCTTTGAGATGTAGTGTCAAACCCTTACAGTCACAGGTATATGTTCTCTTTCTGCTACTTCCAATATGGCCTCCTTCTCCAAAAAGTCAGGGTTTGCTGTGCTTCCTGGTTTCTAATCCCTTCCCTCTCTGCAACTCCTCTTTTAACTGGTTACTGAGGGCCACATCACTGAGAGCCCGGAGCCCTGCTTGTTTGGTGGGGAAGGTGGGGGCTGGTTGGAGAGCCCAGCAGAAACGGCGCCCGAGATCGCCACAGGGAACTACAGTCCCCAGCGTCCATAGCGGCAGGAAGCCGCTCTGACTCGCGCCAGGAGGCGCAATAAAGCACGCCTACCCCCCGCGTCGCGGGATCGCGCGCGGGTCGGCGCCGGGAGAAGCCCGGGACAAGGGCGGGACCATCTAAGGCCATCGTAGGCCAGAAGAGGACGGGACGGGCCACCCCCCCTGGCCGTGCAGCTAAAAGAGGTAACAGAACGTGTGTTGAGATATTCCTAGTCCCAGTAGGTGTCTACTGCTACTTGTACCATGTCTTTTAAGGGGGCCCGAAAAATTCCTACTTTGACAAGGGACATGGCGAAGGGGACGATGGTTCAATATCTAACCAAGACAACACCACCTACTGTCCAACAACCCGTAAGAACAGAGTGGAAACGACTGTCCACTGACTGTTCCAACAGTGATTCCCCCCCCCCCCCCACAGTCAGTCGCTGCATTACAAAATCTATCACTCCTGGAGGAACTCAACAGCTTATGCAAATCCACGTACGTTGCCGTCGAGTCTACATCAGAGCATATTAATGCATTATTATTATTATTTATTATTAACCGGGTTTTGTAGAGCGCAAACAACCCGAAGGCCTCGTAGCGCTAAGTACCGTCATACTAAAAGAAAAGAAGGGATCAGATGAACAGGTGGGTTTTTAAATTCTTCCTACTGCTCTACAGTCTTCACAAGTCCCCAGTTCAGAACATTATCCCCAACACACAGAAATCTCCTGGGTACTCCCCCCTGTCCACCTGCTATAGGTAATACGAACCCCATTATGCCCCTTCTGGACCTTTCTGGGAAAAGTAAACGACCCGTGGATAATCATACAGGCAGCCAAGCAAAGCAGCAAAAACTGCCTGTATCCCCAACTTCACCAACCCTGTTGGCCCAGCTACAAACTATGATTAATTCTGTGATACAACCTCTGATAGAAAGAATGAACAATTTTGGGGATAGGATCGTGGCAATAGAGGAAATGACCAAGACAAACTCGCTACTCCTAAAAAGTATGGCAGGCCCAAATCATTTACAGCCCCTATGCGACTCCGTAGTGCCTTTAACAACTCCCCAAAGTAACATTAATCAATCCGACAGGCAGTCCCAGGTATGTTAACCCCACCGACCCAGAAAATGCCGGCCAAACTAATAACAGCACATAGTTGCTCCTTCAAAACGAAGCCGATCAAAGTAACTATACCACCCAAAGGGTCATTTCCCAATACAGGGAACATGCCACGAAAATCAAATCACATCCATTTACCACCGGAGGCAGCCCCGTTTGTGTGTGTCCTTTCTGGTGTGCCTGAGCTTACCAATGGAAAAACTGAAAGTCAACAGGAGTTAAGTAATAAGGCACTGTTTTGGCTAACAAAGAATAGACCCCTGCCCCTCGACATCGATGGTAGAATACAATGTGTTAGAAGGGTGGGATGGTTGGGTCCGCTTCGAAAACAGAGATCTGGCGATCTGGTGCTGATAAAGTTTAGAAATAGCAATGTTGTCCCATACCTACAGACTTGGAAACCACAGTTAGAAGATGGACCTATACATACCTGGGGACTATCTGACTTCTATCCCAGAGAATCACTCCACCCCCATACAAGATTAAGGAAGAGAGTAACTGTTGGTCGGGCTGAAACAGTTCCGGGGTGAGGGGTATTAACATCCAGACTCTGACTTGACCTGATATATTATCTATTTTAGTACCTGACCTTTTTTAAAGATCTTATGCCATAATGTAATTACTGTGATATGAAACGAAATGTAACGGTGTACATATTTTGCAATGTGCTTTTATGATGTTATATCTAAAAATCGAATAAAGTATATTTACTTACTTACTTACTAACTGGTTACTGTTTTGACAGGGGACAAAAAAAAGGCTATTTGAATCAAATTATGCAACGTGCCCTATTCACAAAGGGATGTAAGTATTTTAAAAGTGTTTTTACAGCCAGCAATACTTCCATTTACTCCTGCAAGAAATTCACATGGGGGATGAGAGTAAATGTACTTAGAATAGGAGCCCAGGACTAGAATGGGGCCGTGGGTGGATGGTTGCGCCATGGCAGCCCCGTCAGCTCTGAAAGCAGAACCTTTGTGTGAACCTACCAGGAAGTGTCAGATTGGCCAGTGCCACCCTGCTTTAATGTCCTTCGAGCCCAGGAACCCGAGAAGTGCCAACTGATGTGTGTGAATTAATGGAAAACTGAAGGAGAGAAACCACATTGGAAGGAACAAAATTATGGAAAAACAATTTTACGGAAAGACAGTTTTAAGGAAATACAAAAAAGTCAAAAATTAAAGAAAACATTTTAAAGGAAAGATAATTTTAAGGAAAGATCCCAAATTACATTAAACCTGGGTGGAGTTTAGTACGGCTGTGAGGCTTCTGGGGTGAGGAATGGGTAATCTTTAGGGTGATGAGGGATTTTTAACATTCAGGAATAATAGGAGTTTGGGCACAGAAGGGCTTTTTTAGGGTTTAGAAATGCGTGGAGTGGTTTTTAGGGTTCACTGATGAGTACTGTTCAGATGTGTGAAGTAGTTTTAGGTTTCAGGGCTAGGTGGAGTGCTAGGGTGTTGGGGGGTTTTAGGGTTCATGAATGGGTGGAGTTTATGGCTGGTGAGAGTTATTTAGGTTTAATTATGGGTAGCAGCTAGGGTGGTGATGAGATTTTAGGGTTCAGGGTGGGGTGGAGTTTAGGGTGGTGAGGGGATTTAAAGATTTAGCGTTGGCTGGAGTTTAGATGTGGCAAGGAGTTTTTAGGGTTCAGGGATGAGTAGTTTGCTAACAACCATGCTGTCCAGTCAGACATGCATATTATACTATTTTGTAAAAACTACTTTGAGGAAAGGAAAATATTTATACTTCCAATCCTTAGGCACCACAAATTTAGGCAATGACGGGTCGCTATGTATTTTTTAAAGGCTTTATCAGATCCATTTGAATGGTTTTGTGTTGCTTCATTTCTATGGGCCTGCTTTAGGAAGAGGAAAAAGGTGTGATCACTTGTTGATAGTAGTGTGAAAGTTTTAATTATGAACCGTTCTCTCCTTTTATACAAATGGTTTTAAAGGTCCTATTTCTGATCCTAGCAAACTTGTTTAATACTTATTTTAACCAACGTAAATATGTATTTAATAACTTGAATTTTTTTTATATGAGCTGTTGTGCTTTTATGGTCAATTCACAAAAGATCGAATAAAGCTGTGTGACTGACTGACTAAGTAGTTTGGGGTTATGAGGAGTTCTTATGGGTCATGGCTGGCTGGTGTGTAATGGCAGTTGGGGTTTTAGGGCTCAGGGATGTTTGGAGTTTGGGAGTGCTGAGGTGTTTTTAAGGGGTATGGGTTGGGTGGGGATTAGGCATAGAAAGGGGATTTTACAGATTCCGGAATGGGTGAAGTTAGGGGTAGTAAGTGATTTTATGGTTCAGGGAAGGTGGATTTTTGGGGTACAAAGGGCTTTTAGGCTTCAAGGATGAGTGTTTTTTTAGGTCTGGTGAGAGTCTTTAGGGGGCAGGGACTGATGATTTTTAGGTATTGTGAGGGGTCAACGATGGATGATGGATATGGCTTGTGATGGGTCAGTAAATTAAAAGCATCCAAAGTAATTGTTTGACAATGTAAAATATATAAATATGAAATAATGTTCCCTGAAGCAAAGCTCTGAAATAAATATCTCTGACAAAACTGTTTCTGGAAGTAAGACCTGCAACCATTTCATTACACTTAAAAATAAGCATTCAAAAGCCAATTTTGACCAAAAAGACATTCTATGAATTGGTTTCTACGAAAGGGTATATGTCATTAATTCAGAAAATTTCCATTAAACTGTTTAGATGAAATGGTTTCTCACTAATGGTATTCCATGAATTTTTTTGATGAAATCACGTGCATCCAGCTATACCACCACGGTGTAAAGCTATTAATATTGGTGAATACGATGGCAATGTACATCATGAAATGTGCAGGCCCAACAGCGGTAATACCAGTAAATGAAATGTCGATGCACGCCATAAACTATGCATGGATAACATTGTCAAGAATAGTAAAAGCAATATGGAGGTACGCTATGACAACTGTACATACAATAACAAGAATGTCGGTAAATATGATATCAATGACCATAATTGCTGTCGAATTTACCCAATATGACCTCGCCATTAACCCTGAGTCAAAGATACGTGGTCAGACAGGCCCTACGACCCAAACCCAGGCCTACCGATTGATAGGTCACAGGTGGGGTTACATTATTTATTTATTTATTTATTTATTTATTTATTTATTAATGACATTTATAGAGCGCAAACAAATGCCCTTAGGCATCTCGGCGCTAGCATATCTGCATGTACTTACTCCTGATGGAAGAGGGCTCTATGTTTACTGATTAAACAGCCGGGTCTTTAACTGCTTGCGAAATGACCAGATTGATGGGCTTGTTTTTATTTCCAGGGGCAGGGTATTCCATAGTTTCAGAGCTGATACCAGGAGCCTTCTATCCCCCCAGGTGACCGTTTTGGTACGGGGAACCATTAGGTCATGTGAAGTGGAGGAACGTAAAGATCTGGGTGGACGATAAGGGATAAGGTTTTGTATAAGAAAAGTGGGTCCTTATTTGTGCAGAGATTTATACACAATACAAAGTGTCTTGAACTTGATCCTATTTCTGATAGGCAGCCATTGTAGGTTGATGGTTTCTGTGGCAGATTTAAATTTAGGAATTCTGCCCAAGAGTCTGGCTGCTGAATTCTGAATAATTTGCATTTTATTAAGGACCCTTGCCTGGGCATCTGTAAACAGAGCGTTACAGTAGTCCAGGGTGGACAACACCAGAGAAGTCACCAAAGTTTTGCCAGCCGTATCAGGGAGGAAGGGGAGGATTTTCTTTATGAGTCGCAGTTTGTGGAAAGCAGAGGAGGTGATTAGATTGGCATGTGGAAGAAAGTTGAGGCGGTCGTCAAAGGCAACTCCCAAGTTCCTCACTTTGCTGGCTGGTTTGGGAGGGTTTCCGAAGAAAGTAGGCCACCATACTGAGGACCATTCTGGAGTTAATTGTCCAAAGATGACAACTTCCGTCTTGTCGGAATGAAGTTTTAAGCAATTGGTGGCCATCCATGCCCCAATTGCCAACATACCCTCTTTGAAATTTTCTGCTATTTTTTGGCCGTCATTTTTAATAGCTAAGACCAGCTGCGTGTCATCCGCATAGGAGGTAAGGCTCATCCCATGTGCTCGAATGATGTTAGCAAGGTCCGACACGTATATGTTGAAAAGTGTCGGACTTAGAGATGAGCCTTGAGGTACCCCGCATGGCAGAGACAGGTTGGATGATTGGTAGGAACCCAGTGTAACCGCCTGGGTCATGTTGGCCAGAAAGGATGCTAGCAGTTTCTTGGCTGTATGTTGGATGCCCATATTTTCGACACGGTCAACCATAATAGAATGATCGACCGTGTCGAAGGCTGCCGTCAAATCTAGCAGTATTAATACTGCTCTTCCACCAAGATCTCGGATGGATCTGATATCGTCCGCAGCTTTAATTAAAGCCATCTCGGTCCCGTGAAATTGGCGAAAGCCGAATTGGGTCTCGTCGAGTAGACGGTGTTCCTCGATAAAAGCAGAAAGTTGTAGGTTCATTGCTTTTTCGGCGATTTTAGACAAGAATGGAAGGCTGGCAATAGGGCGGTAATTTTTCAGTTCGTCCTTATCAAGGTGTGGCTTCTTTAGTAGAGGTTTAAGGAGCGTTTTTTTTAGGGCTTCTGGGTAAATGCCTGTTCTAAAGATGGTACTACAAATGGAGGTGATGGCAGGCAGAAGCACGTCAATAATGGGTGGAAGAATTTTGAAAGGACAGGGATCAAGTGCAGAGCCTGTTCTAATGGTGGAAATGATTTCCGCCATTTGGGAGATGGTGATATCTGCAAACTGAGTGAGGGTAGGGCCAGAATAAATTGAAGTGGTGATTATAGAGGGAGAATTAGTGGTATTTGAAAAAGTCGAAAAGATGTCATTGACCTTAGTGAAGAAGAAGGTGGCCAAGGCATCACAGAGGGATTGGGATGGGGGTGGGGTCAAGTCTGGGGAATAACCAGCTAGCTGCTTGGTAGTCTCATAAAGTTCCTTGGTGGAATTTTTAGCTGATTCTATTCTTTCAGCGAAGAACTTTCTCTTGGCATCGTTTATCATGATTTTATATTTAGACAAGGTCTCTTTGTAACAAGATTTGGTATCATCGGTGTAGGCCTTGCGCCAGTGCCTCTCCTTATTCCTATAGAGTTGCTTCTGAATCTTTAGATCCTCCGTAAACCAGGGGGCCGAAGGGGTGAGTCTGTTACGGGTCAGCTGTTTGAGAGGGGCCAGTGATGTGGCAGCAGCACCCAACCAATCATGAAATTGTGTTGCGGCGATGTTGGGGTCGGCTGAAAAAGAGGGGTTAGAATTTATTAAACGCAGTTTCAGATTGACACTGTCGATATCGTTCCACGCACGGAACGATTGACGGGGGTTTGAAAGATGATGTGGAAGAACTGGAGTCGTGGATAGTCAGGGTGGCCAAAATAGCATAAGGATCCGACCAAGTGAGGGGGAGGATTTGGGTTATGTGCATTTCCCCAAGATTGGAGAAAATGCCGTCCAATATGTGGCCCCCTTCGTGCGTGGGAGAGTTGACCAGAAGGGGGAGACCAAAGGTAGTCATATCCGCTAGTAGGGATGAGGTGTCCCTATCCTCTGTTTTATCTAGATGAAAATTAAAGTCACCAAGGACTGTTAGAGAATTTTCAAGGGCCATTGATTCGAGGATAGAACTAAAGTCGGAGATAAAGCCTCCTCGCGACCCAGGTGGTCGGTACAGTAGGATGCCTCTGAAATTGTAGGAGGGGGATAACTTGATGGCAAATTCTAGGGCTTCACAAGAGGGTGACAGGATAGCATTTGTTCTTACAGTGAATGAATCACGAACGATAATTGCTACTCCGCCCCCTTTTTTTCGCTGTCTGTCGAGTCTATGGATGGTAAATTACCTTGGAACTGCTATCACCAGATCAGGATCAGATGAATTATCCATCCAAGTTTCCGTCATAAATAATATATCTAGTTTTCTGTCCTCTATGAAGACTGCTATATCCTGTCGATGTTTACCGAGTGAGCGGACATTGGAGAGAGCTATAGAAATGCTACTAAATGCGTTATTTTTGATACTAGAGTTTGTTTTCGGAACTAAGGGCATTGATGTTTTACAGTGGGGACAAGGCTGGATGAGGTTACCAGGAAGAAATACAGGGTCCAGTTTATGGCATTCTTGATGGTTGTGAGGACGCATTTCTAGGAGCTTAGCCGTGGAGTAGGTTAATTGGGGTGCTCGGTCACGGGAGCCAGGGGGGTGGCCCTAGGCACGGTCCTTGCGCAGACGGGTGCAGACGGGCTTGCCTTTGGCGTGCCTTCGGCGCGCCGCCGACGCGCCCACTGCGCGGACGGAAAGGCCTGATGTTTAAATACATATCAGGGGAGGGGTCAGAGGAGGGCGGGAGGCGTCCAAGAACTGGAGCGCTACCCTTCCTCCCAGCAAGATGGGAGCAAGCTGTGGTGAGTTCCGGTGACAGCGCCTTAAATCGGCTGCACCGATCCGAACAGAGAAGTGTGCAACTTCGGTGCGACGCTAGTCTCGCGCCGAAGTGCAGAGAATTGTGGTGCTATTAAAACAGAACCATTAAAATATGAACAAGTAATTAAGAACCCACACGTACTTCGTGTTCAGGACGCGCTGTAGCTAAAGACACAGAGTGCAGAGTAAAGAGCCCCCAGCTTCCGCCTCAGGGGAAAGTAGAGCAGTATTCTAACAACAATAAGCACGCCCCCTTAAGTATCGTGGGAGGGCGGGAGGCGTCCAAGAACTGGAGCGCTACCCTTCCTCCCAGCAAGATGGGAGCAAGCTGTGGTGAGTTCCGGTGACCGTGCCTTAAATCGGCTGCATCGATCCGAACAGAGAAGTGTGCAACTTCGGTGCGACGCTAGTCTCGCGCCGAAGTGCAGAGAATTGTGGTGCTATTAAAACAGAACCATTAAAATATGTACAAGTAATTAAGAACCCAAACGTACTTCATGTTCAGGACGCACAGTAGCTAAAGAGACAGAGTGCAGAGTAAAGAGCCCCCGGCTTCCGCCTCAGGGGAGAGTAGAGCAGTATTCTGCCCGAGGACAAACACGCAACTAGAGAAACCCTGATCAATCCCACAGATAGGCAGCTACACCACAAGCAGGTCAGAGGAAATTGGCCCCAATAAAACACTTGAGACCAAAAGCTCACGTTCCCAATATACCACAAAGTTAGATGCCAAATGTAGTATGGAACACTCAGCCAATCAGGACACAGCATGCACACCACATGTAGTAATCACACGCTCCTCATGCCGGACATCTAGACACCTGCACATTGGCCCACACTCGCTCTCCCTGAGGTCGAGAGTCACCTGTGTCCCCGTTATCAGATAGTTGTACTTAAAATTTATGACTAGGCCCTGACCCACATGCTTTACAAAAATCTGTAATCAATTTATTGTACTTCATGAAACTGTATAAAAGGCCAGCCAAAACCTCTCTTCATTGAGACTGTCTTCAGATGCTACTCTTGATTCTCTCCCAGCTGCTGCATTCAATTAAACCAACTTGTACCTGTGTTGCCAAATGCCTCTTGCCTTTCCATTTTTTTTAGGTAAATTCATTTCCGAGAAACACATCATGTAAGAGTACAAATACAGAAAACAAATATTGAGTACATATCTCAAAGTTCAGCATCTTGGTTTCGGCGTTTTTAATGGAGAGCAAATTATTTTAAAGTTGTTATTTTTGCTTGAGTCACATGCATTTTCAGGTGAGTTGTGTGGCTGAATTCTTGATTGAAGAGGTCTGTGTTCCTAGTTTCTCAATATGGAGACTGATACTAACTCGCTGCAACGGTGGTGGCAGTGAATTCCAATGTTAACCATTATGCACTCCACCACCAAGGGGGCCATCTTCTCGCATTGCACTGGATAGTCGCATTGCATCAAGGCACCATCTTGTCGCATCGCAACCGGGCCGCACCACAAGATCGTCGCATCACCTCCTCTATGGTGAGGAAAAGACGCATCTCCTACTTTGCGCAAGCACTGAGAAACAGACGCAGCCCCTCCCCCGAAGCAAGGAACCGACGCATTGATCTCCCTGCAAACCTTTTGTTTATCTTGCGTGACGCATCCAGAGGTACTTTGTGAGAACCGTTTCGCATTTACCATCTAAAGTGAACTAAGCTATTTCTATCATCTTAAAGTCATTTTCTTAATACTGTATTGTGGATTTTTGTTGTTTGGGTCTTGTGTTAAGTCTATATAAAGAATAAATATTTTGTAGTGTTTTTACTGTATTACTGTATGTGTTCAAAAATGCTTTACACACTGACTCTGAGATAAGCCTTCCTGCTTGTGCCAAGCTACCACGGGTATGAGCAGGGGTTATGTAGGAGTGTAGACCCCTTACTCTGAATAGAAGCAAGGGTCCCTATTTGGACAAAGGTGCAAGCCATTGCTAACTAGAGACCTCCAGTTCTAACACATGGTACCTAGATTCAACTAGTTGCATCTGCTCAAGATGCATGCGGTTCTTTATGTGCACTAGTGTGTTGCCATAGTGCCTAGACACATCTTGTTAGACCTACTCCACATGCATGTGGTTCTTTGTGTGCAGCGCATTGCCATGGCACCAAGACTCATGTAAAAGGAACAATTGATGGACAAATGCTAAACAATGCAAACATTCACCCCCAGTCACAAGGTTCTGACTTTAATCTATTGTTCTTTTACTCACCACTCACCCGTTTGGACCCAGCCATATGCAAATCACTCTTGACCATGTTCCTCATGGGAACAGTCCAGCCTACATTGCCAAGCCAGGCCCTCCCTGGACCAGAAACCAGCATACTGGGACCGTTTTGGGGTATCATCTCTGAGAGACCTGCCTGACTCCCGGTCAACAAGAGGATAACCTTCAATCTCCTCACCCACGCACAGAAGGCACTCCACAACACCAGACCAACGTACCTCAACAGATGACTCGGCTTCTACTACCCCACGCCAGCTTCTCTCCGCCGACCTTGCCCTCGCCACAGTCCCCTGCTTCCGAAGAGCGACCTCTGGCGGCAGATCGTTCTCCCACCTCGCCGCCAAGACCTGGAACACCCTCCCCATCCACCTACGGCAGACCCAAGACCTGCTGACCTTCAGAAAACTCCTCAAGACCTGGCTTTTCGAGCAGTAGCAGCATTCCCCACCCCAGCGCCTTGAGACCCTCATGGTTGAGTAGTGCGCTTTACAAATGATATGATTGATTGATTGATTGATTGATTAGCCAGGCTAGCTTGAATCCAGTGGCGGAGTGAGCACAGGACCCTTGTCTTGGCATACCCTTTCTACTTACAAAAACATTCTGTCCATCAATTGTTCTTTATGTATTTGTCGCCCCGAGTGGGACGGGTATGCCCAGACTTGGGTCCCGTGCTCTCCATACCACTGGAGTCAATCTAGCCTGGTTGATGACAGATGAAACCCCGAACCCAGTCATAGGATGCTTCTTTCTGCTCCAGGGAGGACTTGATCTGGCAGTTTGGGCATGCCTGTTCCCATGGGGAACAGGGTCAAGACCTACTTGCATATGATATGTTATGTTATGTTATAACAATTTATTATGCGCACAGCGACTCCAGCAAAGGAGCGTCCCGGCGCAGAGACCAGGAGCAACATAACACAACAGGAAAGATAAGGCCTAAAAGAGATAGCTAAAACAAGAATGTTTTAATGGCTCTACGGAAAGACAACAGGTCGTCAAGCAGATGGATTTCAACTGGGAGGGTGTTCCAAATTAATGCAGCTTTCACCCTGAAAGAACGACCCCCCATCCTGCTGAGCCTGAATCTGGGGACAACGGCAAGGGCCTGACCTTGAGATCGAAGGTTGCGGATGGGAGCATAAAAGGAAATGCAGTTGGACAAAATTTCAGGGCCTATACCTCTTAGGATTTTGAAGGTCAGACAAAGGACCATAAAAAGAATACGCTTCCTAACAGGGAGCCAATGCAGGGAGCGGAGGACATTAGCCACCGGGCAAAATCTAGGTAGGCCAACAATGGCTCTTGCCGCGGCGTTTTGCACCCGCTGCAGACGAGTTAACTCAGCCTGGTTAGCCCCAGCCAGAAGAGAGCTAGCGTAGTCCAAACGAGAGATGATAGTTGCCTGGACTACAAGCTGTCTGGTAGGGGCATCGAAGAATTTAAGAACTGGTCTTAAACCTCTTAACAGTGCAAAGCAACAGGCTGCAATTTTTTTGGTATGCCCTACAAAGGTAAGACCAGCGTCCAACCAGACCCCTAGATTTTTCACCTCCGACACCGGGGTCGGAGTAGGGCCCAGCTCCGAAGGCCACCACTGATCGCCCCAAAGCTGCACTCCCTTCCCGACAACTATAACCTCCGTTTTTGTGGCATTGAGCTGGAGACAGTTTCCTGTCAGCCAGCTAGCCACCGCCTTCAGTCCAGACTGAAACCTGGGGGCATCCTGTTCCGCATCCCCGCTGAGAGTAACCGCCAGCTGTGTGTCATCGGCATATGAGACCAGAGTTAGGCCCCACTGCCTCGCGACATCAGCCAGCGGTCTCACGTAAAGATTGAACAACGTGGGACTCAACGGTTGTCCAGGAAGGAGCGGAACCATTGCAGCGCCTGGCCGCCGATACCAATCTCCTCGAGCCGCTGCAGGAGGATGCTGTGGGATACAGTGTCAAAGGCGGCGCTGAGGTCTAACAAAATCAGCGCCGCCGTCTGACCAGCATCCAGCCTCGCACGGAGATGTTCCACCATCACAAGAAGGGCGGTCTTTGTGCTGTGGCCAGCACGGAAGCCATTCTGTGTGGGATCGAGGGCATTGGTCCGGGCTAGATGTTCAGACAGGGCCAGATTGACATGGGCCTCTGTCAGCTTAGCTGGCCAGGGTAGCAGCGAAATGGGACGATAGCTTTCCGGCTTAGACGGGTCCAGGGAGGGTTTTTTAATAATGGGAGACACCACCGCCTGCTTCCAACTAGTTGGAACTACCCCCGACTCCAGGGAGAGGTTGACAAGGGAGCGTACAACCGGGCGTCCCATAAAGGTCTGGTCTCGAAAGAGAGCAGGCCTCACTGGATCAGATGGGGACCCAGATTTAACTTGCATAGCAAGTTTATCAAACCCATCTGAGGTGAGAGGGGGGAATGAGAGCAGGGTGACCTGATGAGGTGTCTCATTGGAGCTACCCAACACAGTCCCAATGCTAGGGAATGTCCGATATATAGCTTGGACTTTTCCCAAGAAATAGGAAGCAAGGGATTCGCAGTGTGCGACAGAGCTCTCAGCCGTAGAGGTAATCCGCTTTGCCATAAGATCTTTGACCGCCTTAAAGATGGCCTTCGACGGGTTGGTGCTGTTCCGGAATTCTTCGGCATAGAAGGCCGCTTGAGCACGACATATGGCCCGGTGGTAGAGCTTGACGGACGCAGCATATGTAGCTTTTAACTCAGGCCCATATGTCTTCCGCCAAGCCCTCTCCGCCCGTCTACAGGCCCCCTTCAGGGCGTGCAGAGCGCCATCATACCAAGGGCTCGACTCACGAGGATTGATCTTCGTCGATACAATAGGTATCAAAGCGTCCAGAGCCCTAGTGAGCCAAGAGCAAAAGAGGTCATAACCCTCCTCTACATTATTCAATGGGCCCAGGGGCTCCACTGACAGAAGATGATGGACGTCTTCCAGCCTGAGTTTATTCCAGGATCTCCTGGGTACCCGTCTGGCTGAAGAGGTAGAAGTAGTGGCTGATATAGGACAGCAGATGGACACCAGAAAATGGTCAGACCATTCAACAGGAGTAATCGACATGACTTTAGCCTCTGTCAAATTGGTGAAGAAAGGGTCAAGAATATGTCCCCCCGAATGAGTAGGCTGGGAGACCAGCTGGGAGAGTTGAAAGGCCTCTAAGTCCAAAAGAATACTGCGTGCTGTCAGACTGGAAGGTGTGTCGAAATGCAGATTTAAATCACCCAGAATGGAAAAATTGGCGCAGTCGGTGATCAAGGTGGCAACGATGTCCGGAAAGACATTCCTGAACACCACGTCACTGCCCGGCGGACGATACACCACCATCCCAGAGAGAGATATGGCTGGGTTTATACTGGAATGGCATGGGAAGCAAAAAATACGATGGATTTAGGCCCATATCTCTGTACTGGGGTGAATGTTTGACATTGTTCATCATTCTGTCCATCTATTGTTCTTTTGGCATTTGTCACCCCGAGTGGGACGGGTATGCCCAGACATGGATCCCGTACTTTCCATGCCACTGGACTCCAGCTAGCCTGGCTGATGAGAGATGAAGCCCCGAAACCGGTCCCAGGATACTTGTCTCCAGTCCAGGGAGGATCTGGCCTGGCAGTTTGAACTAGACTGTTCCCATGGGGAACAGGGTAAAGACTGATTTACACATGGCTGTGTTTAAACTGGAATGGCATGGGGAGCAAAAAAAAAAACAGATGGATTTAGGCCCAGATCTCTGTACTGCGGTACATTTTTGACATTGTTCTGCATTCTGTCCATCAATTTTTCGTTTTGCACCAAGTCTCATATAGACACACCAGCACAAGAAGCATGCAGTTAAAAATATACACCAGTGTGTTGCCGCACTTACTAGATTCATCTAATTAACACCTGGAAAAGATGCACACCGCTCTTTGTGTGCACCAGTGCGTTGTGATAGCACCTAGACTCATCTAGTTGCACCTGGAAAAGATGCACACAGCTCTTTATGTGCACCTGTGCGTTGCCATTGAGCACCTAGACTCATCTAGTTACATGTGCCCAAGATGCATGTGTTTATTTGTGTGCATTAGATATACCTGCACAAAATGCATGTGCTTCTTTAAGGATAGCAGTTTGTTGCCATGGTACCTAGAAGCATCTAGTTACACTCGCAGAAAACGCATACAGTTCTTTATGTGCATCAGCACGTTGCCATGGTAACTAGAATCATCTAGTTACACCTGCAGAAGATGCATAAAGTTCTTTAAGTGCATCAGTGCGTTGCCATGGTACCTTTAATCATCTAGTTACAAGTGCCCAATATGCATACAGTTCTTTATGTGCATCAGTGCGTTGCCATGGTACCTAGAATAATCTAGTTACACGTGCCCAATATGCATACAGTTCCTTATGTGCATCAGCGCGTTGCCATGGTAACTAGAATCATCTAGTTACACCTGCAGAAGATGCATACAGTTCTTTAAGTGCATCAGTACGTTGCCATGGTACCTAGAATCATCTAGTTACACGTGCCCAATATGCATACAGTTCTTTATGTGCATCAGTGCGTTGCCATGGTACCTAGAATCATCTAGTTACAAGTGCCCAATATGCATACAGTTCTTTATGTGCATCTGTGCGTTGCCATGGTACCTAGAATCATCTAGTTACACCTGCGTTGCCATGGTACCTAGAATCATCTAGTTACAAGTGCCCAATATGCATACAGTTCTTTATGTGCATCAGTGCGTTGCCATGGTACCTAGAATCATCTAGTTACACCTGCAGAGGATGCATAAAGTTCTTTAAGTGCACCAGTGCATTGACATGGTACGTATAATTATCTAGTCACACCTGCAGAAGATGCATAAAGTTCTTTAAGTGCACCTGTGCATTGCCATGGTACGTATAATCATCTAGTCACACCTGCAGAAGATGCATAAAGTTCTTTAAGTGCACCAGTGCATTGCCATGGTACGTATAATCATCTAGTCACACCTGCAGAAGATGCATAAAGTTCTTTAAGTGCACCAGTGCATTGACATGGTACGTATAATTATCTAGTCACATCTGCAGAAGATGCATAAAGTTCTTTAAGTGCAACAGTGCATTGCCATGGTACGTATAATCATCTAGTCAAACCTGCAGAAGATGCATAAAGTTCTTTAAGTGCACCAGTGCACTGCCATGGTACCTAGAATCATCTAGTTACACCTGCAGAGGATGCATAAAGTTCTTTAAGTGCACCAGTGCACTTCCATGGTATGTATAATCATCTAGTCACACCTGTAGAAGATGCATACTGTTCTTTAAGTGCACCAATGCATTGACATGGTACGTATAATTATCTAGTCACACCTGCAGAAGATGCATAAAGTTCTTTAAGTGCACCAGTGCATTGACATGGTACGTATAATTATCTAGTCAAACCTGCAGAAGATGCATAAAGTTCTTTAAGTGCACCAGTGCACTGCCATGGTACCTAGAATCATCTAGTTACACCTGCAGAGGATGCATAAAGTTCTTTAAGTGCACCAGTGCACTTCCATGGTATGTATAATCATCTAGTCACACCTGTAGAAGATGCATACTGTTCTTTAAGTGCACCAATGCATTGACATGGTACCTAGAATCATCTAGTTAAACCTGCAGAGGATGCATAAAGTTCTTTAAGTGCACCAGTGCACTTCCATGGTATGTATAATCATCTAGTCACACATGTAGAAGATGCATAAAGTTCTTTAAGTGCACCAGTGCGTTGCCATGGTACCTGGACTCATCTAGTCACACCTGCAGAAGATGCATAAAGTTCTTTAAGTGCACCAGTGCATTGACATGGTACCTAGAATCCTCTAGTCACACCTGCAGAAGATGCATACTTTTCTTTAAGTGCACCAGTGCATTGACATGGTACCTAGAATCATCTAGTTACACCTGCAGAAGATGCATACTGTTCTTTAAGTGCACCAGTGCATTGACATGGTACCTAGAATCATCTAGTTACACCTGCAGAAGATGCATACTGTTCTTTAAGTGCACCAGTGCGTTGCCATGGTACCTGGACTCATCTAGTCACACCTGCAGAAGATGCATAAAGTTCTTTAAGTGCACCAGTGCATTGACATGGTACCTAGAATCATCTAGTCACACCTGCAGAAGATGCATAAAGTTCTTTAAGTGCACCAGTGCATTGACATGGTACCTAGAATCATCTAGTCACACCTGCAGAAGATGCATAAAGTTCTTTAACTGCACCAGTGCACTGCCATGGTACCTAGAATCATCTAGTCACACCTGCAGAAGATGCATAAAGTTCTTTAAGTGCACCAGTGCATTGACATGGTACCTAGAATCATCTAGTCACACCTGCAGAAGATGCATAAAGTTCTTTAAGTGCACCAGTGCATCGACATGGTACCTAGAATCATCTAGTCACACCTGCAGAAGATGCATAAAGTTCTTTAACTGCACCAGTGCACTGCCATGGTACCTAGAATCATCTAGTCACACCTGCAGAAGATGCATAAAGTTCTTTAAGTGCACCAGTGCATTGACATGGTACCTAGAATCATCTAGTCACACCTGTAGAAGATGCATAAAGTTCTTTAACTGCACCAGTGCACTGCCATGGTACCTAGAATCATCTAGTCACACCTGTAGAAGATGCATAAAGTTCTTTAACTGCACCAGTGCACTGCCATGGTACCTAGAATCATCTAGTCACACCTGCAGAAGATGCATAAAGTTCTTTAAGTGTACCAGTGCATTGCCATGGTACCTAGAATCATCTAGTTACACATGCCCAATATGCATACTGTTCTTTATGTGCATCAGTGCACTGCCATGGTACCTAGAATCATCTAGTTACACCTGCAGAAGATGCGTACTGTTCTTTAAGTGCACCAGTGCACTGCCATGGTACCTAGAATCATCTAGTCACACCTGCAGAAGATGCATAAAGTTCTTTAAGTGTACCAGTGCATTGCCATGGTACCTAGAATCATCTAGTTACACATGCCCAATATGCATACTGTTCTTTATGTGCATCAGTGCTTTGTCATGGTACCTAGAATCATCTAGTTACACCTGCAGAAGATGCATACTGTTCTTTATGTGCATCAGTGCGTTGCCATGGTACCTGGACTCATCTAGTTACACCTGCAGAAGATGCATACTGTTCTTTATGTGCATCAGTGCTTTGTCATGGTACCTAGAATCATCTAGTTACACCTGCAGAAGATGCATACTGTTCTTTATGTGCATCAGTGCTTTGTCATGGTACCTAGAATCATCTAGTTACGCCTGCCCAAGATGCATACTGTTCTTAATCTGCATCAGTGCGTTGCCATGGTAACTAGAATCATCTAGTTACACCTGCAGAAGATGCATACTGTTCTTTAAGTGCACCAGTGCGTTGCCATGGTACCTGGACTCATCTAGTCACACCTGCAGAAGATGCATAAAGTTCTTTAAGTGCACCAGTGCATTGCCATGGCGCATAGACTAGTTGCATTTGTGGAAGATGCATGCACCTCTTTATGTGCACCAGTTTGCTGCCATTGTACCTAGTCAGCTCTAGTTACACCTGGGGAAGGTGCATGCGGTTCTTTATGTTGACCAGTGTTTCACCATCGTCTCTAGACTCATTTAGTAACACCTGCACAAAATGCATGTAGTTATTTATGTGCGCAAGTGCGTTGCGATAGAACCTAGACTCATCTAGTTACACCTGCCCAAGGTGCACGCAGGTCTTTATATGTACTAGTGTATTGTCGTTGTACATACACTTGTAGAAGATGCTTGTGGTTCCTTATGCGCACCAGTGAGTTGCCATGGTTACTAGACTAATGTAGTTACAAGTGTGCAAGGTGCATGCAGTTCTAAATTCACACCAGTTCCTTGCACGTGGGTCTTTATGTGCACCAGTGCATTAGCAACATGCCTAGTCTCATTTAGTGACACCTGTACAAGATATATGCGGCTCTTTATATGCATCAGTACAATGCCATGGTACCTAGACTCATCTAGTTACACCTGCAGAAGATGCATAACGTTCTTTATGTGCATCAGTGCGTTGTCATGGTATCTACACCTGCAGAAGAAACATGTGGTTCTTTATGTACCCCAATGCGTTGCCATGGTAATTAGACTCATCCAGTTACACCCGCAGAAGATGTTTGCAGTTCTTTATGTACACCACGGCGTTGCCATGGTACCTGTACTCATCTAGTTACACCTGTGCAGGGTACATGTGGTTCTTTATGTACACCAATGCATTGCCATGGTAACTAGGCTCATCCAGTGACACACGCAGAATATGTTTGCGGTTCTTTATAGGCATCAATGCAAGGCCATGATGCATATTCTCATCTATTTACACCTGTACACGATGCATTTATTTATTTATTTATGAGATTTGTTAAGCGCAGGCAAATACCCAAAGGCGTCTCGGCGCTAGATAAAGACAGATCAGAGAGAGAGATAACGAGGATTTATTGGTTAAAAAGACAGGTCTTTATTTTCCTTCTAAAGAGAGTAAGGGTTGGGCAGGATCTGATGTCCGCATCAAGTGAGTTCCACAGTTTGGATGTGGCAACAGTGAAACGGCGGTCACCCCATGAAACTGTTTTAGTTCGGGGTGCATTCATCAACAGGGCATTCATAGAGCGCAATGTTCTGTTAGGGGCATAGAATGCAAAAGAGTTGATAAGAAAGCGGGGCCCTGATTCACGGGAGGCTTTGTAGGCTATACAAAGTGCCTTGAATTTGATTCTGTTGTTTACCGCCAACCAGTGGTAATTTTTGATCATTAAATTTTGGGGTCCCAGAGAGCATTCTTGCAGCTGCGTTTTGCATGTGGTTCTATATATGCACCACAGCGTTGCCATGGTACCTAGACCTTTCTAGTTACACCTGCAGAAGATGCATGTGGTTCTTTGTGTGCACCAGTGCGTTGCCATGGTACCTAGACTCATATAGTTATACCTGCACATGGTGCATGTGGTTCTATATGTGCGCCAGTGCGTTGTCACAGTCCCTAGCCACACCCAGTTACACCCGCAGAAGATGTTTACGGTTCCTTATGGTGTAAAAAAGGGGACCTCCCCCCCTCCCTGCTGTAGATAAAAGTTCCCAGGGCAGGGAAAGTAATTACATTGTAAGGAAACCCCGGCACCGTATCACATTCTGCCTAGTTTCCTGACTCATTTCTAGGCTCAGAGAATGTAGATTTACTTTTTGTCCAAGCTTTTATTAATAATCGACATTAAAAGGGTTTATAAACATGTTCTGATGAGCTACAAAGGGCTTGGATTGGGTGGGAAGGACAAAAAGTAGATCCTCATTCACTGAGCCTAGAAAGGAGTTGGGAAACTATTAAAGAGTGTGATGAGTTGCCAGGGTTTCTGTACAATGCGGTTCTTTGCCGGCACCAGTGCATCCCCACGGTGCCTAGACCCATCTAGTTACACCTCCAAAGATGCACAGGGTTTTTTTATATACCCATTGTTAGACCTGTCTGACCTTTTGCATAGTCCCTCTAATTTATTATTTATTTTGTCCCCTTTTTGCCCCTCACGCCTTTATTTTTTTTTGTGTCCACTAGATTTTTCAAGGTGTTGGTCTAGGGGATAGGTGCTCTTTCACCCTCATAGTTTTTTACCTCAGGCCTAGACGCCTTTCCTGACAGGAATTCCCTTGGAGTCACAAAATGGTGGCTACCAACTGTCCCAACTGTCATACCTGGAACCTGTCCCACAGGATAGAGTAGGGCATTCCAGAACCTTCCGGTCCCTTCTGGACCTCTGAGGGTCAGCCTATAAAAGGCGGAATGCTGGTCAGCCATTTTGTCTTTTCAGAGGAGGCTGGCTGGAGTTAAGGCTGTAGTATAAGGCGAGGGTAGGACCATCAGAGGGCTGACCTCCCAGTGTAGGGACGCACCTTACTGTTGCACCACCCTTCTCCCCTTGTAGTTGCTGACCTGACCCTGCTGGGGAAGATCCTGGAGACCCTGGGGACCTGTTTCATCTGGTCTCAGAAGTAATAGTGGGTAAGGGAGCTTGTACGAAGTGGAGCTCCATCCACTGGACAGTGAGGGGAAAGTGGAGGACCATCTAGCCCTTCCAATCGACCCCCCCCTCCTATTTCCCCCTCCTCTGGTAACGTGGGTCTGAACTGTCTTGAGATCTGCAGAGTGATAATCCTGCTCTGGGACGATATTAAGGATAGTGCCACAGAGCAACCCGACTCCCAAATTCCTCCTTACCCTCGTTTGTGTCAAAATCCTGTGGGTACTGAGGGAGATTATCGCGCCCCTGCCGGGTACCCCCTGCCTTCATCTCCAGCGGATTCGTGGTTTATGGCAGAGAGGCTCGGGGAAACCGCCGAGCGGTAGTGTCCTGGTTCCGCTTCTGCGTGGAGGAGAGAGAGAGAAGCGTCTCTCCTTGGTGCCAGCGCAGTGGAGGCGGATCCGGTAGGAGTGTCCTGAGGCCCCGAGGTGAGAGGCGGCACCAGCGTGAGAGTCCTGGGCATGCCAGGAGGAGTAGTGCTTCCATCGGTCGGCGCAAAGGAGAGGTGAGGAGAAGCGCCGGAGGATTCTGTGGTGAAATCCCCTCGCGGGAGCTCCGCGGGAGGAGCGGCCGACTGGGGACGGGGGCGGAGCCCTACCTACCCCCGGGAAAACCAACGTTGAGATCCCTGGCGTCTGTGGTGAGAGGACTGAACCCTCCCGCTTGCGGAGCCCATTTACCGGCTAGAAGCCAACCAGAGAAGCGGATTAGGTGAGGAGAGGGAGGGGAAAGCAACGGGAAGATCTTGGCATATAACCTAGAGCTGGCCAGAAGGTGTGAAGAACTGGGAGACGGAAACCTCCTAACAGAAGTGTAGGATTGGAGAGTATTAGGAACAGTGACTAAGTTACCTTCATACAGCCAGGCCTATAAGGAGTTGGCACAAGCAGACAGTCTTTACTTGAGGGCGGGCAGAGGACTTCCCTGTACAGAGAATAAGAGACGAGTTAAGTACCTTACTGGAGGTTCCTGAAATGTTTCATGCCATCTGCCAGGGAGAGGGAAAGGTTTAAAGAATGATAATAGGGCTCTCCCTGTGAAATTCTGTGCTAACAGCTAAAAGTGGTTCTAAGGTTACTTGTATAACTATCAAAGATGTCTAAAGCTTCTGGTTAAGCCCTATTTACAGGCAGAGGGAGGAAAAGGCGAAGGTTAAGAAACTGTCTACGCTAGTCTACACTGGCGAAGGGTTTAAACTAAGAAATCAGTCCTTTAAATGTGATCTTCTCTTACAGAGGAGTTGAGTAAAGTAAAGTTTGGAGGGGAGTTTACTCTGCTCCCTAGAAACTATTGTAAGGTGATGTAAAGTTAGAAAGCCAAATAGTGAAACATCCTGACAACTGTGAAGAAATTCATAATTTTACTGTGGAATGTAATGTAATGAACCGTACTATCTAAAGCTAAATAATTGACAAAAGAGCAAAGATTATTTTTATAAACAAGCTCGTATTTTTCCAAACATTGGTGTAGCGTCATTTTTGAGTGAAATTGCGTTGGTTTACTGCTGGGTGGTTTGCAACCTTTACACATGTGCCTCTGTTGATATTGCCTTACCCTAGGCCAGGCTACCCTAGGTGACCTGACATATTTAAGTTCCAACACCCATATATATATATATATATATATATATATATATATATATATATATATATATATATATATATATATATATATATATATATATATATATATATATATATCCAGAATCCCACAAGTGAAGGAGACCAGCCAGGAAGTTTAGAATAAACGCAGGTTTATTGACAGCAGGCTTGACGGCAGGACCCTTGGGGAGACCTCTTCCAAAATAAAAACCAGACGCGTTTCGAGAGTAACCAGCTCTCTTCCTCAGTGGTTTTCAGTGCATGTAAACAGCCTCGCTGCAGTCTTAATGAAGGTGTGCAGCACCTGCCCCTGGGAAGGGGGGCGTGGCCGACATCGGCCTTCTGGGTACTGTAGTCCACCACAATTCAATCCAAGTGGCTGTGCAGCGTGGTTGAAATGAGCACAATGTTGAGCCCCAGTGGGTGGGGAGGGGTGCCAAGCGTCTTGCAGTCCCGCTTTGTTGCTGAGAATAGCGTTGCGGTGAACACGCACTGGGATAGTGCTCACCTTACTTCCTTCCTTTCTCAGTCAAGCCTCGACAGAAGCTGACAAGGTCCGTACAGTCACGGGCGGTCTTCTTCGCGACCGGGGCGGCCGCTAATATCCAAAATCCAGAATCCCACAAGTGAAGGAGACCAGCCAGGAAGTTTAGAATAAACGCAGGTTTATTGACAGCAGGCTTGACGGCAGGACCCTTGGGGAGACCTCTTCCAAAATAAAAACCAGACGCGTTTCGAGAGTAACCAGCTCTCTTCCTCAGTGGTTTTCAGTGCATGTAAACAGCCTCGCTGCAGTCTTAATGAAGGTGTGCAGCACCTGCCCCTGGGAAGGGGGGCGTGGCCGACATCGGCCTTCTGGGTACTGTAGTCCACCACAATTCAATCCAAGTGGCTGTGCAGCGTGGTTGAAATGAGCACAATGTTGAGCCCCAGTGGGTGGGGAGGGGTGCCAAGCGTCTTGCAGTCCCGCTTTGTTGCTGAGAATAGCGTTGCGGTGAACACGCACTGGGATAGTGCTCACCTTACTTCCTTCCTTTCTCAGTCAAGCCTCGACAGAAGCTGACAAGGTCCGTACAGTCACGGGCGGTCTTCTTCGCGACCGGGGCGGCCGCTAATATCCAAAATCCAGAATCCCACAAGTGAAGGAGACCAGCCAGGAAGTTTAGAATAAACGCAGGTTTATTGACAGCAGGCTTGACGGCAGGACCCTTGGGGAGACCTCTTCCAAAATAAAAACCAGACGCGTTTCGAGAGTAACCAGCTCTCTTCCTCAGTGGTTTTCAGTGCATGTAAACAGCCTCGCTGCAGTCTTAACGAAGGTGTGCAGCACCTGCCCCTGGGAAGGGGGGCGTGGCCGACATCGGCCTTCTGGGTACTGTAGTCCACCACAATTCAATCCAAGTGGCTGTGCAGCGTGGTTGAAATGAGCACAATGTTGAGCCCCAGTGGGTGGGGAGGGGTGCCAAGCGTCTTGCAGTCCCGCTTTGTTGCTGAGAATAGCGTTGCGGTGAACACGCACTGGGATAGTGCTCACCTTACTTCCTTCCTTTCTCAGTCAAGCCTCGACAGAAGCTGACAAGGTCCGTACAGTCACGGGCGGTCTTCTTCGCGACCGGGGCGGCCGCTAATATCCAAAATCCAGAATCCCACAAGTGAAGGAGACCAGCCAGGAAGTTTAGAATAAACGCAGGTTTATTGACAGCAGGCTTGACGGCAGGACCCTTGGGGAGACCTCTTCCAAAATAAAAACCAGACGCGTTTCGAGAGTAACCAGCTCTCTTCCTCAGTGGTTTTCAGTGCATGTAAACAGCCTCGCTGCAGTCTTAATGAAGGTGTGCAGCACCTGCCCCTGGGAAGGGGGGCGTGGCCGACATCGGCCTTCTGGGTACTGTAGTCCACCACAATTCAATCCAAGTGGCTGTGCAGCGTGGTTGAAATGAGCACAATGTTGAGCCCCAGTGGGTGGGGAGGGGTGCCAAGCGTCTTGCAGTCCCGCTTTGTTGCTGAGAATAGCGTTGCGGTGAACACGCACTGGGATAGTGCTCACCTTACTTCCTTCCTTTCTCAGTCAAGCCTCGACAGAAGCTGACAAGGTCCGTACAGTCACGGGCGGTCTTCTTCGCGACCGGGGCGGCCGCTAATATCCAAAATCCAGAATCCCACAAGTGAAGGAGACCAGCCAGGAAGTTTAGAATAAACGCAGGTTTATTGACAGCAGGCTTGACGGCAGGACCCTTGGGGAGACCTCTTCCAAAATAAAAACCAGACGCGTTTCGAGAGTAACCAGCTCTCTTCCTCAGTGGTTTTCAGTGCATGTAAACAGCCTCGCTGCAGTCTTAATGAAGGTGTGCAGCACCTGCCCCTGGGAAGGGGGGCGTGGCCGACATCGGCCTTCTGGGTACTGTAGTCCACCACAATTCAATCCAAGTGGCTGTGCAGCGTGGTTGAAATGAGCACAATGTTGAGCCCCAGTGGGTGGGGAGGGGTGCCAAGCGTCTTGCAGTCCCGCTTTGTTGCTGAGAATAGCGTTGCGGTGAACACGCACTGGGATAGTGCTCACCTTACTTCCTTCCTTTCTCAGTCAAGCCTCGACAGAAGCTGACAAGGTCCGTACAGTCACGGGCGGTCTTCTTCGCGACCGGGGCGGCCGCTAATATCCAAAATCCAGAATCCCACAAGTGAAGGAGACCAGCCAGGAAGTTTAGAATAAACGCAGGTTTATTGACAGCAGGCTTGACGGCAGGACCCTTGGGGAGACCTCTTCCAAAATAAAAACCAGACGCGTTTCGAGAGTAACCAGCTCTCTTCCTCAGTGGTTTTCAGTGCATGTAAACAGCCTCGCTGCAGTCTTAATGAAGGTGTGCAGCACCTGCCCCTGGGAAGGGGGGCGTGGCCGACATCGGCCTTCTGGGTACTGTAGTCCACCACAATTCAATCCAAGTGGCTGTGCAGCGTGGTTGAAATGAGCACAATGTTGAGCCCCAGTGGGTGGGGAGGGGTGCCAAGCGTCTTGCAGTCCCGCTTTGTTGCTGAGAATAGCGTTGCGGTGAACACGCACTGGGATAGTGCTCACCTTACTTCCTTCCTTTCTCAGTCAAGCCTCGACAGAAGCTGACAAGGTCCGTACAGTCACGGGCGGTCTTCTTCGCGACCGGGGCGGCCGCTAATATCCAAAATCCAGAATCCCGCAAGTGAAGGAGACCAGCCAGGAAGTTTAGAATAAACGCAGGTTTATTGACAGCAGGCTTGACGGCAGGACCCTTGGGGAGACCTCTTCCAAAATAAAAACCAGACGCGTTTCGAGAGTAACCAGCTCTCTTCCTCAGTGGTTTTCAGTGCATGTAAACAGCCTCGCTGCAGTCTTAATGAAGGTGTGCAGCACCTGCCCCTGGGAAGGGGGGCGTGGCCGACATCGGCCTTCTGGGTACTGTAGTCCACCACAATTCAATCCAAGTGGCTGTGCAGCGTGGTTGAAATGAGCACAATGTTGAGCCCCAGTGGGTGGGGAGGGGTGCCAAGCGTCTTGCAGTCCCGCTTTGTTGCTGAGAATAGCGTTGCGGTGAACACGCACTGGGATAGTGCTCACCTTACTTCCTTCCTTTCTCAGTCAAGCCTCGACAGAAGCTGACAAGGTCCGTACAGTCACGGGCGGTCTTCTTCGCGACCGGGGCGGCCGCTAATATCCAAAATCCAGAATCCCACAAGTGAAGGAGACCAGCCAGGAAGTTTAGAATAAACGCAGGTTTATTGACAGCAGGCTTGACGGCAGGACCCTTGGGGAGACCTCTTCCAAAATAAAAACCAGACGCGTTTCGAGAGTAACCAGCTCTCTTCCTCAGTGGTTTTCAGTGCATGTAAACAGCCTCGCTGCAGTCTTAATGAAGGTGTGCAGCACCTGCCCCTGGGAAGGGGGGCGTGGCCGACATCGGCCTTCTGGGTACTGTAGTCCACCACAATTCAATCCAAGTGGCTGTGCAGCGTGGTTGAAATGAGCACAATGTTGAGCCCCAGTGGGTGGGGAGGGGTGCCAAGCGTCTTGCAGTCCCGCTTTGTTGCTGAGAATAGCGTTGCGGTGAACACGCACTGGGATAGTGCTCACCTTACTTCCTTCCTTTCTCAGTCAAGCCTCGACAGAAGCTGACAAGGTCCGTACAGTCACGGGCGGTCTTCTTCGCGACCGGGGCGGCCGCTAATATCCAAAATCCAGAATCCCACAAGTGAAGGAGACCAGCCAGGAAGTTTAGAATAAACGCAGGTTTATTGACAGCAGGCTTGACGGCAGGACCCTTGGGGAGACCTCTTCCAAAATAAAAACCAGACGCGTTTCGAGAGTAACCAGCTCTCTTCCTCAGTGGTTTTCAGTGCATGTAAACAGCCTCGCTGCAGTCTTAATGAAGGTGTGCAGCACCTGCCCCTGGGAAGGGGGGCGTGGCCGACATCGGCCTTCTGGGTACTGTAGTCCACCACAATTCAATCCAAGTGGCTGTGCAGCGTGGTTGAAATGAGCACAATGTTGAGCCCCAGTGGGTGGGGAGGGGTGCCAAGCGTCTTGCAGTCCCGCTTTGTTGCTGAGAATAGCGTTGCGGTGAACACGCACTGGGATAGTGCTCACCTTACTTCCTTCCTTTCTCAGTCAAGCCTCGACAGAAGCTGACAAGGTCCGTACAGTCACGGGCGGTCTTCTTCGCGACCGGGGCGGCCGCTAATATCCAAAATCCAGAATCCCACAAGTGAAGGAGACCAGCCAGGAAGTTTAGAATAAACGCAGGTTTATTGACAGCAGGCTTGACGGCAGGACCCTTGGGGAGACCTCTTCCAAAATAAAAACCAGACGCGTTTCGAGAGTAACCAGCTCTCTTCCTCAGTGGTTTTCAGTGCATGTAAACAGCCTCGCTGCAGTCTTAATGAAGGTGTGCAGCACCTGCCCCTGGGAAGGGGGGCGTGGCCGACATCGGCCTTCTGGGTACTGTAGTCCACCACAATTCAATCCAAGTGGCTGTGCAGCGTGGTTGAAATGAGCACAATGTTGAGCCCCAGTGGGTGGGGAGGGGTGCCAAGCGTCTTGCAGTCCCGCTTTGTTGCTGAGAATAGCGTTGCGGTGAACACGCACTGGGATAGTGCTCACCTTACTTCCTTCCTTTCTCAGTCAAGCCTCGACAGAAGCTGACAAGGTCCGTACAGTCACGGGCGGTCTTCTTCGCGACCGGGGCGGCCGCTAATATCCAAAATCCAGAATCCCACAAGTGAAGGAGACCAGCCAGGAAGTTTAGAATAAACGCAGGTTTATTGACAGCAGGCTTGACGGCAGGACCCTTGGGGAGACCTCTTCCAAAATAAAAACCAGACGCGTTTCGAGAGTAACCAGCTCTCTTCCTCAGTGGTTTTCAGTGCATGTAAACAGCCTCGCTGCAGTCTTAATGAAGGTGTGCAGCACCTGCCCCTGGGAAGGGGGGCGTGGCCGACATCGGCCTTCTGGGTACTGTAGTCCACCACAATTCAATCCAAGTGGCTGTGCAGCGTGGTTGAAATGAGCACAATGTTGAGCCCCAGTGGGTGGGGAGGGGTGCCAAGCGTCTTGCAGTCCCGCTTTGTTGCTGAGAATAGCGTTGCGGTGAACACGCACTGGGATAGTGCTCACCTTACTTCCTTCCTTTCTCAGTCAAGCCTCGACAGAAGCTGACAAGGTCCGTACAGTCACGGGCGGTCTTCTTCGCGACCGGGGCGGCCGCTAATATCCAAAATCCAGAATCCCGCAAGTGAAGGAGACCAGCCAGGAAGTTTAGAATAAACGCAGGTTTATTGACAGCAGGCTTGACGGCAGGACCCTTGGGGAGACCTCTTCCAAAATAAAAACCAGACGCGTTTCGAGAGTAACCAGCTCTCTTCCTCAGTGGTTTTCAGTGCATGTAAACAGCCTCGCTGCAGTCTTAATGAAGGTGTGCAGCACCTGCCCCTGGGAAGGGGGGCGTGGCCGACATCGGCCTTCTGGGTACTGTAGTCCACCACAATTCAATCCAAGTGGCTGTGCAGCGTGGTTGAAATGAGCACAATGTTGAGCCCCAGTGGGTGGGGAGGGGTGCCAAGCGTCTTGCAGTCCCGCTTTGTTGCTGAGAATAGCGTTGCGGTGAACACGCACTGGGATAGTGCTCACCTTACTTCCTTCCTTTCTCAGTCAAGCCTCGACAGAAGCTGACAAGGTCCGTACAGTCACGGGCGGTCTTCTTCGCGACCGGGGCGGCCGCTAATATCCAAAATCCAGAATCCCACAAGTGAAGGAGACCAGCCAGGAAGTTTAGAATAAACGCAGGTTTATTGACAGCAGGCTTGACGGCAGGACCCTTGGGGAGACCTCTTCCAAAATAAAAACCAGACGCGTTTCGAGAGTAACCAGCTCTCTTCCTCAGTGGTTTTCAGTGCATGTAAACAGCCTCGCTGCAGTCTTAATGAAGGTGTGCAGCACCTGCCCCTGGGAAGGGGGGCGTGGCCGACATCGGCCTTCTGGGTACTGTAGTCCACCACAATTCAATCCAAGTGGCTGTGCAGCGTGGTTGAAATGAGCACAATGTTGAGCCCCAGTGGGTGGGGAGGGGTGCCAAGCGTCTTTCAGTCCCGCTTTGTTGCTGAGAATAGCGTTGCGGTGAACACGCACTGGGATAGTGCTCACCTTACTTCCTTCCTTTCTCAGTCAAGCCTCGACAGAAGCTGACAAGGTCCGTACAGTCACGGGCGGTCTTCTTCGCGACCGGGGCGGCCGCTAATATCCAAAATCCAGAATCCCACAAGTGAAGGAGACCAGCCAGGAAGTTTAGAATAAACGCAGGTTTATTGACAGCAGGCTTGACGGCAGGACCCTTGGGGAGACCTCTTCCAAAATAAAAACCAGACGCGTTTCGAGAGTAACCAGCTCTCTTCCTCAGTGGTTTTCAGTGCATGTAAACAGCCTCGCTGCAGTCTTAATGAAGGTGTGCAGCACCTGCCCCTGGGAAGGGGGGCGTGGCCGACATCGGCCTTCTGGGTACTGTAGTCCACCACAATTCAATCCAAGTGGCTGTGCTCATTTCAACCACGCTGCACAGCCACTTGGATTGAATTGTGGTGGACTACAGTACCCAGAAGGCCGATGTCGGCCACGCCCCCCTTCCCAGGGGCAGGTGCTGCACACCTTCATTAAGACTGCAGCGAGGCTGTTTACATGCACTGAAAACCACTGAGGAAGAGAGCTGGTTACTCTCGAAACGCGTCTGGTTTTTATTTTGGAAGAGGTCTCCCCAAGGGTCCTGCCGTCAAGCCTGCTGTCAATAAACCTGCGTTTATTCTAAACTTCCTGGCTGGTCTCCTTCACTTGTGGGATTCTGGATTTTGGATATTAGCGGCCGCCCCGGTCGCGAAGAAGACCGCCCGTGACTGTACGGACCTTGTCAGCTTCTGTCGAGGCTTGACTGAGAAAGGAAGGAAGTAAGGTGAGCACTATCCCAGTGCGTGTTCACCGCAACGCTATTCTCAGCAACAAAGCGGGACTGCAAGACGCTTGGCACCCCTCCCCACCCACTGGGGCTCAACATTGTGCTCATTTCAACCACGCTGCACAGCCACTTGGATTGAATTGTGGTGGACTACAGTACCCAGAAGGCCGATGTCGGCCACGCCCCCCTTCCCAGGGGCAGGTGCTGCACACCTTCATTAAGACTGCAGCGAGGCTGTTTACATGCACTGAAAACCACTGAGGAAGAGAGCTGGTTACTCTCGAAACGCGTCTGGTTTTTATTTTGGAAGAGGTCTCCCCAAGGGTCCTGCCGTCAAGCCTGCTGTCAATAAACCTGCGTTTATTCTAAACTTCCTGGCTGGTCTCCTTCACTTGTGGGATTCTGGATTTTTATATATATATATATATATATATATATATATATATCATGAACAGCTGTGAGGCAATCCGTATATTTCTGATAATTTTCCTCCTGTGTTTTTGTTCCAGCTATGGTTGTTTTGCGACTGATACTTCTGGCCCATTTGGTCATTAAAAATGACACACGGTCGCTCTCTCTGCCGCTGTCACTATGCCACTAGGCACCTCCATGGCCTCTGTCTGCTTCTATAGCCCTCCTCTCTTTGCAAGAAACTAGCCAACTCATTTACGCAAGCCGTCCTTCCCCACTTATTTCCCGGACCTCCCAAGCTCATCCTTTCATCTGCGTTCCCTGGCCCACTCATTACTGCCACACGTCCTTCCCACTTATTCCAAACCCTTTATAGCTCATCCTTTCATCTACAATATCCCTAGCTGCAAATCTTTCATCTACACTTCCCGCATTCCCTGGTCAACCCGTTACTGCGCGCCTTTCCTAGCTCATCCTTTCATCTGCACTCCCAACATTCCATGGCCAACCCATTACTGTAACCTGTCCTTCCCCTCCCATTCCAAGCCCCCCAATGCTCATCCTTTCATCTGCACTCCCATCGTTCCCTGGCCGACCCATTACTGTAACCTGTCCTTCCCATCCTTTCCATCCTCCCTAGCTCATGCTTTCATCTGCACTCCCAGCCTTTCTTGGCCAACCCATTACTGCAACGCATGGGTATGTACAAACATTTTCAGAGGGACCCCAAAGTTTGATAAGTACTGTGCTGAGGGCCACATTGATGGCAACAGGGTGACGTGTGGTGGTGGGACGGGGCGGGAGTGATTGTAGGGGTAGCGAGCCTGTAAATCTACTGGCTGAATTGCACAATGTGAAACCAGAAAACCTAGGTTCAATCTCGGCTTCCCCACTTTACCAAATTGTGTGATCCTAGACAATTATTTTGTTTCACTTTCCCTCCTTTTTCTTCATTATCACATACAAGAGGACCTCGAAATAAATGGTTTCAGGATGTGCACTGTATACAACCTTCTCCTGTGTTTTATTTAAAAAACGATAATGCTGTTCATGTATAATAGCAACCCCGGCCACCTAAAGGGTGCACATTACAACAGACTTGTTTCTTGGTTCACTATTGACTTTGTTGTCAGGGTGGGGGGAAGCACGAATGTTTCTAAATTCATATTTGCAAACTATCACTCGCCTCCAACTGATTCAAAATTCGACAGCAAGACTGATATGTAATCTCCCCGTCAGGAGCTGGGTTTCAGCCTGCCTAAAGCTTCTGCACCAGCTTTGAGTCTGAAAGAGAGCCATCTTTAAGCTACTTTGTCATGCACACAGAGCACTTTTTGACACTGGCCCAGTGGCCCTGCTCAGCAGAGTCATTTTCCATTTGCCAGTGTGCGTTCTTTGGTCCGCTACTCAAGCTTTGATACAATTGGGGAAAGGAGTTGGCCTAACGGCTAGGGCGGTCGACCTCGAATCTGGGGGACTGGGTTCTAGTCTCGGCAATGACACTGAACATCCTGTGATTTTGGGCAAATCATTTAATCTCCCCGCGCCTAACAAACAAACAAAAATTAATGTGTCCTCATGTAATGCAACTGGTGCTATGTAAAGCGCTCTGATACCTGATTTGGGCCAAGTTCGCGCTATATAAACTTCTGTGAAAAAAAAATACAGACCACATAAGGGATCCACAACGGAAGGCCGTTCCTTTAACTAAATGCCAGCTTTACTTTGGAATGCCCTCCCTTTCAATCTACGTTCTTATTTCGATTTCTAGATTTTCCAAAGGATGCTGAAGACTTGGATTCTATGGAGACTGGCTGGACTGCGGTTGAGCGCTGGCATATCTGCTGATTGAGCGCTTTCTAAATGCTATAAATAGATAAGTAAATAAATAAAAAATGTAATGCAAGTCGGAGCACTTGGCTTTGCCAATGCTTGCTTTAAATATTGCCACTTTAAAAACCTGGTGAAGTTTTTATATAAATATGTAACCGTGTGACGTATTTAGCCAAACAACCTCACCCATTGCTAATTTTAAGAAGAACCCAAAACTGCCAAAGGAAGGATGACATTAAGAAAAAAAAGTATTCTTGCCTGCACAAGGTAGTGAAATGGACTGGTAAAGAAGAGGAAGGTGAGCCTCTCGTACCTCTGGAGGTCACCAATCCCAGGCCGATATGATAGGCCATCGCCCACTGGAAGGAAGAATGGATATGCCTTTCCTTAATTGAGAAGTGTGAAGTAGTGTGGCTCACTGGTTAGAAGCAGCAGACCCTGAAGCAGAGATCAGGCCCGAGACCAGTGTTCAATTCCAGACGCGGCAGGGTCTTGAGCTCATTGTCTGCGGACTCGATAATTCTCGCTTCGGTGCCAACTCTAATCATGGGTCCCACGCTGCAACTCTGGGCAATAGCTTGCTTAATCTCCACAACGGCCCCTACAACACTGGGATGCCTGGCTTCACCTTGGGGTTGCCCAGGAGGGGCATCTCACAGGGAGAGCCAGGAAGGGTTCCACAGCGTTATACAGCGCCGGGAACGCCCCGGTGATGGGCAGCTGTGCGCTTTACAAGTATACTACATTTAGATTTACCATGTGACAAAAAGGGTGCCCACAAGAAACAAGTTACAAATGAGGGTTACGTCAGAATTTTTTTAAATTGTTCTGCAGTCAACAAATTGGGTGTTACAGCAAACAAATGAGGGACGGAATGCTGACAATGCAAACATTCTCCCCCAGTCAAAAGATCTGGGTTAAATACATTGTTCTTTTACCCACTACGCCAGTGGGATGGGTATGCACCGATGTGGGCCCTTTGCTCACTGTGCCACTGGATTCAAGATAGCCTGGCTGATGAAGGGTGACATACCCTGAAACTGGTCCCAGGATGCTTATTTCTGGTCCAAGGAAGACCTGGCCTGGCAGTTCGGTCAGGACTGTTCCCATGGGGCACTGGGTCAATTCCTTTCTCCCTTAAAATGTATTCAGCACTATAAGCCTGAAAGGGGATTGTCTTGATTAACTCCACATTTATCTTTAAGGTGCGTAGATGTAGAGTTAAGAATACCAAATCCTCTGCTTGCACGTATTTTCCCATAATTTGTCCACCGAGACTACAATCCTTTTTAGGTCTCGGCATCGAGACCTATTGTCATGGAGTTCGCTCTGAAGGGACCTAGAGCTGTGAACGCGCCGACCAGGGTCTGTGAACGCGCTTATGCAGGCCGGCCGAAGGCAGGCACACACACGCACGCGCAGTCTCTCACACACACACACACACACGCAGACACACCCACACACTTGCAGACACACGCGCGCAGACACACACACACACACACGTGCCAAGCCCCCCAAGCCCCACTTACCGCATCAGCCGCCACTCCTGATTTCTGTTGCCACCAGTCTCTGGGCCATCCACTCCATGGGCGCGGGCTTCTCGCAAAGACGGAAGTCCCGCCCCACGACAGCCGTGAGCTTGCACATCCCGAAACCGGAAGTTCGGGAGTGTGCATGCTTACGGCTTGGTTTTTTTTTGTGATCGTATTAGGCATAGCACCATACGTGCAGAGATTCCCACCCACGAGAAGCAATTATTTCTGAAAGGAGTCACAAAACGCTGTTTCACTGTGGCTGTTTGTCAGTCCTGCTTGTGTGAGTGAACTTCACATCAAGTGATGCAGATGCTGTCAGCTGGCTTCCGCAAACCAACAGAAGAAGCCTGAGTGAGGACTGAGCAATCGTATTTATTCCTAGACATTTAATACAGTTTTGAACCATATTTCATAGTTTATCTTCTGTGCGGTATAGTCTGCGTGGTTGTCCGGTTGCTTGAGAAAAATATTTCTGGAGTTGCCCAGCGTAGTAGTGAGTGTGCAGGGTAGTGAGTGTGCAGGGTAGTGAGTGTGCAGGGTAGTGAGTGTGCAGGGTAGTGAGTGCAGAGTAGTGAGTGCAGAGTAGAGAGTGCAGAGTAGTGAGTGCAGAGTAGTGAGTGCAGAGTAGTGAGTGCAGAGTAGTGAGTGCAGAGAGTAGTGAGTGCAGAGAGTAGTGAGTGCAGAGAGTAGTGAGTGCAGAGTAGTGAGTGCAGAGTAGTGAGTAGTGAGTGCAGAGTAGTGAGTGCAGAGTAGTGAGTGCAGAGTAGTGAGTGCAGAGTAGTGAGTGCAGAGTAGTGAGTGCAGAGTAGTGAGTGCAGAGTAGTGAGTGCAGAGTAGTGAGTGTGCAGGGTAGTGAGTGCAGGGTAGTGAGTGCAGAGTAGTGAGTAGTGAGTGCAGAGTAGTGAGTGCAGAGTAGTGAGTGCAGAGTAGTGAGTGCAGAGTAGTGAGTGCAGAGTAGTGAGTGCAGAGTAGTGAGTGCAGAGTAGTGAGTGCAGAGTAGTGAGTGCAGAGTAGTGAGTGCAGAGTAGTGAGTGCAGAGTAGAGAGTGTGCAGGGTAGTGAGTGCAGGGTAGTGAGTGCAGGGTAGTGAGTGCAGAGTAGTGAGTGCAGGGTAGTGAGTGCAGAGTAGTGAGTGCAGAGAGTAGTGAGTGCAGAGAGTAGTGAGTGCAGAGAGTAGTGAGTGCAGAGAGTAGTGAGTGCAGAGCGCAGAGTAGTGAGTGCAGAGCGCAGAGTAGTGAGTGCAGAGCGCAGAGTAGTGAGTGCAGAGTGCAGAGTAGTGAGTGCAGAGTAGTGAGTGCAGAGTAGTGAGTGCAGAGTAGTGAGTGCAGAGTAGTGAGTGCAGAGTAGTGAGTGCAGAGTAGTGAGTGCAGAGTAGTGAGTGCAGTGCAGAGTAGTGAGTGCAGTGCAGAGTAGTGAGTGCAGAGTGCAGAGTAGTGAGTGCAGAGTGCAGAGTAGTGAGTGCAGAGTGCAGAGTAGTGAGTGCAGAGTGCAGAGTAGTGAGTGCAGAGTAGTGAGTGCAGAGTAGTGAGTGCAGAGTAGTGAGTGCAGAGTAGTGAGTGCAGAGTGCAGAGTAGTGAGTGCAGAGTGCAGAGTAGTGAGTGCAGAGCGCAGAGTAGTGAGTGCAGAGCGCAGAGTAGTGAGTGCAGAGTAGTGAGTGCAGAGTAGTGAGTGCAGAGTGCAGAGTAGTGAGTGCAGAGTAGTGAGTGCAGAGTAGTGAGTGCAGAGTAGTGAGTGCAGAGTAGTGAGTGCAGAGTAGTGAGTGCAGAGTAGTGAGTGCAGAGTAGTGAGTGCAGAGTAGTGAGTAGTGAGTGCAGAGTAGTGAGTAGTGAGTGCAGAGTAGTGAGTAGTGAGTGCAGAGTAGTGAGTAGTGAGTGCAGAGTAGTGAGTGCAGAGTAGTGAGTGCAGAGTAGTGAGTGCAGAGTAGTGAGTGCAGAGTAGTGAGTGCAGAGTAGTGAGTAGTGAGTGCAAAGTAGTGAGTGCAGAGTAGTGAGTGCAGAGTAGTGAGTGTAGAGTAGTGAGTAGTGAGTGCAAAGTAGTGAGTGCAGAGTAGTGAGTGCAGAGTAGTGAGTGTAGAGTAGTGAGTAGTGAGTGCAGAGTTGTGAGTGCAGAGTAGTGAGTGCAGAGTTGTGAGTGCAGAGTTGTGAGTGCAGAGTTGTGAGTGCAGAGTTGTGAGTGCAGAGTTGTGAGTGCAGAGTTGTGAGTGCAGAGTTGTGAGTGCAGAGTTGTGAGTGCAGAGTAGTGAGTGCAGAGTAGTGAGTGTGCAGGGTAGTGAGTGCAGGGTAGTGAGTGCAGAGTAGTGAGTAGTGAGTGCAGAGTAGTGAGTGCAGAGTAGTGAGTGCAGAGTAGTGAGTGCAGAGTAGTGAGTGCAGAGTAGTGAGTGCAGAGTAGTGAGTGCAGAGTAGTGAGTGCAGAGTAGTGAGTGCAGAGTAGTGAGTGCAGAGTGCAGAGTAGTGAGTGCAGAGCGCAGAGTAGTGAGTGCAGAGCGCAGAGTAGTGAGTGCAGAGCGCAGAGTAGTGAGTGCAGAGTAGTGAGTGCAGAGTAGTGAGTGCAGAGTAGTGAGTGCAGAGTAGTGAGTGCAGAGTAGTGAGTGCAGAGTAGTGAGTGCAGAGTAGTGAGTGCAGAGTAGTGAGTGCAGAGTGCAGAGTAGTGAGTGCAGAGCGCAGAGTAGTGAGTGCAGAGCGCAGAGTAGTGAGTGCAGAGCGCAGAGTAGTGAGTGCAGAGTAGTGAGTGCAGAGTAGTGAGTGCAGAGTGCAGAGTAGTGAGTGCAGAGTAGTGAGTGCAGAGTAGTGAGTGCAGAGTAGTGAGTGCAGAGTAGTGAGTGCAGAGTAGTGAGTGCAGAGTAGTGAGTGCAGAGTAGTGAGTGCAGAGTAGTGAGTAGTGAGTGCAGAGTAGTGAGTAGTGAGTGCAGAGTAGTGAGTAGTGAGTGCAGAGTAGTGAGTAGTGAGTGCAGAGTAGTGAGTGCAGAGTAGTGAGTGCAGAGTAGTGAGTGCAGAGTAGTGAGTGCAGAGTAGTGAGTAGTGAGTGCAAAGTAGTGAGTGCAGAGTAGTGAGTGCAGAGTAGTGAGTGTAGAGTAGTGAGTAGTGAGTGCAAAGTAGTGAGTGCAGAGTAGTGAGTGCAGAGTAGTGAGTGTAGAGTAGTGAGTAGTGAGTGCAGAGTTGTGAGTGCAGAGTAGTGAGTGCAGAGTTGTGAGTGCAGAGTTGTGAGTGCAGAGTTGTGAGTGCAGAGTTGTGAGTGCAGAGTTGTGAGTGCAGAGTTGTGAGTGCAGAGTTGTGAGTGCAGAGTTGTGAGTGCAGAGTTGTGAGTGCAGAGTTGTGAGTGCAGAGTTGTGAGTGCAGAGTTGTGAGTGCAGAGTAGTGAGTGCAGAATGCAGAGTTGTGAGTGCAGAGTAGTGAGTGCAGAATGCAGAGTTGTGAGTGCAGAGTAGTGAGTGCAGGTGCAGAGCGGTGTGTGCTGTTGAGTACAGAGTGCTGTGTGCTGTTGAGTGCAGAGTGCTGTGTGCTGTTGAGTGCAGAGTGCTGTGTGCTGTTGAGTGCAGAGTGCTGTGTATTGGCAATGTAAATGACAATGTCATTTGTTTATGATTTAAAGAAAAAAAAAGAAATGTCATGAGCAATGCCAATAGCTCTTCCTTTAATGATGCTGAGACCATTGCATTGTAAATGCTTGTTTCAAGGCAGTTGTTATGATGTCCCAGGGCTTCCCTTAAGTACTGCGGCTCATGATAAACGAACGTTCTAGAAGACGCTATTATCATGGCGCACCCTTGAGTGGCAGACAGCTAACTCTTGTCAGTACTCTCCAGAAAATTCACTGATGATACACAAATGGCGAAATTGGGAAACTCTCGCGTGCCTTGATTTGCACGGGTGTCCGTGGAAGCGCTGGGTTCTTGAACTTGGCGTCACGCCTGGCCTCTGAACACGGGTTTAACTTCACGAAGACATCTGAAGTTTGGGACGCGTCATTTATTTAAAAACCACCAAAGCTCGCTGTTCGATGTCCTCGTTGCCCTTCGAGTGTGCTAAGAAGAGTTTTAGACATGCTGTCGTAGCTGCAGTATGAGTTCAGTCCTGGGTGAGATAATGCCATCCCCGGAGGATGGGGGGAGGAGGCATGAGTCACGGCTCACCCCGCTGACTCTCCGTTCCAAAGCAGAGGATGAGCTCATGGCGAGGCTCCCGCCCTTTCCCGCCTTAATGACAGTGGCGCAGCCGCCTCGCTGGCACACATCTGGGCTTATACCAAAGCGGAGTGCCCGTTGGCATCTCGAACCTCCGCCTGTGCTTTGGGAACAGAAGAGGGTCTGCACGGAAAGGGTTGATAAAGTATGTGCTATTTAAGACCCAAACACAGGAAAACAAAGTGTGTTAACCCTCAAATAGCCACAGAATGGCGTCAAGATTTGGGAGGCCCTGAAGGAAGGTGAACATTGTGACGCAGGAAGGAAGGATGCACGCGTTTGTTATTGAGCATGATTGACAGGGGCCACTGAGCCTTGATTGGTGAGCGTTGCAGGATCAGGTCTGTATGTGTATTAGGCCTGGAAGTTGCCCCAGGCGTGCCTCCAGTTACTGAGCTGGGAGAGAGGTGGAAAGGTGAGGAAAGACGAGGCAAGTGCAGGGCTTTAGGTGGGATCAGAAAACAGGGGGGTCTCTAAAAGGGGCGAAGCCAATGTAATTAAGGGACTGGCTTAAAAACACGTAAGCTAAAAATCTGTGCTTAGTATAGTGTGCCTCCCGACTTGTATTTTGCTGTTTTTCATTGCATCCAGATATGTGATACAACAAGTAACATCCTACCTACAACAAGTCAGGACAAATGGCTTCAATGGTTGTTAGCTGCATAAGATAAATAAGCAGCAACTTTGGCTTTTATATAGTATTGAAAAAGCTTCCACTTCAAGCCCTGGTGACACCACAACAATGTTGCTGCTCCTGAGTTTTAGAGAGAAGGGAAATCCAGAGAGAAAATGACTCTTTAAAGAATGTCCCTCCCCCTAAAACACTTACCTGGCATGACGTCATGGCATAACTTCTCGACTAGTGAGAAGAGAGCAGCGTGAGCACGCACATCGATGTGCCTGCGGTCACTGCAAGTGGAAAAAAAGGACCTACTGTGCCAGGGCACAAAACAGAGGCCGATAGAGACCCTCTTCGAGGCCCCCTTTACAAAACTGCCAGTGCTCAGCCGTGGGGAGACCCGGCCTACTTAAAGGCCTAGGCATGTGTTTATGATTGACAGGGGCTACTGAGCCCTGGTTGGGGAGCTTTGCAAAATAATGTTTGTATCTGTATTAGGCCTGGAAAGTTTCCCAGGAGTGCCTCTAGTGAGCTGGGAGAGAGGGACTCACATGGCACCAGGAGTGAGGTGCCCACAAGGATCTGTCCTTGGCCAGATCCGCATGACTCTTTATCTGCCAAATCTGGAATTGTTAGCACCAGTAAAGTCGCCCCAACCAGGGTATTATAGAGTATGGACCTGCCATGAGCAGGGCCGGACTGGCCGTAGCGGGCATCAGGCGTTTACCTGGTGGGCCCCCAGGGTAGGGGCTGGTTTTGGGCCCCAGAGGGGCCGTTTTTGTTACCGGGGGTCGGTAATATTGACCCCCTGTAACAAAATCTGCTGAAACCGGCCCTCGCAAACAGCTCGGCTGCACCCGCCCTCCCTCCAGGGGGGCCGGCTGAGCAGTTTGCCAGGGCCGGACTTGGTTCCCAGTCCGGCCCTGTCCATGAGAGAGGACCAGGACCCTGGGAGGCCCCTTTGGGGGCCCAGTGCTAGAGAACATGGGCACCAGGTCTGCTCGAGCCATCACTAGGCGTATTCTCTGAGGGTCTCTGTACCAGCAGCGCTTTCTTCTGAGACACGCAGGAAATGGAGGACTCTGCATGCATAGACACGTTGATTTATTTAGTTAAAGTAGTGTGAGTCGCGGCTGACATTGGCTGCCTTCAAAGCCCTGAGTGGGACCCTAGTTTCCACGGTTTGGGAGGCAGGACCACCGCATAGACTTTGGATATCAGCCAATGCTGCAAGCCTCGTGTTTCCAGCCAGAACCCCATGCATAGCTCATGGTTAGGTGGACCGGAACAAGGAGGTGTGACTTATGCCTATGAAGGCAATGCCGCTGGCTGACCTCAGGGCCCTGAGGGCAGGGCCAGACTGGGAACTCAAACCAGCCCTGACAATTTTGTCGGACCAGCCCCCAGGGGGAGGGGGGCAAAAGTGAGAAGCACTGCTGTTTTTGTTACTGGGGTGTCAATATTGCAGCACCACTGCACAACCAGCCCCCAGTAACCCCACCCTTCCAGCCTCCCAGGGAAACGCGCGATGCCCAGTACGGCCAGCTTGGACCTGCCTGAGTGGGCCTATCATTTACCAAGGATGGAATGCAGGACCACCTCATGGACTTTGGATCCCAGCCAGAGGTGCAAGGCTCAAGTTTCCAGGCAAGATTTCCATGGATAGCCCATGATTTAGCTGTACCAACTAAGGAGGCCTGGACCACACACCTGTCTTTACATACCTGTCACTGTCTCCCCATTTATTGAGCTACCACCAGGTAGGCGTGGACACCTCTGAGTTGACACTGCTAGGGAGGAGGGTGGAGGAGAAGAAAATGAAGGTTACCCCAGAGAGAGTGAGTGTGTGTCTATCTTTTTCTTACAAAGGTGTTATGGTGGGGTAGGGAGAGCAATAGTCTGAAAAGTAATGTGAATTCTTGAAGCCATTCGGGCTATGCGATTACTGTGTATTGTCTGGAAGGAGTTTTGACAACAGCAGGCAGAAGAGTGTTGACAAGGACACAAGCTGTAGAAACCCTGGGGCATACTTACTAAAACTGTGTCACCTTGCTGAACTGCCCGCATCCAATGGAAAGGGCAGGTATTGATCCAAAACGGCGCATTCCTGTCCTCTACGTCTGCGCTGGCTCTGTTTTGGCAGCAGAGCGAGAACGCACACATACTTGCACCATTGAGTAAGGGCGCCTGTGTTGTAGGCAGAATTGTTTTTGTGCAGAAAGGGACGCCTTTCATGCACTAAACAATCCTGATAGGATTTCTCCTCTTTCTATGTGTGCTACAGAATACAGCAAACATGAACAGAGGAAGTAAGAAGGAGAAATGAAGTTGTTTCTCCTCTTTACACCTCTCCTGGGAAGGCATAAGATTTTGGTGCAATCCCAGGTTTACAAGTCCTTGTAAATCAAGGAATGCGTGAAAATCCATGGGAGTTGCGTGGGAACACCCACTGCAATGCCCATGGTACCCCTACCCAGGGCAGAGTAAGGCACCACAGCCATTTGTCTTGCCTTACTCCAAATTTATGAAGCCACTAAGAGTGGCTTTGCTTTGCTTCATAAATCTGTCATAGAGGTTCGTGCCATGCATGTACCACATTGCGTGGTGCAAGCATGACGCAGACCTCTCATAAATATGTCCTTCTGCTGTAGATTCAAAAGAACACATTTGAGAGCAACCCTTCTAAAACAAAGGGAACTGGGTTAAAATAACCAATAACACAGATATTTTTACCAACAATAAGGCTTATAGTTTGGGTATTTCGCATGCAAGCATGTAAGAAGTATGATGTGGGAGTAGTAAGTGAAATATTAAAAATAACATGGGGAACAACATTGTGTTATTGGCCTCTGATGCAGACTACAGTTTCAACTCTCAATGACCTAATTCACAAGATCGAGCGTCTGCTGCAGTGATCTGTGTGTAACAAGGTCATCGCTTCCACTGCGGTGAGATAACTTGGGGGTGCTAATGCACTAACCACTGTGTGTATGTTTTTTTATGTTGGTGCGTGTATGCATGCATGTACAACCTCCATGCTGTTCTTAGGTTCCACTAGGTGTTTATCTTTAGAAAGAACCCAACTGCAAGGAAGAGTGTAGTGCCACATGGAGAACATGTTACTACCAGCTAGAGCATCTCAAGCCTCAAGGGGTGCTCTTCTAAGAACAGTTTATTCTGTGTGAGAGCCAAACAAAACACAATGATATGAAGGAGAGGGGTGAAGCACAGTCACGTGAATCAGAGGGGAATTAGCATAGGATTAGGTAGACTTCTCAGCTCTCCAGTAGAAAAAGATGCCTCCTAAATTGTGCAGAATCCCTTTTATGGAGAAAAGGCTAGTGTGAGTATGAACATTAGAGGTCAGAAGCCTGAAAGTCAGGATTGCTTTGCTGCTGGTCAATACAAAAATATATATGGAAGGAGTGCTAATCTTAGTAAGTTCACTACAAAGCATAAAAGTACAAGGAGGCATGTTGGGTACTTTTCTCCTGTTCAACCAATCCACTTCCGTTTCCTCACATAAAAACAGAAGAGTGACTGCACCATTGTCATTTAGCCTGCTCTACCATGCACCTCATGGTAAAGAGATTTTGAAATTGTCTACAAGACTCCAAATACATGATCAAAAAGTAGACAACTGAAAGCCAATGCTTCATTTGTACAAGAGTAAGTGCCAGACTCAACGTTTTTCCCAGCAGGTTGCGGCTGGTGCTGTTGTTGAATGTTGGGGGTACTGAAGCCCAAGGCTGTGTAATCTTGATTCCACCTAATGCCCCTTTCATCCACCACCAGACACTCCATTCAACCTTATTTCCCTCCTTCAGGTTCTTTTACATTCTTGCTTTCTTTCGTTGTCACTGTTTTTCCATTGTTCTCTTCCTCTTTCTTTACCCCTTTTGAGTTTTTCTTGCTCTTGCTATGGATCACAGTATGATAAGGAAAAATAAGTGCCTGTGGGCCCCACCTGCCACCACCGACTCAAATTATGCACCGATGAAAACTTCTTCACTTAGGACTAAAAGGGTAAGAAGCTGCTTTACCTGTAAAAGGGTTCTTTTCATCAGATCATGTAAGAGTCATAAGATCTCAAAGCAAACTAATAATTGTCTTTGTTGATCCCTGCCAAATAGTGTGTGGGAGAAGGATAGAGGGGCTGGTCTAAACAAGTTCTTCCAGGCTCACAGGGACATGCCTGTGCTGTGAGTATTATGGCACCCAAGGGTACCCCAACTCAGACACTGCCAAACCCAACTCAGGATCTCCTACCCCACCTGGGACCAGAGAAATGCATTTATTAGGGGTGTATGTCCACAAAACAGCCTCCCTGAAGCTAAGTCGCTGGGCGAGCTGTTGCTTCTGGGCGCTCAAAGAGCCTGGGCACATGATAAGCTTGGCTAACCAGTATGCCCTCTGTGCTGATGGTAGCACGTGAACGACATAGCAAATGTATATACCAACAAAAGAAGAGGTAGGGAGAGGTATGCAACACTCTTATTCCCCGGTTATGTATATTTAAACAAGAAAAGAATGTCATATGGTTTAACAAGACCACACGAAGGAGGGAAAGGAAAATAAAAACGGCCTCACTCAGGTCAGTTAGGAAAGCCCTCACTCACCACCTGGTGATGACATGCTTCATCATTGGGCCCCACTAAAGAGGCAGAGTGCCTCTTTAGTGTGCTTCGACGCCAGATCTACTGCGGAGCAGGATTTGTGATTTCAGGCGTGCAGTGAAAATTAAATTAAATGGTGGTGAAAGGGTTAAAAAATGTCTTTAGTGTATCCAAAAAATGATTTATTATTTGATCACTTGGGACATATAGTTAAAATTAAGTGTAGGAAAGTAGTCCACAATTAATTGTGTGGTTATTTCCAAAAAAGGTTAATCGTCAGTCAACATGTTTCTGCCTTTGAAACGGTGTGAGTTTACCAGGCATTCGTCAGGACTATGTAGATGTACTAAACCCTGGCGGTATGGACACGCTAAGGCCCACCCTTACCTAGGGACGTGAAAGTGAAAAGGAAAGTGAAAAAAGTGCAAAAAAGGAAGAGAAAATGTCTTCCTATTAACTCCTGGTTTAAGAGGCTTTCTATGGTAGGTTTCTGCACTTTTATGGTGTAACAGGGGTTCACCATGGGTCACGGGAGGGGGGTGGTAGCGTAATTGGCACACCGCCCTGGACGCTAGGCACCCTCAGTCTACCTGCGATAGACCCGTTGGGGTCTGGTCAGAGGTATCGCAGGTAGACTGAGGGTGCCTAGCGTCGAGGGCGGAGTGCCAATTATGCTGCCACCCCCCTCCCGTGACCCATGGTGTACTCCTGATCACCACCAGGTGGTGAGTGAGGGCTTTCCTAACTGATCTGAGTGAGGCCGGTTTTATTTTCCTTTCGCTCCTTCGTGTGGTCTTGTCGACATAGCAAATGAGGAGTGCAGGATGAAATATCCATTATCAGACAGACCTGGACCATGTTAGCACCTAGCGCCTGGAGGAGCAAGGCATCTTGAATTACTTGCTTTTCCCAGAAAGTATTTGTATAGTGAGAGGTGAGATTAACCTCTTCCTGTGCAGCAGTAAGTAGATATACTGTGCTGAAGTCAAAATATACAGCACGGATGGAAAGAAGAAAAAAGGAGGAGAAATACAAATATCTCTCCTAGTTACGCCTGCTTTGGTGAGGCGTAAGATTTACGCACTGCCCCAGGTTTACGGAATTAAGTAAATCTGAGGCATCGTCAAAACTGATGGGTGCTGCATGTGAAACCCACCATAACACCCATATAACGCCTCCTTGATACAGAGTAATGCAAGGCAGCGATTTGCACTGCTTTGTCGTACTCCATATCTGAGGCCATGCAAAGCCAGGCAGAGTGGCTTTCTGTCGCCTCATAGATATGATTGAGAGGCTTACACCGCCGAAGCGTTAAAAAAAGCGATGCTCCGGCGGTGCAAGCCTCTCATAAATAAGCCCATGTATATCCCTATGATATATGCGTGCACCGCACAATGATGCACCTCCACCCCTGTACAGATTAGTCTTAAAGTGAACCATGCTACCCAAGGGTGGAGTTGGTGCATATATTGGCAAACCAGGGTGTCGTGGAGTGAGTGTAGCGGGCCGGAAAAGCAGGCGAGGAGGCCGTATGTAGTGGGCAATATTCGGTCTTTATTGCAGATGTACAGTACAGATAGTCCCAACAGGTCGAGGGTGTGGCACCAGGCGATGAACACAGAGGCGCTGCTTCTTCCTCTTCTTGATGTCCGCTGATGGTCCGGGTAGATTCCGATGACGGGGAGACTCCCAGGAGGACCGGAAGAGAGGAAACAAACAAGGGACCGTTAGTCTGATCGAGTCGACAGTGAGACTCAACTGTACACCTTCACCAGGGTAGTGCAAGAGCGGGGTCGGAAACGGACAGTGTGGGAAGGAAGGTACCGGGAATAAGGAACACAGGTCTGGGTAATAGAGAGGGTGCTGGGGGGGGGTGTGCGAGTAACGAAAGGGCTTTCTACAGTGAGGTGCTATATACGTATAATACAGTGCAAGGGTAGTGAGACTATGTAGAGAGGGTATATATACAGGGACTTTAACACGAACTCCTAGTGAGTAGGGATAAAGGAGGCAAAAGGCACTCACGCGGTCCGCCGTAACTCTCCAGTGAGTTACGGCCGCTCTCCAGCCACCTCCAAGGGACTCCACCACTCCTCTGTCCACACTTCTTCCTCGCACGTCTGGTCACCTTCTCCGTCTCCAGCCAGAGGGTCCTGCCACGAAACTCTGACACCTTGTTGTGCTGAATCCGGGCTTTTATCCTGTGCTGACTCTGCCAGGGGGGCGGGACTTCCGGGGTCAGCTTGGTATGGTTCCTCCCTTCCTGTCGCTCGGGTTGGCTCCTGTGGGAGAGAGAAGGGCGGGGTTTCGTTGGTGATGGAGGTTGCTCGGCGTCCTGTCTTGGTGGTGGCGTTTCGGTGAGGTAAACTCAGTCCCGGGGGTGTCGGACAAGGCATGATAGGGGGGATTTGGTCCTCAGGTAGGGGTTTACGGGCCGTTCCATCACACAGGGCTATATTGGTATCGTGTACCTGGGCTGAGAAGCCGCACTGAACATTGTGATATGCGAGTGGTGTGGCTCACTGGTTAGAGGCGGCAGACCCGAAAGCAGAGAACGGCCCGGGACCAGAGTTCGATTCCTGACATGGCAGGGTCGTGGACCAGGGTCAACGGACTCGATAGTTCTCGCCTCGGTGCCTACTCTAACCAGGGATCACACTTGGCAAATCTGGGCATTAAGCTTGCCTCATCTCTACAACGGCCCCCCACAGACGCTGGGGATGCATGGTTCCACCTTGGAGATACCCAGAAGGGATCATCCCACAGGGAAAGCCAGGGCGGGTTCCCCAGCGGTCTTCAGCGCCAGGACGCTCACGGGCAACAGTGTGCTTTTCAAGTCCCACACATTTACATTTATATATCATGCTGTGCAGTGCAGCATTCTACCGGCTTCCGGGAATGTGGCTTTTGCAATGGCACATTCAGTGCTCTTGCTGCAGGACTTCTGAATATGTGGTTCAACCAGTGGTGACTCCTCCACTAAGGTGGATGAGTGTCACCCCACTGCTCTCTGAGCAGTGCAAAAAAGGAAAAAGAAAATGTTAATAACACAATGTTATCAGATTTTTCTGTACTGAGCTAGTTTTGGGGCGGGGCGGGCTGGGGCTGGGCAGTCGTCACAGCCAGCAGGGGGAGTAGTGTTTGGTGCACTTAAATGACCATGACGGTCTGACCAGCCGTCTAGGGCAGGCAAACAATCATGCACACTTACTGTGTATTTCACAGCCTGGGTGGAGAACATGCACAGGCTCACAGTCCTGGACTAAGCGCTGAACCAGGCCGCTCAGATCAATCACAATGCTGCTGTCAGGCTGGTGACAGCAGTGCCGTGATTGGCTAGGGGATTAGGAGAGCATGTGTGCTTCCAGGAGTCGAAGAAGACAGAGGAGAGTCGGCGGCCGTACAGAGGTAAGTGTTTTTATTCAAACCACCTATCTCACTACCCCTCTCCGCCCACCACCCCCGTTCCTTGGCAGCCGCCACTGTCAGTGGACTAATGTGTCCAACTGCAGGGTCCTGTGTTCGAACTCATGGCCACAGGTTCAGAACCCGGGGGGTCCACTCAGCTTTTCATCCTTCTGAGGTTGATTAAATCAGTACCACTGAGTTGGGTAACAATAAACAACGGTTATCATAAACATCAATTCACCAACATCACACGCCCATTGACCTTCAGTTACACGCCTACACAAACTTACTTATACACACACACACTCTCTCACCTAAACTCACCTGCAAGCTCACAAACAACATTCATTTAAAAGCATTATTTTTCCCACTTACCTCAATTGCCAGGAAAGATTGTATTCCAGATAACTCTAATCTATTTTCTATTACACTAGTAGTGAACAATGTTTAATTATTCATTGATAATGTAATAAAAAATTGAGAGCGAACAAAGCAAGTAGAGCCCCAACGCACGTCTAAAATGACAAGCTGCCACTGCGTTCCTGGCACTGATTTTGTCACCCCGGAGGCCAGGGGTCACAAAGACAGTGCCAGAGGTCGCATGGGGCAAGCCGATGGTAGTCAGCTGTAACCCATGGTGACCATTAAATGACCTCCATGTCTGTTATTTAGTGCCAAGATACCCTTCTGATTGAAGGTGCACTTTACAAAAGACACGGTGCTTTCCTGGTAGCCATTTCCAACTGGTTCCAGGTCAGTATCTTACATCCTAATTGTCTTAAAGAAGTGGCTCTGATACCTGGCGGTAACACAAATCTTAGTATTAAGAATTTCGCCTCAGGCTCGTTGTCAATGGACCCAATCGAGCTAAAGCTGATTTTAATTTGAGTGTTCAGTAGAAAATACAATTCAAGTCGGTGTCTTGAGCTGGTGATTTTCTGCTTGGTCTCCTGCGAAAATCATTCCCACTAATCCCAGGAAAGGCTCTTGCGATGACTTTGTTGATATCTGCTGGTTTGGACGGCTGTAACTCTTTTTACTTGGGCCTGCCAGTGCCGCATCATCACAATTGGCTCCCAGGCTGTGTTGGTTTCCGAATGCTGCCGCCCGCCCGGCCACTGACTCAAATTCAACTTAAATCCATGGCCACTGACTCAAATTCAACTTAAATCCATGGCTACCGTCATACCGGGGCGACGGGGCTCTTTTGGGAGAAAACTGCTGTCCCCAAAACAGGATTACAAGGTAGGAGTAATTCAGGGGTGTTTACCTTCGTGATTTGTAGGTGACACTTTCCACAAGGTGCGGGGCCAAATGAAGCACCCTGGCTTCTTGGCCCCTTGGATTGAGGAACACGTCCTATTGGTGGATACATTTCCACCCCAAAGTAGCAAACCTGGCGTCAGATGCAATTTGTGCACTCGCTAATTTGCACCCCACCCGTTAAGGCATATTAGCTGACGCACATTTTGCGCGGGAACAGCCTTGGTGGGGACCATTGCAGGGCGCTTAATTAGAAGGAGCTCTGCTGTCAACTTGCTTTTAGCCTCCCATGCCTACATTGATCACTTTAACGCCAAGAAGACCACGGGCCGTCGAGAGAGCGCTATAAATTAAGATACGAGAACATAAAACAACCTATAATACATAACATCATCTGGAGGAGGGCGGTGTCCAGGCTGCAGAAGGGAGGGATGCGTGGCCACCAGCATCGCCTTCAGATGTGGGCGTTTTGGATTAAACATGCAGGCTTGTCAATTTCACATTAAAATGCACTGGACTCCCTCTGAGAGAGGGGGCAATGGGTTATTTGTTTTATTTATGGTTTCTCAGCCGTTTTCACCCTCAGGGGAGCTCCAGGGTACCAGAGTCTGCTGCAGAGATAAACAGGCTGCTGGATGAATAAATAAGGCCGTGCAAGAAAAAGGGCTTTTGAATTAAAGTGGAGGGGAGAGCTAAAAAAAATAGATAAACATAATAAATAAAGAATGATGACAATAACAGAAGGCGGTAACAAATATGAAGTTGGAATCACATAAGCAAAGAATAAAAGAGAAGAACAGCTGGACAAACAGATTCTACAGGTTTCGAATCTGAAGAGAAATGGGTGTATTCGAATTTCCAAAAGAGCTCGGTTATTTCAGGTTTCTTAATTTTATCAGGTCTAACATGATTTTTTGTTTTTTTTCTATGGGTTGTCAACCTTTTTTGTATTTATTTATAAAGGTTCCTCAGATAACAGGTCTGTACCTCGAAGCATAGCAACAACAGCTCAGTTTATCCGACTCCTGTGACATTTAGTGTGTGCGGTTTACATGCCTGACATGCTTCTTAAAGGCATATTCAGAACCACTACAGCTTGTCACCCTCTAAGCCTGTTAAAGTCACAGCGTCTCTGCCTAGTGCCAGGAAGCAAACAGATAAATCTCCTTTCAAAGGCTCACTCTCTCTGATCCCCTTAGTGGATTTTATTCACAAGACTCGTTCGCCTTCCAGATTGTATGAATATCTGAAATATACACCCCTGGCAGACATAATGAAGTTGACTCGGGACATGAAGACCCAACTTCTCTAACCTGCAGAAGACCTGTAATATGCCCCAAATGCAGCCTGAAACGTGCTGTTCAGTCATAGTAGCACAGGTAGACCCCGTTCACCTCTTGACCTTAATGGACCACTCCCACCGCATCACAAGATATCTCAGCACCATGGGTGAAGTACATCTTTTGCACACTGAGCCACCAGACCTCGCTATATGTAGGTGGGAGCATATATACACTCACATGTGCCCAGCTAGGATAGGTGAAATATTTCATACAAAAACTTGATATACGTTCGGAAATTTGGCACATATATCATCGTCATCATAAAACTTATTGAGTACTAAGGTCAAGAGGCAAAGAAGTGCGAAAACGAATGCTAAAATGCATGACACTGGACTCATGGTTGTCTTTTGTCAATTTAAGTTTCAAGTATGAGATTCAAAAGACTGACATACAGGGGGTGAGGTTATCTAAATGAAGAAATGTGACCCCCAAGGCATAACTCAGCCTCTTCTCCAGCCAGGAGGCCAATGAGAATCTTATGGTCTACTGTGATGAACACAGCTGAAATACTGAGTAAAATAACACCACCCACATCACTTGGTTGCAGAAGTTCAGGGTATTCACTATACAAAAGCCTCTGTTGTGTTTGATGTAATAGACTATATTGCTGCTCTGTCTGTAACAAGAACTTGGGCTACAGAGAGGTTGGTGAGTGAGGGGTCTTCTAATAAAAAAACAGGCACGACCCCTCATACAAACTCTTTGTTTGGAATCACTCTTCTGTTGTTTGTTTATCTACAGAGAGGGTTCCATGATAAAAGACTCAGTGGCGCAGCAACATTGCCATGGGCTCTAATGCTAGAATAGAATATGCCCCCCACACCTAGTGAGTGTGCAACCTCCAATTGCGTTCTAGAAAAATCATTCCTGGCAAACACTCTTTTTACCCCCAAATAAACAACCTTTCATTTACTTTTGCTTCCAGATATACAGATACTATGCCCCAACACTATGCTCTATCCTATACTCTACTGCACTATACTATGCTCAGACACTACTGTTCCTCGTGAATGCTCGGACATTACTACTATAAGCCCGTATTTAGACTCGTCAACCCAGGTTCAAATCTCACATTCATCACAATCATAGCCAGATATGGCCCGGTTGGCGCCTTCATGTCAAGATTCGATCTTGGGGTAGTCGCAACGTTTATTTCATAACCTTCCATACTGTCAAGGTACCTTTGTGTGATGTTTTGCAATGGCCAAGTGACAGGATAATGTAAAATAATCAGTGAAGAGAGCTCACATAACAGCCCTGAAGACGCGAAATATCCATATAACTCCACTATCATTCTTTTCGGGAGTCATTGTGTCCTCTGCGCACCAAACCACCATAGAGCAAATGGGTTTAATCCTCGAACTCATGCAAATCTTCCAGATTTGTCCACGCCAGACACATGTCCCTCATCCGGTTCAGTTATTTTCTTTACATTCTGCTACTGGCGTAGATAAGCTACTCACTCTGGCAAGGGTAATGGAGGTGTTGTGGGGATGTCACCCTTTATTATGAATTTTGATGAACAAAGTTCCCCGCATGTTTTGAAAAGTTTGATGTTGGTGGCCCAGGCAAGTATTGCAAGGGATGTAATAGTTTGCAGAAATAGTTATGCATTGCAAAAGCTTCATCCGCTCTCTGTAGGCAGGCGGTATAGTGCATGTTTACTACTCATACTCTTGTTTTCTTCAGTAACGGCTGCCGCAATAGTAAAGTGGTAGGGCGGGGAGAGGTGGGAGCTTGGGCTTGGGTTTTAAAAATAAAATAAAAAGACTTACCTACCGCTCCACTCCCCCTGCCTGCCGCCTCGTTGCTCCTCTCATACCAGAAGTGGGTGGGCTTCACTGCACAAGCTCCCCACCCAATCCAGACGCTGCTCTTATGCTATACCTTGAATGAGCGCAGCGCCTGGATTGGCCTGAATGGGCTGGTTTAATGCTTGCTCAGGCACAGGGAGCTTACAGCATTTATCCAATCCAGTTACACATCACAGCTGGGTTGGAGAAGCCTAAGTGCACATGTCTGTTTGGCCAGCCTAAGACGGCCTGCCGAACTGGCATGCGCACTTATAAGTGCCAACCACTCCTCCCTACTGCTGACGTGATGCTAGTCAGCATGGCCCCACCACCAACCTAACCTTGGCTCAGCTGGCAATAAGGTATGAAAAATAAAATGTTAATAAAATGGTTTCATTATCATTTTCTTTTTCAGTGGGTCAAGGGTCAAGGTTCCTCCGCCATAGCGGAGGCCCCATGCCTGATTGCCGTCCTCTGATATACAATACCAAATTCTAATATCAGAGTCTCGGTAACCAACTCAGCAACACGTCATAACAACCATTACCACTGAAATCTCCATTCACACACAGCAGTCACAACACAGGCAGCAGTTGTGATATCTCACCTGTACATACACAGCACAGGCACAATATGAGCAACGGCAAAGCAGCTTCCCTCACACAATAAAGAACAAGCACAGACATAGCACACAGAAAGCTTGCCATGCAAATTGCATGGAATACAGACAACAGCAGTAGTACAGACACAGGCATGTGCATTGCAACCTCCCCTCACACACACAGTACAACATGTACAGAACAAGTAACACAAATGCAAGAGTCGCTCACTCAGAACATGCACAGCATAGGAAGAAAAAGTGTAAGCTTACTTGAGAAATGTCCTTTAAACATTTACCCTCAGGCTACGTACAAATCTCTGCAGCATGTGCATTAACCTGTTGAGGCACTATACGTGTGTGCACAGAGACTAACTAGCCTCAGCCAGCTCCTTACCAGCCATCTCATTGACTTTAGATGTGGATATAGGAACCAGCCTTCCAATCAGGGGAAGTAGTTACTTTTACTCTCTGTGACAATGCTGAGGGCACCAGTAACTGGTTACCTCCTCCTGCTTCTTCCCACACATAAAACACAGGCTTCCGATGAGCTCAGCAGGATGTGTTTATATTAGGGGTGGGCGTAGTTCGCAAAGTAGTGCTTCGCGAAGCTACGCGAACTGCACTTCGCGAACTGCACTTCGCACTACGCAAACTTCGCGTAGCACTACGAGAGCTGCGTAGTAGCATGTTCGAACTGTGCAAGATGCGTTTTCAATGATTGCACAGTGCCGACAAGCATCTGGAACTGTGCAATCATTGAAAACAGCATCTTGCACAGTGCGAGCTGTAGTTTTCTGCTGCTCGAGTAGATTATTACTCGACACAAAATGGTAGTTTCTCATTGAGAGCGGTCGCGAGCATGCGCAACCACTCACAATGAGAAACCTGACCTCCCGCGTTGAGAATCTCGCCGGGATGTCATTTTGCTTACTCGCGGTCGCGAACATGACGTTGAGGACCGCGAACAAGCAAAAAATGACCGCTGCACTATGCTACGCTGCACTACGCGTGTTCGCACTGTGCTACGTGCAGCTCGCGTGGTGCGAAGTTGCGTAAACTTCGCAAACTCCGCGATCGTAGCGTAGTGCTTCGCCCAGGGTTCGTTTATATTCACATCTCTTTTCAGTTGGCAGGTGTGGGCCATAAGCTGCATCTGAAAATGGACCCTCAAAAAGAACAACCTAATATCTGGATTGAAACAAATATTTTAGTTCAGAATGCCCTTGTATCCCTAAACTTGGGTAATTGTTCCTGATTAAGCAATAATTATCTTGTTTTTTTATTTTTTATTTTCCCTTAACATAAAGCAAAGTGTTTTATAGTGTTTATCATCACATTGCTCTTGTGGTAGCACTGTGGCTATTACGAATACGGCACACTTCCCTTGTGTGCGCCACGCCGCACCACAGTGCACCTTTGAAAAGGTGCGTCCAGCGCAAACAAGAAAATTATGCCATATTAGAATGAATGCACTGCCCCCAGAGCGGTGCATTCAAGTGAAATACGGAGCAGCTGTTTAAAACTTGATCCATGTTTCACTGTGCAGGCAACAACCTGCCTGCATCTTCTTTAACGGATTAGAGATTCCCTTGCAGGCGGGTGCAGTGAATGGCTGCACCTGCCTGCAAGGTATGTATAGGAGGTCCATGGGACCCACTTTTAAACCCATCCCGAGGACTGCCTTGAGGAGGCGCACTGAAAGTGCACCACCTTTCAGTGTGCCTCTTAAAGGCATGTTTGCCTCTGCGCCCACGTCAGTAATATGGTGTGGGTGCAAAGGCAAAGTGATTCCCTCATTTGCATGGGGCCACGCCCCCAAGCAAATGAGTGAACACCCTCTCATGATAGCGCTGGTGCAACGTGTGCCAGCGCTATCTTTGCCATTATGCCCTAGGGCGCTCAAGGGGGTGCATACCCACATTGCACCCCTGGGGCACAAAGTATAATTCGCACCGGGATGTCTCTATTACCTAAACCAGACACCCTCAATCATGTGAATGCAGCACTTCCCTAATGAAACAAGAATTAATATGAAACAATGGTCCCTAAATAAACATATTATATATTTGGAGGAATAGCCCTGCTCACTCCTGCCTGATTGCCCTAATAGATAGCTACATAGAACATTGTGATGTCTCACTCGTATACCGTCACTGACTCTACAAACTTGGGAGCTTATTTACAAGGCGGTACGTCACATTTGACCATATTAAAAGTGATGCACCAGTGGTGCAAGGGGCTTGTGGTTAAGCCCCTTGGGGTCTCGCCATTCACCATTGTCTGCAGAGGAGGTTAGGGGTGTTTGTACCAGAGCGTATGGAAAGAACAAGGGTGCGTGGATGACAGCGCTATTCTTTCTTGAGGCACGCATCTTAAAATTAAATTTGAATTAAACATTTTAAATAAGGCGCAGTGTTAAGAAACATACATTTCGGCCCAAATTCCTAAAGGTTTACTGTCTGGTGATCCCTAGAGCGATCCAAAACCTTTTTTGGGATTCACAAACCATTGTGAATTGGTATTTGCGTTTGTTGGTATGGAAAAGTAAAGCAAATTAGCGCAAAACGCTGCTTTGCATTAATTTGCGTCAAGGGGGCATAACATAACATGTGTATTTGTAAAGCGCACGTCCACCACTACGGGTAACTTGGCGCCGAATAACAGATGTTTGTTGTTACCCAACTCAATGGTACTCATTTTATCGACTTCAGTTGGATGAAAGGCTGAGTGGACCCACCAGGATTTGAACCTGTGACCATGAGGTCGAACACAGGCCCCTGCAGTAGACGAATTAGCCAACTGAGCCACCACCCATCCTTTTTGGTGCTAAGCCCTATTCTCAAACATCAGTAGAAAGGAGTGTCAAAATTTAACACCTCTGAAAATCAGGCGTTAAAAAGGTTTTTCTTCATTTCTCTGTACTATTCCAACTTTGCTTGTGTGCTGCACTGTGCAGCACACATTCAACTTAGGGAAAGCTTTTTCACTTGTCTAAGCATAGTATTTGTACAGGAAGGCCTCTCCTGTACAAAACCTAAGCTAGACTCATGTACACATCCTAGCGCAATGACTCTGAGGTGTGTGCGTGGTGCTCAGCAGCTGAATTCAGCGCCGGCCCTTGGGAGAGGGGAGGAGATCAGAAATAAAAGTAGGGAGCCCTGCACATCAGGAGGCTAACTGAAAAAAGCACGAGCAGATGGCACTTTAACTTTTTGGGGAGTTCCTACATACTTACAAATATCGAGTGCATTTAGCTTGCGCTGGTGCTATATTGTAAGATGAGATTTTAAGAGAATTACATCTGAACTTCGGTAGTAAACTTACACATCAAAAGACAATGCATGTAGAATAGGTTCATATTTCAAGCATATATTCTTTTAGACAAGAACAGATTCACCAAATGTGAGTTATACAGTTGGAGCTTGTGTACCTGTTGCCTGCGGGACAAGAAAACAACTCTGACATTGCCAGCTCCATTTGTTGCTCCCCTCTTGCCCCGGGATTGAAGGCCCGGATCTCTGTACTGGGGTGAATGTATGACATTGTTCTGCATTCTGTCCATCAACTGTGGTTTTTGCATTTGTCACCCCGAGTGAAATGGGTATGCTCAGACGTGAGTCCCATGCTCTCCACACCACTGGATTCAAGCAAGCCGGGCTGAAGACGGCTGGAATGCCAGAAACCGGTCCTCGGAAGCTTGTTTCCGGTCCAGGGAAGGCATGGCTTGGCAGTTCGGGCTGGACTGATCCCATGAGGCACTAGGTCACACTGTTTTGCATATGGCCATGTCTGAACTGGGGTGGTGTGGAGCGCAAAAAAACGATGGATTTAGGCCAGATCTCTGTACTGGGTTGAATGTCTGACATTGTTCTGCATTTTGTCCATCAACTGTGGTTTTTGCACTTATCACTTTGAATGAGACACCATGTTCTAATGATAACAGAAATCAAGTCAGATCAAAGTTTGAGTGCACCATTGGCCAGATTACCGGTGCACTTTGGTATGACAGAAGGGACTGCAGACGCTTGTGTGTCCCCTTCTGTAATATCGATAGCGCTGGCACACATAAAGCGCCAGCGCTATCATCAGAGGGCATTTCCTCATTTGCATTGGGGTGTATGCAAATCAGGGAATCCTTTTGCCTCAGTATCCACGAAGGATTACAGACACGGGCGCAGAGGCAAAGAATCTTTCAGGCGGCACACTGACAGTGCGCCACCTAAAAGGTGGCACACTGTCAGTGTGCCGCCTGATAGCAGCCATCTGGAGCAGGGAAAGGGGGTCCTATGGACCCCCCAGACATCCTCTTGCAGATGTGTGCAGTCACTCAATGCACCCACCTGCAAAGGGATCTCTAATTCCCCTTAAAAATGGAGGCGGGTTGCCGGCTGCACAGTGAAACACTGAGCAGCTTCAAAGCAGCTGCTTGCTATTTCACCTGAATGCTCTGCCCCCAGCTGGCTGGCTCACTATAATATGGCGCATTTTCCTCGTGAGCGCTGGGCGCACCTTTTGAAAGGTGCACCCAGCGCTGACCAGAAAAATGCGCCCATACGTGCTATTTTCCTAGCATCGCCTGACTGTAGCATGTGCTGCAGTGCCTTACCCAGCTCGCGAAAAAAGTGTGCACCCTCAAAGGCACGTTCTGACAGCACAAGGCAGAGAATCCAGCCACTCACACAGCTGTCAGGCAGAAGAGTTCAAGGCAGGCCTTGAATGGCCCAGCTCTATAGTAGCAATTGGAGCAGCCAGGACTGGACTGCTCTCACCTCTGGGTCCCTGTGCATTTCACTGACTGCACCACTGGTAGCTAGGCCCCTGGGCTGACTTGCCTCTTGGTCCACGAATGCCACTGTCATCAGGTCAGGGGAGGCATGAATGTTTTTAAGTCCGTGTTTGAAAACAATCTCTTTTAATAAATGCCTCTAAATGCAGCAATATAATCTGATATATTAAGGTGAAACACTTCTTCATGCGAAAGAAATACACTATTTTGAATTTTGAAGAGACTTTATCACATTTCTCCATGTCTGTTGCAAAATGTCTTTAAACGTGAAAGTTTTCTAAAGGTAAGTGGTGAAGGTCATATTCTTTGCTTCTTTTCCTTTACTTCCGTTAGTGTGTAAATAAATGCCTGCCTGTTTGTTTAACATATTTCTGAATGTTAGTGCTCAGTGAAATAAACAGCAGCCCAGTGCTGCTGGTCACCATGGGGCCTCGTGTATATGGGACCCCCTGGTCCATGCAATGAGTACCCCTGTGTTAGGCTACGCTTGTCAGTATATAATGCTATTCTGTGTCACAGTAAACTATGAGATATCACCACCAACTATGTTATGCGTAGTTATACTGTGTTATTTTAAGACGTTGACATCTATCCTAGTTTTAAAAGCTGTCAGTATCCAGGAGCTTGGCTTGAAAAAACAGATGACTGATTGATTCTAAGAAAGTTACCCAAGAAAAAGGACACAGTAGAAAGGGGGCAAAGGGGGAGCCGTTAGGCTTGTTTTTCTCAATTTCTATAACAGGTGTGCCCATTCTTGCTGTGGATGGTAAAAATCCACGATTGAGGAATTTCCCAGAAATCTAATGCCACTGAGGGGTTAAACAGTGACTTTTTATATCAAGACATAGCTGTAAATTAAATGTTGGAAATAAAATGAACAGTGTTGCATTGTATAAATCTACACTATTCAGGCTCACAAAAGAATATAATAAAAGAAGTAAGCAAATTTAGAGAGGCATATTTACAAAAAATGTCGGAGCATGGCGCTACGCCAAAATTGGTAATGCTGTGCTCCGACATTTTTAAAATGCAGGGATGCGCCGTATTTAAAAAAAATACAGGACACCCCTGTGTTTCCACGCGGGCTGGCGCTAATAAAGCTGCCTAGTGCCAGCGCAGGCACCCATGCGCCATGTTGCAAGGGTGCCTTGGCTGCAGGGGCAATTGTTTATGTGCAGGAAGGTATACCTTCCTGCACTTAAACAATCTTGAAATATGCTTTTTCTATGTGCGCTGCAGAATGCAGCACACATGGAAATAGCAAAAAACGAGGAGAAATTAATAATTTTTCCTCGCATCGCCAGTCTAAGACTAGGTATTCCCTGGTCTTCGTTTTTGGCACTGCCCCAGCCTTGTAAATATGGGGCAACGTCAAAAAGCAATGGGTGTTGTGGCGGTACGCCCACTGCAACACCCATTGCACGCCACATTCACGCTAAGTGAAATATTAAAAGGGGCCTTATTTACAAGATGGCATTAAGCCACAAAAGTGACGTTCTGGTGGCAAGATTCCCTTGTAAATATGCCTCTCAAACTTCAATTTGCTAAAGGTAAAAGAAAACTATACTGAAACAACTGCACAATGTTGGACAGGCCACATGAAGGGCCGCTCTCCCCCGGCTCAACCGGGCCCGAGCCCAGCCACGCAAGAAACTACACACCCCCATTTCACGTCCTCCGTCCCCTCAGGGACCCCTGCCCTCGAACATGTTAACCTCGTGGGTCCGATCCTCTGCCGGCCCACGCGCCCAGCCCGGGCCGCCATCTTGGACACTTCACCACGAGGCCGCCTGGCCCCCGATCGACCTCAACCCTGGGCCTAGCCCGGCCTCAGACATTCCGGCACCACCCTCCACCCAGGAGGTGAGCGGGCTACTTGGCAAGTCAATGGGAGAAAGAGGTGCCGATGGCTCTCCCCCGCCCAGTGCCGCTCGCCCATCGCCTCCCCGGGCGCTGGCTCCACCCCCCTGCTGGGTGTCTGGACTCCCTCATCCCGGACCTCCCGACCTCCAAGTGCGAGGGTCCGGACATCAAAGCACACCAGCCCTATAACTGGGGCAGCTCCAGAGCAGGAAGGCAGTTGTATCTTGGAGTCGAGAGACGTAAAGAGGAACTCATCCTGGACGGACTACTGGCGCTGCCGTAGCTCTGTCTTGTGCACCATCATCCTGCCTGTTGGCGCTGCCACAGCCGTCGTAACCTTCATCTTCGTCGTCGTTGGGATCTGCTGGCGTGGCCGCGGACCGTTGTAACCGTCATCTTTCACCGGGACCTGCAGGCTCCGCCGCGGACCGTCGTCCTTTCTTCATCCATCTCGGGACCTGCTTGGCTCCTCCACGGCCCGATCATCTACCACGCCGAGCTCGAGGATTGAGAGCTATTTTGAACTCACTGGTAACTAAGACTGTCCCGCTACCCTTTTCCTCAGCCCGAGATCAGAACCGAGGGGACCCCTGAGTCCAGACCTCCTTGTATCATACTATCGTAACCTAAGAATTGCATATAAAGTCTCGTTAACCTTCAACCTTGTGTGGTGTCCGTCTGTGGGGGGGAAGTTACTTGTCTGTACAGTCGTTGGAGACGGCTCTCCCTGGAGACCTCTCCCCGTAATCTCGGCCGACCCTCCCGGTCCGTCTAACATTGGTGGCCAGCGGCGCGATCCGAATCACCGCATAACGTACAGAGAGTAGCTCACCCCACAACGAACCACAATGACAACTAAAGAAAGCGGATCAACTGAGAAGTTCCAAATGGAAAAACTAGAGGAGTACAGCCATCGTGAACTAAAGCAGTTCTGCATCGAACTAGGTATCGCTACCACCGGACTAAGCACCAAGGACGATTTTAAGCATGCCCTAGAATCTTGGGCAGAGACCGGGGATGTCGAAGCCCCCGAGCAAAGCACCGCGAAAAATACCAACACAGCCCCTGAAGGGCAAAGAACGGGTCTCTCGCAAGACGAGATCCAAGAAAGAGAAAGAACCCGACTACACGAACTAGAAATGGCCCGACTCAAGATGGACATAGAACTCAAGTTGGCCGAACAAAAAATAAACTTAGAGCACCTGCGTCTCCGAGAAGAAAGAGAGGAGAAACAGAGGCAAAGGGAGCTCGAGGAAAAGAAACTGGCGTACGAGCACGAACGGAATCTAGCCGAGATCAACCTGCGCAAGCAAAATAAAGAGTTAGGGGTGCCCGACAGACCACACACCCCAGGGACCACGGAGAAAAAAGTACACATCCCCAAGGATGTTGTCCGAGAATATTTTCGAGAAGACGACATCCAGCAATGGTTTAAGGCCTACGAAATCGCGATGACTGCGCACCGGATCGATAGAAACGATTGGGGAGCCGGCCTATGGGGCAAATTCCTCAATGAGGGTCGCGATACCCTGTTACAGCTCCCAGACCACCAGATGACCTCCTACGACCATATGAAAGCGGCCCTCCTCACCCGCTATGGCCTCACGCCCGAGATGTACCGTCAGAGGTTCAGAGACTGCACACGCATCCCGGGTACAACTTGGGTGGACTATGTAACGTACTTTAGCCGAGCCTTCGAAGGCTGGATCAGAGGAAACAACGTCACGACCTACGAGCAGCTGTTCAATCTGATGGTATGGGAGCACCTGTCCAACAATTGCTTCATTGAACTTCGCCAACACCTCCTCGACAGCAAGTTAACCGATCCCCGGCAGCTCGCAGCCGAAGCTGACCGGTGGGAGATCACCAGAGTGGGCCGGAATGGGTCCTACGAGCAGAACCGGAACAACAATGGTCACCACCGACCCAGAGGAGGAGGAGGGGGCCAAGGACGAGGAAGAGACAACACTCCGGCCACCCCCGCTACCAGCACCACCCCCCCGGCCAACCGGGGCAGCACCCCGGCGCGACCGGGGTACAGAGCCAATGTTACATGTCACCGATGCCAACGAGTCGGCCACTATGCAAACGACCCCAGCTGCCCGCAGTATCAGAGTCCGAAACCCCGCCATGTGACCGCCGCGGCACTAGGGGAGGAACAGATCTCCGAGGAACAAGAAACAGACGAGCAAGAGTATCAAGAGTGGGAGCCAGCCGCCATGTCTCTCGCGTGCTTAGGGGGAAGAGACATGGTCCCGCGGGTCCCCCTACCCGCTAACACCCAGAAGTACAGCCAATGGGTGAGCATCAATGGACAACGGGCCGAAGCCCTTCGGGACACCGGGGCCAGTGTGACAGCCGTCCGCTGTCATCTGGTGACCCCAGAACAATATCTACCGAACATTCTCTGCCCTGTGCGATCAGCCGACAACTCAGAAAGTCTGTGTCGGATGGCCTGCGTCCCCTTTGAGTGGGGAGGGGTCTCCGGCATGTTGAAAGTGACGGTCCGAGACGACGCCCCCGTGGACTGCCTCCTCGGAAATGACCTGGAAAGCTCCCCGTGGGCAGCCGTGGAGCGAAAAGAACACTTGGGGATGTTGGGCGTCCCGGACTGGGCGTGCGTCACCACCCGGTCCATGGCCGCCCGTGCCAACCATCACCCGGAAGAACCAGAATGGCCGGCGCCACCGCCTCCGGTCGCCCCAGCCGAGACCACCGACCATGACATCCCCCTCGAACTTGCTCAACCCTCCGACCTCGCTAACCTTGACCAGTGGGCTCAAGAAGGGGGACCCACACAAGAACAATTTCGTCAGGAACAGAAGACCTGTCCCTCCCTCGAGGGACTCCGACAACAAGCGCTCGCCCAAAGCGCCGGGGATACCTCCGGAACTCATTGGGTCTACTGGGACAATGATCTGTTGTACAGCGAGCAACGAATCGCCGAGCTGGGGGCCAACCGAGTACTAGTAGTGCCCCTCCGCTTCAGAGACTTCCTGCTGAACCTGGCCCACGATGTCCCCCTGGCAGGGCACCTGGGACAAGATAAAACCTACAGCCGCCTGGTGACCCACTTCTTCTGGCCCAAAATGAGAAACGATGTGCACCAGCATTGCCGATCTTGCCCCACGTGCCAAGCTAGTGGGAAGAGCGGCCGCAAACTAAAGGCCCCCCTGCAACCCTTTCCAGTAGTCACGACCCCATTTGAGAGGGTCGGAATAGACATTGTGGGACCCCTGGACCCGCGTACAAGACAAGGCCATCGTTTCATCCTGGTACTAGTGGACCACGCCACCCGCTACCCTGAGGCTATTCCTCTCCGGACCCTGACAGCCCCAGTGGTCGGCCGGGCCCTGATGGGGATCTTCTCCCGTGTGGGGTTCCCCCGAGAAGTCGTCAGCGACAGAGGCACGAACTTTATCTCTAAATACATGAAGTCCCTCTGGCAACAGTGTGGGGTCACCTACCGCTTCACGACCCCCTATCACCCCCAAGGAAACGGACTTGTTGAGCGGTTCAATCGCACGCTAAAAGGGATGATCGGGGGATTGGAAGAGCCCCTCCGTCGCCAGTGGGACGTGCTGCTGCCGTGCCTCCTCTTCGCCTACCGGGAGGTCCCACAGAAATCCCTAGGCTTCAGCCCCTTCGAACTGCTATATGGGCACCCAGTGCGGGGACCGCTCAGCCTGATCAAAGAAGGCTGGGAGATGCCTCCGGCCAAGAGTCCTCCAGATGTCTTCCGGTACCTCCTCACCCTCCGCAACCAGTCCCGGCGGTTCAGAGACCTAGCAAAAGCCAACCTAGAGGCCAGTCAAGAGGACATGAAGAAATGGTATGACCAGAACGCCTCATCAATTGAATTCGAGCCGGGGCAACAGGTATGGGTAATGTCCCCCACAGAGCCATGCGCTCTCCAAGACAAATGGACGGGACCCTTCAAAGTAATCGAACGCAAGGGTCCTGCCACCTATCTGATCGATATGGAGTCCTCCCGGAATCCACTCCGAGTCCTCCACACCAACAGACTGAAGCCCCACTTTGCACGAACAGAACTCAGCCTACTGATGGCCACAGACAATGGGGTTGAAGACGACTCCGAGCCTCTCCCTGACCTCTTGCGGGCCCAAGAGCAAGACGGCTCCGTGGATGGGGTCAGACTCTCGGAGACCCTCACCAAAGAACAACGCCAAGAGTGCCAAGCCCTCCTGTTACAGTTCGCCAGTCTGTTCTCCCTCACCCCAGGTGTCACTTCCTGGTGTGTGCACGATGTAGACACCGGAGACAGCCCTCCTATCCGCCACCAGGCCTACCGCGTACCTGACCGGGTACGGGCCTGCATCCAGGCAGAAGTAGCTAAGATGCTCACGCTCGGGGTCATCGAGCCCTCAGACAGTCCATGGGCCAGCCCGGTCGTACTGGTCCCCCAAGCAGCCGCCCCCGGAACCACACCTGAACTCCGGTTCTGCGTCGACTACCGGGGCCTGAATGAAGTCACCAGGACGGACGCACATCCCATCCCCCGGGCAGATGAACTGGTCGACCGAATGGGAGCTGCTCGCTACCTCAGCATCTTCGACCTGACAGCAGGTTATTGGCAGATCGGCCTCACACCCCGAGCACAAGAACGTTCTGCCTTCTCCACCCCCGATGGCCACTATCATTTTACGGTCATGCCCTTCGGCATGAAAAATGCACCAGCAACTTTCCAGCGGCTCGTCAACCAGGTCCTGGCGGGGCTCGAAGAGTTCAGCGCCGCCTACCTGGACGACATCGCTGTGTACAGCCACCATTGGACCGAGCACCTCCACCACCTCCGAGCAGTACTGCAAGCCCTTCAGCGAGCTGGCCTTACGATCAAGGCCAGCAAATGCCAAATCGGACAAGGGTCTGTGACCTACCTCGGACACCAGGTGGGAAGCGGCCTAGTGGCCCCTCTGCAGCTGAAAATTGCCGCCATCCAGAACTGGCAGCCCCCTATCACACAAACCGAGGTGCGAGCCTTCCTGGGCCTCACGGGCTACTACCGAAGGTTCGTGAAAGACTATGGTACCATAGTGGGGCCTCTCACCGAGCTCACATCGAAGAATCAGCCCAAGAAGGTGAACTGGACCCCAGAGTGTCAAGCGGCATTCGAACAGTTGAAGGCCGCCATGTGTTCCGCTCCTGTGCTCCAGGCCCCAGACTACAGCCGGGAGTTCGTCGTCCAGACGGACGCCTCTGACCAGGGCATTGGGGCGGTGCTGTCTCAAGTGAACACCGAAGGCCTTGATCAACCGGTGGCCTTCATCAGCCGGAGACTCCTACCACGGGAGCAACGCTGGAGCACCATAGAGAGGGAAGCCTTCGCTGTGGTATGGGCCCTCAAGAAGCTCCGGCCCTACCTTTTTGGTACCCACTTTCGGGTACAAACTGACCACCGACCCCTGCAGTGGTTGATGCATATGCGGGGGGAAAACCCAAAATTGCTACGCTGGTCCATCTCCTTGCAAGGTATGGACTTCACAGTCGAACACCGGCCTGGGTCAGACCACGCCAACGCGGATGGCCTGTCCCGGTTTTTCCGCCTCGACGAGGAGAGTCCCCAAGAGGATGGGTAACTCTCCCCGCCTTCAGCTGGGGGGGACGCATGTTGGACAGGCCACATGAAGGGCCGCTCTCCCCCGGCTCAACCGGGCCCGAGCCCAGCCACGCAAGAAACTACACACCCCCATTTCACGTCCTCCGTCCCCTCAGGGACCCCTGCCCTCGAACATGTTAACCTCGTGGGTCCGATCCTCTGCCGGCCCACGCGCCCAGCCCGGGCCGCCATCTTGGACACTTCACCACGAGGCCGCCTGGCCCCCGATCGACCTCAACCCTGGGCCTAGCCCGGCCTCAGACATTCCGGCACCACCCTCCACCCAGGAGGTGAGCGGGCTACTTGGCAAGTCAATGGGAGAAAGAGGTGCCGATGGCTCTCCCCCGCCCAGTGCCGCTCGCCCATCGCCTCCCCGGGCGCTGGCTCCACCCCCCTGCTGGGTGTCTGGACTCCCTCATCCCGGACCTCCCGACCTCCAAGTGCGAGGGTCCGGACATCAAAGCACACCAGCCCTATAACTGGGGCAGCTCCAGAGCAGGAAGGCAGTTGTATCTTGGAGTCGAGAGACGTAAAGAGGAACTCATCCTGGACGGACTACTGGCGCTGCCGTAGCTCTGTCTTGTGCACCATCATCCTGCCTGTTGGCGCTGCCACAGCCGTCGTAACCTTCATCTTCGTCGTCGTTGGGATCTGCTGGCGTGGCCGCGGACCGTTGTAACCGTCATCTTTCACCGGGACCTGCAGGCTCCGCCGCGGACCGTCGTCCTTTCTTCATCCATCTCGGGACCTGCTTGGCTCCTCCACGGCCCGATCATCTACCACGCCGAGCTCGAGGATTGAGAGCTATTTTGAACTCACTGGTAACTAAGACTGTCCCGCTACCCTTTTCCTCAGCCCGAGATCAGAACCGAGGGGACCCCTGAGTCCAGACCTCCTTGTATCATACTATCGTAACCTAAGAATTGCATATAAAGTCTCGTTAACCTTCAACCTTGTGTGGTGTCCGTCTGTGGGGGGGAAGTTACTTGTCTGTACAGTCGTTGGAGACGGCTCTCCCTGGAGACCTCTCCCCGTAATCTCGGCCGACCCTCCCGGTCCGTCTAACACACAAGTAGACCACAGACCTCAAGTCTCTCTCATTGCGAGTGAGTCTCACCCATTTGGAGGTAGGGTTGAGGTCTCACTCACAATATGCTAAATGCCAAACCTGGTAAAAAAAAAAAAGGCTAAAACTCAAACTAAAAACATAACTCTTTTCAGTGCGAAATACTTCGGAAGTAAATTCTATCACAATGGAAGCCCCCTAGAGACCCCTTCAGGTAATGGGAGGAGCTGATTAACATACATCAGAGTGCCACACCACTACTTTTTGAAGTCCATTTTCTACTTTAGAGAAGCTTTGCTGGTGGTTTTCTTATTCTACGCATATTTTAAAATGTTTAATTATTTCGCTGGTCACTTCCCGCCTATTCATTGATGTTTTTGTTTCTGTGACATCACTTTCTGTGATGTCATTAGACATGCTCATTAATACTTACACTTAAGAATTCTTATAATTTGAGAGTTCTGGTAAACAAATGTTCCTTGTAAGGGTTAGGGCCCTAGGCCCTCATGCACAGCTAATGATCACACACACACACACACAGAAGTATAGTCTTGAACTGGCCAAGGGCATGCACACCCGGCTCCTTCTATTAGAAGGGTCACCTGACTGGTGACACCTGTGAAGGATGCGTGTGGGGTCAGTGTGGAAGTCAGCCCTCGAGGAAAGGCTGGTGGAAATACAGTTTCTCATAAAAACTGGAACGTGACCAGCCGTTCACTACATTTCTGCCACAAAAATCATAGCTGCCAAGGTTTCAGATTGCGATGTGTGACATTTTCATAATTTTAGTGTAATAATGAGTGACATTTCAAAGACTATGAGTGACACTTTCTCGCAAGCAAAATCAAGCAATGAAGATGAAGGAAATATTAGAAATGACTTCCCACTGAGCAACAAAAAGCTCTAATTGTATCTTAAAATTGCTTCAAGGCACCAGAAACGGAAGGACACTAATGGGACACAGACTGCATGAGAGCAGTGCTTAGCAAAAGAAGAAACCCTATAGGTGCTCAGAACATAATCTCAGCCCCACCATGCAGTTTATGCAAAATTGGTAGTGAGTACGCCAGGTTGACTGGTGATGGCAGTTGGTCAGAGCAATTGCTGCTGGAGGAAGTTACAGGATGTTATTTAACTGTGTGAGGGAGAGGCCTGTGATTATTTTGTTGTGTCTCTCCCTGCACAGAGAAAATAGATCTCATCAGCCAGTTAACTCATTTTCTGAAGTTTCCGTAAATTGTTTAAGTTAGGGGGTGGGTGCTCTGGTTTCTGGATGGTATGGGCATAGCAGACAGGTCTTCAGTTTGCCCATGTGTGTCATTTATAGGCTTTCAGTGTATTTATGAGTAACATTTCACTGGTTTATGTTTGACACTTTGTAAGGAATTAAAGAAAGCTATCAATAATTTTTTTCTTGCAATTTTACTTTTTTCATAACAACTTCTTATAACCAGCCCTTCTCATAACCCATTGCCTGCAGTGCAAAGTAAGAACCCGTTTGACAAAAGCTTCACCAATATCCCTTCTCCTTTACAGGCCCAAAATATGTTAACTATCTTGATAGCTGCAGAAGTAGTTACTATTTTAAAGCAGTGCCACTCATTAAGACCAAGTCATGAGATAACTCGATTCCGATAATAAAGTCATTAGACAAAGAACGAAAAATATATTACTTTAACAAATGCACACTACTGCTCTTTGGACATGATCATTTTTTTTTTACTAACCTCCTTATTATTCCCAGGATGGCAGCTGTTCCAGTGTTTTGCTGCTGACGAGGTACAGAGGGGCCTCTCAGCTCCTTGGGTGTGACACTTGGGTGTGAATTGAAGAACGAGCAGAGACTCAGTCATTATGTTGTTTAGGAGCGGGGGAGGTCAGGAGCACGAGAGCCGTGTAAAAGATATGCCCTCGCCTGACTTCCCTGTGGTGCCCGCCACGACGAAAGCAAAGTCATCTAGATCCGGACCCGCTTTGCTACACAGCGTCTGCGAGGCACTACAGCACCAATGTATGTGAGCAGATACGAGTAGGCCCAGGTGCCGGCCAGCTCGGAAACCAATTTAAACACTTTGGGCCAAGTGAGCATTTCCTTGCACCGAGGCCCAGACAAGAGATTTAGGGTTCACGTTGTTGCGGAGGACGGGGGCTCGGCTGATCTCAGGATTTTTTATTTTTTTATTTACCACTCTTGACAGGCTGCTCTTCTACGCAGAATTACCTTAAACACAGTACGATTAACAAATAAAGCCTGAGTAACTCAGTGAGTGTCCTGGGTCATTCTCGGCTCCCCGCCGGTCTGGGCTGGCAAGTAGTTGTGTGAAGGTGGCACGCCCGGGGTTATTGCAGCGTTGCGCACCACAGAACCAAGACAGTCAGCACTGTGCACATGGCGAGGACTGACTCAGATGAAGTCCCCGCCGTTCTACCTTACTTGCTCTTCCTCCAGACGGGACGGACAGTGAGTAGTGCGTCACATCCGGATTAAAATCCATGTGACACAATGACTGACGGCCAATAGTATCCACTGCTGAGTGGGCAGGCCTCGCTCCCCCATCGGTAATTGGCAGCAGTGAGTGCGTAAACCCTGCGGCGCTGCTCGGCAGATTTGTTACACTGTAGCGCTCTCAGCCACTCCAGGGCTGAGGGCAGATCATAGCTCAGTCTTTAACTATTTATGAACTCGCCTCAGCAAGCAGCTGCGGGCAGCACGTCTTTCGGAGCAGCAGAGTTAGGGCACAGGTGACGCCGGTGGCGCGCGCTTGTGAGTGGCTGGCAAAATGCGTGACAATGCATTTCAGTGCGGTGATGCGGAACACCGCACTGAAATGCGTGAGCGTCAAACCTGTTGCGTGATGCTTGACCGGACTGAAAAATGTGTGTATTTGATCTCTGATTAGCATTGCGTTGTAGTTCACCATGGCTACAGCCCCCCCCTCCCCCCCCCCCCCCCCGGTCCCCCTCCCTCCACCCCACTTCCCCAAGGTCGCCTTCCCACTTCTTATTTGAAATCTAGACATATTTGTAGCAGCACACTAGTGGAAGTCTTCCTTGTAGAGGTTATTATGGTCCAACTATTTTTGTAGTACAAAACTAGGAGCAGTATACTGATTTCTTAGTACCAGAGGCAATCTATTTTTTCACAGCATAGGGTGCATTTCCTGTGGGTCACACCAATTTAACTACAACAAGTAAGGCAGTAGGATATGCTCACTGCACTCGTCGTCCCCCCTTACCCCATCACTATTCATTTTGCTTAGACACCGCGATAGTGTATACTGAATAATAATTATTATATTACTCAAAGTATGTGTGTTATACTCGATAACCGGTATGGATATGCCCAAAAATGTACGCACTTCAGGAAAAGCTGAAGGTGATGTAATCAAAACCCCAAGAACGGATGCGGGATGTGATTACAATTGATTTTTAAGCCATAACATGTCATAAAAATCCGCCAAATGGATTAACCTCGCCATGACAGTAAATAATCCTACAAAGAGGATGAATAAAAAAACGCTGCCTTCCAATTGGCTGTTGATGACATCAGCCTGTAGAAGGGTCCAATGGAGGATGCGCCCGCCCGTCAGTGCCGCAGGAGGGGTTACGTCAGCTTCGCCGCGCGCTCATTAGTGAGTCGGCTACAGCACTGCGGGGCAGGACAGCTGGAGGGCGGGGCCTCGCGGAGCCTCCTGCACGAGCCGGGGCACGGGGCACGCGGCCCGCCTCCCTCTTGCTCTCCCCCGCGCGCTCACTCCCACGTGCTCCCACGCCGCCCACTCGCAGGTGCCATCCCTTCCCATCTCAGATGCAGCTCACGGCCAGTCGTGCAGAGCAGAAAGTAGGTGACATAAGTGGTCGTAGTGAGAAGAATGTCAATTGGAAACCAGGGACTGTGATGACGAGAATGTATGGTAGCGGACGGCTTAGAGGGATTGTATGGCGCTTTCAGTCCCTCACGGGACGCTGAATACTTGTAACAACCACATTATCTTTATCTCAAAAAACGAATACGCATCGCCATTTCAAAAAGTCAGCTCCATATTCTCGGCTATAAGTGGCCCGGGTCTTGCCGGTGCTGAGCTCCGGCAGTTAAAAAGAAAAAACGGGTGCTCTCCGTTTTTGCCATCACCATGTTAATTCTGCAGCAGTGCCACCCTTTACTGCCTTTGATGTAACTTCAGAGACACATTATAGTACTTTCACAGTCTCGTCATTTCAGAACAGAAGCCTTTTCAATAATATATACAACAAAGCAATAGTTTATGCAACTAATAGCCAGGGCAGAAGTCGGGGGTACACGCTGGCCCACCCTCTATTTTCACAGGATGGACGCCGTCCCCTGTGCAAGCAGTTGTGCCCTGCAGAAATATGTTAAACTTCCCAGTGTTAGACACCGGGACACGTTCAGCAGCGCCTGCAGGGTGTCTGCCTTCCATTTCCAGAAGCGAGGGGGCTTTTTTTTTTCACCTCCAGTTAGGCCGAAGTTAAGGGGCCTTCAGGCCTCCTTTCTAGAACCTTACACTTAAATGTAAATGCCACGGAGGGAATCAAAGGCACATAGCTTGCTGTTTCTTCACAGGAATTCAAGAGAGGCAGCTTTTGCCTTTGTTCTGTTCCTGTATATAAGTGCAGATACTATAAGACTGCCAGAGAGTCTGGTCTGTCACAGTCTTTACACAAATAATTTAAATAACACTAGTTTATTTCTTTTATAGCGCTACATCGTGACATCATATGCTGTGAGGGCAGGCTTCATGATGTCACTTGCATAGTGTATAACGTATTCAGTCCCCCCACTTCTTTTTATAGGACTTGTGCCCTGCTAATAGCTATTGACAAAACCAATAGTATTGGCTTGTTTTAGTTGTAATGTTATTTGTATTATGTAGCTGGATGCAATGACAGACGCAGCAAAATAGCAGTGGGGCAGCACTCTATGCTAAGCACAGATTTTTAGCTTAGATGTTTTTAAGCCATGCCCTTAATTATATCAACCACACCCCTTTGAGAGACCCGCCTTCTCAGCTGTTCCTAGGTATTGGTTTGTATGTGTTATGTCGCTCCAGTGACGTCACTGGAGCAACTCAGGAGATTGAAGAATGTGCCAATTAAGCAGGGGTCTGGGATGCCAGCCTCCGCTGCATGTGTTGCATTTGGTATGGTCTTTGAGTCACATGTGACTCTGAAATAAAAGATCTGAGTGCGGCAGCCAGAGTGGAACCAGGCCGGGGACATGTGAGCACATCCTCCCATCTCTGAGTTTGATTTCTATGCCGGGCCTCTACATGTGGTCCCCTCATTGGTGTCAGCCGCAATGTGTGTGCGGCGACACAACATTGGCGACTAGCGGAGGTCTCGTTTCCCGGTGCCCACTACGCTGTGTGACGGCCTTGCCCCTGAGGAGGGTGAGGTGCTCATGCAGAGTGTCTGGGCGGCCCCTGCTGGATTAGGGTGTCTCGTGCTCCGGTAGGAGGCCACTCGATTGGAGTGCTGTGGAGGTGGGGCTTTCCTTTGGTACCTCACTACGGTGGCTAAACCTCATTCTCGGGCCATAGTGCAGCGAAGTGTGAGGGCAGGCCCGCTTCAAGCAACCACACAGAGCTGCAATCTCAACAAGCAACAGGGTGCCCGAGAGTGCTGGCAGACTGCCCCAGGAACAGCAGCTAACCACAAGGGATGCCTCGCTGATGCTGCTAGTGAATTGCACTACCACAGTCCCCATACTGATGTGAGTACCACAGAACCTCTGCCAATTGTGAGTGGGGAGTGGGCAGCTTTGCCCTTGCTGTTGATGTGCTAGAAGGCTGTGAGCCAGTGGAGTGGCAGAACTTGACCCCCTGGGGTAGTGGAAAGCGCAGAATAAAACAATACTGTGGAGCCATGGCCAATACACCGGCGATTGAGCCATTCACCATTGAAGACGCCCCGTCAGTGCAGGCCCCCAAACTGAAAGGAATGGATGGAGAGTTGTACTTCTTTGAAGCGACGTAAGTTGAAAATACTCAAAAGCAACACTGATTCTACATTTGGGGGAAACAGATATTTACAAAATATCTAAATCCCTCAATGAAGCAGCCCCTAAAACACACTTCACCCTCATAGCGCATTTTGAACCGATGGCAAACCAGGACTAGAAGCCAGCGAGGCAGAACATGGATGAATCAATAGGTGTTTTCTATGCCCACCTCAACGAATTAGCCAATACATGTGGATTCAATGACCAGAACGAAGAAATCCGAGGGCAGATCATTCAGGGTTGCACGTCAGCAAAACTCAGAGAGCACATATTGGAAGAATCAGAGAAATCCCTAGTGGACATACCCTGTGCAGAACCAAAGAACTTTCCAGAGCTCGTGCTGCTCGCATAAAAGCTACTCTACAGACCACCCGGCAAAGACGGAGCAAGTCAACATGGTGTCTGCGAATACAACTGGCAAGTCAGAGAGAGGGTGCTAAACAATGCACCTGTGGATACTGTGGGGGGAGTAGTCTTCGTCCGTCGGAATGCTATGCAAGAACAAAGAAGTGTGCAGGTTGTGGCAAACTCAACCATTTTGCAAGGGTTTGTTGTTCAGGAAAGGAGAAAGGGCAGCACACTACTGTCAATGCCATCCCTGAGGTCAAAGAGACAAGCAGTGACATGGATAATGACAAAGCTGTTTACTATTGGCACTGCCATCTCAACAGCTAGTCGTCTCCGGAAATGCCAAATTCAAGTTAGAGGTCACCTTGCCACAGCTGTGGTAGACACTGGGGTAACCATTACCATCATGCCTGCAGAGGTTTTTGACACACTGACACCTGCCTGAAGCTATACCCAGGTGTGATCAAAGTATATGCACATAGCCAATACAAACCTCTGATAACACGAGGTAGATTCAGGACCACCATAGCATGTGGATCATACAAGGTGGAGTCCCATATATACAGGGCGAAAGAGTGCCATGGAATGCTTTTGGGCCGCTGAAGATCTTCGTATTGCGACATTTGCATTTGGGATACATCACAAAGCCATTGCTGACATTCTGAGTGAATTCCCACTGGTATTCGGAGGAATCTGGTGCCTGAGGGACAGAGATTCACCTACACATTGACTTATCCGTGAAAAATATCCCCCTTCTCCATCGGCGAATTGCTTTTCACCGGAGGCCCCCTGTTGAGAAAGAGTTGGAAAAGCTCGAGGCAGCATTAATAATTGAAATGTTGACTCTGCCAAGTGTGGTCATGCGAAAGCCCAAACAGACCGGGGAGGTGAAGATCTGCATGGACATGCGCATGCCCAACATCACAATAAAGAAAGCATTTGACACCTACGATTTATGACTTGATCGGCAAGCTCAGTGGAGCTAGCTGGTTCTCAAACTGAATCTTGAATCAGGTTACCATCAGCTGGTACTCGATGAGGAATCCCGAGACATCAAGCTTTCTTGACGCATGTGGTCCTGCGGCGATACAAGCGTCTTAGTTTTGGCATCTCCAGTGCTGCTGAAGTATTTCAGAATGTCATTCAGGAACTCTTGGTGGACCTCCCAGGTATCATAAATGTAAGCTCGGACATCCTGATTTGTGCAAAAACGGTACTCAATGACCGGTTGCAGAAGGTCCTCTGGAGAATTCAGGAGTCAGGTGTAACAAGTGTAAATTTCTGCAGTAAAAGTTATACTTTTTTGGATCTGTGTTTTCTTTGGATGGAGTAACTACATACCCTGACAAGGTTTGTGACATCAAGGAAGCACCGGCCCCTGCCACGGTGACTGAGGTGAGAAGTTTTTTAGGGATGGTCAATTATTGTGGACAGTTCATCAAAGAACTCACCATGCTGACTCAGCCTCTTCGAGAACTGACCTAAGCATCGGTCCCGTGGACATGGGACCCCGACTAGGAAGCTGCCGCCCAGGCTACAAAGGCTGACCTGTCTTCCAACACCACGTTAGCATATTTTGACCCCCCACAAACATACCACAATTGCAGTAGATGCTGGTCCAAAACGGTCGGGGGCAGTCCTCGTGCAACAATCCACTGAGGAGGAGGAATGGGTCCGAGTAGCATTTGCGAGGCGATCATTGACCAGCACCAAACAGTAATATTTTCATTTGAAAAGGAGGCGATTGCCATTCATTGGGGTGGTCATCACTTTCACCTGTATGTATATGGCAAGTCATTCACCGGGACGACAGACCACAAACCACTCATCCCTCTATTAAAGGGCAGGGCGGCCAAACCCCTTCCAAGGATTAAGAAGTGGATGTTACAACTCCACTTATACCACTGTCAGGTGGAGTATTGGCATGGATTCCTCAATTCATGGTGATGATTGATGATTACTCCAAATATCTGGAGGTGGAAGTCATGTCCTCTCTAAGTGCCAGTGAGGTATTTCCCAAGTTGGAGAAGATCATGGCTACCCATGGTTTGGTAAAAGGAATTGTGGACCGACAATGGTCACCTTTTCAAGGGCAAGAGCTGGAGTCCTATTGGAATTCACTCCAGATTACTCACAAAAGGATCACCCCAGGCTAATGGGGAGGCCGAACGATTCATGTGGAGTCTAAATAAGGTGATCCGAAATGCCTCCACCAATCACCAACTGATAGAGTTTGCAATATACTTATTCCTGAGAGACTATCGTCAAACTCCCCACTCCACCACATCTCTCCATGGCTCGGGTAATTGAGGACACAATCCCCCACCGTCCAACATTGGTGCCTGATCCTTAAATGAGTCTGCTGTCCATGATAAGAAGAAGTTCAATAATCAAGTGAGTCATCGGCAACATCTAGCTGGGAGAAACTGCGCTTGGCCAAGACCAATGCCCGAAAGTAAATTCTGACTACCTTTCGAGAGAAGTCCTTGGGCTATTGTTGCTATTCATGGCACCAAGGCACTGGGAGGCGAGGACATGAGGTCATCACCTGGAATGTATCTGCATTTAAAACATTTCATCAGCCCAGTGATGGTCTGTAAGGAAGTCTTGATGTGACCTCCTTCAGGGATGACTCGGAAGAGCATAGTGAAGAGGATTGCACCAAATGGGAGGCAGCGGAAGGTAACTCCCATGGCAATGAGGCCTCTGGTGGGAGCAAGATGACTCCAGTGAGTTGTCCCATCAGCGCTCCAGAGCTCACATGTAGCAGAATCAATTACACCCGATATGGTCTCCGAAGCAAACCCGAGTCCTCTACCCAACTGAGAGACCATCTTGTGTGAGTAACGAGGTGGGTGTCTGATGTAAGCGGACTCTGTGTCCATTCTAGGTATGTCCTGTCTAAGTTGGGTGGTTTGTGCTGCCCATGGACATGCAGCCACAATTTTGGACAGCTATAATGTTCTGTGTGCCATGTTTGTTTCATATATCTGTTTGGGGAGGAATGTTATGTCGCTCCAGTGAAGCAACTGGAGCGACTCCAGAGATTTGAGAACGGGCCAATTAAGCAGGGGTCTGGGAAGCCAGGCCCTGCTGCATGTTCTACTTTTGCTATGGTCTTTAAGTCACATTTGACTCAAGTAAAAGATCCCCTACCAAGGGCAGAGGCCAGAGAGGACCCAGCCGAGGGACATGTAAGCACATCCTGGCATCTAGTTTGATTTTTAGGCTGGGCCTCTACATGTGGTCCACTCATTGGTGTCAGCCGCAAGGTGTGTGCGGCGACACAACAGTATGTTCAGAGTCAACGGCTGTATATAGCAAAGCGCACTGAAATTAGCCATAATGCTACGTTTTTAAAACGACAAAAAAAACCACATGTAATAAATATGTTTTTGTTTTTTATTATGTTAATGATTTTTATTGGCATAGCACAAGCCCTAACAAATAGTCGGCAGTTAATTAGCACATGCCCTAATTTAGCACTAAATGTCCTACAGTTAGTATCCAACTTTACCATGGATCGCCATCCCCTGCATTTGTTAAGAATTAGCCTCCGTTTGCCCATTCCTTGTATTTTGTCACAGCTACCTTGTAGAGGCCACGGGTTCCTCTTAATGTCAGGAATTATACACAGGCAGCCAGTACCAGAATTTTGCAATTGATTCTGCCTTGCGCATGAATCATGGTCTGCTTTTGGAATGGCTGAGCTGGGCACAGGGTGCCAATATTCAGTAGGGGGAAAAAAGATCTATTTGCATAAAGGGCCTGTCATCAGCAACGCCCCACTACCTTGGCCCCAGTGATTTTATTTAAAGTGCTTCTAATCTTTTCTAACGTGCCACTACAGCTGTTTATACCACGCTATCAGCCCCCTAACTTGCCCTGTCATCTACCTCTAACCTCCAACGACACAAAATAACACCCTCTCTCGTGGGTCCCGGGCTCACTGTGCCACTGGATTCAAGCAAACCTGGCTGACAAGTGGGGATACCCCAAAACTAAGGGCCAGAAATAAGATGCTTGTTTCTGGCCCAGGGCGGTCCTGGCATAGAAGTTCAGGCTGGACTGTTCCCATAAGGAGCAGGGTCAAGGCTGATTTGCATATATCTGGGTCTAAACTGGAGTGACGTGATGAGCAAAAGAACGTTGGATTTAACCCACATCTCTTGACTGGGGGTACATGTTTGAAGTATTCTGCATTCCGTCCATTTGTGTGTCTTTTTCTTTCTCACTCTAGGCGCACCAAGTATACTCAGACGTGGGTCCCAGCGCACTATGCTACTGAATTCAAGCTAGCCTGGCTGATGAGAGGTGATAACCCAAAACTGGTCCCAGGATGCTTGTTTCTGGTCCAGGAAGGACCTGGCTTGGCAGTTTGGGCTGGACTGTTCCCATGAGGAGCAGGGTCAAGACTGATTTGCATGTGGCTGGGTCTAAACTGAGGTGGCATGGTTTACAAAAGAATGATGGATTTGACCCAGTAAATGTTTGATTTGTTCCACATTCCGTCCATCATTTATGTGTCTTTTGCTTTCTCGCCCTAAATGTGCCGGGTATGCCTGGCCGTGGGTCCTGGGCTCACTGTGTCATTGGATTCAAGCTAGCCGAGCTGATGAGTGCTGATATCCCGAAACCGGTCCCAGGATGCTTGATTCTATTTGATAAAACTTAAAAAAAAATAGTTTTTGCATTCTTAATTCTTCTGAATACCAGGGGGTTGATGGCTGGGCTCACCTTGGAGTCCATAGTTTTACCGGGGCTAGTTTCTTACATGCCAACTTAATCCATTCCGTATAGGCATCCATAGCATCATCAACTTTTACAGGAAAAGTGGGTGCTGTAGTTTAGAGTAGCGTTCTTAATTCAGAGCTATTAATGTCTTTCCAAGCCCTGGGGGGGCGTGGCTAGCCGAGCAGCGAGATGGCCGCTCTTTGAGTGAGCTCCGCCGGCTACACTTATAAATCCTTCATTTCTCCTTTTCCTGGTGCCTGCGGACCCCCAATCCTCCTGAGTCCGATCCAGAACACCCTGGTGATCCTTCGTCCTGAGTTTGGGGCGCGGAGGTGACACCCCTTCGAAGCGGCGACGTCCCGGACAATCTCCGACCTGAGTGCCCGCTCTGCCCCTCGCCGGAAGTGCCTCCTTCTGGGCGGCGTGTGACACTGGTGACCGCGGTTGTGGAGGCCTCTGCTTCCTTGGCCGACTTTGCGGAGACACGTCGCCTGCCTGAGTACTGCCGTGTCCACCATACCGGGGAACCCTGATTGCCGCCGAGGGGGACTGAGGCGGGTGAGAAGCTGCGCGATCTGGCGCTGCCTGGCGAAATTGACTGAGACGACACGGAAGGATCCGGCGTCCAGCCACTTTGCGCTGCATCGAGGGGAGCACCGGTGGCGGCCGGAGCGGTAGCGCCACCATTGTCCACGTCGCTGCGGGGGCCGGAGTGGCTGTAGGGTGCATTTGCGGCGTGGCGGAGGCGCCTTGAAGCTCCACACGCTTCGCCACCACGCCTGGGCACACAGTCTGCTACTCACTAGGTGGAGTGGTTCACCGCACGTAGCACTACGAGCTCTACGGCTCTGGCCCCCTTGGACCCTGTTACTGTGGTTTTCCCGCCGGTGGCGAAGCCTCGCCATTGCACTACAGGTGCCCGCCGTTTTATCTCCGTCTGTGCCCGTTCTGGGTGCTGCAGCACTGGGGAGCCACTGGACACCGGCGCCAACCCTCCACGAGGCTGCCTGAGCACCGCAAACTGCTAGATACGCCTACTGTGCCCGGCGCTGCTTGGTCTGTTACACGTGGGCTGCGAACTCCTTGACCAAATCACTGGACAGACACTGCCCTTTTGCGCAACCCGCAGACTCCGCCCGGCTGCAGAGATGGGGAAGAACGACGCCAAACAATCTAAGCTAAGCTTCGACAACAGGAGACCCGCAAAAAGCCAGGCGGCGGAGTCGGATAACGGTGCATCGCCGTCGCAAGATACACCTCCGGACATCGACTTTGGGGCCCTCATTATGGAGGTAAGATCCAGCTTGAAGAGCATTGACGCCAAGCTTGATAATATGGCCACGCAACTCGAGTCTGTGAAAACTAAGGTGGACACCCACGAAACAAGACTAGATTGCCTTTAAAATAGACAGACTGAATGTCGCGAGTTCCAGCAGCAGGCCAAGCAACATATCACGTCGCTGGAGCGGGAAATCGACAGTCTGCGCGCAAAGTCGGACGATTTGGAAGCACGCTCTAGGAGATCCAACGTCCGCATTACGGGCATTCCGGAGACTACCAACATAGGCAAGATGGAATCGTTTGTGTCTGATCTCCTACATGAACTGTTCGACCCGGATCTGTCCCCGGTTTTCACTGTGGAAAGAGCGCACAGGTCGCTTGGGAAGAAACCTCCGCCGGGCGCCCCTCCGCGTCCCATCCTGGCCAAATTGCTCAACTACCAAGATAGAGACATCATCTTGCGTTTGGCGAGGGAGAAGGGTAAGATCACACACCAAGGAAACCACATCTCCTTTTATCCGGACTTTACCCCACTTGTGCAAGCAGCCCGTAAGGAATTCCTGCCAGCGAAAAGGATCCTGCTGCAAGCTAGAGTGCCCTATTCTCTCCTTTATCCGGCGAAATTGAAGGTTCAACACGAGAACACCTCACACGCTCAAGTTCGCTAAACACATCTGTGCTGGAGCCAGGAGGAAATCGCCGCGACTCGAGGACGCTTCGGACCACCTCAGTGACAATGACTGAGAATCCTACGCCTTTCAACCTGTACGGTCGCTCACTTGCCTCCTTGACCCGCTGTTGGGGTCCTTCATCAGCCGTGGACACAGGTCTGTAAGTTCCGAACAGCCTCCTTGAGGGTAAGTCACTGAGGCGCTCCCGGGCGCAAACCTGTAGCTGCTGCCTACGTGATTTGTTTGAGACTTTGATCACTTTTGGATTCTGGGGAACTCGGGATGGGGGCACTGTTGGTGACCAGGAACTTTAAAGTTTGACTGTAGCCACCCTGTACGTACGGGGGTGTTTGCTGGGCACACCACGCCTCATGGGGTGCCTCCCTTTCTTGTTGCTGTTGGGGTTTACTCACGCCATGCGTGCATATTTCTGGGATACGTCACGACCTGATTGGGGGGTTGCTGAGGGAGGGGGGTGGTGGGGGGGGGTTTTACAAGTTTTACAAGTTGCGCATTTTTGTTCTGAACTGGTGCAATGTACTGTTATACATGCTTATCTGTTTGCGAAATGTGATTGTAGCCACCACATCCAGGCGGCACTCTGGCCTCTGGGGTTGGGGGTATAGGGGGAGGTCGGCACACTGTTACACATTCTGAATGGGAGGTATTAAGCTCTGGACTTGGAACATTAGGGGCCTCGGAGACTTCAAGAAAGCACGCTTGATGCATGGTATTTTATCTAGGCACAATGTAGATATTTGCTTCTTACAAGAAACACACCTCCATGTGACCCCCTCAACCCGGTTGAGACATTCCCGATGGGCCCACATATACTCTTCCATTTACTCCAACTACGCAAGGGGTGTGGCCATACTCATTCGCAGAGGGTTGGATTGGCGAGAGCACTCTCAAGTGCGGGATGCAGAGGGGAGGTACGTCTTGCTCCATGGCTCTCTGCAGGGGCGTTCCATTGTGCTTGCGGCAATCTATGGCCCCAATGTGGACGATCCGGACTTTTTCAGGAGTGTTTGGGCGAAGATTGCATTGTTGGACTGCCAGGCGGTCATAATAGGGGGTGATTTCAACGTTGTGCTAAAAGATGACATGGATCGGAGAGGTGTGGGCAGGCCACAGCATGCTAAAGCGCGACAGGCGATCTTAGAAGTCATGAGTGAGGGTATGCTATCTGATGTGTGAAGAGCGAGGAATCCAGGGGTCAAGATGGGGACCTGTTACACTTGTCATAAAGCCGCCTGGTCCAGACTAGACTTCTGGCTGGTATCCCCTGAAGTTGCGACATGGGTGTCACATGTGGATATCATGGCTAGATCACTGTCGGACCATGCTCCATGTATGTTGGAGCTGCACCCCCCAGACACTTTAAATAAGTCGTTCCAGTGGCGCCTTCCCCCACACGCGCTCACAGACCCGGTGTTTGTTGAAGAGATTAGGGAAGACATCATTACTTACTTCAATGTGAATGCTGGTTCTGCCTCCTCTGAGGCCATTGTATGGGATGCCTTCAAGGCTGTGATCAGAGGCCAATGTATAGCACGTAAGGCCGGGGTCCTCCGCACCATCAGGGACACGTTAGCTAAACTAGAGGGGGAACTAAGAGACCTTGATATCGCCTTTAGCACTGACCCGTTATTGGAACTTGCTGGTACTCTGAAAACTAAGCTTCTAGCCTTCAATGAGGAAGCGGAGCGGGAGGTGCGATTCCTGGGGAAACAGGCTGAGGCGCGCAGATACGGGGAGGGGGACAGGCCGAGCAGGACCCTTGCTAGGCTGATAGCCCCCCGCACACAATCCAATTATATCCACACCATTTATGATAGATCCGGCAATTTAGTGATAGGCCAGGAGGCTGTGTTAGGGGCGTTCGCAGATTTCTACGCCACCCTTTACACCACAAAAAAACCCACGGCACCGACATCACTGCGTGACTTTCTTGACTCCATTGCCCTCATCTGGTTTAACAACAACCACAGACAATACATGGATCTAACTGTCACAGTACAAGATATTGCTCAGGTGATTAAAAGCATGCCGGCAAACAAAGCCCCTGGCCCCGACGGTCTGACTACCTCCTTCTATAAAACATATGTCGATGAACTGGCGCCGAGACTACACTCCGTGTTTGTCGAGGCACTTGAATTAAATTCCCTTCCAGACTCCATGCGTGAGGCCCTTATTATCACTCTACTCAAACCGGATAAGGATGAACAACAATTGGACTCCTACAGGCCCCTTTCACTAATAAATGTGGATGCTAAAATTTACGCGAAGGTCATTGCTGATAGATTACAACCAATGTTGCCTATGATTGCGCTCCCAGATCAATCTGGGTTCATCCCTGGCCGCGCGACATCACACAATCTCAGGACTATTTTTTCAGTCCTTCATTACTTGCACCCCTCAGTACAGGCGGCGGTGGTGTTCCTGGACGCCACCAAAGCCTTCGACTCCTTGGAATGGCCCTACCTTTTCAGTGTCCTGGGGCGGATGGGCTTCAGTCAAAACTTCATAACCCTGATCAAGCTCCTGTACACTGAACCTAGAGCTAAAGTGAGTGTTAACGGGCTCGTTTCCAAGCCATTTGGTGTCTCAAGAGGTACCAGACAGGGATGTCCTCTATCACCGCTCCTTTTTGCGATTGCGATGGAGCCACTTGCGGCTCGCATAAGACAACACCACACTGCCAGGGGCATAGGATTTAGCGCTAGGAACTTGCTAATTTCGCTATACGCGGATGATGTCACTTTATATGTCATAAATCCCAAAGATAACATGAGTCCGCTACTTCGAGAGTTTGTGAGATTTGAGGGCCTGGCGGGGGTATCCATCAACTGGTCAAAGTCGGTAGCCTTCCCCCTGACGGAGAGCACTGTTCGCCCCGCTCCGGACTACCCCCTTAGATGGGAGACGGAAGCGGTCAAATATCTGGGGGTCTGGATCAGCCGGGATGTGCAGGAACTGTGGTCACTAAATTTCGGGAGGGCAGTGGACTGGCTCGAGGGAAAGGTCGAGGTCTGGAACAGATTACCTCTGTCGCTGGTTGCGAGAATTGCACTGGCGAAAATGGTGGTTCTCCCCAAATTTTTGTATTTGTTCGTCAACATACCACTGCCAATGACAACTCACTTCCACGCTCGCGTCCGATCGCTGCTGCTGAAATTGGTGTGGGCCGGCGGACAAGCCAGGGTCTCCTGGGATCTGCTCACACTTCCGCTCCGTCAGGGGGGCCTGGGTGCTCCCGACTTGAAGCTCTACTCCCTCTGCGCGCAAGATCAGTTCCTTCATTTCTGGGCCTATCCCACTCCATTCCAACCGCATGCGGCGGTAGAACTAGCGGTGGTCGCCCCCTTGCCGCTACGAGTGGCACTGTATGGTAAAGTCACATGCCCATCGCGCGAAGTAGACACGGTGGAAATGGTCCGCTGGGCCTGGCGCGAGCTTCAGAAAAGGGCCGGACTTTCCCTGCTTTACGCGCCGGCTATACCCCTGAGAGGAAACCCGATGCTGCCTTGCTTGACAGCCAGGGGAGATGTTCTCACTATCCGTGGGAGCCGACTTTTCACCTTCGCTGACCTATACCCTGGCGGCACTTTCCTCGAGTTGGCAGCTGGTGGGGGACACCAGCCTGACTCTTTTGCAGACATGTTCCTGTATCACTCCCTTAGGGAGTCCTGCAAAAAGTTAGGTCCACGATTCCCAGAGGAACCGTGCGTGCTATCCGCCCTCCAAAACTTGCTTTCACGGCCCTCCCCCAAAAAGTTGGTATCTAGACTGTATAATTGCATGCAGGACCAGGCACCGCTGACGGTGACCACGGCCAGACAAGCTTGGGCAGAGGACCTGGAAGACCAGCTGTCGGACGAAACGTGGGAGTACTGCTGCAAACAACTCATGGCGCTGTCCCCGAACTATAGGCTGCGGCTCATCCACTTCAAATTCCTGCACCGGTATTATCGCACGCCGACACTACTACACCGTATGGGAGTCCGTGCGGACGCCTCTTGCTGGAAATGTGGAGGGGAAGGTGCGTCCTTTCTTCATGTGGCCTGGAGCTGCCCCAAGCTGGATGTATACTGGTCGGAGGTATTCACAGCCATAAATCAAATCACACATAGGAACGACGCGCCGACCCCACTACTGGGTCTGCTAGGGTACGTTAAAGACACTGAGCCCTGCTACAGGAAACTGCATGCATTACTTCTTTTATTTGCCAAGCGACAGATCGCACTACATTGGGGCAGATCGGCTCTTCCATCCTTCGAGGGCTGGATTAGAGATGTGACATACGGCCATACCCAACTGACGTACTACTGGGAAACTATGCCCACTGCTTCCAGACCTGCAGATATATGGGACCCATTTATTCAGTGGACTAGGGAACGTGCAAGCTCGGACACGCCGGGTACATCACCTGATGTGAGTGTCTCGGATGATATGGGCTGATTGTGTGCACTGTGTGGCTAAGTGGTTGTTGTCCCATGGATCTGCGCTGGCCGGGACCTGTCCTGCACTGACACGCACTCTGCGCTTCGGGCCCCCACTGCCCCCCGGGCTTGTCTCTGGCCCCCCTCCCCCATTGGCTCTCTTGCGGTCTCACTCCTGATCCTCTCACCCTTCCTCCCCCCCCCTCACCCCCCTTCTAGCCTATCCGTACACAGATTAGTTGTCGTCACACACCCGACCTCGCTATGATTCGCCCTCCTTTGGGACGGCCCGGCGCGGGTCCATGGGTACTTGCTGTGGGTAGTGATGTTGAATGGCTGTATTTCCTCGTACTTGCACCGATGATTAATGTTTTTGGTTTTTGTTTGTTGGTGGGACGTGTTGGGAGAAAAACGGTGCTGTTAGACACATCCTTTCCACAAGCCGCTACAGCTGGTCGCTGACCGCTGTTGGCCCAGAGGCGGCTCAAATGTTCCCTGATGCCTTTAAATGTCAAACACACTGTGTGAAAAGTAAGACCGTTTACCTGCTGAAGCTGCACTGCATATATTTAAAATGTTCTTATGTTCTCTATATGCCTAGAAATGTTGGCGATGGCCAGAAGGTGGCCCTATTCTAACTTTCCTGCTATATGTGCTTGCTATGTCTGATTGCGGCCTGCCTCCGGGTTGTTGGCGCGACGCAGTGTGCATCTTCTGTCTCATTTGTTTCAAATAAATGTCTTACACCAAAAAAAAAAAAAAAAAAAAATGTCTTTCCAAGCCCTTACTGATATCCTTTCCTTGGGTTCTATTTTGAGTTGATGGAGTTGATCATTGAATGTGATAATTAAAAAAGGATGGCAGAATTGTCTGTCCAAGGAAGTGGCAGCACCTATGTGCAGGTTAGATTGGGGTTGTTGGAATAAACCCCTTCTAGAGTGCCCTGCTTCATGTGTGAAGCCTTCTACCAACTGCTTGGGATCATCCCCGCTCATCACGAGCCCCAGCCTAATGGTATTGAGGTCATTGGGTTCCTCCAAATAAAAGTTAAAGTCCCCCATGACCATGAATTAGGTTGAGCAGAATCCCTCCTCTAACAGCGTTCCGATGGATTCTAAAAAAATCACCTCTAGGGCCTGAGGCGATAAAGAAGGATCCCCTTAAATATATCTTGACAGGAAATGCGTAGGCTGAACGAAAGTGCTTTGCAGGTCAGATTAGATGAGTTGAGAAACGAGGGCTCAAGGGAGTTGTGATGTAGGACCGTTAGTCTTCCTCCCCTCCTAAGTTGACTATCTTGGGTGTAGCAAAGAAAGCCTGGAGGTGTAGCCTTAGCTAAGTCGGGTCCTTAAGCTTTGTCAGACCAGGACTCTGTTATGAAGACCAACTTGATGTTATAATCCTCAATAAACAATGCACATTCTGTGCTATGCTTTATTAGAGATCTTGCATTTAAAAGAAGACATTTTAGGGAGGCTGACTCTGCTTTCTTTATTTTCCCTCTTACCTTATCTTCCGGGCGACTAATGGAGTGATCCAGGATGTGGGCGAGAGACAGTTGGCAGTTGTGGCAGATACTTGCCAAATTTTTGGGTCGTAAGTGGTATAATAGGGCAATTCAAATTTCCGCCTGCCGTGTCATCCCTACGAGAGATGCCTTTGAATAGACCAGAAAATCTGACCTCAACTGACCAGAGGGACATGCCCTAAGCCCGCTCCAGGCACAGATAGGCTTGCCTTAGGCACGCAAGTGATGCTGTCGCGTCATTGTGCCTATTTGTAGCTAACGGCTGAACAACTAGCCTGCTAACTTCTTAATGGCTGCCCCGCTCCCTGCCCCCTCCCTCTAGTTGGTGCAGTATCAGGTGAGCAAATAGCAGAAAATAAATCTGTGGAACTCTGCTCCGCTTCGCTACCCCCTCCCAATTAAAAAAAAAACACTTAACTGTTCTGGCGTCTCCGGGATGCCCTCCTCCTCACCGGTCACAAACTCTTATAGTGTACGTCTTGCATGGAGTGCGCGCGCTGGCCACGCAAGACGTACAACATAGGGGTTTGCGACCAGCAAGGACAAGAGGCCACGGCGAGGAGGAGGGCAGCCCGGAGAGGTGGAGAGTGGATTTTTTTTCAATTTTTTTAATCGGCGTGGGTCAGGGCTAACTTCACTCTGCCGCAGAGTCGGAGTTTTGCCTGGACTCCGCGTTCCCAACAAGGCGCGGAGTTGGCAAACCTCCACAAACTCCGCTGGAGGAGCGGAGTTTACCAACCGGGCCTGTTGCTGACCCCTTCCAAATAAATATGAATGCATTTAGCCTAGAACTACTCAATAACAAAACAGCACAAAAAGTGGGCCCACAGTTGACCCTATTGAGACAGACAGGCTTGCCTTAGGCGCGCAAGCGACGCTGTTGCGTCATCGTGCCTATTGTAGCTAACGTCTGAACAACTAGCCTGCTAACTTCCTAATGGCTGCCCCGCTCCCTGCCCCCGATTCCCTCTAGTTGATGCAGTATCAGGTGAGCAAATAGCAGAAAATAAATCTGTAGAACTCTGCTCCACTTCGCTACCCACTCCCAATTAAAAAAAAACAAAACTGTTCTGGCGTCTCTGGGATGCCCTCCTCCTTACCGGTCACAAACTCTTATAGTGTACGTCTTGCATGGAGTGCATGCGCTGGCCACGCAAGACGTACAACATAGGGGTTTGCGACCAGCTAGGACAAGAGGCCACGGCGAGGAGGAGGGCAGCCCGGAGAGGTGGAGAGTGTTTTTTTCTATGTTTTAATCGGCGTGGGCCAGGGCTAACTTCACTCTGCCGCAGAGTCGGAGTTTTGCCTGGACTCCGCGTTCCCAACAAGGCGCAGAGTTGGCAAACCTCCTCAAACTCCGCTGGAGGAGCAGAGTTTGCCAACCGGGCCTGTTGCTGACCCCTTCCAAAAAAAAATGAATACATTTAGCCTAGAACTACTCAATAACGAAACAGCACACAAAGTGAGTCCACAGTTGACCCTATCATTTCTTCAGGTAAATCTGTTAGCTTGGGTGACCCTATTGAAGGTTTCTGGAGTGAACATTTCACCATGTCCTTTAAGAACTCTATAGAAGTTGACATCAAGGACCGTGATAAATGCAGTGAAATTAAATCAAGAGACTGAGAAAAAGTGACCCCCCTGCCCAAGACCTTCCCCCCTCTTTTAATGGACAATTAAAAAAAAATCCCTTCAATAGAAGATACTAATGATAAATATAAGACGAGTGATACTTTTCACTATAATTAACTGCAGCTCTACATAAAAATAACTATGGAACTGCAAATCTATTCAATAAATAATCCATGGTTTACTTCCAAACTTGCTAATATGAAACTGACAATGTTCCAGTTGAAGCTCAGATGGCACAGAGCCTATGACTCAGTGGCCAAATAGCTTTAAGGAATATGAGGAGTCTTATTAAGAAAGAATTAAAGCAGGGGGGGAAAAGACGTCTTTTTCCTACGGAATAGCAACTCAACTAACCTATTCAAAGAACTCTTGATAAACTTCAACACTCCCAATCAAAGCTAGTCGGTATACCTGTGCCATCTTTTGTTTGTTTGTTTGTTTTTTTACGGAGTTTTATATAGCGCAAACTTGACCCGAAGGTATCGGATGTCAGAGTGCTTTACGTGGCACCAGTTGCGTTACATGAGGACTTATTCATTTTTGTTAGGCATAGCGAGATTAAGTGATTTACTCAGAATCACAGGATGTTCAGCGTCATTGCCGAGACTCTAACCAGGTTCCCCAGATTTGAGGTCAACCGCCCTAGCCGTCAGGCCAACTCCTCTCCCCATAATCTTACTTTTGTAAGCAACTTGCATCTTTTTTTCTAAGAGAAAATTCGTACTGATATAATTGCTGACTGTTGAGGATCCCCAGATAATTACTGGGAAAAATGCTTTCACTGCAAATTATCCATTGTTAGATGACATAATCTGGAGCATTTTAAACACATTTGTTTTATTCTTGCTGAGTAATTATACACTATGTTTCCATATGACTTTTCAACTGAGCAGTCACCGTATAAATTGCTTAAATCTATCACACTTTTGATACCCAAGATATTTTGCCAATATTGAACGACAGCCTAAAGTACAGTAATAGTAACTATCATCTGGTAGCTATCAGTGATTAGACATTTTCTTAAAACTAATTTAGATGTAAATGTAACAAGTACCTACAGGCCTATTTCACTTCTACCTTTTTGGTGGAAAGTTTTGGAAAAGTGAGTCTATATTATATACACAGTTGCTGGAATATGTTGAGAGACATAAGCTCCAAGCCTATCATCAGGGAGGGTTTCGGCCGTGGCTGAAGTATGAAGCTGGTCATGGTATCAGCCCTAGATGATCCAGAAGAGCAGTAGACAATGGAGAGGTTGGAGTTTCAGTCCTGCTAGATCCTCTTTACAGTATTCAAGACTATAGATCATTCATATTTTTGCTCACCACACTCCGGCTTTTCACATGTATGCTGATGATACAGTTTGTGCTCAGCTTGAAGAAAGCGGAAGAACATTTCTCTGCTTGCAGCAATCTAAAGAATTGCCTTCATTATACAAGACTGAATCCTGGAAATGTTTTTGAAACTGAACACCTCTAAATTGGAGATCTTGCTAGACAATAATTTTGCAAGACTACAGTTTAATTAATTCGCCTCCGTTGATGGGAGTGTGTCAATTCCTTAAAAATCAGTACTCAAATTTAAGGATCATTATGGACTCTGATCTTTCCCTTAGAATACTCAATTTTGCCAGATCTTGTTTCTGGCAATTAAATCGTTGAAAACTTGATTTCTGTTTCTGTAAGATAATTTTCGCATGCCAGTAATAAATGCATTCATTCAATCAAGACTATTATGGTAACATCATTTATCTTGCTTCAGCAGGCGCACACATTCAACAAATACAACTAGTGAAAAAATTTACACATGCCTGGTAACAAATAAATCAAGGAGAGCACATATTACCCCAATATTGTGCAGATTACATTGACTTCCGGTGAAACCGAGAATCATCTTTAAGTGGGCCACCCTCTATCCCTCTACCTATGGAGTCCAGAGTTTCAAGCTGATAAATTTCAGTGGGATCTTTCAGTTAAAAATCTGCAATCTAATAGTCTATTTATAGTGTATGTCCCGAAAACCAGGACTTTTAAAGTGGGTGACCGAGTTCTTTCAAAGGTGGCAGCTCATTTGTGCAATACCTTCCATCTGCATGCTGAATTGTACCACTTTAGGTTAACAAAAACTATTAAAGAGCCACCTCTTTGATTAAGAGACAAGAGACTATATTTATGTGAATGTTGGAAACCTCAGTGCCAAAGAAACAGTGAAGATATTTGGACCGTATACATTTCCTACCATAGTTGATAAAACTTTAAAATAATGTATTGGTGCATATCTGTCCTTTACACATAAGAAATTACCATTAACAGCAACAGCTTTCTAAAGTCAATGAACAATAAGCCTGAAATTACATGGTTAAAATGTGTGTGGGTGCTGTGATGTGTATGGTCAAGATTTAAAGAAAACGAAAGCTATTGCACTGTGAGATGGAAAGAATAACTGCATGATGCAGGACTATCACATGCAATAGTACCTTTAAAGGAATGTATGACGTTACAACGCATACATTCACAACCCATACCATCACAACGCAACTTTTACAACGTAAGATCCATTACAACGCGTACTATTACAGCGCATGTCATTACAATGCAGGTGCTATTACAACGCATGCCATTACAACGTAAGTATAGGTAAGTATTTAATTTTATTAATATTAATGGAATTGTAATTAAATTACAAAAATCCTTATTTTTTAAATATTTTTTTATTTTTTAAAAGTATATTTTAATTTACTATTCTAACTCCAGGGGGTGTAATAGTAGGGTAATTGTTGCATAGTGTAGGGGTTAAAATTACTATTCTAACTCCAGGGGGGTGTAATAGTAGAGTAACTGTTGGATAGAGTAAGGGTTAAAATTACGATTGTAACTCCAGGGGGGTGTAATAGTAGGGTAGGTGTTGGATAGTGTAGGGGTTAAAATTACTATTCTAACTCCAGGGGGGTGTAATAGCAGGGTAAGTGTTGGATAGTGTAGGGGTTAAAATTATTATTCTAACTCCAGGGGGGTGTAATAATAGGGTAAGTGTAGGGGTTACAATTACTATTCTAACTCCAGGGGGTTTAATTATAATACATTATATTAAAATTAAATTTAATTACAATTATAAATAATTAAAATAATTACATTAATTTAAGAAAATAAATTAAAATTAAACTAATTTTATTTGAATTAAATACTTACCCATACTTACATTGTAATGGCATGCAATGTAACAGCATCTGCGTTGTAATGGCGTGCGTTATAATAGCATGCGTTGTAATGGATCTTGCGTTGTAAAAGTTTTGTTGTAATGGTAGTGCATTGTGAAAGTTGCGTTGTGATGGTTGTTTCCCCCTTTAAAGTGAATTGCTTAATCTGGTCCAGTACTTTACAGTATTTCATTGCACATTTTTTACATATAAAGATACCTACAACAGAACACATTAGTTCTATAAAAAGGTTCTGAACAAGATCTGTTGCTATGCATTTTTTGGGAAATGTTGGACTTGGCCCTTTTGGCAGGTTCACCCCTAAACTTTTTGCCTGTCTCCTAGCCTTTTCCCTGTGTAGTGTTGGTGGTTTTAGGCCTCTGGGCACTTTAGCACTGTCGCTCAGAGTAAAGTGTGTGCTCTCTCACAGTGCATGTGGTGAGATTGGCCTGCCCTCCCATAGCGATGCATGGGGGATAAGTGTGTCCATGGTAATTCTGGGTATGAGAGGAGTACAGGGTCGAGTATAGTATGTATGAACTCGTGAGGATGAATGCTGCGCAAGGGTGTGCGCAGATTTATTGTGGTTATTTTAGAAATGGCACTTTTAGAAGTTGGCATTTCTGTGTGCTATGTGTCTGCCTTCCTGATGTGAATTGCATGTCTGGCTTTTGAGTGACAGGGGCTGGTGAGGTGTGGGTGGCTCCAGGAGGGGCAGGGTGAGTCAGGGCTAGGCTGAATGGGACATCTACATTTTGAGTAGTGGGAGGAGATACCCCTGAATAGGATTGTGCCTGCGCTAGTGAATGCTGGCTCCGTGGTGTGTCTGATGACATACCCCCACCTAACAATAGGAAAGAGGAGCCTGTTAAACAGAGTGCTCCAGAACCAGTTATAACTGGTTTATCCCAAAGCCCTGTACTCTACAGACAAAGAAAAATGTCCTATAAATGAAGAGGCTGTGACCCCATGAGGCTGGTTGTGCTGTTCCTGACTTAAGGGGGGGTGCAGCTGCTGGGCTCCAGGAGGAATCACCACGAGGGACTGACTCCCTGCTGGAGGGCCCTGTGAGCTGGCCTGCCTGGGCCAGCCTTCGGACTATTTGCCTGGACAGCGCTATATCTTCTTATTCCTGAGTGCTCTTTACTTTTATTTAAAACTAGCAGCCCGCCCCAGCGTTGCCAGGGGCAGAAAGTGTAGCGTTCTAATCTAGGACCCTGATCGATACTGTGACCTTATGCCCCTATTCGGCTATAAATCCATTTATTCCCTATATTGGCATAACCGTTCAAGTGCAATATTCAGAAACCCGTCTCTGGCCTCACACGAACAGAGCCACATTTCAGAATCGCTTTCTCTGCCACTTCCTTTGCAACCAATTAGTGCAATGACATAGCAGAAGTTACTATCTAAGATTCCTAGATTAACACTCCGAGTTCTTCAACAAGATAAAAACTCAGCAATCTGGAAATCCCCGCTTGCTGTGCACTGATAGACGATCACTTCCTAGTGACATCTTTATTGACGTCTTATGTCCAAAAACTTACGTCAAACAAGGCACCTTTCAGGTATAAATATTACCAACGTTGCCTTAAGCAATTGCTGTCTCGCTGCTGCTGAAGTTGCTGTTATGCTGATGATACCATAGCTGCTATCGCTACTGCTATCGCTGCTAACTAGCGAACGATGGTGTGGTGAACTTAGGAGCTGAACAGCCGTCCCCTGCAAGAGCCCAGCAGATGCAAGCTGCCCGCGGACGCTGCCCCTCCTCCTCCACCTCGACGCGCTGAGAGAGACGCTGTCTTTTCTCCTGCAGAGAAATCCAGCTCCGGCGTTTCCAAGCTACCCTTGCGGGTGACTGGGATATCGACCCCCTGAAGTAGATACCAGACCTCCATCATTCTATTCCAGAGGTATGGTGTTGACTAAACCCTTAGAGAGAATTCTTGAAGCAAACCTTGGCAAAACCAACTTAACTTAAAGCTACTTACTTACTCCCCTTCCAAGTATTAGGCTTAGGTCAGGTACACTGGGGTAGGCGTAGTTAGAAGCACCAGTTGAGTATTTTAGCCTAATGTATATATGAATGTATATATGTTTTATTCATTTTAAACCATTGTATGGCTAAGAAACCATATCAATGCTTTTACAGTATTATTTCGTAATACTCATCTTACTGTACGTACTTTTTATAATAACAAGTCTTGCAATTGTGGCAATTAATTTCTCTTGCACGAGAAGAAAGACTGTTCAATAAATGTTACCCTTTATTGAAAACGCCCGTCTCTCTATTCTCTACATATTGTGAAAGTAAACTGCACAACCACTGACTGAGTAAAATAACTGTCTATTGTTTCACACGACCCTAGAGATTGACTCTTGATCTGAGGAGCAAAGTTGTCATGTTGCACGGTTGTTGGAAAACTGAATCCCTTCTTGGCTGTACCAGGGAAGCTGATCACTTCCTATTCAGTCAAGAAAGTTTCCAGTGACCTCTGAGCTAGTTGGTAACAAACCCAATTAAGTTTAGCATAGTCAGTGGAGGCCTGGAAGATCCGCACTTCTACGTCGATACTACTGTTTATGTTATTCCAATGCGCAGGGCCTATTGGGAAAATAGGAACTACACTACAAAAGGGGCTGGGGGCAGCACACCCGCTCCCGCTCCGACCCCCTCCCGCCCAGACTCACTCGCGCCCCCCTCCGGCCCCGACATTTTCATTTACTGGTGCCTCCTTCTTTCCTCCCCCTGCATCACAGTCTCACTTTCCCTTTCCTTACCTGTGCCGCCGCTCCTCACTGCACAGCCGCTCCTCACTGCACCGCCCTCCTCCTTCATCGTCATCATGCACGTCGCGTCGCGGCCAGCGCTAGGTCCCGGCCGGCGCTACTTTCAGGGGACTACTTTGTTTACAAACGTAATTTTTTAAATTTACTTTAAAAAAAATATATTTATATAGCCTATGTCCATCTACACACCCTGATATTTTCATAGATGTATCGGGTGTGTAGATTGGCGCTGTGGTTCCTGAGTTTACCTGGCCAAAAGGTGCAAGTTCTCTCTTTATAATAGTAGTATAGAGTATAGATAGCGCTGGTGGCCTGCAGTGCGAAGCTGCAACATGTTGGATTTCCCCACACTGCCCTTTATTTTGCTGGAGACCACCCCGCGTTTCAGAAGCCTTTGATGCTCATTTTTAAAAACGGGTGCCCCCCCGCAGTTGTGCCCTTTAGCGGGAGCCCACCCCGCGTTCTTGCCGCATTTGAATTTATTTGGTAGGCGGGAGCCCACCCGAATTGCTGAGATCTAAAAAGAGATCACCGCCACCGGCCCGATTCCAGTGAAGAAACGTTGCCGGGCCGCTGCAGACGCGACCCAGAAGCCAGGTGGCCTTGCCTGGTTGTGGCCGAGGCCACGTAAAGCAGCCCGGGAGCCTAGCAGGCTCCAGAACGAAGTCCCGGTTCCGTGGAGGGGGTCTGGGTGAAGCGAGGCTTAATTGTGGCATGGAGCTCCTATGACTGGAGAGAGCCCCACAAGTGTAGCTGCCGTCAAGGAGTGAGGCGGAGGGGGCCTGAGGCGCACTGTCAGCGCCTGCCCCGCCGCATCCAAGGAGAGCCGCGGAAGCCTCCCTTCGTGAGGGAGAAGCCTGTCCAAGACTGGAGCAGTCAGACAGGAGCACGGTGAGAGGGGCTCAGCTGCATGGTGGGTGGGGGGGAGTGTAGGGGCATATTGTCGGTGCCCGCCCCCTGGGCCGGTGAGTGTTTTGGTTCTTTCCAGCTGCAATGTTAAGTGCTTTCAGCCCCTCGCAGTTGCACCGCTATTGCGGGTAACTGCATCTTGGGGACATTTGTGTTGCATTGCCCGCATTACTGGAGGAGTCCCCTCAGGGGCCCCGGGTTGATAAGGCACGTGTAGTGTCAGTGCCGTTTTTGTCCTTCGCAGCTGCCCTGCGAGAGCGAAGGCCGCTGCAACGTTTGGGGGCATGTTGTGGTAATAAGGAGAGCCGGGAGTGAGAGATACTCCTGCCTTCGCCCGCACTTTGCTTTTGCTGCTTTGCGGCACATAGGGCATTTGAGCACCTGTGAGAGGCCTGTTGGTCTGGGGACAGTTGGGGGATGTATATGCCTAGCGAGATGCCTGTGGCATAGTAGGATTTATGTGTGGCACTGACGATACAGGAGTATGCCTAATGTGAATATCGCCTAAGGTGTTCATGCTTGCGAGGCCTATTGCCTCAGATGAGTATTGCATAATGTGGTTGTATGCTAATTAGACCTAACCTAAGGTGGTTTAGGCTAAATGTCATTCATGCCCAATAGGGTTTAGGTGTCCTATGTTTTATGTGACAGGATAAAGCTGAATACAGTATTTTGCTAGTAGTTGCTGGTTGTGCGTTATGTATGATTTACTTGTGCATTTCTGAAGGTTCTGACCGCGGCCTGACTGGCCCGGCCAGGTGTAAATAATCCCGTCAATACTGCAGAATTGTCAGTTGGCACAGTGTACATTGTGTGATTATGATCTAATGTGTTTATGACAATACAAAGGCTATTTTTGGATACAACCTTGTGTGGACTTCCTTTTGTAGTGTGCCTAGTGTGTTGCTGCTGAAGTAGCCGAGTGGATGAAGCACAGCCGTCTGAAACTGAATTCAGACAAAACAGAAATCCTAATCTTAGGTACCTCCCCCTCCACCTGGGACGACTCTTGGTGGCCAGAGGCCCTTGGAAAAGCACCCATCCCGACGGACCACGCACGGAACCTGGGCGGCATCCTGGACTCCTCACTCTCAATGACCAGACAAGTCAACGCTGTCTCATCATCCTGCTTCAACATTCTTCGCATGCTCAAAAAAACATTTTGCTGGATCCCCACCAAAACTAGAAAAACGGTCACTCACGCACTGATCACGAGTCGCCTGGACTACGGAAACACCCTATACGCCGGTTCCACTGCAAAACTCCAGAAAAAACTCCAACGCATCCAGAACGCCTCAGCCAGGCTCATACTTGATATCCCGCATAAAGAACACATCTCTGGTCACCTGAAAAACCTCCACTGGCTCCCCGTAAATAAGAGGATTACCTTCCGCCTCTTAACCCACGCACACAAAGCACTTTACGAACTTGGACCCGAATGCCTCAACACACGACTGTCCTTCTACACCCCCTCCCGTCAGCTACGATCCTCCAACCAAGCCCTTGCCACTGTTCCTCGCATCAACAAAGCCACCATGGGAGGTAGATCCTTCTCCTACCTGGCAGCCAAAACCTGGAACTCTCTTCCCTCTCACCGTCGCCTCACTCAGAACCACCTAGCATTCAGAAAGCAACTTAAAACTTGGATATTCGACAAGTAATTTCCCCCCCCTTCCTCAAGCGCCTTGAGACCCCATGGGTATGTAGCGCGCTATATAAATTTCTGACTTGACTTGACTTGACTTGTGTTGTGCAAACGCTTTAACATTGCTTCCGGGATTAGCCTGACTGCTCGTGCCAAGCTACCAAGGGGGTGAGCAGGGGTTATCTTTGGCGTGTAATTCCCTTGCGTGGACTAGAGTGGTGGTCTGTGCCTGGCTTTGGCGCAAGCCTTAGCCAACCAGAGATCCCATTTCTAAGAGGAAACCTAACCTTCTTACGCTTCGTATGCTAATGTCTGATTCCAGGTCACCATAGAAGCTGTAATCGTGAATAAGTCTTGAGGCACCTTAAGTCTAACTTAATTATGAAAATTAATAGTGTTCAACCTAGTGGTCTTGACACAGAAGATTGACTTCATTGGTGTCTAAGATAAAATACAAATATTGTTTGAATTTCAATAATATTATTAGACTACTAATTTGAAGTGCTAGATTTGAAGCTCAACGGTGTAGAATGTTTGATCTATTGTAAAGATGCCTTATTAATAATTAACTACATTGAAATTTGATTTAACTGCCCTCTGACACTTGGTTGCCATTTATTATGTGTATTAATCTGAATATTGTTTGCTCCGGCAATCATTACAGGACACCAGGTACTGAAGCCTGTGTCCTGAAGAAGAAAAAAAAGACGTCAGACAAGATATAAGTTGGGCAGGAGAACATCCTCAGACCCCAGGGAATATATGTGGAGTCCCAGGAGGCCATACTATGCAAGCTACTTCCACTCCTTTCAGATGTTATAGAAGTTAAAAGTAGTATAGCATCACAAAAACCCTACAATGTGAGTAAAAAACAAACAAAAAATAGTTACTGGTACCTACACTAGCCATAACTCACACCCCTACAATGAATACCATTAGTCGCCTACCAACCACACTGCTTATAACTTACAATATTTATACCAATAAATAACAGAAATGAACAACCTTTCAGCATTTAATAAAAAATGCTTAAAGAAAGAAATGATAATGATGTCACACAATGCATATGATAAAATAACATGAAATATTACTAGGGATGAAGTAGATGTCATCTATATTTGTTGTTATATATATTTATTTAGAGACATGTGAGGAGCATCGCTGTACTATCAATGTATTCCGTTCCATATAAAATGGAATTGAGTTGCAACAGTACTTCATTTTTGTTAAACGTTTGTATTGTTCTCTAAACAAATTGTTAAAAAAAAAAAATACCAATAGAGAGATAATGTCTACCCAGAGGCCTGATTGTGTAGAGAGGATGTCTTGCAGAGCCTGCTGAGTGGTAGCAGGCCCAAAGGCTCCTTGTAGTTGTGAAGGGGAAAAGCACACTTATTTTAATTTCTTAATTTGTTGAGAACTTCTTTCAGAGCAACACGTTTTAGGAGCCAGATGACAGTATGTAATGATAGATGAGGTACTGGGTTTCTACAGTCCACTCTCCGGAGAAGTAAATCTCTCAAAAATGTTACATACATCACTGCAATAAACAAGCACTGATCAAGCGAAAGGAAAAAAGTTTAGGAGGGCCTTAAAATATTGGGTCTTCTCTGAATTGTAACTGTCCAACTCCTTTGATGTTTCATCATGTTTTGCGCTTTACCCCAGCAGCAAGCGACTCCTTCTAGGGTTATACCTGTGCTGAACAAATAAAAAGTAAGCAAAACCGTCCACTGTCGTAAGCCATACACAGTGGTGGCTGGCTGCTTATTCATGGTGGTTGCGCTCTTGGAAATGCTGCATTTAGTGTAAAACGTGAAAAAATCATTGACAAAGCAAAGGTTAAAGAGAAGTTAGGGGTTGCTTTAGTTTTAATACACTAACACATGTTTAAAAACACGTAGAAATTCCTCAAAAAGAAGAAAACAAGCAAAGTGCAGTTATGGTTATAAACTAAAATTAAATTCTTGAGGACCCGCTCTTCCTTATGCTTGTACAAAAGTGTTATAAGGCCTTCTCGAACAGTCCGCAGCATACTGCCCATTTGCAACATTTTCTCATAAATCGTGAGCAAGTCTGGGCGGATCAGGTCCCATAGTTCAACAGAGTTACATTGGGAAACCATCACTATCTAGGGTCTTCCCTCGCTTGGAGGTCATGCCTGCCAACTGCAGTTCATTCAGCGTGAAGGACACGCTCAGGTCCTTTATTCCTTCTGAGTGTTTTCAGATGTACTATAGGAAACTGTCTCCCGAGCCTCTTTCTGCCAACTTTGGTGGATAGATTTCACCCTAAAAGTCAGTTATGACTCTCATGACTTGCTCTTTTCTAGTTTGGAGGTTTCCCTGCATGCCCGAAGCTCCACCAGCAATGTGTGCGCAGAATGAAGTTTCTTAAAGAAGTACAAGTTACATTTCTCATCCTTCTCGATGTTCTCGGTTCTGGTCCAGAATACGTTTTCCCAGGATGTTCCTTGAAGTACTCAGTGAGTACTTTTTGGGTTTCCTCCAGGTTGTCACCAATGTCCCATCCCCTGAGCCAGGGTTCAAACAGTTGCTACAGCTTGCTCACTCTTCATTTTCCATGCAGACGCTCTGCTAGCATCCTGGAGGAAGCTCTGGAATCTTCACCCATTTTCACCAGTAGAGTGAGAGGTCCTTCATGCTACTCTACACTACATATGCAACTCTGAAGTTCACCACTAACTCCTCATTCTCAAACCGCGATAAGTTCAGTTTCCAAGAGCCTGGGCCAGAAGGGAACCTCCCTGTAAGTTTCCCCTTGAAAAGTATTGCTCTGTGGTCAAAGTGGGAGGCAACAATGAAGCTTCACCCAGGTCTTACAGCAGAGGAGGCGAGAAGAAAGTTAATCCAGAAAGGCAAGATGTCTTGGTGACTCCAGGAAAAATTCCTGCATTTGCCCCCATACATTTGACGACATCCTGCAGGGATGCCTCACCCACCATCTCCATCAGCAGCCTGATTGTCACATCCATCACTGAGCTTGCTCCAGTATATCCATCTGCCTCTATTGTGCAGTTTAAATATATCCTCCGACCCTCCCCCCTAATCAGGACAGTCCTAGAGGCCACAAGCTGCAGTCTGAGGACCTGGAACATCTTGAACCTATGATTGTTCGTGAGGGGGGGGAGGGCAGTGCAGGGGGCATACATGCTGATGAGCCTTACTGGCTCTTCTAGCCACAAGTCTTCTACAACCAGATAGCCATTAACCTGCTCAGTAACTCTCTCAGTATTGAAATGCTTCCCCCTGACCAGACTCCTGAAGACTTGCAGTTGTTTTCCCCTTCAAGTTGTCTATACAAATGGCATACAGAATCCCCCATTCCTGCATAAACCAGATGAGTCAGTTGTGGGCTACCACAAAGTACAATGTACCAATGTGTCCAGCCTGATCCTTCCAATGTCAGACGTTCAAGTTGAACAAATATATAGCCATTGTCTCTACACAAGATATTGGGATCTAGATTCGAAACCAATATGCGGGACTAGGCCAGAGCTACTTTTCATGATCCCGTTTCCACACGAAAGAATAATGCAAACTACGTACCGGCGGAAGAATGGTGGACTGGCCCCTCTGAACCCAATCCTTTCCTCTCTCCGCAGCAGGATGAGTGGGCTTCTATGTCAGAGACGAAGGAGGAGGTCGATAAAGCTTTTACCGCTCATGGCCCCTTTAGCTGGAAAATGGCTTGCAAAGACACCACTTGTCATAGTGACGTCCTGTGCCCTGAGCCAATCAAGGAGACGCTGACTCGAGGGAGCGGGTTGCAAAAACCCGGAAGCCGCCGAGAGTTGTCATTCATCAGGACCTCGAGGAAAAAACACAGATGCCAGCAGCCGACCCGGGGAAGCCGTCGTGGAGTACGGAAGAGAGGAGAGTCCCAGGAGTGTCAGGAAGCCAACGTCCCGGTGCTGCGCCCAGCCACGCTCCTGGAGGAGCGTGGCTCAACCAGGTATGAGACCGCATTGCGGGGTGGGTCGGGAGGAGAGAGAGGGCCGACGATTAGGGCTCTACTCAGTATGTCCTCTACTGGTGATGTCCACTACACTAACCCGTATTCACAGACGATCTGCAGAGCACTGATGATACCTCACATCCTTCTCCAATTCACAAAGTATTAAAAGTATACTGACGTCTGCCATATACTTCTCTTCGTTGTCCGAGGGACTGACGTATGCCCCCCCCTAATTGCGTAGGAAGAACTAAGAAGCAACAAGGAAGATCCAAAAGACCCAGGATAAGACGGATTATCCTTCGTACTCTTGCTCTGAACTCTGGCTTCATTAAGGAGATTCGTATACAACAAAATAAAACCACGTTTGTTTCAACCTTGTACCGACCTCGATCCTTGCTCTACACCACAGGTGGTGGAGAATGCAGACAGCCTGTCCGTTAGCACTGAAATAATGGACGCGTTGATTCAATAACTGATAAAAGGACAGGACAGGTTAGGATGTGCCGTTGAGTGGCAGTTGACCTCGGCTCATGCCGATAGAGACATCTTCAAAGACACCATGACCGCCCAGATCGATGGCCTTCAGAAGCTAATTGCCGATCCGAGTGCCTCACGGACTCCAGGCACCAAAATCACTCCTTAAGGACCCATGGGCATCTCTCTCCAGAGGTATATAGTAGGAGAGGATCCGGATGCCTTTCTTCTCAATTTCGAGAGAGCAGAAAAAGCGTGCAGCTGGCCGGTGAAAAAAGGGCCCTTTTACCTGGCACCCCTGTTAACGGGAGAGGCACAAGCGGCCTACCAAGTAGCAAACCCTACTGGTGATACTCCATAATTCTGGATCATTTAGGACTGGACGCTGAGGCATATAGGATATGGTTCCAAAAAGAAAAGGGGAACCCCGGGGAAAACCCCAAAGCATTGTTCTTCCAGCTGAAGACAACAGCCGATAAGTGGCCAAGACCGGCAGAGAGCACAAAAGAAGAGATCATGGACTGTATTGACCTTGAACAAAATCTAGAGGCATTACCATACAACACCCAGAGGTGGCTGCCCCAACACAGCCACCTTACAACGGCGGAGGCGGTTGCAATGGCCAGTACTTTTTCCGGGCGCAGCCCTGTATGACCCAGTGGGAATCCGAAAGACCGAGCAGACCCATGGCAGGGAAGTACGAAGGAAAACACACTAAACCCATAGCTGACCCTCCAAAACCCCAACCCCAAAGATCTGAGCCCCCATTGCTTAGAGGCCCACAGTGTTTCGATTGCGGGGACTGGGGACATATAGCCAGAGCATGTCCCCAAAAGAAACTCACCAAAGAGCCCATGGAGGTCGACTACATCCTGAGGTCCATATTGTACACCGCTGAACTTGGGAGGGCCTTCTACGTAAGTGTGAATGTGAATGGGCGGTTGGTCAAAGCCTTACTTGACTCAGGGTGTAGGCAGTACGTCATTCTGAAAGACTTCGTACATCCCACACAAATCGTACCTGAGGCTTTGATGCACATTAGATGTGTCCATGGGGAGGTGAAACCCTATCCGGTAGCCATAATAGAGCTCACATACGACGGAGAAGTCCCCTATAGGATCAGGGTGGGCGCTCATGCAGAACTCCCAGAGGAGCTAATTATCGGGACAGACAATCCAGTTTTTTTTAGGGGTTTCTTTCCACCGTTCACGCCCAATCAGGGGAAGAGGGAAGGGACCCACATGCTATAAAATCACACCCCGCCCATATCACTCCAGAGCCCTGGCTCCTTGACAGGAACTTCAAGTTCGCCCAGAGTAACGACCCAACCCTCCAAAATGCCTGGCAGAATGCAAGAGATAGGAACACCACCCATCCACACACATACCCCCATTTTCTAATATCTAACGGCTTGTTGTAGCGAAAGGGGTACAGTGTCCAACTACTGGTGCGTTCAGAAATCAGATACTGTGCTTTTCTCACTCACACCTTACCGCCGGTCACATGGGCATAGAAAAACCACCCAAAATGTCTTATGGCATTTTTACTGGCCAGGCGTATATGCTGACAAAGACGCACTGCAGCGAATGTGAGGTTTGTCAGAGGAAAACCCCCTACCATCGTTCTCCTGCAACCAATGCCAGTAATCGGGACACCTTTTGAAAGGGTAGGCATGGACCCCATCAGACACCTGCCGAAAAGGACACCAATACACCTTAGTGATCGTTGATCATTCTACCCGGTACACGAAAGTCTTCCAGCTGAGAGCACCCACCACTCAGAACATAGCGGAAAGGCCGATTGAGCTCTTCGCGAGAGTAGGGTTCCCGAGGGATATATTGACCGACCAGGGCACCCTTTTTGTCTCCCGCCTGATAAAAGACGCCAGTCTACCATCCACAAGCCAACGGGTTGGTGGAGCACTACAATGGGACCATAAAACTGATACTTAAAAAGATGCTCAGCAATGAGGGAAAAGAGTGGGACCAACTTCTACCCCTAGCACTATACGTGATTCGCAGTCAGGTACAGAGCAGCCTGGGCTGCTCTGCTTTTGAAATGCTAAACAGGGGACAGCCAAGGTCCCTTTTAGAAATGACTAAAGAGGCATGGGAAAAAGAAGAGGGGGATGAGGCCAGGGGGATTGTTCAATATATCCAGGACCTCAAAACCACCAGGATAGAGAAGCTCTAGGACCTTGCATACTCGCACCTCGAAAAGAAACAAGAAAGACAAAATTATTTCTATGACAAAGGGAAGAAATGGAGAAAGTTAGACATAAGCAATTGGGTCCTAGTAATACTGCTGACTTCTACAAGCAAATTCAGATCAGAATGGTTGGGTCCCTACGAAGTGGTGGGCACCATCAGGAAGACTAGCTTTCAAGTACGGATAAAACTATCCCGCATACAAACCTACTACATCAACTTACTCAAGAAGTGGTTAGGACCATTACCGACATCAGCTCATCTGACCGTACCCTTGGGTGGTACTCATTTGTGTACACTAGACCGATTAGTGATCAATGACGCCCTTATAGAACAGGAAAAACTCTCACTGAAGGCACTATTGGAACCCTTCTCTGGGATGTTCTCAGATAAGCCGGTTATAACAGCCTTGGTAGAACACAATTGACACAATTCCGGGTAAGCTGATAAAACCGCGACCTTAACGGATCCCCGCTGCACGAAGACAGGCCATACAGAATGAGGTTAAGAGTATACTAGACATGGGAGTCATCCGCCCCGCCCTGAGTGAGTGATCTTCACCTATTGTCATGGTCTTCAAACCTGATGGCTCGACTAGGTTCTGTATGGACTTTAGAGCTCTTAACTCAGTATCCAAATTTGACTCCTACCCCCTCCCAAGGGTAGACTAATTAATTGAGAAACTAGGAGAGGCCAAATATATAACCACTCTAGATTTCACAAAGGGCTACTGGCACGTCCCTCTAAAAGAGTAAGACAGAGAAAAAAACGCCTTTGTTGCCCCCGACGGACTTTATGAGTTCAATGTCCTCCCCTTTGGCTTGCAAGGAGCGCCACCACTTTCCAACGCTTGATGAATTCAGTACTTCTCGATCACCAAGGCTTTGCGTCAGCTTATCTTGACAATATTTTGGTTTTCAGCCACACATGGGAGGACCATTTGGACCACCTTCACAATATATTGCTTGCTCTCCAGAAGACTGGCCTCCTTATCAACTCAAAAATGGTGGGCTTTTCAAAAGGTTCGGTACTTAGGCTATGTGTTGGGACATGGGGTGAAGAAGAAAAGGTTCGGGCCATCACAAACACCCCTTTCCCCACAACAAAAAGGGAGATGAGGGCCTTTCTGGGTTTACTGGGGTATTACAGACGGTTCATACTTCAGTACTCAGAAATAGCAGAACCCCTCACGGATGTCTTACGAAAAGATGTGCGAGTACAGACACTGCTAAACCCCACAGACAAGATGTTAGAAGCCTTTAGACGTCTGAAAAGCGCCATCACCTCTAGTTCGATCCTGTCCTCCCCCGACTTCACCAAACCATTCTTTCTCCACACTGATGCATCTGACCATGGGGTGGGGGCGGTGTAGTCACAGCTTTCCCCTGAGGGCATAGAACACCCCTATCCTCTTCATCAGTAGGAAGCTGTTCTCCAGAGAGATTAAGTACCCTACGGTAGAGAAGGAGTGCCTCACAGTAAAGTGGGCTATCGATAAGCTGCAATATTACCTGGAAGAAACCCATATCACCCTATACAACGACCACGCTCCCTTACAGTGGATGAGCCACAACATGGGCCTCAACCCACGGGTCCTGCACTGGTTCCTGTCCCTACAACCCTTTTCATTCGAGGTTAAACATCGAAGGGGTCTGAGAACAAAAATGCTGACTTTTTATCACAGGTGATTCCTCTTCTCAATCGGGAGAGTCCTAGGGGGAGGGAGTGTCATGATCCCGTTCCTACACGAACTAATAATGCAAACTACGTACCCGCAAAGGAATGGTGGACTGCCCCCTCTGAACCCGATCCTTTCCTCTCTCCGTAGCAGGATGAGTGGGCTTCTATGTCGGAGACGATGGAGGAGGTCCATACGGCTTTTACCGCTCACGGCCCCTTTAAATGGAAAAACAGCTTGCGACGCCACTTGCCTTAGGGACGTCCTGTTCTCTGAGTCAATCAAGGAGACGCTGACGCGAGGGAGCTGGTTGCAAAAACCCAGAAGCCACCTGTGATAACCGACTTTTTCGACCCTCTTTGAGAGGGAAGATGATGGAGAATGACTCCAACCTATTACCCTTAAAGTATAGGGATTAGGACTATAAGTAGGACCTATCCATGAGGCACAGTAGTGCATTTTCGTACCCTTTTCTTTAGATCAGGGCTTATAAACTTAAGCTAGGGGATAGATATATAAGTATTAGTGATGATCCATCCTTTTGTAAGAGTATTAGTACATCTTCTATGGAGTTATGCGTATTTTGGGCCTTGTAGGCCTTAAACGGGACAGACTCCATCTTGCTCTCTGCCTGGTAGTTCGAGAGGCTTTCTAGGTCAAGTGTAATGTTTTAGTTTTAAGGTGTTGTTCGCTTGGAGAGAACCGGTTCAGGCTGGCCCTTATCGAAAGACTGTATTTTTCTCCACTCCGAAGACACAACTCCAGGCCGGCCGGCTGGGAACGTGCCCTTGGTACGGGGAGGTACAAGAATTTGGTGGGCGGCAGGTTACTGGCCGTAACTTTCCATGAAGGGGCAGGTTTTGATATTAGCGAAAGTGTTAGGCAATGAGTCAGTCAGTCTGTAGGCGGCAGCTAGCCGTTAGCATCTATGCCATTAATTATTTCCAGAGCAGACAATCGCCATTTTGAAGTCCGAGAAAAGATTCTGAAACCGAGACTCTCTAAGAAAGACTGAAGGAGAAATAGCGCGGAGCGCACAGAAACAGAGAGAGAGAGAGAGACGGTAGCTAATAGCCAGCAAGGTTCCAGTGACTTGAAGGGAAGCAGAGGAGATTGAGCATAGCGGTGCAGACGTGTACCTGTGACTGCTGAGGTGTGATTCCGAGACGAGCCAAGACACAGAGACGAGAAGGGAACCTAGATGACTGCCGAGCCCCGACTTCACATTAATAAGGTGATCTCTGCCCTTTTCCTTGTTAAGCGCACATTCTAACCTTTACTTTTCTTTACAGTATATACATTGTGTAGTATTGTGTTTATTTTTTGTTGTAATAAAAAAACACCCCAGTTCTTACTGAACCGACATGTGCCTTGTATTCTTGTTCAATCAGGGTAACCTGAGCTTCTAGTTAGACATTGTTTGCATGAACGGATGCGAATCCCGATCAGGTAAGGAATGACTGAGCAAGTAGGGAGAGAGGGAACATTTGATGTCAGGAGCAGAAGGTACATATTATAATTTGGCCATATCAATTTCTATTATCGTAGTTTCATCCCGAGTAGATAACCAAAGACTTCATCCTTAAATGTTCATAGGAAAGTGATCGTCATTGGTACATGGCCTGTGTATATGTCTGCCGGATTGCAGACCGTGTGTAAGTGAGAGCACCGGAGGGAGACGGTGTGGAGGCTCGCCAGATTGTGGGCCGTGTGTAAGTGAGAGCACCTAAGATAGAGAGGTGTGTAGATCTGCCAGATTGCAGATCGGATATTAATGAGAGCACTGGGTCTGCAGGCCTATGTGTGTAGGCGCGCCGGATTGTGCGTCGGGTGAGCACTGATGATCAGTGTGTAATGGTACATTATCAGACCTGCCCTAGGGTAGACCAGTCTGGGCCTACGTGGCCGCGAGACCAATAGGTGTGAATAGGATATTGTAGAAAACCAATGCATGTTTATTGCTATTTTTCCCATCCTTAGGTATAAGATGTACATACATATATCATACCCATTGTAAATATATTCTAAGGAGGGAGGTGAGTACGTTCCGGCCTGGTTAGAGGGGCTCCTAGGAGCTGATTCCATCTGGTCCGAGAATCTGGTCGGTACATCTGGCGTCACAAACTGTTTACGAAGCCTGTGTGCGCTGTATTGTTTTCATCTTGTTGGTTTGCGCTCGGCTCGTACGTATTTTTCTTTGTTTATAATTGTGTATATATTTTTTGTGTGCTAACATGTTCTCGAAGAAATCTAAATCTACTTTCAAATTACCGATTGACATTCCCGGCTGGGAATCAACGCCTTATGAGGCTTTGGCCCGTGAGTGGGCCGATTCTACTGGTTTGAGTGAGAATTGGACTTCTTGTTTGGAGCAGGCGGAGCCTGCTGATGTGGTTTCTTGCTTGCAAAAAGCGCCAGTAGTGAAGGGTGATGAGCTTCCTGTTTTAGGGCGCATAGGTTGGATTGTACTGACTGCTTACAGGATGCTTCATGAGAAGTTTCTGAAATTGCAGAAGCGGTTTGTTGATATGGAAGAAAAGTTTGTTGAGGTGCAGAATGCGCATACTCTTTTGCGATGTCAGAATAAGTTGCTTGCAGACAAACTTGAGACTTATCAGACTATAGCCGAAAGGGCTGCGGTGTGCATTGCGAAATATAAATATAGGCACCGCCGTGGTCGTGTGTCTACACGGAAAGTGCGTCTGGTCGTGGCAAAGCCGGACTGGATTGGAATCCTGATGAGTGGGATGGTAATATCTGGGACTCGAACAAATCTGGCTCCTCGGCTGAGGAGGGTGACAAGCGCGAGTCTTCTCGCACCGGACGTGATTGTAAATCTGCTTCTTGTGACAAAGACCACGTTTCTATTGATCGTGGTCGCTCTACCAATTCTGATGACATATTACGCTCTGATTGTTCTTCTAAATCTAAGGACCGGGCTTCCTCGGAGGCTCTTCCGGAGGTTTCTGCTCACCCTGTGTTTCGACGTAAATTACAACAGGCTCCTGGTATGCCGAATGGTATTCATTTGGATAGTATTGAAGATTTTACTCAACAGGAGGTTAGTGACATTTTACAACGATTTCGACAACGACCCGGTGAAACTTTGCTTACCTGGATGGTGCGCCTTTATGAACTAGGTGCTGCCGGTATTATGCTTGATGCTGGTGATTGCTTACGTTTTTGCTCTTTGAGTTCCGATTCTACTGTACAAGATCATTTTCGAAATTATAATGGTGCTGGCCAAATTAGCTTGCTCCAGCTTGCGAACGATGGCTGTAACCATAAATATCCTACTGAATCTGATTGGCCTGTCAATGACAAGCCATGGTACACTTTGCGCGATGCGTCGCAACGTTCGAAAGAGGAAGTAATGAAAACTGCCATTTTTCTCAGTACGTCTGACAGATTGTTGGATGGTCTTTTAACATCTTCTGTGCGTAATCGCATTATCCGTTCTTCGCCTGTTGCTTATAAGCAGGTTATGATGACTTTGTTGATCAATCAACCTGGCAATCCTTTGTCTATGGTGCTTGAATCTGTATGGCTGAGATACCCATCACCCCCTCTCAACACAATCCCCAAGGATGGGAAACCGGAAACGGTTCTGAACTTTTGGAAGGCGGGAGGGAGTGACCCTCCCGGCCGTATTTATTAAAATATGAAACAAAATCAAAACATTAAAATAACAGTTTCATATTATGTACAATTTCATTTCCACATTACGATGTTTGGCTAACCTTAACAGATCTCTAATACAAAGGTTCTCCTAGCCGAACTAACATCCTACAAAACATTTCATTTGAAATTGTACATCCTAACGTTAAGGGCCAACGGCAAGGTCATAACCGGTGTCAGATCCCTAAACCAGAAATACCACCCTCACTTGTGAGGGGGCCAACCGCACGAAGGCGTACCTCAAGTGCATCTACCAATTTCCCTTGGACTTGACGGGGGCCCCAATGAACTCGACGCCATTTAACGGTCGTCCGAGGACTCGTGTGAGGTGTCTAAGAGGTAGCGTAAACCCCCTCCCGAGCCCCACACAACTTACACATCTGCCGTCGCAGATGACCTGGCCCCGGGAAATTCCCCAGGAGGGCCCGTAGCCCCTCCTATCCAGGAAGGGGCCTTGACCACCTTTCCTTTCCTTCCGGCGGCCTATCCTTAGACGGGACCGCCTCCCCGTTGAGGGGCCAATGGCCACCTCCCCCGAGCGCTCCCATCCGTAATGGGTGACGCCCCCCCATAGGGATCTTCCAATTACTGCTCACCGATCATGACCTTACCGCCCGACAATAAATACGACAAATCTACCTAAATTACTAAACTACAAAACAATTTTAAGTTATTACAAGCATGATTACTGATCAGCACTAATGCAGAATTACTTTATTCGAAAAACATCTGAAAGTGACCATCTTTATTGCATATTCAAAATTATAAATCACGACAATCATCACAACCTGCAAGAAATAGAGTTACCACATCAAAACTTTATTCAAAACAACTTGCTGTCCTCAGGTGCTGGTGGGTGGGTCAAAATTGGCTCTTCGTTCCGTCTCGAGCTCACGTGCAGCGGGGAGGTGCAGCTTCAGAGCACAGGAACAAGAGGAAGCTTTCTTGGCTTGTTGCTCCTTTTATCCGTCTTCAGGGTGGGCGTCAACCCGCCCCCGCCTGCCTCCGAGGGCGTGGCCGGTCGCGTCAGTGTCTAGGACAACCCACTCCAGGGCGGGAAAAGGCGCGCCCCGGCTACGCCGCTTCGGGCATACCAGCCGAGACTCGCCTCCCGCCCAAGATGGCTTCCCGGGGGGATCATGGTACTCCACCATACGTTCGGGGGGACCGAATGGTCGCCCCTTTCCATATGGCTGAGATACCCATCACCCCCTCTCAACACAATCCCCAAGGATGGGAAACCGGAAACGGTTCTGAACTTTTGGAAGGCGGGAGGGAGTGACCCTCCCGGCCGTATTTATTAAAATATGAAACAAAATCAAAACATTAAAATAACAGTTTCATATTATGTACAATTTCATTTCCACATTACGATGTTTGGCTAACCTTAACAGATCTCTAATACAAAGGTTCTCCTAGCCGAACTAACATCCTACAAAACATTTCATTTGAAATTGTACATCCTAACGTTAAGGGCCAACGGCAAGGTCATAACCGGTGTCAGATCCCTAAACCAGAAATACCACCCTCACTTGTGAGGGGGCCAACCGCACAGAGGCGTACCTCAAGTGCATCTACCAATTTCCCTTGGACTTGACGGGGGCCCCAATGAACTGCACAGTCCGCCCCGCCTCGTAGGCTTGCGCAACTGAAAACCAAACAAAAACAAGAAGCGTGAGTACATCATTACAGCTTCACAACATGTGCAACCGCACATACCTTTTATAACAGTTCGAGGACCAACGCCCCACACGTTTTACTTCTTCTACACTCAGACCCCTGGCTGAAGCCTCTGTAGCAGCCCCTATCCGAAAGGAATGGGTCCCAAACTCGCCGGGGTTCAAGCCCGCGGCCGAAATCGACATCGCAAGCACCCGCTGGAACTGAAACCTCGTCAGTGGGGTGGCGTCAGCGTGTCTCAACAAGGTCCCCCCCCATGATGCCACCCTTTGCGCTAAATATTCCTCTACGCAAACCACAGGGCACATGGAAGACCCGGGAATCCTCTGTATGACTATGCAGTCCCCAATCGCACCCTGATCGGTTTTGGACCTGACAAACGAGACAGTCATCGTCTCCCCCTTGACCTGAATGTGCTCTCGACACAGTCCCCCCATCGTATCCTGCTTGTTCTTCGCCACTAGTTCGCTTACCCGCATAGCCCCATGGAATGCCAGCGCAAAAGTGGCTCGGAATAACACTGTTTCATACTGGGATGAACACGTAGCAGGGAGTACGGATAATAACAGGGCCAACCTATCCAGACCTATCGGGTGCCTCTCATCTACTCTGCGACCCTCAAGGCGTTGCCACCCACGTAGCGCTTTTTGCACAACGAAAGACGCTGTCGGGTCCTGGATCCCGTGAGCCCTTGCCATAAAGGAAATGGCGGCCCGATGCCTCTGGGCCGTGGCTACTGATTTGCCTGCTCGATGTAAAGACAGCAGAAATTTTACTACAAACTCTTCCTGGGCCCCAAAGCTCCCCCCTAGCAGTCCCCAAAAAGGCCCAATAGGAACGGAACGCCCCTTCGTATGCCTTCCTCGTCCTGGGTGCTAAACTCTCTCCCACGAGGTTTTGTAGTTCGGGGCACCGAGAGACCAGAGAGCTTCGGGAAAGGGTGCCGCCACCGGGTCCGCTGTGGGCAGAAACCCCCAGAAGGCCTGCATACGGAAACGAGAAAGCGCATCAGCCGCTTGGTTCATTACCCCCGGCACATGTCTTGCCTTAAATAGCACATTCAATTGCATACACAACAACACAATTTCTTTGAGCAGTCTCAGAATCCATTTGCATCGTGCTGCCTGACTATTGATACACTCAACCACGGTCATGTTATCAGACCAGAACACCACAGAGTGATCTCTGAACCCCTCGGGCCAAGTTTTCAGGGCCACCAGAATAGGGAAAAGTTCCAGAAAAGCAATGTTACTTGTCAGCCCGCACTCGTGCCACCATGTCGGCCATTTTTTAGCCGACCATCGAGTGCCGAATATGGCACCAAAACCAATACTTCCTGCCGAATCTGTCCACAGCCCCAGCTCCTCGGAGGACACCGCCGGTTTGTTCCAGACAATTCGACCATTGAAATCCGCCAGAAATGCCAACCAAATGCGCATGTCCTGGCGAACCTCTGCCGAGAGCCTCGTGCGATGATGACCCTCCTTCAGGCCGACCATGGCCTGAGCGATCGAGCGGGAAAAGGGGCGGGCCATCGGCATTATTCTCAGGGCAAAATTCAACTGGCCCACCACTTGTTGCAATTGATGCAATTTTACCTTGGCCTCACTAATACACGTCTCAAGGGATGCCCTGAATTTTAACACTTTTTCTTTTGGTAAACGAAAACAACCTTCCTTCGAGTCGAGCTCAATCCCCAGAAACTCGAGGCAAGTCGAGGGACCCACAGTCTTACCTGGCGCCAATGGTACACCAAAATGATTCATTAAGACACAAAATTCATTCAAAGCCTGTCCACATTCTGGATCCCCGGCTGCCCCCAGAAACAGGAAGTCATCGAGATAATGCATAACATGTTGAAAACCCGTCTTCTTTGTGAAGACCCATTGCAAAAAACAACTGAACTTTTCAAAATAGGCACAAGATATAGAGCATCCCATTGGCATACATCTATCCATGTAATATCGACCCTGAAACATGAAACCAAGGAGACGCTGATCGTCTGGGTGTACCGGGAGCAACCGGAACGCTGACTCAATATCTGATTTTGCCATCAGCGCCCGGGCCCCAGGCGATTCAACATGGCGACCATCGAAAGATGCGTACCGCACCGAACACATTTCCGGGTCTATCGCATCATTCACGGAAAGACCACGTGGGGCCGACAAGTTATGTATCAGCCGAAACTCACCCGGGTCCTTCTTGGGGACCACCCCTAAAGGGGAACAAACAAAATTTGCTACCGGTGGCACATCAAATGGACCGGCGACTCGACCTCGAGTAACCTCCTTCCCAATCTTTACCTGTACCACGGTCGTATGCTGCAAGACCGACAGTTGGTTCTTACATCTTGCTACACCCTGAAAATCCCCCACTGGGATGCGGAAACCATATGAAAACCCGTTTCGCAACACCCCAGCAGAAGCATGATCCGGGTATTCGTTGAGCCAAGGAATCATTGCCATGGTATCAATCGGGGTAGGTAAAGGCGCCCCTCGGACTATTTCAGACCTGTTTGGCGCTTCCCCTACCACCGTTATCACCCGTTTTGGCTCTGCACATGGGCTCAGGATGGGATGGCTGCCCACACCCCCCACATTCATGTTTGAACTTGCATGACCCCTGGGGCCTCGTACATTTTCCTCTGTTAAAATTCCAACAAATCCCCCTTTTACCTGCGTTACCACTCGGTTTTGAGTGATATTCGTTACCTGCACCCGATCGAAAGGGTGTCCCAGAGTATTGGCGGGAGGATTCACCCCCGCTACTTCCAACCAATGGTACTTTCAACATTCCTGTACTCTCCATTTTTTGCCATGAAACAGAGTCGTAACAATCCCAAGTCAGGATTGGGTTGTGTTCTTTCGCTTTTCTAAAAATATTATCATAGCAGAACCACTGATTACCCCCATACGCTACGGAATACTCCATGATTCGTGACTGATAAATAGGCAACTCGGTCAGCAACTCGGGCCTACGCTCACCCATGATGGAGGTAAAAATGCCCCACGCTCTACCCCAAGTACCAATGTTTTCGTCAATCTTAAAGGCGGCCATTTTGGCGCGCCAAACACTCGGATGCATGAGCTCTTTTTGGCTCTTAACATGCTCCATCTCATAATGGTCGGTAAGCAAAGAAAAAATGTTTACATACTTATCCGCCCAAATCTTTTCCTTAATTTCCAGTGGAACATGCTGAGCCACCTTCTCCCTTCGTGAAGGTACAGCCCCCTCCCCCGCAATCGGCAATGGCCGCTTACCTGAACCAGAAGCTGCATTTGCCGCCGAACCTGGGCCTGTTGCATTTTCCGCCCCCGGAACCGGCGGGGTAACAGACGATGGTGCCTTTGCAGCCTCCCTGGATTCCCGCAGCTGTCTCATTAATACCCGGGCGTCGTCAGCCGTGGCGCCCTCGCTATCCTTTCCCAACCACGCTGCCAATTGTGCCGCTAACTCGGGAGGCATATCTTCCCCGGTCACGGGAGTGACCACCACAGGAATCGGATTCCCCTCCTTCGGCACCGGGGTTGGCTCTTCAAGTGGGATATCGGGAACCGGGGTTTCCCCCCCAAGTGCCCCCCTTCTGGACCTCTTGCCTCTTCCTCCGGGGACTACTCCCGGCAAAGGCCGTTTCGGTCCTCCCTCCCCGTCCTTAGCCGCCATCTGCTTCTTCAAGTCGGCTATCTCCTTCATGAGTATACGGAGCATCTGATCGGTACCGACCCGCTTTCCGACTTTCTTGGGCATTCTCAGACGGAGTATCTGTAAGACAAAAGAAAGATTTATAACGCTCAAAATTGGCTCTTCGTTCCGTCTCGAGCTCACGTGCAGCGGGGAGGTGCAGCTTCAGAGCACAGGAACAAAAGGAAGCTTTCTTGGCTTGTTGCTCCTTTTATCCGTCTTCAGGGCGGGCGTCAACCCGCCCCCGCCTGCCTCCGAGGGCGTGGCCGGTCGCGTCAGTGTCTAGGACAACCCACTCCAGGGCGGGAAAAGGCGCGCCCCGGCTACGCCGCTTCGGGCATACCAGCCGAGACTCGCCTCCCGCCCAAGATGGCTTCCCGGGGGGATCATGGTACTCCACCATACGTTCGGGGGGACCGAATGGTCGCCCCTTTCCATTCGTCAGCTTGGTGAGTTGGGTGAATGGTTTAAACCTGAGAGGCAATCTCGACCTGAAGGTCATACCGCTGGGGATTATACATTTTCTAGACGTGATATGTTTCTTGCACTTTTGGCTGATGGTGTGAAAAGGGAGGACATTGATGGTGAACCTAATAATCGCTTGTGGGACATGTTTCGTAAGCGTGGTCTGGATCGGAAGGAGGGTGCCCGTCGTGTACGTAAGAATGATTGTGACCGAGGATCTGATGACAGTGGTGATGAGAGGCGTCGTGTGGATGCTGATCGCCGTGATGACCGGCGTTATGAACGTGATATTTCCCCCCGCCGTGAGAGCGTAAGGGTGAGAGAGGGAGAGAGAGACAGGGGAAGAGATGATCGTGTCTCTAATAGACGCAGAGATGAGAGAAGTTATTCCCCTGATGTTAGACGACGGGAGGATCGTCACAAGCTTTCTGACCGTAATTCTCAATTCTTTGAACATGACACTAATCCGTTTCGTAATAGAGATGGATATGAGCAGGATATTCTGATTCCGAAAAAAGTTGAAAACATCTATCCTGATTTGTCTTGGTTGGCTGACCATGGTAAAAATGACTAGGAAATTGGTCAAGCTCCGGTACGCAGGTGGGCTCATAAAGACAATAGACCCTATGTAGATATTGAAATTTTTTGGAAACATCGTAATATCCAAAGGGCCCGAGCATTGGTGGATACTGGGGCGGAGGCCACTTTAATTCATGGTAAATCGAAAAAATTCAAAGGACAGTTTTTTACAATTACTGGTTTAGGTGGTAAGGAAACCCCCGCAGTGCAAGCTGCGCTTGACATGAAAATTGGCCGAATTCCCCGTAAAGAATATTCTGTGTTAGTTGTGCCTCTCCTGGAATATATAATTGGAATTGACATTTTGAAAGGTATGACTTTGCATCTTGATGATGGCTGTTATCAATTTGGAACGAAGCATTACATTTCGTCCAGACCCGTACGGGTTGGTCGTTTGCGGATGCCCCCCATTAAGATTCCCCAAGCTACGAAAGTTGTTTCTCAGAAACAATATCGAATTCCAGGTGGTTATGAAGAAATTAGTGCCACAATTCAGGATTTGGTTGACGCAGGAGTTATAACTCCGATTACTTCTGCTTGGAATAATCCCGTTTGGCCTGTGCGCAAGAGTGATAATTCTTGGCGCATGACGGTTGATTATCGACAATTGAACAAACACACTCCGCCTTTGGCTGTTGCTGTGCCTGACATGGTTACTTTGATTCAGAGAATTCAGAAGCATCCAGGTACATGGTATGCGTCCATTGATATTGCTAATGCTTTCTTTTCGATTCCAATTGCCCCCGAGTGTCAGAAGCAATTCAGTTTTACCTGGCATGGCCGTCAAATGACGTTTAGAAGTCTTCCTCAAGGTTATGTACATAGTCCTACGATCTGTCACCGGCTGGTGGCGGAACATTTATCTGAAGTGCCCGTACATCCCCAGATTCAGGTGTGTCATTATATTGATGACGTTTTGATTCAAGGTGAGACGCAAGACCAAGTCCAATCACATTTAGATCAGATTCTTGACTGTTTGCGTGCAAAAGGTTGGGAAATTAATGCTGATAAATTGCAGGGCCCTTCCCAGAATGTTAAATGTTTAGGAATTAATTGGCATGAAGGTCACAGAGAAGTGATCCCGCAGGTGAGGCGTAAAATTTTGGATTTTGCTGTTCCGAGGAACAGAAAGGAGGCTCAATGTTTTATTGGCCTGTTTGGTTTTTGGCGTCAGCATATTCCCCATTTGAGTCAGATTTTAGCTCCTTTGTACCGAGTCACCCGTAAAAAGAATGCGTTTGAGTGGGGTGAACCACAACAAAATGCTTTTAATTTGGCGAAAGAAGCAATTCAGTATGCTTGGGATTTGTGGCCCGTGGGCGAAGGTGTTGTGGATTTGAATGTTTCTGTGGATGGCCTGTATGCCAATTGGAGTCTGTGGCAAAAGCAGGGCAGACAAAAAGTGCCATTGGGTTTTTGGACTAAAAAGTTACCTGAGGCTGGTGAGCGTTATACACCTTTTGAAAAACAGTTGCTTGCTTGTTATTGGGCTCTGGTGGATACCGAGCAATTGACGTTGGGTCATACTGTGATCTTGAGACCTGAAATTCCTATCATGCAGTGGGTTTTGAGTTAGCCGAAATCTCATCGAATTGGACATGCTCAGGAGGCGAGTATCATTAAATGGAAATGGTACATTCAGGACAGAGCGCGTGTGGGTCCGAAAGGTGTGGCTGTGTTGCATGAGCGAGTGGCGCAGGCGCCATCGAATGAGACTGGAAATGATTGTTCTGTGCCTGTAGTCCAGGAATCTCCGGTTAGGTGGGGTAAGCCATTTGATGATTTGTCCGCGGAGGACAGAAAACATGTGTGGTTTACGGATGGTTCAGCGAAGTTCATAGGTGAGAAACGGCATTGGAAAGCAGTGTCATTCAATCCGATCACGCAAAAACTATTGAGTACAACTGGTGATGGAAAGAGTAGTCAATATGCTGAATTGTATGCAGTTTACCAAGTTTTGAAACAGGAATTACCTGGCACATGTCATATTTTTACTGATTCCTGGTCCACTGCTAATGGACTGGCGGTTTGGTTACCGACTTGGCATTCTCATAATTGGGAATTGCATTCAAAAGAACTGTGGGGTAAAGAATTATGGCAAGAAATTTGGGAATTGCTCCCACAGAGTACTGTTACAATCTTTCATGTGGACGCTCATACCCCGATTGACTCCCTTGACAAATTCTTTCATAACATTGCAGATGAAAAGTCTAAAATTGCTGAGGCAGTGGTGGACATGCAGGATTCTGATTTGGCAGGATTGGCGAAATGGGCCCACCAAAAAGCGGGACATTTTGGAGAAAGAGCCACTAGCAGGTGGGCTTCCGATCGAGGGATTCATATTCCCTTAAATTTAATTAAAGATGTCATTCTGCATTGTCCTATCTGTCAGCATTCTAGAAAAAGAACAGTGCCTCATATTGTTAAAGGCCATTTACATCGAGGAAAAATGCCCGCCCAAATTTGGCAAATTGATTATATTGGCCCGCTCCCTATGAGCAAAAATTGACAATATATTTGCACAGCTGTTGATACTTTTAGTGGCCTATTGGTCGCTTTCCCTTGCAAACAAGCCACCCAAGTGAATACCATTAAGACCCTGGAATTGCTTATTTTGTATTATGGTGTTCCATTCCAAATTCAATCGGATAATGCATCCCATTTTCGTGGAAGATTGGTGCGGGAATTCTGTGTGGAAAATAACATTGAATGGATTTTTCATATTTCGTATTATCCGCAGGCCTCGGGCCTCATTGAGCGTATGAATGGTTTGTTAAAAGAACAACTGCGTAAATTGACTAATGAACATTACAAAAACTGGAGAGATGTTTTGCTCCAGGCATTGATGATTCTGAATAATCGCCCTTTGTTACATGCTGAATCTCCTTTAATGCGTTTATTTCCTCCAACTGTTGATGCAAAATCCAATTCCATGTCCACTACTGTTATGTACTGGGAAATTACCCCCGGAGCTTTAGCTCCATGCAGAGCGACCCCAGGTTCCGCAGGCTTGGACCTGCATGCTATGAATGATGCGATTCTGAAAGGCAGGGACTGAATTATTGTTGAAACCGGCGTTGGTGTCTGTATACCAGCCGGTAGTTTTGGACTTATTGCCCCTAGATCGGGCCTTGCCATGAAAGGTATTCAAGTTCTTGGAGGAGTGATTGACAGTGATTATCAGGGAGAGATTAAGGTTCTTCTGCTTAACAGCAGTGAAATAGATTTATCGATCAAGAAATCTGACCGTGTTGCTCAGTTACTCATTATGCCTGTCTTCAGTGGTGAGATTAAGAGAGGCTCTGCCCCAACTTTGCTGACAGTATGAGGCCAAAAAGGATTCGGTTCCACCAATAATCCTGGTGCCAAAATATGGGTGCAATCGCCTAAACATCCCCCTGAACAGGCTGAAGTTATTGCGACCGGTCATGACAACACCATTTTGGTGATGAAGCCAGGGAAAGATAGCTGGGAAGCTGTCCCAGCTGACAAATGTTACTTACGAGAATGATTAAGGCCTCTGTGTGTATTCTTTCAGGTCATTCTCTGGACTGCTGCTGCAGGATGTGCCGGCGTTGGACTCCTTTTGGTCTGCTACACCGGGAGAGGAGAGGACCCACCGACTTCGGTTGATTGGAGAACACGAGTTCCACGATCCTTCGCTGCATGGTATTCGTCGTCGAATTTCTGGATTACCCTTGCTAAACGGGTTACTAACTCTCCGCATTTTTGCCTCACTCCCATGAGGTCTGTGACTGATATCTTGGCGACCTGCTTGGTTGCTGTCCCTGCATCTACTGAAACTTTGAGACATATTTTCAATATTTCAAGTGCCCGACCCAATATTATTCTGGGCGACTTTGCGGCCCATGAGTTTTGCCCTTTATGTACTATTCTTCCTGATTCTGATTCCCCTATGCATTCCCAAATCACGACCTATAATATTACGCAGGGTGATTTATGTTTTATTCTAACGTGATCCCAAGGCTATCACCGAATGCATCAAATTAAAAATTCAGGCTGCCACTTCCTTTTCAGCTCATCAACGATTGCTGTGTTTAAAGAGACTTCCGAATTCATGTGTTTCCGTGAAAAATAATATGACATGTAAACGTTTATTAGTTGCCCCTAGTTATTACCGTTCTATGTTGCTGCCCTCTGGGTGGTTGTTTTCCTGCGGGAACTCATCTTGGCCCTATATTCCCGCTAATATTTCTGGAGGTCCATGTGCTATTACTAGACTGAGTTTGTTAATGTTTTCCTCACACCCTGGTTCCCATTCTCGTATGGTACGAGACTCTATGTCATTACATGAAGATTGTGATTCCTCTGTTCACCTGTACTCTAAATCAGAATACCTTGGTTTAGCTTTTTCTATTATTGGAGTCCCTGCATTGGCTGTTTATAATGCCAAAACAATTGGCAAGATGGCCTGCTGGATGGTTAAATCCATCAAACAAACCTCTACTGTTTTGTCTGATCTGTTATTAGATGCCCAGGGTGAACGTAGAGCTATTTTACAGAATCGCGCAGCTATTGATTATCTTTTGTTAAAACATGGACATGAATGTTCTGATTTTGAGGGCCTATGCTGTTTTAATTTGTCCGACCATTCCAAATCAATCCAAGCCCATATTGACAAACTACACGACTTGACTGCAGAAATTAGACAACACATTGATCAGGGCTTATTTGACTGGCTCTTTAATTGGTTACCTGACTTGCATTCTTTACGACAGATTTTAGGGGGTGTTATTGTTGCCATTTGTGTTTTGATAGCTATTTGTTGCTTTATTCAGTGCATTCCTTCTCTATTACAATTTTGTGGCTTTGGTAGGAGAAATAGGTCAGTTAATTTTGTTTCTTATTATTCTTCCACTGATGTTACTTCGATATAAGATATGGCTAATAGACTGGAGTCAAGGGTGAAGTGTGATAACCGACTTTTTCGACCCTCTTTGAGAGGGAAGATGATGGAGAATGACTCCAGCATATTACCCTTAAAGTATAGGGATTAGGACTATAAGTAGGACCTATCCATGAGGCACAGTAGTGCATTTTCGTACCCTTTTCTTTAGATCAGGGCTTATAAACTTAAGCTAGGGGATAGATATATAAGTATTAGTGATGATCCATCCTTTTGTAAGAGTATTAGTACATCTTCTGTGGAGTTATGCGTATTTTGGGCCTTGTAGGCCTTAAACGGGACAGACTCCATCTTGCTCTCTGCCTGGTAGTTCGAGAGGCTTTCTAGGTCAAGTGTAATGTTTTAGTTTTAAGGTGTTGTTCGCTTGGAGAGAACCGGTTCAGGCTGGCCCTTATCGAAAGACTGTATTTTTCTCCACTCCGAAGACACAACTCCAGGCCGGCCGGCTGGGAACGTGCCCTTGGTACGGGGAGGTACAAGAATTTGGTGGGCGGCAGGTTACTGGCCGTAACTTTCCATGAAGGGGCAGGTTTTGATATTAGCGAAAGTGTTAGGCAATGAGTCAGTCAGTCTGTAGGCGGCAGCTAGCCGTTAGCATCTATGCCATTAATTATTTCCAGAGCAGACAATCGCCATTTTGAAGTCCGAGAAAAGATTCTGAAACCGAGACTCTCTAAGAAAGACTGAAGGAGAAATAGCGCGGAGCGCACAGAAACAGAGAGAGAGAGACGGTAGCTAATAGCCAGCAAGGTTCCAGTGACTTGGAGGGAAGCAGAGGAGATTGAGCATAGCGGTGCAGACGTGTACCCGTGACTGCTGAGGTGTGATTCCGAGACGAGCCAAGACACAGAGACGAGAAGGGAACCTAGATGACTGCCGAGCCCCGACTTCACATTAATAAGGTGATCTCTGCCCTTTTCCTTGTTAAGCGCGCATTCTAACCTTTACTTTTCTTTACAGTATATACATTGTGTAGTATTGTGTTTATTTTTTGTTGTAATAAAAAAACACCCCAGTTCTTAGTGAACCGACATGTGCCTTGTATTCTTGTTCAATCAGGGTAACCTGAGCTTCTAGTTAGACATTGTTTGCATGAACGGATGCGAATCCCGATCAGGTAAGGAATGACTGAGAAAGTAGGGAGAGAGGGAACATTTGATGTCAGGAGTAGAAGGTACATATTATAATTTGGCCATATCAATTTCTATTATCGTAGTTTCATCCCGAGTAGATAACCAAAGACTTCATCCTTAAATGTTCATAGGAAAGTGATCGTCATTGGTACATGGCCTGTGTATATGTCTGCCGGATTGCAGACCGTGTGTAAGTGAGAGCACCGGAGGGAGACGGTGTGGAGGCTCGCCGGATTGTGGGCCGTGTGTAAGTGAGAGCACCTAAGATAGAGAGGTGTGTAGATCTGCCAGATTTCAGATCGGATATTAATGAGAGCACTGGGTCTGCAGGCCTATGTGTGTAGGCGCGCCGGATTGTGCGTCGGGTGAGCACTGATGATCAGTGTGTAATGGTACATTATCAGACCTGCCCTAGGGTAGACCAGTCTGGGCCTACGTGGCCGCGAGACCAATAGGTGTGAATAGGATATTGTAGAAAACCAATGCATGTTTATTGCTATTTTTCCCATCCTTAGGTATAAGATGTACATACATATATCCATACCCATTGTAAATATATTCTAAGGAGGGAGGTGAGTACGTTCCGGCCGGGTTAGAAGGGCTCCTAGGAGCTGATTCCATCTGGTCCGAGAATCTGGTCGGTACACCACCGAAAGGAGTCGTTCACCTGGACCTCGAGGGAAAACACAGACTCCAGTAGCCGACCAGGGGAAGCCGTCATGGAGTACGGAAGAGAGGAGAGTCCCTGGAGGCCAATGTTCCAGTGCTGCGCCCAGCCACGCTCTTGGAGGAGCATGGCTCAACCAGGGGCGAGATACACTAGTCTACTGCAAGGTTTGAGCTACCTGCTCCTCCCTTCCACATTCTCTCTCCTGTGAGTCCTTGATGAAGACTTGCACCTCTACGTCTTGAACCTCTTGTCACATGGTGTCCTCTTCTGGCCCATTTTCCGGTGCCCTGCGTCCTTGTAGTTCATCCTGGGACTCTTTATTTGCTTCTGTTCAGACCAGAATGGAGACAGATGCGGCGAGGTTTGAAGGAAGAAAGAGGCGGTGCAACTAGTCTGTGGAGAAAACAGTAGTGACCAACCGTCCGTAAATTTCACGGACTGCCCGTAATTTGTGCCTCTTGTCCGTCGTCCGTGAAGACTTCTTACACGGACGCCTTTTGTCCATAATTTCAGCTACCCCCTGCAAGCAGTTTGAGAGTCCTATAACTCTGTCTGCAGGGGCCAGCTCGTGCTCCTGCTGTGAGCAGTGGCCTGCAGCAGCCCCTCCCCGATCTGGCACAGACTGCTATCAGGCCCATTATCATTCTGTATGTCGGCCTAATTATCACATACAGAATGATAATGGGCCAGTGACAGCATTTGCTGGGCCTCCTCTTGCACTTACTGCTCTCTCACGGATCGATCGTAACACTTTGACATTTGTAAATGAAAATCTACAAAGGCTAGTCTACCTGAAGGCTACATTTTCTGATTCTCTTTTTAAAAATGTTGTTTTTTCCAATTAAAAAGAGAAATACTTAACCCACCTTGCAGCACAAACCTTAACTTTTACTTTTAACTTTTTGGTGGAAAATCCGCAGTCAGCCAGCTTTCAAGACATGTGACATGATTTCTGTGTTATCGTTGTGCATGCGAGTGATATTTACATGCCTCGTGAGTGACAGTTAACACAGATAGCTTAACAGCCCAGCATGAATGTGAAGAAAGAGATCATAACCAGAGTCCATCTTATTCAGAAACTGCTCACTGAAAAGGATTATGAAAATATAAAATGCCATTTAGCTGAGCTGGAAATCGCTGATGTGACTGTTGAACTTTTGCAAGAGACTGACACGGTTGCAGCTGTGTACAGAGTCCTAAAGACCTGCCCATCAAGTAATTTGAAAAAAAAAGCAAAGTTCTTGTAATCTAAGTGAAAAACGCTTTACAGAAGCATCTACCATGGATCCACGCACTTGCAAAATGGCATTTCTCAAGGAAAGAAAAAGGGTGATGAAGAAAACGTTAAACTGCTTTCAGAAGAGCCAACGGAGGCCTCTTTGGAGCACAGTTCTATGAAAGTCTTGCACTCATCATATCCATTGCCATTAGAAAGCGTACAAAAGGAAGCATACAGTGCGCTGAAGATCGACTTCAGTCTTGGCCAAGAGGACAATCCTGGTTGTTATTTGGTACTGGTGAAAAATGTTGTAACACATCAGGAAAAGGAACACAATATGGCCACTCTCGGGACCAAATGCACAGAGTTGCTTTACCGAGCTTTGGTGGATTCCATTACATCGCAAGCGAATGAAGAAGAGGTGATTTGGGACTTAGCAAAGAAAATCGAAATTGTTGCACACGCCATTAATGACAAAAAGTACAACATTTGCATCAGGAGCAAAGTCTCAAACCTAAAGAACCCCAAAACCCCCCACATGAGGCAACACTTGTTCTCAGGAGCTCTTAGCCCAAAAGAGTTTGTTAAAATGACTGCCCTGGAAATGGCTAGTGATGAGTTATGGAGACTCAGGGCTTCATATAGAGAATTGTGTCAGTCCTGGAACACCAGCTTCCCCATGGTGTGGAGGGAACCTCCACAAATAAAATTAAATGTCAGTGATGTGAGAACTTCAATTGCACAGTAACAGTAATCCCTAGAGGAACACTCTTTCTCCTTGGTTGGGTGCAGAATGGAAAACCAGATGATGACCTAATGACGTTTGTGATTTGTAATGTTTGCGGAGAGAAATGGTACAAAAACGGGTGGGTTTGTTTGTAATCGGTTTCAGAAAGTGCACCACAACTTCATTTATTAGTGAATACATATTTGGCCCTCCTAGAAGTTAACACATTTTTTTTACCATTGTTTGTAAACATGTAAAGAAGATTGCTTTTTCTTTTCACCATTTTAATACATCCTAATGTGATTGGCTAGGAATCAGTTGTCTGCTTGAATAATATCTATACCTAGAATAATATCTATACGACCGACTGTATGTGCAATGTCTCCACAGTATTTTTTAATTCTTTACTTCTGTTAAGCCAAAGGGACATATGTAGATTATTTTAAAAGTTTATGACAATACCTTAACAGAAAAACAGATAACCACAAAGTTGCCCCTCAGTCTATGACCTATAGACTCAGATTTTTACAACTGCAAAAATGTACAGTTTAAAATTTGTCAGTAGGAGATAAATGTATGAACTGTATGATATTCGTAATCCCACTTTCTTAACGTTGGCCCCTGAAAGTTGCCTTATCAATAGATGGAACCATAAGTAAAGGACTGAAGAGAATAGTTTATATACGCTATCATAACGTAATGCAGATGTGATTTATATTTGTGGTTTTGGTATATGTACATAATATTACTTAATATGTTTATAAATTATGAAGCCCTATATAGAGAGCACAACCCCATTAGGGAGAAAGGTGATAAACACTCTTGATATTGAGAATGGTAGCCTTGAATCATGTGTTTGCTGGAAAGGGAGCATAGAAAGGTAGTAGATATTATTATTTGCTTATTCAGTAGTTTCCTTCCTCTTCTTGTGTTTGTCCTTCCTTTGGAGCATAACTTATACATTGTCCTTTTGATTGGCTGAGGTGTATGCTTCCACCTCCGACATTCGGGGAACACATTTTTTCTTTTCTAAACAAGGTCATAAACGGGCATTCCTGAACACATTTGAGGTACAAGAAGTGTATTGATGGTGCTCTACAGTTCTAAAATATTTGGATGAAATGCAATGAATCATTCACAACCCTGTGCAGGCCTTTGTGGTTTAGTGCACACTGGCAAGAGAGTACAGTGCGAGGTAGCTGATGGGACAGCTGTTTGTGAAATATCTTGTGCACTGTGTTTCTGTACAATCAGCCACACAAAAAAACTTTATTGTGGGGAAAAAAAACATGAAGAAAATGAAATAAATTGAAGCCAGATATGCAGTGATCATTTCAAGCTGAAAAACATAGACTAGCTTTTTAATGAACGATCAGCAGCTTCCATGTTCAATTATCTCCTGTATTGGGTATTGCTGCACAACCTCAGTTCTTTGTTGCTGGCTTGCGTGAGAAGGCTTCCCAGAATGCTGTAGGGTTTTTGCCACCCCATTTTGACACGCTTTTTGCCTGTATTCTAAATGTAGCCTGTTAGAACATTTCAACGCATTATTTTTGTCCCACTTTTGGCTACTTATTCCATTACAGTAACTTCATAATTTCTTCAATGTTTGTGAAGAGCCATGCCATGTCTACGGTAGAACAACTGGATCTTGCATTTGTAGTGCCATCTGTCTGCCACTCAAGCACCATGAGGACTGAGAATTTTGCCTGAAAATATTAAAGGAAATCTCAAGGACAGATATGACATCTGCCTCGGAGGTAAAGTAGAATATCTGAGGAGCAGGAGTCATGGAAAGAGCAATCTAATGCAATTCTGGAAGAGGCTACTTCCACTGCAACCTTACCCTCTCAATCTCTAAGGTCCAAAAACATATTTTCTAGCAGGAGACAGATTTTTATTTTATGTAGATAGTAAATTGGGTTACTACTTTTAACACAGAGATCCTTTTGTTCCTTGCAGTGTCGTAAATATTTAATTTACCGTCTTAATTTCTATGCAGGTAAGTACTTAATCAATAATAACTCAATCGGAAAGAAAGAAACAGAGTCCGTGGTGTTAGAGTTCTTAGGGGTTTTATTCCTTAAAAAGGAATCGTTCCGGAACTGGATATCAGGTTCCTGCAACCACAAAGGGTTCAGGAAGGGATAGAGCAATATTTTATTGACAATACATAGCTTATATACTTAATTCACATCATAGAAACCAATATAGGAGGCGTAACAGCTGAGAGAAGACAAGATAACAGCATCCACGTGTTAGTGGTACGTAATCAGGAGGCGTAAACTAGGCGTGGACTAGAGGTGTGTGCTAGAAACGTCACAGATAGGTGTCATATGTGGGTGGCACTAAACAGAAATGTTGCAATGTCAGCAGAAATCGGAGGCTTGGATGCGCGCGCAGCTGCATGACGTGTGATTGACGTGAAACTGGAGGGTGCAGGGGACTTGACATTTACACTAGCGGAAAGAGACAGAAGTCTGGCATGTCAGATCAACTCGTACTTCTATCATATCTGATATCTGATGTTTGGGAACCATATTATCTGAACGGAAAAGGTCTCTGGGGCAGAAGCTATTCTATACTGACTGTGAGTGCATGTATAAGCGCCTGAGTGTCTGCATGAGAAGCGTGGGGCATGGGCCTTCCATGGGAGCATGGTAACAGAGGCTATGAATTACTTGCACGGAGACAGGCCGGCCCTCCTGCTCTGCAGCTGGGGGGATGTTTACTTAAACTAGTAGGCAGGAATGCATTTTCGAGGAGCGGAACAGATAATTCGAAGGTTGTAGTCAGTCTTGGCAGGCAGCAGGCTGAGCTAAGCGCGGTGGACCGCGCTGGAAGTAAGTCAGAGTTCACGGGTACAGAGACAGCCTGGGCTGAGGCTTTCAGAGTCAGAAGCCAGAAAAAGGCTCGATGGCAGAAATTCAGGGCCTACTTTGCCAGAGCTGAAAAACATGTAAAGTACACTACAAAAAGACGTTGGCATAGCATACTTAGGAACGGACTATTCAACCCATTCAGGGTGGGTCTGAAAGAGGACATGTTAACGTTGGACGCAAATGTATTTGCGTCTTCATAGCTGGCACAGGAGGGAAGTTACATGCACTTTAAGCTAGTACATGGAGACGGTGGGGTACACGATAGGGAACACAACTTGATCATAAAATTTATATTTCCTCAGGAGTTCATAAATTGTTATCCTTATAATATAGCACAGTGAGCTATGAAGGACTTGTGACTCCTACACCTTGTAACTCTGTCTCATGTAACTCAGCTTGTACATTGATTTACACATGCACATGTTTTATTGTCAATGTATAATGTGGATGTTAGGTAAAGAGCTCGGACACCCTGCATTGCGTTTCGTAGCGTTATAAAATAAATGAAATAGTGCTATTGAAATTGTTTGTGTAAATACTGAGACAGACCAACACACCTGACATTCTTACAGTGCATGCATCTGTTATATACAGGGACTGAATAAAAGCAAAATGTGCCTCTCTTAAGAACCTGAGAAGAGATAACAAGCTGTGTGCCTTTCTTTCCCCTCCGTGGCATTTACTTTTAAGTTTGAGGTTCCAGGCCTCTTCCAGTCAGGATATTCAGTCAAAAGGAGGCCTGATGGCCCTTTAACTTCAGCCCAGCTGGAGGTGAAAAAAAGCTCATAATGAAACAGACAACGTACGGGCGCTGCTGAACATGTCCTGGTGTCTGAAAATTACCCCGGGACAAGTTCCGCATATTTCTGTAGGGCCCAACTTCTTGGCGGGAGGACAGAGTCCACCCTGTGAAAATAGTAGGTGGAAGCCATGTACCCCCAACATGTGCCCTGGTGTTATATAGCTTGCTCCACAAATGGAATTGTGTCATGAGCTTTGCACAATATAGCTTATATTACCCCACTGATCGTCATTTTATGATCCATGAAAGGGTGAAACTCTGAAAGGCACCAGCAAAGTGTCTGAAGTATTACTTGCAGGTTATTATGTAAGTCACTGTAGCATGTGCTCAGCTATATTACCGAATAGAAGTAACACTGTAGAATGCTTAAGTTGGCATGCGTAATGAGAAGCTAGAGTACTCACTGCCCGGTTTCCTAAGTTATGTTGCTTTTACTTATTTTACTCTTCTTTATATTTTGATGTTTTGTTGCCTATCCTTCTGTTGCCTTCTTTTGTGTGGCTACATAAAGAAGACAGACTAACATAAGGAATGATGTAAGGTAGTCTATCTCACGGTCCATCTAGCATATCCCACTTGTAAAACGTTTGTAAAGGTCTCACGTAGGAGGCATTTTTGCGATCGCAAACCCTGCCAATCGCAAAATGTAATGCATGTGTGAAGTAAGAGATGTGAACAGAGAATTTTAAGGATAATGTGGATCAATTATGTCACTGTAGGAATGTTCTGTAGGTTTGTCGGATTGACAGTTCTCTGGATAGTTCTTTGCATGTACAAGAGTTAGTGTGCGTTTGTTGTGAACAGAGTATTTTAGAATGATCTGGAGAATTCACTTAACCATAATGTTCTGGATCTGAGATTTGACATTGCAGGAGCTTTGACATTGCACCGCTCCTAATGAGGTTCAGGCTCGCTTGCTGCGCTCGCCACTGGGCACTCATCACAAACTTTTACAGCCACCACTTTCAAATGTCACCAGTGGCCACTGCTCCTGCAGATTCCAGGGCATGGCAAACTGTTTTTGTTTACTGGCTCCTGCCACCTCACCAGGGGCCAAGCTATGTGGGGAGGGGGGCGGGGGGGGAGGTTTCATTTTGGATAATGTTACCCAGGTTACGCCAATATGCAAACGCAGGTATTTAATTTTCCCCCCCGACACACTACAGATGCAATGCAAGGTTCTCTCAACCTAATATAAACTTATTTTGGCTTGTGCTTGTGTTGGCTGTCTGTTTACTTATGTAATATTGTGCGACCTCCTTTGATGTGTCTGTAAAATGAACCTTTTGTCCAAACTTTTGGTCCTGAATTCTGACCTTCTGTCCTGAATTTTTGCCCTGAATTTTGACCCTTTGTCCTGAATTTTTACACTCACTGTCCTCAATTTGCACCCATGCCAGTTGGTCACCCTGACATACCTCCGTCACCACTTGTGACGAGAGCAAGACCAGAACCAAAGAGGGGAGAAAAGGAAAAAGTAGAAGAACATGGGCACCTAATAACAGTGTGCAGGTACTGCAAGTCATACCTACTGGCTTTGTCAGGGTGTTACCACAACAGTAAAAGAGTGATTTAAAATAAATTAAAAAAAACCTCTCTAGGTGTCATAAATAAAACCCATAGGAGACTTAGAGAAATTCTTTTTAAAGCTTTTAGGGTGGCTCCTGTGGGGGCTGCAGCACTCCTGTCAGAACACAACTTCTTGGTGGTGAAATTCCTGCCCTCTCTTGGGCACCAAAGTACACAATATGCACATTTCTACCTGTGCTGCTGAGGTGGTACTTCTGGGGAAGCCTGTGGAGTTTTCTTTGATGCTTAGGCATTTTTTTATTTGTTCCGCATTTCTCTTTTTTAATATGCACATGGGTGCAGAGTTTATTTTGTTGAAGGTTGGGGAGGCGCCCTTATGGTTCCTGCCCTCTTCCTGCACACCCAACACTGCTTTGGTGTCTTGGATCGAGAACAGGCTTCTTCCCTGCCCCCCAGGGACAGTATAATCCAAAAATGTGATGGAGGCCAGATTGCCAGATTGCTCCATACATCCAACCTTTCTTTTCCCCGAAGGCTTATATCATAATGTTGGGGTCGAGGGCGAGCCACGTGCCCCCACACCCCCCTGCATATTTCTTTCCCTGGGGGTGCCCCTGAATTTTGAGGCATATTTCTAACAAGACTTTTCCTAAATGAAGGATGTTCCTGCAACATAATATGGCTGTCACAAACACTTCCAATGTGATTATTAGAAGCTCAATACAACAGACCTATACAAAAGTGATAACCCTTCAAAGCCGACTTGGCCTTTTCTTTTAAATGCCAATATCTCACAAATAGATCAGATTTACACCACTCCAACAAAAGCACACTTTGACTAAAGTTTTAAGTTCCTGACAAGTTTGGTAATATAATTTCAGACTACAGGAGGTAGCCCATAAACCCTAATGAGACTAGGGCAAACATCTGTAACGTACAACAATGTCTCAAAAGGGTGTCAGTAAGAGGACAATTAGAAATAGTACAATTCATTACTGAAGGATAAATCAACAAGGGGCAGCACAACTCTAATTGTTTGATCATATGGAATTGAATATGTCAAATATGTGAATGTACCCGTATCTGTTCTCCCTGTGTTTTTTCCCCTTCTTGATTTATTTTTCAGTAATTAATTGTACTATTTCTAATTGTCCTCTTACAGACACCCTTTTGAGACATTGTAGTACATTACAGAAGTTTGGTAAAATAACATTGCAAGAGCACATCACACAAGGGAACAAGCAAGAAACGCAACTCAATAGCAAATTACAACAAACTAATAATACAAGCACAACACACCTCTACAAAAATCAAACAGTATGACAAAGCCGAACAACAGGACAAACACACGGAAGTCATCACAAAAGTACACAATAGCACTCAACACAAGAGCACAAAACGATGAGATGAACACATGATAATCAAAAACACCACCACCATACATATTTCGAAACAAATCAGAAGAGCACAAAAATCCACCAGCACAACAACTAAGAAGCACAGCACTACAGCAAGCCACTCAAACCACCACCCATCCACCTCCATTACCGTATGAATTTTACAAGGTGATGACTAACTATTCAGTTCACACACATTTACATAGGAAAATGCACATTGTGAGATTTCTTATATGAAATGTGGAATGCACTTTTTGGGTACATCATGTGAATCTTTGGACACTCTAGGTCGATCGCAGTACTTGGATAGTCCAGGGCTTGTGGCCCCAAGCTATGTACATATTATGACATTCCTCAGCATAGAGACATATACAGTGTACCTCAGATGGTTGTTCAGAATGTCCCAGGTCGATTCTGGCATGGTCACGTATCAGTCAATAGTACTGCACCATACCCCATAGACTTAAACAAGGTTTTAAAAGTGTAAAAGGAGGAAACAGTCCATTATATAGGTAAACTCAATAATGAAAACATACCACATCATCTTAGTTAAAGACACAATATATTTCAGTTTTCAGTGTAGGCACGTGTATTTGATATCATACAACACCGCACAATCCCCCAAAAGATGCTTCTCGCTGCACCCCCTGGGGAGAAAACACAACTGCACTCCACCTGATCCCTCAGCTGTGTTCAAACCACTGTTTTGGAAGGCACAGTCTACTGAAGCTTGTCCGGTTCCTCAGCAGTGCACATATTGGTTTCATCAGTAGGTTTCAAATTCACAAAATGATCATTTCGATTTCCCTTTAAGCTCAATTTAAAAAAGAAAATAATGACCAGGTGAACTTTATACACACTATTAGCCACTCCATGTCTGACAAATGCAGAGCAAATCAACGGGCAGCTGTTTCTCTCGAAAGAAGGTTTTCTTTTAAACCTACGCGGGACAAAAAGTAAATTATGATGTGTAGTCTCATATATGAAAAATAGACTGCAACAACAGTGTATAGTATGTGTCTCTGGTTCCCTCTGGAGGTGCTCAGATAACCCTTGGCTGGGATATATACCCGCTGTGAGTTTCCTCAAGGCTCATATATGAGTATCATGTACCTCAACTACAATCCATAAGGCTGAGAGATATTTTATATTTACACACAAACACATATATATCTGTATACCCATATATACACACATATATATATATATATATATATACACACGCATTTACCTCCTGTCATGTGAAGAAGGTAGGGGCAAAGGTTTATTTGTGTGTAATATATATATATATATATATATATATATATAGTATTCCATTTCGCATGGCAGCAAAGTTAGCAAACTCAAAGACTTGTATTCAGCAAAATGCAGAGCAAAGACAGAAAACATTTTATATCATACAGTAAGCTGGTCATATTGTTTTTTAAATCATATTCACCATCTCATACTAAGTTGTATTCATTTTTCCGCGACCATACACATGTAATTGTTTTTCAACAAGATTTGAAGAAATAGCAACATTGGGTTAAAAAGGGACTGGGAACAATATAAAGAAAGATAAATCTACACAGTATAGAACACCTGTTCAAAGTTAGCATGGAAACTGTACTAATGAAAAGGTTCCTCTAGGATGGATATTGTTATTGGGCATATACTCAATGATTTGGGATGTGTGTGGGGTTTTGAAGCAAGTACATGGAAGTATGGAAAGACATTTTCTAGAACGTACTCATAGAAGGTGTAGATGTGAGAATTGTGCTCATCGTAAAACGTCAATTCTCCTTCATCACAGTCCAGTTCCACACGGATCTTCTTTGGGTACTTGGACAGTTTCGCATAAGTACCAGAAGAAGTGTTGACCCCACATTGGTTGCAGTTGCTGCTCTCCCACCGGTGGGAAATGTACCAGAGGCTATATTTGGATTCATCATGAAAGGAAATCTCAATCTGATTACACTGCTTGGCTAGTCCCACTCGCCAGTAATGGGTGCTTCTCAAATCCACCATCCAGGAGTGCCTGCCTTTGGAGAAACTTATTGAGCCAAGGATGCAGGAAGTTAAAGAAGAGAAACGTTCTGGGTTTTGCAGCTCGACATTGTCGCCTTGGTTTATCACAGTGTTTAGGTCATCGGAGACTGTTAGCCAGGATGATGCAGTCTTCGGGTCAAAGCTGAAGGGAACTGAAGAGAAAATCCAAGAGTCAAAACATTACCAATCGAGGAAACTGAAACACAACCCACTGCATTAAATCCTTAACTCCAACTTGAGTTCTCCTCCCAGGAATTCTAAGATCACAGGATAGTGAAGCCCTGTGCAAAGACTGACTTTATTTCTATTATAACATATAAAGCACATCTTGATTACAGATGGAAGCTAGCAGTAACTAAAAAGCAGCAGACTTCATGTCTGGGAGAGAGTGTGTATATATATATTTTACCAGAAAAAAAAATAAAAGGTTAAAGTGAGGGGACAGTAAGGCTTTGGAAAAATATCTAACTTGAGATTAAGAAACTTTGGAAGTTCACTGAAAAAAACCCAAAGATTAAAGTGGCGTTATAATTAGGTGTCAATTTTGGTTAAAACGTAACTTTTTAAACAAAAGAAAAAAAGCTAATCACCAGTTCTTGTTCTGTCTAGTAACTATAACTTACTCCCTCAGCATGTACAGAACTGTCATTGATATCATATTGTGAGTGATGTACTATGTAAGGTCATAAGCAATGCATGGTGAGGACAAGCGTTATAATTACTTTAGTTAACTAGAACTGGTGAATTTCAATTGCTTTTTTTAAAGATTTAAATTGGAAAGTTTAACTAACATTTTCACCCATTTTTAACGTCATTTCAACCTTTGTTTTTTCAGTGAATGAGGTTTTTTTAATGTAAAAAAAAATTCAACCAAACTAATTTTTTTAAAGTAATAATATAAATATTATTAAGATATTTATAATAATATAAAGAGATCATTTTAAATATGGCATACCTACTGGCTTTATCAAAGGGCAAGGAAACCAATATATAAAAGGCTGGCTATTGATTTCAGCATGGTCTAAGTACATAAACATATATAAAAACAGACCTAATGGCATTGCCAAAAATTTAGCACAATAATTTATCAATAAAAATATTAAAAAGTAATGCTAGGCAATTCATAATATTTTCACAAACATTTAAAATAAAGCATTTTTATTTCAAACAACCATAAGTGTGTGTTTGAGTATTTCTTTAACACTCTTCAGGCAGCAAAATGCAGCCATAGAAACAACCATAAGAGGCCCCTGCACTCTAGTTGAAGAGACTGAAGCTCCAGATAGGAGTACTTTAAAGATAATGGTAAGCTCTCCAGGGGTCATGCATCAAATGACCTAGGTGGCTGTGTTTATTTTTTACTCATTCCTTGGGGCTGCTCTGCTCCTTGCAGTCCCCTCACAACACTTTTATACATTGTTGCCATTCCTTGGGGCACCACAACAAAGATAATATTTTTCTTATGTTTAATTGTACTTAATGTACAGGGCATTATGGGGCTCTCCCTGGAGGGAGCAGTGAATACTGCATGGAGAGCCTCATTGATGGAATAGTGAAGCTGTGAGGCTGCAACGAAGTAAAAATGTTTTTTTATAGCAGTGCAGGGAGCCCACTCCTACACTGCCGTGGCAATATTGTATTTTTGGTGGGTGCCCGGTTCCATCTGGGTCACCCACAACTCCTCATGCTGGATATTGTGGGAAGTCCAAGGCCCCTGCGGCCTTGCCGGCTTCCTCAGAAGCAACCTTTATGGGTGCTGCAACAGTGAATAAGCACTTGCCTGGTGAGGGCTTAACTTCTGCTCATGCTGCGGGAGCACATCCACTCTTCTCTACCCCTCCTAATGCTGGCAGGGATGTTGTTTTGTAATCATGACAGAGGACGGAGCAATTTTGTGTCATGGCCAGAAGGTGATGGGTTCCCTGGGATGTAATACTTGGATCCGGGAGGGGTCACACAGTTGGCCCCTCATCTCCAAATTACTTATTACAAAATTATCAGGCCCCACAGGATGGAGTCTCTGGGGTCAATAAATGGCTTGGGCTAAGGTAGCAAGCATTCACTTCCCCTCCTTATATATTACTCAAAAAATGTGTCAATCTCCTCAGGGCTTGATCCACCCTGGTATACTGTTTTCTTTTTCACTCACAGGTTTAGGGGGTACCCCCCACCACTCTAAGTTTTTTCTATGACCCATCATCTGAGTACCCACGCCCTAAAATGCCTGCCAAACAGTTTTTGAGCTGATTCTTTTAATCTGCCTGTTCACAGTTTTACAGCCTGCCTTCTAAGAGGAAAAAATTGCCAAATCCTCCAACTCTCCGAGGGAGCTCTTTAAGATTGTAAAATCCCTCACTACCACAGTTTAAGAGCCCAACAGCCCCGAACACTCTAAAGAGAGGTGCAATGAGTTGGCCACCTTCTTTAAAAATAAAGTGGAAATTATCTACAACTCTTTCCAACCTAAGCCCCTAGGGATCTTAGGAAATACCTCTTCTCCACAACACACATCTCAGATTGAAGTTCCCTGGGGCATACAAGCTCTTACGACCATCCCTCCCACAAAGCCTGATCAGATATCAGCATTTCTAAGAGAAATCAAGTCAGGCTCTCCTCAAGACCCAGCCCCTCCCAACTTTCTCGCCCAAGGAGGGGAATACGTCATTACTCAACTGGGGAACCTCATCAATCTCTCGTTCGTAAATGGCACAGTCCCAAAGGAATTGAAACACACAATCATCAAACCCCTGTTGAAGAAGCCGCACCTGGACCCAGTTGAGTTATCAAATTACCGCCCAATATCAATCTTGCCCATTGTCGGCATAATGGCAGAGAAGCACGTGAACACCACACTCTCCGCCTTTCTCTAGAACAACAATGTCATCCATCAGACACAGAGAGGGTTCAGACCCAAGCACAGTACCAAGTCAGCACTGTTAGTGGTCACTGTAAAACTCAAAGTCATCCTAGATCAGGGAAAAAGGGCTGCAGTGGTGCTCATAGATCTGAGCGCCGCATTCAATACGGTAGACCACACAATACTGACTCAGAGACTGGAAAGGGCAGGCATTAGCAGAACAGCCAAGGAATGGGTGACCTCTTTTCTGAGTGACAGGTCCTTCCAATGCGTGGAGGCCGGGTTTAAGTCAGACCCCTTCCCAGCACCCTGGGGAGTGCCCAAGGGCTCATCCCCGAGCCCAACCCTTTTTAATATTTACCTCAGTCCATTAGCCCATATCATCCAAGAATTCGGCATTTCCATCGTGTCATACGCGGATGACACGCAATTAGTCTTCTCAATCTCAGACACCCTTAACTCGGACTATCAACAGCTTGTTCCCTGCCTTGAGAAAATCGGATCCTGGATGGCGGACTGTAAACTGAAGTTAAATGGCGACAAAACGGAACTGATGATTCTGGGAAACAACTTCAATCCTCGTGCTGAAATTCCTTGGCCAATCAGTTGGGGACCACAATTGCTCAAAATGCAGCAGCACTACTACTACTATTGAACATACCCAGACGTAAATCTATAAAATTAAGACTGAAGGAACTGCACTGGCTTCTGGTACACGCCAGAATCAAATTTAAATCTCTCAATCTGGCTCATCGCGCCAGGCACGAAAGGGGACCGGCACTCATTCAAAGCCTGGTTACTCATTACACACCTCAACGACAGCTCAGGTCAAGCTCAAAGTTTCTCATGAAGGATACCTTAACAAAAAGAGCCAGATGGGGTGGAAGATTGTTTTCCCATCTGATACCGAAGCTCTGGAACAGGCTAGACCCAGACATCCGATCTATCCAAGAAGAAGCACAGTTCAGGAAAAAACTTAAGACCTGGCTCTTTCCACAAGACTAGTACCCAATTCCGCTCAACTGCCTCAATAGCGCTGAGATGTCCAAGGGTAGTCATGCGCTCTACAAATCCCATAAACATTAACAGCAGCTTTGTATTGATGCATTTTGAACCTTCACTTCTCAAAAACTACTAAAAGGATTTACACCAAATTACATAAAGCACATACTGGGGTAAAGATCTATCTTTCTTCCAAATATGGTTTAATTTCGTTAAGCCGCTTTGGCAGTAGCTGTGTCTAAAGTTCCTAGGGGAAATTGTATGGGAAAAATGCATTTTGAGACCGCCTTTTACTCAGCCCGCTCTTGACGTTCCATTCCCAAATGCTCCAGAAATGAGCTGAGGTGGATGTACCCCTTTTTTGGAATGCTTCGTGAAAATTCGTCAAACGTCTCCAAAGTTATTAGCAAATTTAAAATCTATTTCATGTGGAAACAGGATCCTAACTAATTACTCCATGACTGCTACTGTGAACTGCTACTGTGACTGCTACTATGTGGAAGCCACACCCTAATAATGTGAACCCCAATAATTTGAAAATCCCAATAGCTACCCAATTAATTTGGTTCAAGTATCTGCGATACATCTAGTGATTAAAGATTACGTTCCTCATGGAAAAATATACATTTCCGCAGAATAAGGCCAAATAAGGAAGCATTAATAACATAGATCCAGATCAAAAATAAGTAAATAATGGATTTAGCACAGATTTTTAAGTAAATATGGTACAGAGAAAAATATATGAAAACGCTATAAAGGTTCAATTACAGAAATCATCCCCATAAGAAAATCTAATGAAAATGGACTGTGTCTCAGGAAGAAAAATAAAAAGTCACCCAGCAGCTGATACAATAACAGCTCTAAAACATCTATACAAATGGCCCAGTGTAATAATTGAGCCATCCCACCAAAACTAAACCTGAAGACGTTTTATACACAAATTACACTTTCTAGTAATAAATTCTGCAAATTCAGCATGGTATGATCATGGTTAGGGTTACATTGGCAAATGTGAAAAGGCAATGTAATATTTTACAAGGTAAATGCTACTTACCACAGTATGCATGTGTTCCTGGCATGTAGAGCTGTAGAATCTCATGAAATGCATATATAGCCATCTAGTGTTGGGTCCCGATGTTTGCACTTTCTTTTTGTTCAAAGAAGTCTTTCCAATAACGAGGTAGGTGACCCCTCCTTTCGGTGATAGTGTGCATGGGCATCGACTCCATCCATAGATTGTTTTGCCTCAGAGGTTGATGATGGAGTTAGTAAGAGTAGTAAAGAGAGATGTCCATGTATATTGTATCTATTAAGACAGTACTGCAACAGGTATAGGTACCCGGGGAGGAGAGTGGGTGCATGAGATTCTACAGCTCTACATGCCAAGAACAGATGCGTACTGTGGTAAGTAGCATTTACCGTTGGAGTGTTGGGAGCTGTAGATCACATTCTATGCATAGACTACATAGCAGTCATCTCCCAAAGTGGTGGCTAGCCTGTAGCTGTTGCAGCGGTCTGAAATAGTGTACGTAAAACTGCCTGGCACACACTGGCTTTTTGTCTTGCTAACACATCTACACAATAGTGTTTTGTGAGGTGTAGACCATGTTGCAGCTCTGCAGGTATGATCTATGGGTATATTTCCGAGAATGCAACAGAGGCCCCCAGTTTGCGTTTAGAATGCGCTCTAGGGGGAATTGTTAATGTGTGTTTAGCTTTGATGTAGCATATCTGAAAGCACTTATCTATCCACTGTGCAATACTTGATTTTAATATTGGATTGCTTGGTTTTCCTGAAAGGTTTTGTCCTTTCTATATAGTAAAGTAATGATCTTTTGACATCTAAGGTGTGAAGAGCCTGTTCTGCCACGGAATCTGGTTGAAGGAAGAACACAAGCAACCCAACAGATTGGTTGATATGAAAGGCAGAGATGTCTTTAGGTAAATATTTTGGATTAGTCCTTAGAACCACCCCGTTTTGGTGTATTTGTAAAAATGGCTCTTTTATGGTTAGTGCCTGAAGCTCACACACTCTCCTCAGATGTGATGGCTATGAGGAAGGCTACCTTCCATGTGAGAAATTGTAGTTCACATTTGTGCAATGGCTAAAAAGGCAGACCTATGAACCTTGTAAGAACAATGTTGAGATTCCACAGTGGAGCAGGTGGAATTCTGGGTGGAATGACTCGAGTCCTTCCATAAATGCTTTAATAGCAGGCACTATAAAAAGAGACCAATGTTGTCTGTTTTGAAGATACGCAGCTATTGCAACAAGATGTAAGCATATAGATGTGTATGCTAAATTGGAATGTTGTAGATGTAGTAGCAAATGAAGCATCTAGCAGATTGATGTTATTGTTGTTACAGTAAATGACAAACCTATTCCACTTTGCTGCATAGCATACTCGTGTGGCAGAAGATTAAGATAACCAAACTATAGGATTTCAGGTGCCAGATCGCTGATTTGAGAGGACTGGGATCTGGCTGTCTTATCTCTCCACAGGTCTGAGTGAGAAGATTAGAGTAAGATGCAGTTTTTTGAGTAACTACTGATAGCTCCATCAGGGTTGTGAACCAAGGTTAACAGGCCCATGTGGGAGCAACGAGGATTAGTGTCAGGGACGGTTGTCTGAGTTTCCAAACCACTAATGGAATGAGAAGGAGAGGCGGAAAAGCTTAAGCAAATATCCTTGACCACTTCATCCATAGCGCATTGCCTTTGGACAATGGCTGTGGATACCTGGATGCGAAGTTTGGGCATTTTGTGTTTTGGCGGGTGGCGAACAGATCTATCTCTGGGACCCCCACATTTGGAAAAATGGGAGGAGAACTTGAGAGTGCAGTTCCCATTCGTGGATCTGCTGTTGTTGGCGACTGAGTATATCTGCAATCTGGTTGTTTACTCATGGTAGGTGTTCTGTATGTAGTACATTTCTGTCATGTCTTTGCGCATCAGGACAACTTTGCCTACTAGATAAAGTTGAAAGGTTTTCAATGCTAGAAAAATTGCTAAAAGTTCCAGGTGGTGTATGTGGAGTTGTTTCTGTTGCCGAGTCCACATGCCCTGAATGGTATCTTTTTGAAAATGAGCTCCCCACCCAGTGAGCAATGAGTCTGCCGTTAGCACTATTTGTGGAACCGGGTCGACGAATGGCTGACCCTTGGAAAGGTGTTGTATGTTCCACCACTGCAGAGAGTGATGGGTGTGGCCATCCACCAACACAAGATCTGATAATTGACCATGAGCCTGGTTCCACTGTCGTGCTAAGCATTCCTGTTTGGTACACATTTGGAGTCTTGTGTAAAGAACAATTAAATTGCAAGATGCCATCATCCCTAGCAGTTGCATGAACACTCTAGCTGGTAATGAGTGTTGAGGCAGACATTTTGATATTAGAGTCTGCATGTTAAAGATGGTGGCTGGGTTGGAACACACTAGAGCTTTCTGAGTGTCTATTGTGGCTCCTAGAAATACTTGTGTGTTGGATGGTTGGAGGTGAGACTTGTTGAGGTTTGTAGTGATCCTGATGCCGTGAAGCAGTTGGACTGTTCTTCAAGTGTGGCGTAGGCAGCTCTGTTGCGATCTGGCTTTTATTAGCCAGTCGTCAAAGATAGGGGAAGACGTGAATGTGCTGTCTTCTTAGATGAGCCGCGACTACTGCTAGACACTGTGAAAACTCTGGGTGCTGTAGTTATTCCGAATGCGAGGAATTTGAAATGATGATGGCCTTCGACCATAATCCTGAGGTATTTGGGGTGAGCTGGGTGAGTCCTTTAGCTCCAGAGTGGATAGAAAGTCAGCTTGCTCAAGGAGCAGAAGAACCTGTTGAAGTGTGACCACTTGAAAGTGGTCCAATTGGATTTAGAGATTTAGTTGTCTGAGGTCTTATATAGGTCTTTGAGAGCCATTCTTTTTTGGAATCAAGAAGTACAGGGAGTATACTGTGTTCCCTTGGTATTTAAACAGGACTGGTTCTATAGCTTGTTTTTCTAGGAGCAAGACAACCTCTTGCTCTAAGAGTGAGAGATGTTCCATTGACATTGCATGTGGTTTTGGAAGAATATTTCGGGGATTGGCTGTAAGTTCCAGGCAGTAACCATACTGGATAATTTGTAGTACCTCCTCTGAAAAAACTTTCGGTGAAGGGGATTGAGTATTACCTTTGTAAAAGGAAGTAGTGTGTGGATATGTTTTTAGAGCCATGCCATAAAAGAAGAAGCGAACGGAACCTCTATTGGTGGGGGACTGCAAAGTCCCCATGGACTTTGCGACCTCTGTATCTTCCATTTTTTACAGCGAGGTGTCAACTGCTGGTCCAAATAGTTGTTCCTGTCAGAACCCAAAGACCCCAGGTGTCAGTGATATCGCAGCAGGTACATAGTTTTGACAAATTGAGCCAAGTAAGAAAGACCTGGTCAGAACTTGTGCGGAAATGGAACTCTAAGATGCCCGTCGTACTGGCCACAAGAACGGAATTGGAACGCACAGTCTAGTTTCAGCCTGGGTCATTAGCCGAGTCCAAGTGAAGCGCGCTCGCGTTCCAACCTGCGCACTTCACTGAAGACCCGACCCGGTGTGGAAGTGTTTTGCAGTAGTTAAGCAGTTCAGAGTAAAACCCTGTTAAGAGACGAGGTTTCGGTATTTAGTTAACTCCTGCTAGAGTCCCCTTGTGAAGAAACGCCAAGCTTTCCGCTGAAGCGTTTCAAAGGCATTAGAGAATTTCAGTCAGAGAATTACGTACGAGCACTGAAGACCCGCGGTAGCTGTCAACCGGAGTCCACCGGCTCGTCAGGAAGATGCAGCATGAGTAATACAGCATCCACAGATCGGCAGAGACGCACCTAAGAAGTAGAAGGAGGTAGAGAAAGTAACTACTTATAGTTAACCCAGATTTTTCCCTGCAGGATCCAGAGCCAGTGGCGGTCTGAGGATCGAACTGACGAGCGGAACCAACCAAGAAAATCTCTTCTCTTTTGTTATTTTATCCACTTTCCCCCTTCGCCCTGGGTAATCAGTTTGAGACTCAAATTAACTGAGCTCGGACCGGTTGCTCTGGGTGGATTCGGGAGCCAGCATCTCTGTTCCCGTGCGGTACGCAAGGAGTATCCTTTTAAGTCTGACAGAGTGAAGTGCCCAAGTTGCACCTTGCACCCGAACAGAGATGGCAGAAGGAATAGACCTGCAAGGCTTAGGGGTGATCTTAGATACAATACAAAAGGAACTGAGTGCAGTTAGAGAGGAAAATCAAAGTCTTAAGTTGGAGATAGTAAATTCTAGAAAAGAAACGGCAGAATTGGCACAGAGGTTTAGGCAGCCCCTTGGTCCAGGTCAGGATACACTAAATCCCTTAGTAGACAGCACAAACAGGATGACCACACAAGTGATTCATTCACTGTCCCCAGTTATACCCTTGGCAGCTCCAGAGAGATTTAGTGGGGATCCACAAAAGGCGCAAATATTTATCACCCAGTGCTCATTGCATTACATGTGCCGCCCTTCAATTTTCCCAGACGCACAATCTAAGGTCGCTTTTGCCTTGTCCTATTTGAGTGGGGATGCTGCCGCTTGGTCTTTGCCGCTTATCACCAGAAGTGGTCCAATATAGAGAAATTATGAGGAATTTAAACAAGAATTTCTATGGATATTCGATCAAAGGAGGATCTCACAAGTAGTAGACAATGAACTCCTTGATTTAAAGCAAGGAAATCGAGACCTGGTGTCATACTTGATGCAATTCAACAAGCTAGTCATTGAGACTGACTGGCCAGAGAGTAAGCGAGCCGCAGTGTTCTACCAAGGGTTAAAAGACGAATTAAAAGATGCTTTGGCCGGAATCCCTAACAGACCCACCGAAATTTCTGCACTAGTGGATCTTGTGTTGGAAATAGATTTCCGACAAGGAGAAAGAAAGGGTGAAAAAAGAAAAGAATTGAGACCAACGGTTCCTTGGTTTGATCGTGTTAGATCAGAAAATAGTTGAAGCAATGAAGGTCCGTCAGGGGTGGAGCCCATGCAAATTGGAACAATTCATGGACCCTTGTCAAAGGAAGAAAAAGAGAAAAGACGGAGTAGTGACCTGTGCATGTATTGTGGGGCTGGAGGTCATTTTGTTAGAAATTGCCCTAAGGAGTCTAAGACCAGTTATAAGCTGAAGGAAAACTACTAGCACCACCTGTTGGCGGAGTTGAACAGGTGGATGCGAATTCAGAAAAGACTCCAGAAGAACACAGAGTGGCCAACACCCTACAGTCCGCGGCTCCTCATTCAATTTTGTCCATGGAAGTCAAGTTCAGACATGTAACCCTAGCAGGAGTATCGGTAATGATAGACTCTGGAGCCACAGGAAATTTTTGTGACCAGAAGTTTGCGAGAAAAGTGGGTATGCAAGCAATTATGAAATGTAAAAGTGAACCAGTGAGAGCGGTGGATGGAACGAATTTGTCTTCTGGACCCATAGTAAGCCACACAGAAGTAATCCATCTTCTTTCGAATGATGGCCACGAAGAAAAAATTCAATTTAATCTAATCGATGCTCCCCAGTTTGAATTAATTCTTGGCCTCCCTTGGCTCACTGAGCATAACCCAACAATAGATTGGAGTAATAGAACTATTAAATTGGATTCTGAGTATTGCCAAGAAAATTGTTTTGGAAACAAGGAAAGAATGCAGGAAGTAAATCCGGCCCACTCACTGTGTCAAGTTGGAGGGTCAATATGTGTAATAAACACCCTGGAAATTCCTGAAGAGTATGCTGATTTTCAAGATGTGTTTAACGAGGTGGAAGCAGAAAAACTATCCCCGCACAGATTATATGACTGCAAGATAGAATTAGAGCCGGGTTCCAACTTGCCCTGCAGTCGAGTTTATGCACTCACTGAAAAGGAACATCACCATCTCAAGGAATATTTGGATAAATACCTTGCTAATGGATTCATCCGGCCATCTCAATCCCCAGTCTCATCGCCTTTATTTTTTGTGCCTAAGAAGGAAGGGGATCTGAGGACGTGCATAGAACATAGAGCGATCAACAGGATTACCAAGAAGAATAGGTACCCATTGCCCCTTATATCGGTGTTATTGGACCAGGTAAGAGGAGCTCTGATATATACGAAGCTTGACTTGAGAGGCGCCTACCATTTAGTCAGAATGCGAGAAGGTGACGAATGGAAGACGGCCTTCAGGACCCGATTTGGACTGTTTGAATATCAGGTCATGCCATACGGTCTTTGCAATGCCCCAGCAGCCTTTCAACACTTCATCAATGATGTATTAAAGGAGTACGTAGACCAGTGTGCCATAGTATACATTGATGACATACTTATATATTCAGCAGACAAGAAGAGGCATCAAGACCAAGTCCGAGGTGTTCTACAAAAATTACGAGACATCAGGCTGTTTGATAAGCTGGAAAAGTGTGCCTTTAATGTCACACAAGTTGAATTTCTGGGTTTTGTCATCTCCCCAATGGGTATACTAATGGATCCACGGAAAACTGAAGCAGTGACAAGTTGGATATCCCCAATGAGTGCAAAAGAAGTCCAAAGCTTCATAGGATTTGCGAACTTTTACCGAAGATTCATCAATGAATTCTCCCACAAAATATTACCACTCACAAAGTTGCTAAAGAAAGGAATTCAATTTGAATGGACTAAAGAAGCTGAAGAGGCTTTTAACTCGTTAAAGCAAGATTTCACGTCGGCCCCGATTTTACAACATGCTGATCCAACTGAACCCTTTTATGTGGAAACCGATGCGTCGGATCAGGCAGTAGGAGGGGTTCTATCCCAACACAACAAGGTCACAAGGCAACTGCATCCAGTTGCTTACCGATCAAGAAAATTGTCTCCAGCTGAATGTAATCATACTATCACAGAGAAGGAGTTGTTGGCGATAAAAGACGCCTTTAAGGAATGGAGACACCACCTCATGGGAGCCCAGCATCAGGTGACTGTGTTTCCAGACCATCGTAACTTAAAATTCTTAAAGACTGCCAGAACATTGACTCCAAGACAGTTGCGATGGTCATTGTACTTCGTTGACTATGATTTCGTAATTACCTACCGGCCAGGAGCACAGAATGGAAAGGCGGACGCCTTGTCCAGAATTGATACAGAAAATCAAAAGACGCCACTAGAGAATCAGTCCATCATACCAAAGGAGAAAATTATAGGTCTTACAAGCTCGGTTAGTCTAGCGACTAGTATAGATGAAGTCATGAGTCCAGAAGTTTTGCAAGACTGGGTCAAAGAAAAAGAAGACAGGAAGATTATTGGTCAGCATCCCTACTTTCAAGACCGCTTGTATATTCCCACTAAGGAGTTACAACAACAGATCATGCAAGAAAATCATGATGCAAAGCTGGCAGGACACAAGGGAGAAGCGAAAACTAAGGAACTGATCAAGCGGTTTTACTGGTGGCCAGAAATGGCAAGAGACATTGAGAACTACGTTAAGACTTGTGAGATATGTGCTCAGGGAAAATCTGAACGGCAGGCCCCAAAAGGGTTGTTACAGCCCTTACCGACACCACCTTATTCCTGGCACAATCACCTTAGATCTCAATACTGATTCACCACTCAGCCAAGGCTTTGACACCATATTGGTAGTAGTCGATTCCTTTTCTAAGATGGCACATTTTACCGCATGGCGAGGGCTTCCATCCGCAAAACAATTAGTTACCCACTTTAGTACAGAAATAGTAAAGATCCATGGAATTCCAAAAGTAGTGATTTCAGATAGAGGCTCACAGTTCATTTCTCGTTTTTGGAAATCTTTCATGGAAGGCTTAGGGACGGAAGTGAGATTTTCTACCAGTTATCATCCTGAAACCGATGGTCAAACGGAAAGAGTAAACCAGGAATTGGAACAATATTTGAGGTTGTTCCTTTAGAAACAGGATGGAGACTGGTCAGAATATCTGTGGGCAGCCGAGTTTGCCCATAATAATGCAAAGAACGTTTCCACAGGCTTCTCTCCTTTCTATATGAATTATGGGAAACATCCAAATTCAACCCTCAGACAAATGGACATCTCAGTTCCAGCAGTTAAAGATATAGTATTACATCTAGAGCAGATTCACCAAGAAGCTGTAGAGTCTAGAGACGGCCAAAGAAAGATATAAATGCTATGCTGACAAGAAAAGACGAGGGTCCTTTGTTGGAAAAAGGGGGTAAGGTTTGGTTAAGTACTAAGAATCTGAGATTGAGGGGGAACCGAAAATTCCAACCTCATTTCATTGGTCCTTATCCATTTGAGAAGAAAATAAATCAGGTGACTTATCGACTTCTCCTGCCCACAAAACTTAAGATTCATCCAGTTTTCCATGTCTCGCTGTTAAAGAAGGCCCCAAAAAACTTGCGAAAGACATTGCCACCAAGACCTCTCTATTTAGAAACTGGAACAGAGTACGAAGTTAAGGAAATATTAGATTCAAAATGTTCCAAAGGACAATTATACTATTTGGTGGATTGGAAAGGATATGGTCCTGAAGAACGATCTTGGGAGCGAGAAGAAGATGTTCATGCTCCAAGATTGGTTCAATCTTTTCATCAACAGTTCCCTGCAAAACCAAGAAGGAGAGGACATGCTTTGTTGGGGGGTACTGTCAGAACCCAAAGACCTCAGGTGTCAGTGATATCGCAGCAGGTGCATAGTTTTGACAAATTGAGCCAAGTAAGAAAGACCTGGTCAGAACTTGAAATGGAACCCTAAGATGGCAGCCGTACTGACCACAAGAGCGGAATTGGAACGCACAGTTTAGTTTCAGCCTGGGTCATTAGCCGAGTCCAGGTGAAGCGCGCTCGCGTTCCAACCTGCGCACTTCACTGAAGACCCGACCCGGTGTGGAAGTGTTTTGCAGTAGTTATGCAGTTCAGAGTAAAACCCTGTTAGGAGACAAGGTCTCGGTATTTAGTTAACTCCTGTTAGAGTCCCCTTGTGAAGAAACGCCAAGCCTTCCGCTGAAGCGCTTCAAAGGCACTAGAGAATTTCAGTCAGAGAATTACGTACGAGCGCTGAAGACCCGCGGTAGCTGTCAACTGGAGTCCACCGGCTCGTCAGGAAGATGCAGCATGAGTAATACAGCATCCACAGATCGGCAGAGACGCACCTAAGAAATAGAAGGAGGTAGAGAAAGTAACGAGTTATAGTTAACCCAGATATTTCCCTGCAGGATCCAGAGCCAGTGGCGGTCTGAGGATCGAACTGACGAGCGGAACCAACCAAGAAAATCTCTTCTCTTTTGTTATTTTATCCACTTCCCCCTTCCCCCTGGGTAATCAGTTTGAGACTCAAATTAACTGAGCTCGGACCGGTTGCTCTGGGTGGATTCGGGATCCAGCATCTCTGTTCCTGTGCGGTACTCAAGGAGTATCCTTTTAAGTCTGACAGTTCCCTATAAAAGGGTTGGTTGAGGATGGAGGTTTGTACCTCAGGTTTGAAACCTGAACTTCTCAACCAAGCATGCCTCCATAGGAGTACATTGGTGTTAATTGTATGGGCTGCTGTGTCTGCCGCATCTAGGGCACACCTAATAGAGGTATTTGTAATTAGCTTACCCTCTTGAATAAGGTTGTTAGCCTTGGTCTTGTGTTCGTCGGGTAAGAGCTGCATGAGTTTCTCTAACTCATCATAGTGGACCCCGTCATAGCGAGCCAACAAGGCTTGAATATTGGCAATACACCAAGGATTAATGCAACACAAAAAGATGATTGACGGAATGCTGAACATTGTCAAACATTCACCCCCAGTCATGGGGGTCAGGGTTGTTATTCCATTTTGTTTCTGGTCCAGAAGGTGTCAGGGGGATTCCGGCAGGTTATGGACCTCAAGAAGGTGAATGGTAGGGTTCGGACCTTTCACTTCAAGATGGTGACTATGCAGTTCATCATTCCTTTGGTGGGGGTCTGACACTTCATGACTTCTATCGATCTGCAGGACGCCTATCTTCATGTTCCGGTGGCTCGGGGGCATCAGAAGTTTTTATGTTTTGCGATCGGCGACTTAGACCTCCAGGTTGCAGTTTTGCCATTTGGGCTGAAGTCTGCTCCGCAGGTCTTCACCAAGATTCTGGCTCCTTTGGTCGCATTGGTCCACGCCCAGGGGAGATTTATCCATCCTTACCTGGACGATTGGTTGGTCCATGCTCCCTCGTTCCGGTTGGCGGTTTAGTCACATGGAGATGGTCCTGGCCGTTTTGAGGGGGCACAGCTTTAATGTGGGGAAGTCCTTCCTTGTTCTGTCCCAAGATCGTCTCTTCATTGGGGCTCAGTTTCGGACGGATTTGGGGGCGGTCACTCTGCCAGAGGCTCAGGTGGACAAGATTCGATCACACATCCTATCTCTTCTGTCCGGTTCAGTCCAGTTCAGGTGGCGGGTCGTTGGCTCCAGGTGCAGGGGGACATGGCGGCCACAGTCTTTCTAGTTCCATGGGCCCGGTTTCATTTGCACACTCTGATGGCTCATGTTCTGGCGCATTGGTCTCCCCATTGCCTTCCCCTCTCTTCTCCGATTCCGATGCCCCCTCTGATCAGGTCAGCTCTGGGTTGGTGGTTGGTTCGGGATCATCTGCTGAAGGGGGTCTCTCTCTGGTATACAGCAGGAATATCGACGGGATAATATCGACTAGCATAAATATCGAGGTAAGAATATAGAGTTTGTAGAATATCGTCCAAAAAAATATCGTTGTTGTAAATATCGATTTTGTAGAATAACAAATATCGACAAATCAAAATATCGTTGTATAGAATATAGTTGAGAGAAATATCGTTGTACATAATATCGCTATTATAATTAGATGTGTTATATAAATGTTGAAAAATTTATGTTTTAGGTTACATTTGTAGCAATTTTATGTCTATTGTACTTATTATTGGGAAAAAATTAATAAAAATTATAAAATATTAGTACATTTTTTAGGAGCGGGTTATTGGTTTTATAGGGGATAAGGGTGGGTAGTAATTTAAAAAAGTTGGGTAAATATTATTTTAGAATTGTAAAAAAATAAAAATACATATTAAATTAGAAAATAGAAATTTTAAATAATTTAGATATTTAAAATTACATTTTTTAATGAAGTATGTAAAAGATTTAGTAGCGGGTTGTTTATATAGGGGATAAGGGTGGGTAGTAATTTAAATTTTGTTGATTTATTTTTTAGAAATTAAAAAAAATTACATTTCGAATTTTCACAATCGAAATTTTAAATTTGAAAATAATATATTATATTTTAACATTAAATTAAGTGTGTGAATTTTTATTTAGAGCGTTTATTAAAATAAATAATTCGCAATTTAAAATTAGAAATTTAAAATTAGAAATTTGAAATTAATTTTCATTTTTAATTTACATTAAGTTAAGTGTGTTATATTTTATTAGTGTGTTGTATGTTATATAGATGCTAAGGTTGGGTAGTAAATAATAATAATGTGTGTGAATGTTATCTACAATTTGAAATTGTTATAACATTTTAAAAAAATTAAAAGCTAAGTTTACATTTGAAATATAATCTGTAAAAAGAATTTTTAATAAAAAATTCGTTTGTGAATGTTTTATTAGTGGGTAATTCGCATTATGATTGATAAGAGTGGGTAGTAATATTTAAAATTGTGTGTTAATGTGTCATAATAACTAAATTTTGAGCTACAATAATTTTAAATAATTTACAAATTTCAAGATCAAATATTTAATATTTTCCAAAAAAATATTTACAAATAAAATATTAAGTTTTAGTATTTATTAGTTGAGTGTATAGGGTGATGGGTGAGTAGGATTTATAAATTATTGTGCTTTACTGTCCAGTACTTTCCTTGAGTAATGTAGGATTGGAGTTAGAATAGTAAGTTAGTTTGGTTTACTGTCCAGCACTTTCCCTGAGTTATGTTAGATTTGGAGTTAGAATAGTAAATTATTATGGTTTACTGTCCAGCACTTTCCCTGAGTTATGTTGGATTGGAGTTAGAATAGTAAATTATTATGGTTTACTGTCCAGCACTTTCCCTGAGTTATGTTAGATTTGGAGTTAGAATAGTAAATTATTATTGTTTATTTTCCAGCACTTTCCCTGACTTATGTTGGATTGGACTTAGAATAGTAATTTATAAAGGTTTACTGTCCAGCACTTTCCCTGACTTATGTTGGATTGGAGTTAGAATAGTAAATTATTATGGTTTACTGTTCAGCATTTTCCCTGAGTTATGTTGGATTGGAGTTAGAATAGTAAATTATGATGGTTTACTGTCGAGCACTTTCCCTGAGTTATGTTGGATTGGAGTTAGAATAGTAAATTATTATGGTTTCCTGTCCAGCACTTTCCCTGAGTTATGTTAGATTTGGAGTTAGAATAGTAAATTATGGTTTTCTGTCCAGCACTTTCCCTGAGTTATGTTGGATTGGAGTTAGAATAGTAAATTATTATGGTTTACTGTCCAGCACTGTCTCTGACTTATGTTGGATTTGGAGTTAGAATAGTAAATTATTATGGTTTACTGTTCAGCACTTTACCTGAGTTATGTTTGATTGGAGTTACAATAGTAATTTATTATGGTTTACTGTCCAGCACTTTCCCTGACTTATGTTGGATTGGAGTTAGAATAGTTAATTATTATGGTTTACTGTCCAACATTTTTAATGAGGTATGTTGGATTTGGAGTTACATTATTAAAAATTGTTAATTTAAAAAAAAATAATATATATAAATCAAAAAACATTGTTTATATTTGTAATTATTATTACATATATATTTTTAATATTAATCTTATAAAGAAACAAATATATATTTTTTAAACATTTTAACATTTACATCACAAGTTAAAACATTTATTAAGAACAATAGTAATATAGTCTTGTGAGAATGTTTTTTTATTACTTTCTTTTGTAGATGGAAATATTTAAACATTTTTATTACACTTTTTTTATATCTTCACATTTTACATTGCAGTATTTGTAAAATATACATTGTAATATTATATTAATTAGCATATTAAATGTAAAATGTTTTATTTAAAAATTAATATGTTAATTAATGTACATATAATTGCCATTTTCAAAAGTATATAAATAAAATAGTTCACATTTTTATATAATTTTTTTTTTACAATAATAAACATTTTTAATATACAATAATTTATTAATATATAATTATATAAAAATAATTATTGTATATTTTACATTATTCATATGTTTATTGTAAACATTTAGAAAATTATTACAATGTATGGAAATTAATTTGCAATTTATAACACATTTTTTCTTTATTATAATGGGGATTAAGTCCTATTTTTGTTTTTATTATGCTGCCATTTTGTTTGGTGTATTTCACTTTTTAGTCTATCTACATCGTTGTTTGGGTCAATTCAGAAAACGGAACTTCGCGGTTGGGAGCTGCTTCGTGTTAGTGAATGTAAGTTTAATTTTCATTACTTTTAAGTACAATTTAAGAAATTATTGAGCTAGTTTTAGTGTGTACGTGTTGCTATGTTTTTTATTTTACTGTTTATGTGAAAAGTACGTGTTATTTAAGGACGTTAGTGATAGCGTACTTTGTTTGATATTTAATATGGATGTCATGTTAATCTATTGTATTAAAGTATTACTTTATGTATCTTACTATCTTTTATATGTTATTTTTAGGCTTTGTGTGTTTTGTATTTATTGCGGGTGGGTTTTGTTTGTACTTTATTTACAGGTGTATGTTTTGGTGACCAGGTGGATTTCATCTCGTTTTTTTTTTACATACAGGGAAATGTTTAAATACATTTCCTTATTTTTCGGGATTTTGGAGCGTTTTTTCTCGTGATTTATTTTCGGGGTTTTTATGGTTCCGTTATCCAGAGGATTGCTACGTTGGACATTTATTATACAGTTGTATTTTTAGCATTTTGTGGGGATTTTTTTTACGATGTGGATTGCTTTAGTTGTATTAGTGTTGAAACCATCTACTTGCAACACATTCTACAGCTGCAGAACCGTAAATTGTTAATATTTTTTATTTTGGGGTGGATTATGCAAATTAGTTAATTATTTTTTATTTAGTTCCATTATGTCTTGTAATAATAAATTACATTTATTTTTACATGACAATTTAACTAGTTAAAAAATATGGTCTGTTTAATTTATTGTTTTATGCGTTCTTATTTGTATTTTGTTAAAGGATAGATTTTGCTATTAGGTCTAAGTATTCTAGACCTTGGATACTTGGGTACATTCTCGGTTTCTGTTGTAGGTATTCGTACATATTTAATGTTTGTTTACTTAGTTTTGGCCCGATTTTTGATAGAGATTGCTCGATTCTTAGTTCTTGGTAGCATTGCTCTTTTTTGATGCTTTGGATTAGTTTATGATGTGTTGGTTGTGTTCTTCCTATTGTGGCTTGGAAGGCATTATGCCATCCTTCTACCGCATTGTTTGTTTTGGCTTTCTGTGCTATAGTACTAGCATACACATTCCACCATGGAATTCGGAATTTAGGTTGTCTGCGGTGACCAGAACGATGTAATCTTCCCAACCAGGTGTCTTCAAAATAGTCTAAGAAGGGAGTTAATTTTTTCTCATTACTGCGGTAGAAAGGGCTGTCAAGTAATAAATATTAATAATTAGTGACTTCTGTTGTTGGCACATATGCCAGTGCAATTAACTTTTTAATGTGGTAAGCAAAGTTACTGTTTGTAGAATATTCAATGCTTAAAGTATATTTTTGTAAGTGTCTCCATATACTTTGGTTGTAGTGATAATAACACCCTTGTATTGAAGTGTGTGGATATATTTTAAGTATAGCTTGAATCATAGCTATTTCAAAGTCTATTATGATTCTTTGTGGATAGTAATTATCAGTAAAATCTTTGATAGTTGTTAAAATTTCTACGTAGGTTGCATTTGTTTTATTTGGCAGCAGTGTATAAATTAAAGGGATATTAGTTTCCTGGTATTCACCGTGGATGGTGTAAAGTTGATTGAAAGGTTTGAGACAAACTTTAAAAGTTCCGTCCATCATCCATGTTTCACACGATTTTAGTTTTTGCAAATTGCTATTTGTTGCAAAAAGTAAAATTCTTTTATCATGACTTTGGTTATCATACATTAAGAATGTATCTTCATTGTGGGTGATAGTATATTCTGGATATATTTTAATCTCTTGAAAAGTTTCAGGTGCTGGTGGAGTTGGATCAGAAGCTCGTTTAGTTTTAGCTATTAATCTTTTCAAGTTGGAGATTGAAGGTAACTGTCCTGTTACATGTTCTGGGACTTTGCTTAAAACATTTTTCAAAATAGTGGTGCTTGTTTCTTGGGAGCCTGTACTAGCTTCTCTCAATGTCTCTAGCTTCTCTTACTTCAACTTCTGTTACATTGGGTGGTGGTTATGCTCATGTACATTTACAACATTGTTATCAACAGTAGTTGCTCTACCATAGCATGCAGTTGAATAATATTTACTACATTTCCAATGGGTTTTATTCTCTTTGACTCTTTCTTGGGTGTAGGTATAACCCATGTAGCTGAACATTATTTTCCCCTTTTGCGAAGTTATAAAAGTAGCTCCTTCTGCCATGTCTATGGTAGATCTGTGAAGACATATATATCTGTTTTTAGTAAAAGTGATAAACATTTATTTAAATGTCTAGGTTAAAATGAGAAATGTAAAAATGTACTTACAATGTTGTTTTTCAGCTAATCAGATGTTTTCTGTTCTTATATTCAGAGTTTCACTGTTTAATGTCCTGTAGTTGTGGTAGAGAATAGTAGTAATTAATGATATAGTTTGATACTGGTTTGTTTCTACTTTCTAATTATTAATAGACACAGTGGGTATACTTACTTAATTTAGTAGAAGATGTTGTTTGTGTAGTTGTAGATTGGTAGATGAAGTTTGTATAATCTGGAAAAAAAGTTAATATTAGTTATTTATTATAATTGGATATATTTGTAGCTCATACCATATCAAGTCATTTGGAACTTCTGTTTGTTAAATTCTTAGTTATTTAAAAATTTTCTAAGTAGAAGTTGATAAGGCTGTTCATATTTTCGTTTATTTATTTATTGTGGCTGTTGTTGATAGGATGTTTTAGTTCTATTTTACAAAAAAGAGCATTTCTTTAGTTCAGGGAGTTTAGCTACTTTTCGTGAGGTTTTTAAGCTACATAAAATGGGAGTTCACTTACTTGAGTTGTAGTAGACTGTGTTGTAGTCATTGTTGTAGGTGTGTATTCTCTTCTCTTCAGCAAAGTAACCGTTTTTCTGCAAGTTTGGGCCAAAAATGGTAATTTTAGTTAAGTATGTAATTGTTTTTATAGTAGTGAGTTAAGTAATTGTTCATTTTGATTGGTTCAATTACATGTATTTTAAATTCATTGGATGAGAACCTTAGTTTGAATTTGAAAACCGTTATTTTTTAATGAGCCTGTAGTAATAATTATTTTGTTCTACTTTATATTAGAAAATGTTTTGTATGTGTTTTATTATAATAGTTAATAATGTTAAAAATGTTAAAATATGTTAAATCTTAATAAAACTAATCGAAAATGTGTATTCTAATTTTTGCTAACGTTTATATTACTAATGTTTATTTAAATATAATAATATTTAAAATATATAGTATATAGATATATGTTTGAAACGCTTTTTTATAATTTAAATAAAAAAGTAAATTATTTGAAGGTATTGTGTATTTAAGGTTATAGCGAAGAAGGCGATATTTTTAGTATATTTATTTAGGTACTAAGTTACTCGATATTTGTGTTATCAATATTAGTGTAGATGGTAATGTTTTTTCAAGGGTTGTCGATAATGTAGTAGTCGATATTTATGTACTCAATATAATTGTAAACTAAATTAATGTAGTCGATAAAAAAGTATCGATATTTGTGTAAATCCTTAAAGTATATGGTGACGATATTTTAGTAGACAATGTTTTTGTGACGATATTTTTATTGGTCGGTGTTTTTGTCATCGATATTTGATCATGGAACCCTCTCTCTCTCCTCCAGCCCTCGTAGTGGTCACCAAGGATGCCAGGCTCTAGGGGTGGGGGGCTTGGCTGGGGGTTTATCGAACCAGGGGCTTCTGGTCCCCCTCTCAGGGCAGTAGGTCTTCGAATTGGAGGCAGTACGTCTGGCTCTGTTGGCCTTCTCCCGGTTTATTCGGGGTTTAGTGATTCTAGTTCAGATGGACAAGGTCACTGCCATGGCTTACGTGAACAGACGGGGGGACCAGGTCCTCGTCTCTGGTGGCGTCGCAGTTGTTCGGTTGGGCGGAGTCTCACCATGTGGCTCTCTCGGCTATTCACATTCTGGGGTTGTCCAATTCCCTAGCAGAGCCATCCCGTCCTCTGTGGATTTCTGCCTCCGCCAGGAGTGGTTTGTGGCTCTGACGGTGCGTTGGGGTGTTCCGGTAGTGGACTTCTTTGTATGTCTGGGCGATGCCAAGGTGGCCCTGTTTGTCGGGCGAGGCGGGCCTGGGCGGTGGATTTTCTCTCTTGCCCCTGGCCTCGCGTGCTTCTGTATGCCTTTCCTCCCTTCCCCCTTCTTCTCCGCTTTCTTATACAGGTCTGTTCCTTGGGGGCTCCGGTGTTTCTGGTGGCTCCGGCTTGGCCTCGTGCCTCCTGGTTTCCTCTCCTGGTGGAGAGGAGGTCAGAGGTGGAATGGTTGCTGCCTCTGTCTCCATCCCCTTTGGTGTACCCGGTGTTGCAGCGGGATGTTCTGGTCAGGATGCGCTTGACGGCCTGGAGGTTGAACGCTTGGGTCTGCTGAGTAAAAGTGTTCCGGCTGGCTTGACCTTTACTCTGCAGGCAGCTAGGCGGCCGTCGACAAACAAGTCTTACCTGAGACACTGGCATTATTTCAGTTGGTGGTGAAGTGACAGGGGTTTGGACCCTGCTTCCTCTTCATTGTTTGAGGTGATGCTGTTTCTCCAGGGGTGCTGCTTTGGGCTTGAACGTTTCTTCCCTTTGTTTACAGTGGGCTGCGATTAAGGCATTTCGGAGCTCTTTAGGCAATCTTTTGGATCCTGATGGGTTAGCTGGTCGCCTTTTTAGGGGTTTGGGTAATGTTCTTCATACCCCTCTGCAGCATTTTGCCACCTGGGATCTGTCTCTGGTCTTGGATGCTTTGATGTCCCCTCCCTTTGAGCCCTTGCTTTCTGTGGATCTGCGCCATTTGTTCTTCAAGACCTTCTTTTTGGTGGCCATTTCCTCTGCTTGCCGCCTGGGTGAGCTGGGCGCTCCCTCTTCCAAGGATCCTTTTCGTCGGATTTTGGAGGACAGGATTGTTTTCAGACCAAACCTTTCCTTTCATCCTAAGGTGGATTCTCAGTTCCACAGGGATCAGGAGTTGGTCCTTCCTTCCTTTTTTGATTCTCCGGCGTCTGAGTCTGAGGTGTGGCTGCACTCTTTGGATGTTCGGCGGGCTCTCCTGGTCTATTTGGAATGGGTCGCTCCTTTCCGTTTGTCTGATTCGCTTTTTGTTAATTTGGGGCCTGTGAATCGGGGTTTGCATCCTTCTACTCCTTCCTTCAGTAGTTGGGTTTGGTCTCTGATTTCTTTGCCGTGCAAGGCGGCGCGACACCTTTCTCCTTTGGGGGTTCGGGGTTGTTCCACTCGGTCGATGGCAGCGTCCCGTGTAGAAGTCCAGGGAGCTTCCATTTCGGAGATTTGTCGGGCTGCCACCTGGGCTTTGCCGTTGACCATTACCTCACATTACTGGATTTACCCAGGAGGTTGACCGTACTGATGTTTTTGGGTACAGGGTTCTTTCCACTATGGTTCCTGAGTAGTGGTTTTTCCCCGTTGTTTACATACCTTCTTTGGTTGTCCTGTTTGGCTTTGTACTTCTTAACTACTTAAGGAATAGAAGCAAGGGAGGGACGAGGAGGTAAGGTCTCAATTACTTACCAGTAATTGCATTACTCCGAGTCCTACTCCCTCCCTTTCATTACTTACATCCCTCCCTGGTAGTCCAGGCCAACCTTTTGGTATGGTTTTGATCTCTGTGGTAATACAGGAGGTTTGAGGGGGGTGGGGGCTACTTATAGCCCCTACGTGATAAATCACGTGGTATGGGTGTCTGGTGAGGCAGGGATGCCTCAACTACGTAAGTAATGGAAGCGAGGGAGTAGGACTGAGGATAATGCAATTACCGGTAAGTAATTGAGACACAAACGTATACATGTGTTCCAGTAGTCCAAGGCACCCATGCCTTGAAATGCGCACTTCGGCGCACTAGAGAGAAATATACCACTGTGGATTACCCACACTCGTGGCAAAGAAATGACTTTTAGTATCTTTTTACATTTCTGGCAGTCAAAAAAAAGGTCATTTCGGCTTGAAACTTACACTTTACAACCAAAATTATCTTTATGACTCGGGTTGAATGAGCTTAACTTCGAAGTGAATCTGTCAAGGGCTGAGGAAGCGGCTCCGGCTTTGAAACCTGTGTTCACTGTTTTTGCTGATCTTCAACAGACTAGTCAAAGGCCAACAAGAATCTCATACCTTGAAATATGAAGAAGCACCAAATACTCTTGAAGTATTGGAAACAAACCTTTGGTTAAACTTCAAACACTAGAAAGCTACACAATATGAGACAAGTTGAAGACATTCCCTTTTATGTAATGCTTAAAGAAGAAAAGGGAATCTAATGGAAAACTACAAATGAAATTGTGTGTTAGGAGCGTGCCGGTATGTGGAAAAAGTCATGTGTTTACATAATTCACAAAAGTTAACCCCTTGCCTGCTCATTACGGAACCAATGTGCTCATGATGGCGTGGTTCCGTCATGGGGCTGCCGCTCAGCCCACTCGGCATTAATTCCCTGCCTGTGCAGACGATTTAATAAGCCGTCATGAGCACAGACCGCCCGCGACTCAAGGCGGCATGGTTGCGTCATGAGCATGGTGGTGCCACGCTCACCCTCCAACCACCCACACCGCTGCGAAATTAGCGCTGAGGCCAAGGGGTTAATACACTTCAGCCTCTTGTATGGCAATGGAATCGACTCCCAGATTCCAATATCTAGTCATTCTGAGACCTCATGCGATGTTGGAATTCAGGGCCAATGGCGCCATTAGTTATCTGGTTGGTTTTGTAGTAACCCAAACCGAAAACACATTGGTCGCTTCGGTAAATATGACATAATCCCAGACCCCACAACAATTACCTGCTGCATTTTATATTGTTTAACTTCAAAACAATGCCCAAAACTTCTTTCTTGCATTGGAGTTCTTCACAGATTTAGACCAGAAAAACTCTTCAAAAAACAGTAGAATTAAAGTAACATTGTCACAGTTGCAGACATTGCCTGGGTTGCACCACCTAGATTTGGAGGAGTCACAAGACAATGAAGATCGTCTCACTGTATCCCAGAAAACTATAGGTTGCAAAGACCAGATGTTTCTCATTTAGAATATACCCTGCCGGAGTAGAAATTTGAGAAAAAAACTAGTCAAAGAAAAAAACAATTTGGGGTTGCAGGAGATCTACCACAAACATGTAGTCAATCTAATTACTAATGGCATATTGCATTCGGTTAATTGTTTTTAACACTTTCGATGCTGATGACGAGCTCAGCTCGTCATGATGCACAGTTGAGCTGTGCTGATGACGAGCTCAGCTCGTCATGAATACAGGAGAAGAGTAATTTCCAGCACAGGGGGGGGAAACACCTAGCAGCCAAGGTGTTAAGTGGCATGGATTAGTACCGCAATGTCATAGGAACATGCTCCTTGTCGTGGAACAGATCAGCTGTTTCTTCGTGTTTGAAGACGCGTTTTGAACCGCTCCTGAATCTTAAAGCCAGTTAACCATTTCTTGGCCTGATATTCACTCCACTGAGTGCTCCCTTTCCCTGGCTCATCCCTATTCTATTAGGACCCTCTCCAACTCGTTTTTCAGCACCCCCCCTTTTTTATTTACCTGGCCTCAATACCCCCCCAAAAAAAGATCATACAAAAAAAAAGTCATATCTTTTTTTTCAAAATGTCTGACAGACTCAGATGAGGCTAGCGCCCCTGTATCTGATATTGGAAATGAGGCAATCAAAAACTTCATTCACAAGGAAATAAGATCCTGTATGTTTTCAACACTATCCCAGGTTATGGCCTCCAAAAGATCATTCCCTCTTAAGAGGAGGATTCCACTGAACATAACCTGACAGACGAGAACGATCTCCTCGAAATAAGGGGTAAGAAATCTAAAAAGACCAAAAATATTCAATGTACCCCAAAGAGCACTACAGGAGGTCTTGGCACCTCAAAATGTATGGGAGGTCTCCGCACCTCGAACATCTCAGGTGTCCTTAGCAGCACTACATTGAAAGGTGTCCTCAGT